>NW_027362799.1:10710000-11310000 GCF_046119375.1 Phyllobates terribilis
CGGCCGATATTCGCGGTATCGGAATTCCGATACTTAATTCCGATACTTTTACAATATCGAATACCGGAATCGGAAGTTCCCATAATGCCTGCGCTCTGCAGTGTCTGTGAAGGATGACAAGTTGGATGGCAGCGCGATCCAGCCTGTCATCAGAATGCCATCCCAGCGGGGGAGAATTCTCCTGATTGTTTAAAAGCCAGCGCGCGGTAAAAAGCCGCCGGCTTTTAAACAATCGCACAGCCCCATACTGCTTCCCCGCAGCCTCCCACCCCGATCCTCCGCTCCCCTCGCCACCTCCCATCCCAATCGTAAATTAGGACCAGGCGGGGAGCGCAGCACCAAGGAGCGAAGGACCCGGGCGGGGAAGCCGGCAGTGAAAAGACTTCACCGCCGGCTTTCCCCTTCTGTGCTGCGCTTTCCCGCCGGTTATTTCAAATGAACAGCTGAGGTATCAGGTGATGCCGATCAGCTGTTCATTTGAAGTCGCCCGGTGCCCTCAGAGGGTTCATGTGAGTTCATGCTTGACTGCATGAACTCACATGAACTTTCCCACGGCCGCACAGGTCAGCCTCACCTCCCAGACCATCAGACTGGTCATAATTAGTGTGTGTGCGGGGTGTGTGTGTGCGGGGTGTGTGTGTGGGGGGTGTGTGTGTGCGAGGTGTGTGTGTGCGGGGTGTCTGTGTGCGGGGTGTCTGTGTGCGGGGTGTCTGTGTGCGGGGTGTCTGTGTGCGGGGTGTGTGTGCGGGTGTGTGTGCGGGTGTGTGTGCGGGGTGTCTGTGTGCGGGGTGTCTGTGTGCGGGGTGTGTGCGTGCAGGCAGACATAGGCCGATGTGACACTACTACTCCCATCGGCCTATGTCTGTCCCCCGTGGACTCGAGCCAGCAGGATCAGCTCGATGGGAGCAGTAGTTCCCATCAGCCTGATCCTATTTAAATTGCCCTACTGTGTCCCCAATAAATGTTAGATACATGTCATTGGTGGCCAGTGGTTACCTACAATAAATTAGTTCATACATTACCTGTCCCCGCCGATCGCCACCTAAAATAAAGTAAAAAATAAAAAACTACACCTATACTCACCTCGACACCTAATTCCCCGAAGCCATCGATCTCCTGTAATAAAATGTAAAATAATAAACCACAACCTTATCCTTACCCCTCCGTAGTAGTCCACGAGTGTCCCACGATGATCTCCAGTTCAGAGCAGCCACATAGAATGTGACCGCTCTGAACCGCTGCCGCCGCTAGAATGACGGGGCCATAAGGGTTCATCGGAGTTCAGGCAGCTCTGCTCCGGTTAGCTGCTTTACGGCCCTGCTGTATCGTGAGAAATTCCCACGGTACAGCAGTGCCGTAAAGGAGGTCTCCGGAGCTGCGCTGACTGAATGCACTCCGGTGACCTCAGTCAGTGGCTCCCGCTGCAGGGAGCGGACGTGTACCCGGCAGCGTGAGCTTACAGCAGCCATGCACAGCTGTCACCATCTCCAGATGTGACAGCTGTGCATGGGAGATCAGCGCAGGAACGTGTACAGGTAACTATTATTTTTAGTAAACTAAGAATTAAATAAAATGGTGTGTTTTATTTCAAATAAATTATTTTTTTCTGGGTGTAGTGTTTGTTTTCTTTTTAACACTTTGTAGGTTAGTAATGGGGGTGTCTTATAGACGCCCATCATTACTAACCTGGGCTTCATGGCAGCTGGCGCTGACATGAACCCCACCACTATTACCCCCTGCCACCGCACCAGGGCAGCGTGGAAGAGCGAGGCTAAGTGCCAGAATTGGCGCATCCTATGGATGCGCCATTTCTGGGGCGGCTGACGGCTGGTGTTTCTAGCCTGGGAGGGGGTCATTATTCATGGCACCCTTCCTGGGCTATTAATATCAGCCCCCAGCTGTCTGCCTAGCCTTTGCTAGCTATTAAAATAGGGGGGACCCCACGTCATTTTTTTGGGGGGGGTCCCCCATTTTAATAGCTAGTAAAGGCTAGGTATTCAGCTGGGGGCTGATATTAGTAGCCTGGGAAGCTCCGTGGGTTTTACCCCCTTCTCAGGCTTCAAACATCTGCCCCAGCCGTCTGCTTAACCTCCGCTAGAGACTAAAATTATGGGGGATCCCACGCCATTTTTTTTTTAAATAAATCCTTTATTTTAACACTAAATGACATTTGAGGAGTTAATAAAGATGCAGTCCCTAAATTATTATTTATTTTTTAATTAATTTTTCCCAAAACTTTTGACGTGGGCTTCGCCATATTTTTGTATGCCAGCCAGGTACAGCATCCAGCTTCTATGAACGCGCCATTTTCCGGGGCGGCTGCGGACTGCAATTTTCAGCGGGGGGGGGGGGGGCAGAAAGCTTGGGCCTCCCTGCGCTGCAGATTCCATCCCTCAGCTGCCTAGTTGTACCTGGCTGGACACAAAAATAGGGAGAAGCTCCACGTTTTTTTTTTTTTTAATTATTTCATGAAATTCATGGAATAATTAAGAAAAAAAGGGCTTCCCTATATTGTTGTGTCCAACCAGGTACAAATAGGCAGCTGGTGGTTGGGGGCAGCCCGTTCCTGCCTGCTGTACCTGGCTGGACACAAATATAGTGCAAAGCCCCACGTCAATTTTTTTTTAATTATTTCAGGAAATTCATGAAATAATTAAAAAAAAATTATGTGGGGCTTCGCCCTATATTTGTGTCCAGTCAGGTACAGCAGGCAGGAACGGGCTGCCCCCAACCACCAGCTGCCTATTTGTACCTAGCCGGACACAACAATATAGGGAAGCCCTTTTTTTCTTAATTATTTCATGAATTTCATGAAATAATTTAAAAAAAAAATACGTGGGGCTTCGCCCTATTTTTGTGTCCAGCCAGGTACAACAAGGCAGCTGGGGGCTGGAATCCACAGCGCAGGGAGGCCCAAGCTTTCTGGGCCCCACCCGCTGCAAATTGCAGTCCGCAGCCGCCCCGGAAAATGGCGCGTTCATAGAAGCGCCATCTTCTGGCGCTGTACCCAACTCATCCAGGGCCCTGGTGCGGTGGCTCACTGGGTAATAAAGGGGTTAAGGCCAGCTTGGCATTATCAGCTGGCCCTAAGCCCGAAATTCATGGGGTCACGCCAATATTAGACATGACCGCCATGAATTTCTAGTAAAGTATTTAAAAAAAACACAAACACCCAGAAAAAAGTCCTTTAATTGAAATAAAGACACAATTCTTTATTGTTCTAAATTAAACCATACTTACCATCACGCCCATTCCAGCTGAAGCCAACGATCTCCTGCAATAAAAGAAAAATAATAAAGCAACATCATCCTTACCTTTCCATGGTTCCCAGGACACCTCCAGCTCTGCTACATCGAGATGACAGGCTGGACCGCAGCAGAACGCTGCCATCCAGCCTGTCATCCCACAGACACTGAGAAGCGCAGGCATGCTTGTGCTCCTCAGTGTCTGGCTGTGACGGCATAAAGATGAGCCGAGGTCATGTCCAATGAACTCGGCGCACCTCATGCACGTCACTGACAGCGTGGGAAAATTCTCACGCTGAAGCGCTGAGTGCAGGAGAATTCTCCCACGCTGTCAGTGACATACATGAGGTGAGGTCATGTCCAATGAACTCAGCTCACCTCATGCACGTCACTGACAGCGTGGGAAAATTCTCCTGCACTCAGCGCTTCAGCGTGAGAATTTTCCCACGCTGTCAGTGACGTGCATGAGGTGCGCCGAGTTCATTGGACATGACCTCGGCTCATCTTTATGCCGTCACAGCCAGACACTGAGGAGCGCAAGCATGCCTGCGCTTCTCAGTGTCTGCGGGTTGACAGGCTGGATGGCAGCGTTCTGCTGCGGTCCAGCCTGTCATCTCGATGTAGCAGAGCTGAAGCTGTCGTGGGAACCATGGAAAGGTAAGGATGATGTTGCTTTATTATTTTACTTTTATTGCAGGAGATCGTTGGCTTCAGCTGGAATGGGCGTGACGGTAAGTATGGTTTAATTTAGAACAATAAAGAATTGTGTGTTTATTTCAATTAAAGGACTTTTTTCTGGGTGTTTGTGTTTTTTTTAAATACTTTACTAGAAATTCATGGTGGTCATGTCTAATATTGGCGTGACCCCATGAATTTCGGGCTTAGGGCCAGCTGATAATGCCAAGCTGGCCTTAACCCCTTTATTACCCAGTGAGCCACCGCACCAGGGCCCTGGATGAGTTGGGTACAGCGCCAGAAGATGGCGCTTCTATGAACGCGCCATTTTCCGGGGCGGCTGCGGACTGCAATTTGCAGCGGGTGGGGCCCAGAAAGCTTGGGCCTCCCTGCGCTGCAGATTCCAGCCCCCAGCTGCCTAGTTGTACCTGGCTGGACACAAAAATAGGGCGAAGCTCCACGTATTTTTTTTTTAAATTCATGAAATTCATGAAATAATTAAGAAAAAAAGGGCTTCTCTATATTGTTGTGTCCGGCCAGGAACAAATAGGCAGCTGGTGGTTGGGGGCAGCCCGTTCCTGCCTGCTGTACCTGACTGGACACAAATATAGGGCGAAGCCCCACATCAATTTTTTTTAATTATTTCATAAATTTCCTGAAATGATTTAAAAAAAATTGACGTGGGGCTTCGCACTATATTTGTGTCCAGCCAGGTACAGCAGGCAGGAACGGGCTGCCCCCAACCACCAGCTGCCTATTTGTACCTGGTTGGACACAACAATATAGGGAAGCCCTTTTTTTCTTAATTATTTCATGAATTTCATGAAATAATTAAAAAAAAAAAATACGTGAAGCTTCTCCCTATTTTTGTGTCCAGCCAGGTACAACTAGGCAGCTGGGTGATGGAATCTGCAGCGCAGGGAGGCCCAAGCTTTCTGCCCCCCCCGCTGAAAATTGCAGTCCGCAGCCACCCCGGAAAATGACGCGTTCATAGAAGCTGGATGCTGTACCTGGCTGGCATACAAAAATATGGCGAAGCCCACGTCAAAAGTTTTGGGAAAAATTAATTAAAAAATAAATAATAATTTAGGGACTGCATCTTTATTAACTCCTCAAATGTCATTTAGTGGTAAAATAAAGGATTTATTTTAAAAAAAATTGACGTGGGGCTTCGCCCTATATTTGTGTCCAGTCAGGTACAGCAGGCAGGAACGGGCTGCCCCCAACCACCAGCTGCCTATTTGTACCTGGCCGGACACAACAATATAGGGAAGCCCTTTTTTAAAAAAATTATTTCATGAAACAATTAAAAAAAAATTGATGTGGGGCTTCGCACTATATTTGTGCCCAGCCAGGTACAGCAGGCAGGAATGGGCTGCCCCCAACCACCAGCTGCCTATTTGCACCTGGTTGGACACAACAATATAGGGAAGCCCTTTTTTTCTTAATTATTCCATGAATTTCATGAAATAATTTAAAAAAAAATGCGTGGGGCTTCGCCCTATTTTTGTGCCCAGCCAGGTACAACTAGGCAGCTGGGGGCTGGAATCCGCAGCGCAGGGAGACCCAAGCTTTCTGGGCCACCCCCGCTGCAAATTGCAGTCCGCAGCCGCCCCAGAAAATGGCGCGTTCATAGAAGCGCCATCTTCTGGCGCTGTACCCAACTCATCCAGGGCCCTGGTGCGGTAGCTCACTGGGTAATAAAGGGGTTAAGGCCAGCTTGGCATTATCAGCTGGCCCTAAGCCCGAAATTCATGGGGTCACGCCAATATTAGACATGACCACCATGAATTTCTAGTAAAGTATTTAAAAAAACACAACACCCAGAATAAAGTCCTTTAATTGAAATAAACACACAATTCTTTATTGTTCTAAATTAAACCATACTTACCATCACTCCCATTCCAGCTGAAGCCAATGTCTTCTGCAATAAAAGAAAAATAATAAAGCAACATCATCCTTACCTTTCCATGGTTCCCACGACAGCTTCAGCTCTGCTACATCGAGATGACAGGCTGGACCGCAGCAGAAAGCTGCCATCCAGCCTGTCATCCCGCAGACACTGAGAAGCGCAGGCATGCTTGTGCTCCTCAGTGTCTGGCTGTGACGGCATAAAGATGAGCCAAGGTCATGTCCAATGAACTCAGCTCACCTCATGCACGTCACTGACAGCGTGGGAAAATTCTCCTGCACTCAGCACTTCAGCGTGAGAATTTTCCCACGCTGTCAGTGACGTGCATGAGGTGAGCTGAGTTCATTGGACATGACCTCACCTCATGTATGTCACTGACAGCGTGGGAGAATTCTCACGCTGAAGCGCTGAGTGCAGGAGAATTATCCCACGCTGTCAGTGACGTGCATGAGGTGAGCTGAGTTCATTGGACATGAGCTCACCTCATGCACGTCACTGACAGCGTGGGAAAATTCTCCAGCACTCAGCGCTTCAGCGTGAGAATTTTCCCACGCTGTCAGTGACGTGCATGAGGTGAGCTGAGTTCATTGGACATGAACTCGGCTCATCTGGATGACGTCACAGAGAGACACTGAGGAGCGCAAGCATGCCTGCGCTTCAGTGTCTGCGGGATGACAGGCTGGATGGCAGCGTTCTGCTGCGGTCCAGCCTGTCATCTCGATTTAGCAGAGCTGAAGCTGTCGTGGGAACCATGGAAAGGTAAGGATGAGGTTGCTTTATTATTTTTCTTTTATTGCAGGAGATCGTTGGCTTCAGCTGGAATGGGCGTGACGGTAAGTATGGTTTAATTTAGAACAATAAAGAATTGTGTGTTTATTTCAATTAAAGGACTTTATTCTGGGTGTTTGTGTTTTTCTTTAACTTTGACTATGGGGTTAGTAATGGGGGTGTCTTATAGACGCCTCTCCATTACTAACCTGGGCTTGATGTCAGCTGGCATTATAAGCTGACATCAACCCCAACCCTATTACCCCCTGCCACCGCTACAGGGCAGTGGGAAGAGCGAGGCTAAGTGCCAGAATTGGTGCATCCTATGGATGCGCCATTTCTGGGGCGGCTGATGGCTGGTGTTTCTAGCCTGGGAGGGGGCCAATATTCATGGCACCCTTCCTGGGTTATTAAAATCAGCCCCCAGCTGTCTGCCTAGCCTTTGCTAGCTATTAAATTAGGGGGGACCCCACGTCATTTTTTTGGGGGGGTTCCCCCATTTTAATAGCTAGTAAAGGCTAGGTATTCAGCTGGGGGCTGATATTAGTAGCCTGGGAAGCTCCGTGGGTATTACCCCCTTCCCAGGCTTCAAACATTTGCCCCAGCTGTCTGCTTAACCTCCGATAGAGCCTAAAATTATGGGGGAACCCCACGCCAATTTTTTTTTAAATAAATCCTTTATTTTAACACTAAATGACAAGTACAGTAATCAACACTGTCACTGTACTTCATATATATGTGACTGACATGTTTCTATCTATCTAATCTATGTGTGATGCTCTATCTTTCTGTTATAAATTGTCGGGTACCGCTGCTGAATTGCCGGCCGGCTTTTTTAAAGAGACGGTGCACGAAAACACTAATATTTTTTTAAATAAATCCTTTACACTAAATGACAAGTACAGTAAGCAACACTGTCACTGTACTTCATATATATGTGACTGACATGTTTCTATCTACCTAATCTATGTGTGAAGCTCTATTCTTTCTGTTGTAAATTGTCGGGTACCGGTGAATGCCGCTGATGAATTGCCGGCTTTTCATGTCATTCTACACTATTCTTAGTTGTTTTACTTCATGTAGAATTAACCTACAAGGAAAGAAAGGGTTTATTTTCATTCCGATATTTGTGTCCCATTGACTTGCATTGGTTTCCGGTATCAGACTCGGCGATATCCGATACTTTTTGGGTATCGGCCCGATCCAATCCGATACGATATTTCCTGATATCGGAAGGTATCGCTCAACACTAGCGGTGGAGGTCGCAGAAGCTTAATAAGACGGTTTAAATGCCCCTTGGAAGAGACGTGCAGGTCGCAGTAGCTTAACAAGACGGTTTAAATGCCACTTGGAAGAGAGGTGGAGGTCGCAGTAGCTTAACAAGACGGTTTAAATGCCCCTTGGAAGAGACGAGCAGGTCGCTGTAGCTTAACAAGACAGTTTAAATGCCCCTTGGAAGAGAAGTGCAGGTCGCAGTAGCTTAATAAGACTGTTTAAATGCCCCTTGGAAGATACGTGCAGGTCGCAGTACCTTAACAGTACGGTTTAAATGCCCATTGGTAGAGAAATGCAGGTCGCAGTAGCTTAACAAGATGGTTTAAATGCCCCATTGAAGAGACGTGCAGGTCACAGTATCTTAACAAGACGGTTTAAATGCCCCTTGGAAGAGCGGTGTAGGTCGCAGTAGCTTAACAAGACTGTTTAAATGCCCCTTGGAAGATACGTGCAGGTCGCAGTAGCTTAATAAGACGGTTTAAATGTCCCTTGGAAGAGACGTGCATATCGCAGTTGCTTAAAAAGACGGTTTAAATGCCCCTTGGAAGAGCGGTGTAGGTCGCAGTAGCTTAACAAGACTGTTTAAATGCCCCTTGGAAGATACGTGCAGGTCGCAGTAGCTTAACAGTAAGGTTTAAATGCCCATTGGTAGAGAAATGCAGGTCGCAGTAGCTTAACAAGATGGTTTAAATGCCCCATTGAAGAGACGTGCAGGTCCCAGTATCTTAACAAGACGGTTTAAATGCCCCTTGGAAGAGCGGTGTAGGTCGCAGTAGCTTAACAAAACTGTTTAAATGCCCCTTGGAAGATACGTGCAGGTCGCAGTAGCTTAATAAGACGGTTTAAATGTCCCTTGGAAGAGACGTGCAGGTCGAAGTAGCTTAACAAGACGGTTTAAATGTCCCTTGGAAACGACGTGCAGGTCGCAGTAGCTTAACAAGACGGTTTAAATGCCACTTGGAAGAGCGGTGGAGGTCGCAATAGCTTAATAAGGCGGCTTAAATGCCCCTTGGAAGAGACGTGCAGGTCGCAGTAGATTAACAAGAGGGTTTAAATGCCCCTTGGAAGAGACGTGCATGTCGCAGTAGCTTAAATAGATGGTTTAAATGCCCCTTGGAAGAGCGGTGGAGGTCGCAGCAGCTTAAAAAGACGGTTTAAATGCCCCTTTAAAGAGACGCGCATTTCGCAGTGGCTTAACAAAACGGTTTAAATGCCCCTTGGAAGAGACATGCAGGTCGCAGTAGCTTAACAAGACGGTTTAAATGCCCCTTGGAAGAGACATGCAGGTCGCAGTAGCTTAATAAGACGGTTTAAATGCCCCTTGGAAAAGTGGTGGAGGTTACAGTAGCTTAACAAGACGGTTTAAATGCCCCTTGGAAGAGACGTGCAGGTCGCAGTAGCTTAACAAGACGGTTTAAATGCGCCCTGGAAGAGACGTGCAGGTCGCAGTAGCTTAACAAGACGGTTTAAATGCCCCTTGGAAGAGACGAACAGTACGCAGTAGGTTAACAAGACGGTTTAAATTCCCCTTGGAAGAAATGTGCAGGTCGCAGTAGTTTAACAAGATGATTTAAATCCCCCTTGGAAGAGACGTGCAGGTCGCAGGAGCTTAACAAGATGGTTTAAATGCTCCTTGGAAGAGACGTGCAAGTCGCAGTAGCTAAACAAGACTGTTGAAATGCCCCTTGGAAGTGACGTGCAGGTCGCAGTAGCTCAATAAGACGGTTTAAATGCCCCTTGGAAGAGACATGCAGGTCGCAGTAGCTTAACAAGACGGTTTAAATGCGCCTTGGAAGAGACGTGCAGGTCGCAGTAGCTTAACAAGACAGTTTAAATGCCCCTTGGAAAAGTCGTGGAGGTTACAGTAGCTTAAAAAGACTGTTTAAATGCGCCTTGGAAGAGACGTGCAGGTCGCAGTAGCTTAACAAGACGGTTTAAATGCACCTTGGAAGAGACGTGCAGGTCGCAGTAGCTTAACAAGACGGTTTAAATGCCGCTTGGAAAAGTGGTGGAGGTTACAGTAGCTTAACAAGACGGTTTAAATGCGCCTTGGAAGAGACGTGCAGGTCACAGTAGCTTAAAAAGACGGTTGAAATGCCCGTTGGAAGAGACGTGCAGGTCGCAGTAGCTTAGCAAGACGGTTTAAATGCCCCTTGCAAGAGACGTGCAGGTCGCAGTAGCTTAACAAAATTGTTTAAATGCCCCTTAGAAAAGGCTTGCAGGTCGCAGTAGCTTACCAAGACTTTTTAAATGCCCCTTGGAAGAGACGTGCAGGTCGCAGTAGCTTAACAAGATGGTTTAAATGCCCCTTGGAAGAGCGGTGGATGTCGCAGTAGTTTAACAAGACGGTTTAAATGCCCCTTGGAAAAGACGTGCAGGTCGCAGTAGCTTAACAACACGGTATAAATGCCCCTTGGAAGAGGCTTGCAGGTCGCAGTAGTTTACCAAGATGGTTTAAATGGCCCTTGGAAGAGACGTGCAGGCCGCAGTAGCTTAACAAGACGGTTTAAATGCCCCTTGGAAGAGCGGTGAAGGTCGCAGTAGCTTAACAAGATGGTTTAAATGCCCTTTGGAAGAGACATGCAGGTCGCAGCAGCTTAACAAGACTGTTTAAATGCCCCTTGGAAGAGACGTGCAGGTCGCAGTAGCTTAAAAAGACGGTTTAAATGCCCCTTGGTAGAGACGTGCAGGTCGCAGTAGGTTAACAAGACGGTTTAAATGCCCCTTTGAAGAGACGTGCAGGTCGCAGTAGCTTAACAAGACGGGTTAAATGCCCCTTGGAAGAAACGTGCAGATTGCAGTAGCTTAAAAAGACGGTTTAAATGCCCCTTGGTAGAGCGGTGGAGGTCGCAGTAGCTTAACAAGATGGTTTAAGTGCCCCTTGGAAGAGAAGTGTAGGTCGCAGAAGCTTACCAGGACGATTTAAATGCCCCTTTGAAGAGACGTGCAGGTCGCAGTAGCTTAACAAGACGGTTTAAATGCCCCTTGGAAAAGGGGTGTAGGTCGCAGTAGCTTAACAAGACAGTTTAAATGCCCTTTGGAAGAGATATGCAGGGCGCAGCAGCTTAACAAGACTGTTTAAATGCCCCTTGGAAGATACGTGCAGGTCGCAGTAGCTTACCAAGATGGTTTAAATGCCCCATCGTAGAGACATGCAGGTCGCAGTAGCTCAACAAGACGGTTTAAATGCCCCATTGAAGAGACGTGCAGGTCGCAGTAGCTTAACAAGACGGTTTAAATGCCCCTTCGAAAAGTGGTGGAGGTTGCAGTAGCTTAACAAGACGATTTAAATGTCCCTTTGAAGAGACGTGCAGGTGGCAGTAGCTTAACAAGTCGGTTTAAATGCCCATTGGAAGAGACTTGCAGGTCACAGGAGCTTAATAAGATGTTTTAAATGTCCGTTGGAAGAGACGTGCAGGTCGCAATAGCTTAACAAGGTGGATAAATGCCCCTTGGAAGAGCGGTGGAGGTCGCAGTAGCTTAACAAGACGATTTAAATGCCCCTTGGAAGAGACGTGCATGTCACAGTAGCTTAACAAGACGTATTAAATGCCCCTTGGAAGAGACGTGCAGGTCACAGGAGCTTAACAAGACGGTTTAAATGTCCCTTGGAAGAGACGTGCAGGTCGCAGAAGCTTAACAAGACAGTTTAAATGCCCCTTGGTAGAGACGTGCAGGTCACAGGAGCTTAACAAGACGGTTTAAATGCCAATTGGAAGAGCGGTGGAGGTCGCAGTAGATTATCAAGACAGTTTAAATGCCCCTTGGAAGAGACGTGCAGGTCGCAGTAGCTTAAAAAGACGGTTTAAATGCCCCTTGGAAGAGCGGTGTAGGTCGCAGTAGCTTAACAAGACAGTTTAAATGCCCTTTGGAAGAGACATGCAGGTCGCAGCAGCTTAACAAGACTGTTTAAATGCCCCTTGGAAGATACGTGCAGGTCGCAGTAGCTTAACAAGACGGTTTAAATGCCACTTGGTAGAGACATGCAGGTCGCAGTAGCTTAACAAGATGGTTTAAATGCTCCTTGGAAGAGCGTTGAAGGTCGCAGTAGCTTAATAAGACAGTTTAAATGCCCCTTGGAAGAGACGTGCAAGTCGCAGTAGCTTAACAAGACGATTTAAATGCCCCTTTGAACAGACGTGCAGGTCGCAGTAACTTAACAAGACTGTTTAAATGCCCCTTGGAAGAGACGTGCAGGTCGTAGTAGCTTAACTAGACGGTTGAAATACCCCTTGGAAGAGAGGTGGAGGTCGCAGTAGCTTAACAAGACAGTTTAAATGCCCCTTGGAAAAGTGATGTAGATTACAGTAGCTTAACAAGACGGTTTAAATGCCCCTTGGAAGAGACGTGCAAGTCGCAGTAGCTTAACAAGATGGTTTAAATGTCCCTTGGAAGAGACGTGCAGGTCGCAGTAGCTTAACAAGACGGTTTAAATGCCCCTTGGAAGAGACGTGCAGGTCGCAGTAGCTTAACAAGACGGTTTAAATGCCCCTTTGAAAAGCGGTGGAGGTCGCAGTAGCTTAACAAGACGGTTTAAATGCCCTTTGGAAGAGATGTGCAGGTTGCAGCAGCTTAAGAAGACTGTTTAACTGCCCCTTGGTAAAGCGGTGGAGGTCGCAGTAGCTTAACAAGATGGTTTAAATGCCCCTTGGAAGAGTAGTACAGGTCGCAGTAGCTTACCAAGACGATTTAAATGCCCCTTGGAAGAGACGTGCAGGTCGCAGTAGCTTAAAAAGACGGTTTAAATGCCCCTTCGAAGGGCGGTGTAGGTCGCAGTAGCTTAACAAGATAGTTTTAATGCCCTTTGGAAGAGACATGCAGGTCGCAGCAGCTTAACAAGACTGTTTAAATGCCCCTTGGAAGATACGTGCAGGTCGCAGTAGCTTAACAAGATGGTTTAAATGCCACTTGGTAGAGACATGCAGGTCGCAGTAGCTTAACAAGATGGTTTAAATGCTCCTTGTTAGAGACATGCAGGTCGCAGTAGCTTAACAAGACGGTTTAAATGCCCCATTGAAGAGAAGTGCAGGTCGCAGTAGCTTAACAAGACAGTTTAAATGCCCCTTGGAATAGACGTGCAGGTCGCAGTAGCTTAACAAGATGATTTAAGTGCCCCAAGGAAGAGACGTGCAGGTCGCTGTAGCTTAACAAGACGGTTTAATTGCCCCTTGGAAGAGACGTGCAGGTCGCAGTAGCTTAACAAGACGGTTTAAATTCCCCTTGGAAGAGACTTGCAGGTCGCAGTAGCTTAACACGATGTTTTAAATGCTACTTGGAAGAGCAGTGGAGGTCGCAGTAGCTTAACAAGACAGTTTAAATGCCCATTGGAAGAGACGTGCAGGTGGCAGCAGCTTAATAAGATGGTTTAAATGCCCCTTGGAAGAGACGTGCAGGTCGCAGTTGCTTAACAAGACGGTTTAAATGACCCTTGGAAGAGACGTGCAGGTCGCAGTAGCTTAACAAGACGTTTTAAATGCCCCTTAGAAGAGGCTGGCAGGTCGCAGTATCTTACCAAGACGGTTCAAATGCCCCTTGGAAAAGACGTGCAGGTCGCAGTAGCTTAACAAGATGGTTTAAATGCCCCTTGGAAGAGTGGTGGAGGTCGCAGTAGCTTAACAAGACGGTTTAAATGCCCCTTGGAAAAGACGTGAAGGTCACAGTAGCTTAACAAGATGGTTTAAATGCCCCTTGGAAGAGCGGTGGAGGTCGTAGTAGCTTAACAAGACAGTTTAAATGCCCCTTCGAAGAGACATGCAGGTCACAGTAGCTTAAAAAGACGGTTTAAATGCCCCTTGGAAGAGACATGCAGGTCGTAGTAGCTTAATAATACGATTAAAATGCCCCTACGAAGAAACGTGCAGGTGACAGTAGTTTAAAAAGACGGTTTAAATGCCACTTGGAAGAGACGTGCAGGTCGCAGTAGCTTAACAAGATGGTTTAAATGCCCCTTGGAAGAGCTGTGGAGGTGGCTGTAGCTTAACAAGATGGTTTAAATGCCCCTTGGAAAAGACGTGAAGGTCGCAGTAGCTTAACAAGATGGTTTAAATGCCCCTTGGAAGAGACGTGCAGGTCGCAGTAGCTTAACAAGCCAGTTTAAATGCCCCTTGGAAGAGGCTTGCAGGTCGCAGTAGCTTACCAGGACTGTTTAAATGGCTCTTGGAAGAGACATGCAGGTCGCAGTAGCTTAACAAGACGGTTTAATTGCCCCTTGGAAGAGCGTTGGAGGTCGCAGTAGCTTAACAAGACGGTTTAAATGCCCCTTGGATGAGAAATGCAGGTCAAAGTAGCTTAAAAAGACGTTTTAAATGCCCCTTGGAAGAGACATGCAGGTCGCAGTAGCTTAATAAGACGGTTTGAATGCCCCTTGGTAGAAACGTGCAGGTCACAGTAGTTTAACAAGACGGTTTAAATGTCGCTTGGAAGAGACGTGCAGGTCGCAGTAGGTTAACAAGATGGTTTAAATGCCCCTTGGAAGAGCGGTGGAGGTCACAGTAGCTTAACAAGACGGTTTAAATTCCCCTAGGAAGAGACTTGCAGGTCTCAGTAGCTTAACAAGACAGTTTAAATGCCCCTTGGAAAAGACGTGCAGGTCGCAGTAGCTTAAAAAGACGGTTTTAATGCCCCTTGTAAGTGCGGTGGAGGTCGCAGTAGCATAACAAGACAGTTTAAATGCCCCTTGGAAGAGACATGCAGGTCGCAGCAGCTTAACAAGACGGTTTAAATGCCCCTTGGAAGAGACGTGCAGGTCGCAGTAGCTTAACAAGACGGATTAAATGCCCCTTGGAAGAGACATGCAGGTCGCAGTAGCTTAACAAAGCGGTATAAATGCCCCTTGGAAGAGACATGCAGGTCGCACTCGCTTAACAAGACGGTTTAAATGCCCCTTGGAAAAGTGGTGCAGGTTACATTAGCTTAACATGACGGTTTAAATGCCCCTTGGAAGAGACATGCAGGTCGCAGTAGCTTAACAAGACGGTTTAAATTCCCTTTGAAAAGCGGTGGAGGTTGCATTAGCTTAACAAGATGGTTTAAATGCCCCTTGGAAGAGACGTGCAGGTCGCAGTAGCTTAACAAGATGGTTTAAATGCCCCTTGGAAGAGCCGTGGAGGTCACAGCAGCTTACAAAGACAGTTTAAATGGCCCTTGGAAGTGACATGCAGGTCGCAGTAGCTTAAAAAGACAGTTTAAATGCCCCTTGGAAGAGACGTGCAGGTCTCAATAGTTTAACAAGACGGTTTAAATGCCCCTTGGAAGAGACGTGCAGGTCGCAGTAGCTTAACAAGACCGTTTAAATGCCCCTTGGAAGAGACGTGCAGGTCTCAGTAGCTTAACAAGACGGTTTAAATGCCCCTTGGAAGAGACGTGCAGGTCGCAGTAGCTTAACAAGACAGTTTAAATGCCCCTTGGAAAAGATGTGCAGGTTGCAGTAGCTTAACAAGACGGTTGAAATACCCCTTGGAAGAGAGGTGTAGGTCGCTGTAGCTTAACAAGACAGTTTAAATGCCCCTTGGAAGAGACGTGCAGGTCGCAGTAGCTTAACCAGACTGTTTAAATGCCCCTTGGAAGGGACGTGCAGGTCGCAGGAGCTTAACAAGACGGTTTACATGCCCCTTGCAACAGACGTGCATGTCGCAGTAGCTTAACAAGAGGGTTTAAATGCCCCTTAGAAATGTGGTGGAGGTTACAGTAGCTTAACAAAACGATTTAAATGCCCCTTGGTAGAGACGTGCAGGTCGCAGTAGCTTAACAAGACGGTTTAAATGCCCCTTGGAAGAGCTTTGGAGGTCGCAGAAGCTTAACAAGACAGTTTAACTGTCCCTTGGAAGAGACGTGCAGGTCACAGGATCTTAATAAGACGGTTTAAATGTCCCTTGGAAGAGACGTGCAGGTCACAGTAGCTTAACTTGACGGTTTAAATGCCCCTTGGAATAGCGCTGGAGGTCGCAGTAGCTTAACAAGACGGTTTATATGCCCCTTCGAATAGACATGCAGGTCACAGTAGCTTAAAAAGATTGTTTAAATGCCCCTTGGAAGAGATGTGCAGGTCGCAGTAGCTTAACAAGATGGTTTAAATGCCCCTTGGAAGAAACATGCAGGTTGCAGTAGCTTTACAAGACGGTTTAAATTCCCCTTGGAAGAGACTTGCAGGTCGCAGTAGCTTAACAAGACAGTTTAAATGCCCCTTGTAAGAGACGTGCTGGTCGCAGTAGCTTAATAAGACGGTTTAAATGCCCCTTGCAAGAGACGTGCTGGTCACAGTAGATTAACAAGACGGTTTAAATTCCCCTTGGAAGAGACTTGCAGGTCGCAGTAGATTAACAAGACAGTTTAAATGCCCCTTGCAAGAGACGTGCAGGTCGCAGTAGCTTAATAAGACGGTTTAAATGCCCCTTGCAAGAGACGTGCTGGTCACAGTAGATTAACAAGACGGTTTAAATGCCACTTGGAAGAGACGTGCAGGTCGCAGTAGCTTAACAAGATGGTTTAAATGCCCCTTGTTAGAGCAGTGGAGGTCGCATTAGCTTAATAAGACGGTTTAAATGCCCATTGGAAGAGACGTGCAGGTCGCAGTAGCTTAATAAGACGGTTTAAATGCCCCTTGCAAGAGACGTGCTGGTCACAGTAGATTAACAAGACGGTTTAAATTCCCCTTGGAAGAGACTTGCAGGTCGCAGTAGCTTAACAAGACAGTTTAAATGCCCCTTGCAAGAGACGTGCAGGTCGCAGTAGCTTAATAAGACGGTTTAAATGCCCCTTGCAAGAGACGTGCTGGTCACAGTAGATTAACAAGACGGTTTAAATGCCACTTGGAAGAGACGTGCAGGTCGCAGTAGCTTAACAAGATGGTTTAAATGCCCCTTGTTAGAGCAGTGGAGGTCGCATTAGCTTAATAAGACGGTTTAAATGCCCATTGGAAGAGACGTGCAGGTCGCAGTAGCTTAATAAGACGGTTTAAATGCCCCTTGGAAGAGACATGCAGGTCACAGTAGCTTAACAAGACGGTTTAAATGCCCCTTAGAAGAGACGTGCAATTCGCAATAGCTTAAAAAGACGGCTTAAATGCCCTTTGGAAGAGACATGCAGGTCGCAGCAGCTTAACAAGACTGTTTAAATGCCCCTTGGAAGAGACGTGCAGGTCGCAGTAGCTTAACAAGACGGTTTAAATGCCCCTTGGAAAAGTGTTGGAGGTTACAGTAGCTTAACAAGACGGTTTAAATGCCACTTGGAAGAGACGTGCAAGTCGCAGTAGCTTAACAAGACGATTTAAATGCCCCTTGGAAGAGACGTGCAGGTCGCAGTAGCTTAACAAAATGCTTTAAATGCCCCTTGGAAGAGACGTGCAGGTCACAGTAGCTTAACAAGACAGTTTAAATGCCCCTTGGAAGAGACGTGCAGGTTGCAGTAGCTTAAAAAGACGGTTTAAATGCCCCTTGGTAGAGCGGTGGAGGTCACAGTAGCTTAACGAGATGGTTTAAATGCCCCTTGGAAGAGAAGTGCAGGTCGCAGTAGCTTACCAAGACGATTTAAATGCCCTTTGGAATAGACATGCAGGTCACAGTAGCTTAACAAGACGGTTAAAATGCCCCTTGGAAGAGCGGTGTAGGTCGCAGTAGCTCAACAAGACAGTTTAAATGCCCTTTGGAAGAGACATGCAGGTCGCAGCAGCTTAACAAGACTGTTTAAATGCCGCTTGGAAGAGACGTTCAGGTCGCAGTAGCTTAACAAGACAGTTTAAATGCCCCTTAGTAGAGACATGCAGGTTGCAGTAGCTTAACAAGACGGTTCAAATGCCCCATTGAAGAGACGTGAAGATCGCAGTAGCTTAACAAGATGGTTTAAATGCCCCTTGGAAGAGCGGTGGAGGTCGCAGAAGCTTAACAAGGCATTTTAAATGCCCCTTGGAAGAGACGTGCAGGACACAGTAGCTTACCAAGATGGTTTAAATGGCCCGTGGAAGAGACGTGCAGGTCGCAATAGCTTAACAAGACGGTTTAAATGCCCCTTGAAAGAGAGGTGGAGGTCGCAATAGCTTAACAAGACGGTTTAAATGACCCTTGGAATAGACATGCAAGTCACAGTAGCTTAACAAGACGGTTTAAATGCCCCTTGGAAGAGACGTGCAGGTCGCAGTAGCTTAATAAGATGGTTTAAATGCCCCTTGGAAGAGACATGCAGGTCGCAGTAGTTTAACAAGATGGTTTAAATGCCCCTTGGAAGAGACGTGCAGGTTGTAGTAGCTTAACAAGACGGTTTACATGCCCCTTGGAAATGTGGTGGAGGTTACAGCAGCTTAACAAGATGGTTTAAATGCCCCTTGGAAGAGACGTGCAATTCGCAGTAGCTTAATAAGACGGTTTAAATGCCCCTTGCAAGAGACGCGCGGGTCGCAGTAGCTTAAAAAGACGGTTTAAATGCCCTTTGGAAGAGACATGATGGTCTCAGCAGCTTAACAAGACTGTTTAAATGCCCCATGGAAAAGACGTGCAGGTCGCAGTAGCTTAACAAGACGGTTTAAATGCACCTTGGTAGAGACATGTAGGTCGCAGTAGCTTAACAAGATGGTTTAAATGCCCCATTGAAGAGACGTGCAGGTCACAGTAGCTTAACAATACGGTTTAAATGCCCCTTGGAAAAGTGGTGGAGTTTGCAGTAGCTTAACAAGACGGTTTAAATGCCCCTTGGAAGAGAAGTGCAAGTCGCAGTAGCTTAACAAGACAATTTAAATGCCCCTTGGAAGAGACGTGCAGGTCGCAGTAGCTTTACAAGACGGTTTAAATGCCCCTTGGAAGAGACGTGCAGGTCGCAGTAGCTTAACAAGATGGTTTAAATGCCCCTTGGAAGAGCAGTGGAGGTCGCACAAGCTTAACAAGACAGTTTAAATGACCCTTGGAAGAGACGTGCCGGTCACAGGAGCTTAATAAGACGGTTTAAATGTCCCTTGGAAGAGACGTGCAGGTCGCAGTAGCTTAACAAGACGGTTTAAATGCCCCTTGGAAAAGACGTGCAGGTCCCAGTAGCTTAACAAGACAGTTTAAATGCCCCTTGGAAGAGACGTGCAGGTCGCAGTAGCTTAATAAGATGGTTTAAATGCCCCTTGGAAGAGACTTGCAGGTCGCAGTAGCTTAACAAGATTGTTTAAATGCCCCTTAGAAGAGACATGCAGGTCGCAGTAGCTTAACAAGACGGTTTAAATGCCCCTCAGAAGAGGCTTGCAGGTCGCAGTAGCTTACCAAGATGGTTTAAATGCCCCTTGGAAAAGACGTGCAGGTCGCAGTAGCTTAACAAGATGGTTTAAATGCCCCCTGGAAGAGCGGTGGAGGTCGCAGTAGCTTAACAAGATTGTTTAAATGCCCCTTGAAAGAGACGTGCAGGTCGCAGTAGCTTAACAAGACAGTTTAAGTGCCCCTTGAAAGAGACGTGCAGGTCGCAGTAGCTTAACAAGACGGTCTAAATGCCCCTTGGAAGAGCGGTGGAGGTCGCAGTAGCTTAACAAGATGGTTTAAATGCCCCTTGGAAGAGACATGCAGGTCACAGTAGCTTAACAAGATGGTTTAAATGCCCCTTGGAAGAGACGTGCAGGTCGCAGTAGCTTAACAAGATGGTTTAAATGCCCCTTGGAAGAGACGTGCAGGTCGCAGTAGATTAACAGGACGGTTTAAATGCCGTTTGGAAGAGACGTCCAGGTCGCAGTAGCTTAACAAGACAGTTTACGTGCCCCTTGGAAGAGACTTGCTGGTCGCAGTAGCTTAATAAGACGGTTTAAATGCCCCTTGCAAGAGACGTGCAGGTCGCAGTAGCTTAATAAGACGGTTTAAATGCCCCTTGGTAGAAACGTGCAGGTCACCGTAGCTTAACAAGACGGTTTAAATGCCACTTGGAAGAGACGTGCAGGTCGCAGTAGCTTAATAAGACGGTTTAAATGCCCCTTGGAAGAGCGGTGGAGGTCGCAGTAGCTTAACAAGACTGTTTAAATGCCCATTGTAAGTGCGGTGGAGGTCGCAGTAGCTTAAAAAGACGGTTTAAATGCCCCTTGGAAGAAACGTGCAGGTCACAGGATCTTAATAAGATGGTTTAAATGTCCCTTGGAAGAGACGTGCAGGTCGCAGTAGCTTACCAAGACAGTTTAAATGGCCCTTGGAAAAGACGTGCAGGTCGCAGTAGCTTAACAAGACGGTTTAAATGCCCCTTGGAAGAGCGGTGGAGGTCGCAGTAGCTTAACAAGACGGTTTAAATGCCCCTTCGAATAGACATGCAGGTCACAGTAGCTTAACAAGACGGTTTAAATGCCCCTTGGAAGAGATGTGCAGGTCGCAGTAGCTTAACAAGATGGTTTAAATGCCCCTTGGAAGAGACATGCAGGTCGCAGTAGCTTAACAAGACGGTTTAAATGCCCCTTGGAAGAGACGTGCAGGTCGCTGTAGCTTAACAAGACAGTTTAAATGCCCCTTGCAAGAGACGTGCAGGTCGCAGTAGCTTAATAAGACGGTTTAAATGCCCCTTGGTAGAAACGTGCAGGTCACAGTAGCTTAACAAGACGGTTTAAATGCCCCTTGGAAAAGCGGTGGAGGTCGCAGTAGCTTAACAAGACGGTTTAAATGCCCCTTCGAATAGACATGCAGGTCACAGTAGCTTAACAAGACGGTTTAAATACCCCTTGGAAGAGACGTGCAGGTCGCAGTAGCTTAATAAGACGGTTTAAATGCCCCTTGCAAGAGACGTGCAGGTCGCAGTAGCTTAATAAGACGGTTTAAATGCCCCTTGGTAGAAACGTGCAGGTCACAGTAGCTTAACAAGACGGTTTAAATGCCCCTTGGAAAAGCGGTGGAGGTCGCAGTAGCTTAACAAGACGGTTTAAATGCCCCTTCGAATAGACATGTGTAACGGGTCTGGGAGGCGGAACCTCTGAGCTACTATACAAGGGGGCGGTCCTTGTAAGGGAGCGGGTGGCGACCAGGGAAGACGGGCAGGAAGTCACAGCAGGTGACCGGGACAGTCTCTGAGTGAACGGGCTGGAGGTCACGGCAAGTGACCGGGGCAGTCTCTGGATGAACGGGCTGATGGTCACGGCAAGTGACCGGGGCAGTCTCTAAATGAACGGGCAGATGGTCACGGCAAGTGACCGGGGCAGTCTCTGAATGAACGGGCCGATGGTCACGGCAAGTGACCGGGGCAGTCTCTAGGTAAGGGGTTGGTACGACCTGTGGCGGCTGATGATAGAAGTGAGCTCCCAGGTGAGCAGGCGAGAGTCTCTGGATGAACGGGTGGTCACAGCATGTGACGGCGGAGCCTCCAGGAAGACCAACAGACAGGCGGCAGATGAGCGCTCCCAGGTGAGCGGGCAGAAGTCTCTGGACGGGCGGGTGGTCACAGCACGTGACGGCAGAGCCTCCAGGTAGGCTAGCAGACAGGCAGCAGATGTGCGCTCCCAGGTGAGCGGGCAGGAGTCACTGGACAGGCAGGTGGTCACAGCACGTGACGGCGGAGCCTCCAGGTAGGCTAGCAGACAGGTAGCAGATGTGTGCTCCCAGGTGAGCGGGCAAGCTGGTCCATAGACAGACTGACAGGAGTTGGAAGGCAGACCGTCGGACCTCAGGCAAGCAGGCAGGTAGCAGATAATCAGGCAGGAATCTGGCAGGTAACTGGCAGGTAACTGGCAACGGGACCTGAGGGCTGAAGCAGAGTAGTGAACAGTGCAACAACATTGCTCGGGCACCTCCATTTTGGAGGAGGTGCCTTATATATGGTGAAGTCCTCCGGCCATTGGCCGGGGACTCCTTAGGACGGCGCGCGCGGCCCCTTTAAGAGGGAGGGAGAGCGCGCGCGCGCCCTAAGCACAGTGGCCGGGAAGGAGCGCGCGCTGGCAGCAGAGCGGGAGGAGGACGCCGGGCACGGAGCAGAGAGTTGAGGGGAACAGCGTCCCTGCCTAGCAGAGGGCAGGGACGCCGGCGCTACAGTACCCCCCCCCCTTTAGGCCCCCCTTTTTTAGGCCAGACAGAAATTTAGCAAGGATAAGAGGGGCATGGATGTTCTCCCGGGGCTCCCACGTTCTCTCCTCAGGACCAAACCCCTTCCAATCTACTAGAAAAAAGGTCTTTCCTCTTACCCTTTTGGTGGCAAGAATGTTCTCTACCTCAAACTCGTCCTCAGCAGAAACCGGAGCAGGAGGCGTACCTGTAGACTTGGAAAAACAGTTAAGAACCACAGGTTTGAGGAGAGATACATGGAAGGAGTTAGGGATCCGTAAGTTGGCCGGGAGTTTCAATTTATAGGCCACCGGGTTGATCTGACTGATGACCTCCAGAGGACCGATGAACCGAGGCCCTAACTTGTAAGAAGGTATCTTGAGTCGGACATATTTAGATGAGAGCCAGACTTTATCTCCAGGACGAAATTGTGGAGGATCCAGGCGTTTTTTGTCAGCGTGTCTTTTCATCCGTTCGGACGACTGAAGGAGTGCGGATCGGGTACTCTCCCAAATGGAGGAAAATTTGCTAATGAGAGATTCCGCAGCCAGGTTGTCCACAGAGGTGGAAACAGGAAAAGGGATCCGAGGATGCTGACCGAAGACTACAAAAAACGGGGATTTGGAGGAGGATTCGCTCTGGTGATTATTATAAGAGAACTCGGCCCATGGTAGGAGATCCACCCAGTCTGAATGATGGGCATTAACGAAGTGCCGGAGGTAACTGGTCAGGTTCTGATTGATCCGCTCCACTTGACCATTGGACTGTGGGTGGTAAGCGGAAGAGAAGTCCAGGGTGACGTCTAGCAGTTTACAAGTGGCTCTCCAGAAACGTGAGGTGAACTGTACCCCACGATCCGACACGATGTGGAGGGGCAGGCCATGAAGACGGAAGATGTGGCGGATAAAGTCTTTAGCCAGCTCGGGTGCAGACGGGAGGGCTGGCAGGGGAATAAAGTGAGCCATCTTGGAAAAGCGGTCAGCGACCACCCAAATGACCGTACAACCGGCAGAGACGGGGAGATCAGTTATGAAGTCCATAGCAATATGCTGCCAGGGGGCAGCAGGCACAGGAAGCGGAAGGAGGCGACCGGCTGGCAGGTGTCTCGGGACTTTGTTGCGGGCGCAGGACACACAGGTAGAAACAAAGTCTATTACGTCCTTGTGCAGGGTAGGCCACCAGTAGTGCCGGGCAATAAGCTGGAGGGTCTTTTTCTGACCGGCGTGGCCAGCTAGTTTAGACGAATGGCCCCAGTGTAGGATCTTCTCCCGATCAGGTACTGAAACAAACGTCTTACCGGGAGGGAGACGATTTAGACTCACGGGAGCCACCTGCATTACTCTGGCGGGATCGATGATATGTTTAGGTTCTTCCTCGAGATCGGACACCAGAAAGGATCGGGACAAGGCGTCTGCTTTGACGTTTTTGTCAGCCGGGCGAAAATGAAGAACAAAATCAAAGCGAGCAAAAAACAAGGACCACCGGGCTTGGCGCGGGTTAAGTCTCTGGGCATGCTGGAGGTAAGCCAAGTTCTTGTGGTCAGTGTAAATTATTACCGGGTGAAGAGCCGCCTCGAGCAGGTAACGCCACTCCTCCAATGCCAGTTTGATGGCCAATAACTCTCGGTCTCCTATGGAATAATTGCGCTCTGAGGAGGAGAAGAGTTTAGAGAAGAAGCCACAAGTTACCATTCTCCCGGAAGATGATTTTTGAGTAAGTACCGCTCCGGCTCCAGAGGAGGAGGCGTCAACTTCCAGGAAGAACTGCTTGTTGCCATCTGGGCGATGCAGCACCGGGGCGGAAGAGAAGGCCTGTTTTAGGGAAAGAAAGGCCTCCTCTGCTTCGGGCGGCCACTCTTTGGGATTAGTACCTTTACGGGTGAGCGCGGAAATTGGGGCAGTCCGGGAAGAGAAGTGTGGTATGAAGAGGCGGTAGTAGTTGGCGAAGCCCAGGAATCGCTGAATGGCCTTCAACCCCTCCGGTCGAGGCCATTTCTCGATGGCAGACAGTTTCTCTGGATCCATTCGTAGGCCGGTCTGAGAAATAATGTAGCCCAAAAACGGAAGCGAGGTCTGCTCAAAGAGGCACATCTCGTATTTAGCGAAGAGGTGATTCTGCCTGAGCCTGAGCAGGACCTGACGAACGTCCCTCCGGTGAGTCTGGAGATCCGGAGAGAAGACCAAGATGTCGTCCAGGTAAACCACAACGCAGGAGTAGAGAAGGTCCCGGAAGATGTCATTGACCAACTCTTGAAAGACGGCAGGAGCGTTACAGAGACCAAAGGGCATTACCAGATATTCATAGTGGCCGTCCCGGGTGTTGAATGCCGTCTTCCATTCATCCCCCTGACGGATACGAACCAGGTTGTACGCCCCACGGAGGTCCAGTTTGGTGAAGATTCTAGCCCCCCTCAGACGATCAAATAACTCCGGAATGAGCGGAAGGGGGTACTTATTCTTCACCGTGATCTGGTTAAGACCTCTATAGTCTATACAGGGACGGAGAGAGCCGTCCTTCTTTTTGACGAAAAAGAAGCCTGCTCCCGCCGGGGAGGTAGATTTCCGGATGAATCCCCTGGCCAGATTCTCCTCAATATATTCGGACATCGACCGGGTCTCAGCAGCGGATAATGGATAAATACGCCCACGGGGAGGAGAAGTACCAGGTAACAGGTCGATAGGGCAGTCGTATGGTCTATGAGGGGGTAGTGTCTCTGCCTCCTTTTTATTAAAGACATCAGCATAAGACCAATAAGGAATCGGAAGTCCAGGTAGATTAGCTGAGGTAGGAGAAGGACGGACGGGATGGACGGGAACCAGACAGGTCTTATGGCAGTCCTGTCCCCAGCGAAGGACTTCTCCGGTCTGCCAGTCAAGCACGGGTGCATGTCTCTGGAGCCAAGGTAGGCCTAGCAAGAGGGCGTGAGAGAGTCCAGGCAGAACATGAAAGGAGATACTCTCAGAATGCAGCATTCCCACCTGCAGAGTAATGGATTCGGTGATGAGTTGGATGGGGCGTGGTAAGAGACCCCCATCCACGGCAGCAACAGACAAGGGTACAGCCAGAGGTTTGGTGGGGATGCGGTATTTCTCTACCAGGGACTGTGAAATAAGATTCCCGGCTGCTCCAGAGTCAAGTTGGGCTAGTTCGAAATAACGGTTCTCCCCGCAGACGATTGAGACTGACAACAGCAGAGATGGAGAGGATTTATTCTTGTCTAGGTCGACCTCTCTGAGCGAACCTAGACACAGGCGTTTCCCGACCTCTCCGGGCAGGCACGGATCTGGTGCTCCTTACTGCCACAGTAGAAGCAGCTCCCCTCGGCACGGCGTAAGTCCTGACGGGTTTTGAGCATCTTGGTCTGGTCGACCTGCATAGGCTCAGGAGAGTGTACCTGGGTAGAGACGGAGGGAGTGACGGGTTTCTGAAAAGTAGGAGCTAGACGTGGTAACCTCCTCTCACGGGTGACCTCTTTGGCACGCTCCTGGAACCGTAGGTCAATCCGGGTGGCAAGAGTTATTAGGTCATCGAGAGTGGTAGGAATGTCCCGACCGGCAAGTTCATCTTTAATACGGCCGGACAGACCCTCCCAGAAGACGGAAACCAGAGCATCATTATCCCAGGCCAGCTCCGAGGCAAGGGTATGGAACCGTATGGCATATTGGCCCACGGTGAGACTTCCCTGACGGAGGCGTAGCAGTGATGATGCGGATGAGGTCTTCCGTCCGGGTTCGTCGAAGACTTTCCGGAAAGCCGTGAGAAAAGCAGGCAAGTTGGATACCAGGGGGTCTCCTCTCTCCCATAGAGGATTTAGCCAGGCCAGGGCCTCCCCGGTGAGATGGGACATGATGAATGCAATTTTGGCCCGGTCGGAGTTAAACTGGTGAGACAATAGTTCAAAGTGCAGGGTGCACTGATTTATGAAGCCCCGAGCCTGGGCGGAGTCGCCTCCGAAGCGAGGAGGTGCAGAAAGCCGGGGTCCGGGGTAAGATATCATGGTATTAGTGGGCAGCGGAGCTGCCGGATTGCGAGACATGGCACTGGCGGAGGTTGCTGGTGGAGCAGTCAGAGTGTCCAGGCGAGTATTGACATTCCGCAGGTGACCCAGGATGGACTCCTGTTGGGACCTTTGACGGGACAGTTCATGACACAGGTCCGAGAGCGAGGGAGCTTGGGTGCCACCGGGTTCCATGGCCCGAGCAAACTGTAACGGGTCTGGGAGGCGGAACCTCTGAGCTACTATACAAGGGGGCGGTCCTTGTAAGGGAGCGGGTGGCGACCAGGGAAGACGGGCAGGAAGTCACAGCAGGTGACCGGGACAGTCTCTGAGTGAACGGGCTGGAGGTCACGGCAAGTGACCGGGGCAGTCTCTGGATGAACGGGCTGATGGTCACGGCAAGTGACCGGGGCAGTCTCTAAATGAACGGGCAGATGGTCACGGCAAGTGACCGGGGCAGTCTCTGAATGAACGGGCCGATGGTCACGGCAAGTGACCGGGGCAGTCTCTAGGTAAGGGGTTGGTACGACCTGTGGCGGCTGATGATAGACGTGAGCTCCCAGGTGAGCAGGCGAGAGTCTCTGGATGAACGGGTGGTCACAGCATGTGACGGCGGAGCCTCCAGGAAGACCAACAGACAGGCGGCAGATGAGCGCTCCCAGGTGAGCGGGCAGAAGTCTCTGGACGGGCGGGTGGTCACAGCACGTGACGGCAGAGCCTCCAGGTAGGCTAGCAGACAGGCAGCAGATGAGCGCTCCCAGGTGAGCGGGCAGGAGTCACTGGACAGGCAGGTGGTCACAGCACGTGATGGCGGAGCCTCCAGGTAGGCTAGCAGACAGGTAGCAGATGTGTGCTCCCAGGTGAGTGGGCAAGCTGGTCCATAGACAGACTGACAGGAGTTGGAAGGCAGACAGTCGGACCTCAGGCAAGCAGGCAGGTAGCTGATGTGCGCTCCCAGGTGAGCGGGCAGGCTGGTCCTTAGACAGACTGACAGGAGTAGTAAGGCAGACCGTCGGACCTCAGACTAGCAGGCAGGTAGCAGATAATCAGGCAGGAATCTGGCAGGTAACTGGCAGGTAACTGGCAACGGGACCTGAGGGCTGAAGCAGAGTAGTGAACAGTGCAACAACATTGCTCGGGCACCTCCATTTTGGAGGAGGTGCCTTATATATGGTGAAGTCCTCCGGCCATTGGCCGGGGACTCCTTAGGACGGCGCGCGCGGCCCCTTTAAGAGGGAGGGAGAGCGCGCGCGCGCGCCCTAAGCACAGTGGCCAGGAAGGAGCGCGCGCTGGCAGCAGAGCGGGAGGAGGACGCCAGGCACGGAGCAGAGAGGTGAGGGGAACAGCGTTCCTGCCTAGCAGAGGGCAGGGACGCCGGCGCTACAACATGCAGGTCACAGTAGCTTAACAAGACGGTTTAAATGCCCCTTGGAAGAGATGTGCAGGTCGCAGTAGCTTAACAAGATGGTTTAAATGCCCCTCGGAAGAGACATGCAGGTCGCAGTAGCTTAACAAGGCGGTTTAAATGCCCCTTGGAAGAGACGTGCAGGTCGCAGTAGCTTAACAAGACAGTTTAAATGCCCCTTGGAAGAGACGTGCAGGTCGCAGTAGCTTAATAATACGGTTTAAATGCCCCTTGCAAGAGACGTGCAGGTCGCAGTAGGTTAATAATACGGTTTAAATGCCCCTTGGTAGAAACGTGCAGGTCACAGTAGCTTAACAAGACGGTTTAAATGCCACTTGGAAGAAACGTGCAGGTCGCAGTAGCTTAACAAGATGGTTTAAATTCCCCTTGGAAGAGCGTTGGAGGTCGCAGTAGCTTAACAAGACGGTTTAAATGCCCATTGGAAGAGACGTGCAGGTCGCAGTAGCTTAAAAAGACGGTTTAAATGCCCCTTGGAAGAGACGTGCAGGTCGCAGTAGCTTAACAAGACGGTTTAAATGCCCCTTGGAAGAGACCTGCAGGTCGCAGTAGCTTAAAAAGACGGTTTAAATGCCCCTTAGAAGAGCGGTGGAGGTCGCAGTAGCTTAACAAGACTGTTTAAATGCCCATTGTAAGTGCGGTGGAGGTCGCAGTAGCTTAACAAGACGGTTTAAATGCCCCTTGGAAGAAACGTGCAGGTCACAGGATCTTAATAAGACGGTTTAAATGTCCCTTGGAAGAGACGTGCAGGTCGCAGTAGCTTACCAAGACAGTTTAAATGGCCCTTGGAAGAGACGTGCAGGTCACAGTAGCTTAACAAGACGGTTTAAATGCCCCTTGGAAGAGCGGTGGAGGCCGCAGTAGCTTAACAAGATGGTTTAAATGCCCCTTGGAAGAGACATGCTGGTCGCAGTAGCTTAACAAGACGGTTTAAATGCCCCTTGGAATAGACGTGCAGGTCGCTGTAGCTTAACAAGATAGTTTAAATGCCCCTTGGAAGAGACGTGCAGGTCGCAGTAGCTTAATAAGACGGTTTAAATGCCCCTTGCAAGAGACGTGCAGGTCGCAGTAGCTTAATAAGACGGTTTAAATGCCCCTTGGTAGAAACGTGAAGGTCACAGTAGCTTAACAAGACGTTTTAAATGCCCCTTGGAAAAGCGGTGGAGGTCGCAGTAGCTTAACAAGACGGTTTAAATGCCCCTTCGAATAGACATGCTGGTCACAGTAGCTTAACAAGATGGTTTAAATGCCCCTTGGAAGAGATGTGCAGGTCGCAGTAGCTTAACAAGATGCTTTAAATGCCCCTCGGAAGAGACATGCAGGTCGCAGTAGCTTAACAAGGCGGTTTAAATGCCCCTTGGAAGAGACGTGCAGGTCGCAGTAGCTTAACAAGACAGTGTAAATGCCCCTTGGAAGAGACGTGCAGGTCGCAGAAGCTTAATAAAACGGTTTAAATGCCCCTTGCAAGAGACATGCAGATCGCAGTAGCTTAATAATACGGTTTAAATGCCCCTTGGTAGAAACGTGCTGGTCACAGTACCTTAACAAGACGGTTTAAATGCCACTTGGAAGAAACGTGCAGGTCGCAGTAGCTTAACAAGATGGTTTAAATTCCCCTTGGAAGAGCGTTGGAGGTCGCAGTAGCTTAACAAGACGGTTTAAATACCCATTGGAAGAGACGTGCAGGTCGCAGTAGCTTAAAAAGATGGTTTAAATGCACCTTGGAAGAGACGTGGAGGTCGCAGTAGCTTAACAAGACTGTTTAAATGCCCATTGTAAGTGCGGTGGATGTCGCAGTAGCTTAACAAGACGGTTTAAATGTCCCTTGGAAGAAACGTGCAGGTCACAGGATCTTAATAAGACGGTTTAAATGTCCCTTGGAAGAGACGTGCAGGTCGCAGTAGCTTACCAAGACAGTTTAAATGGCCCTTGGAAGAGACGTGCAGGTCGCAGTAGCTTAACAAGACGGTTTAAATGCCCCTTGGAAGAGCGGTGGAGGTCGCAGTAGCTTAAAAAGACTGTTTAAATGCCCATTGTAAGTGCGGTGGAGGTCGCAGTAGCTTAACAAGACGGTTTAAATGCCCCTTCGAATAGACATGCAGGTCACAGTAGCTTAACAAGACGGTTTAAATGTCCCTTGGAAGAGATGTGCAAGTCGCAGTAGCTTAACAAGATGTTTAAATGCCCCTTGGAAGAGACATGCAGGTCGCAGTAGCTTAACAAGATGGTTTAAATGCCGCTTGGAAGAGACGTGCAGGTCACAGTAGCTTAGCAAGACAGTTTAAATGCCCATTGGAAGAGACGTGCAGGTCGCAGTAGCTTAACAAGACGGTTCAAATGCCCCATTGAAGAGACGTGCAGGTCGCAGTAGCTTAACAAGGCAGTTTAAATGCCCCTTGGAAGAAACGTGCAGGTCACAGGATCTTAATAAGACGGTTTAAATGCCCCTTGGAAGAGCGGTGGAGGTCGCAGTAGCTTAACGAGATGGTTTAAATGACCCTTGGAATAGACATGCAGGTCACAGTAGCTTAACAAGACGGTTTAAATGCCCCTTGGAAGAGACGTGCAGGTCGCAGTAGCTTAATAAGATGGTTTAAATGCCCCTTGGAAGAGACGTGCAGGTCGCAGAAGCTTAACAAGACGGTTTAAATGCCCCTTGGAAATGTGGTGGAGGTTACAGTAGCTTAACAAGACGGTTTAAATGCCCCTTGGAAGAGACGTGCAGGTCGCAGAAGCATAACAAGACAGTTTAAATGCCACTTGGAAGAGACGTGCAGGTCGCAGTAGCTTAATAAGACGATTTAAATGCCCCTTTCAAGAGACGTGCAGGTCGCAGTAGCTTAAAAAGACGGTTTAAATGCCCTTTGGAAGAGACATGCAGGTCGCAGCAGCTTAACAAGACTGTTTAAATGCCCCTTGGAAGAGACGTGCAGGTCGCAGTAGCTTAACAAGACGGTTTAAATGCACCTTGGTAGAGACATGTAGGTCGCAGTAGCTTAACAAGATGGTTTAAATGCCCCATTGAAGAGACGTGCAGGTCGCAGTAGCTTAACAATACGGTTTAAATGCCCCTTGGATGAGCGGTGGAGGTCGCAGAAGCTTAACAAGACAGTTTAAATGCCCCTTGGAAGAGACGTGCCGGTCACAGGAGCTTAATAAGACAGTTTAAATGTCCCTTGGAAGAGACGTGCAGGTCGCAGTAGCTTAACAAGACGGTTTAAATGCCCCTTGGAAAAGACGTGCAGGTCCCAGTAGCTTAACAAGACAGTTAAAATGCCCCTTGGAAGAGACATGCAGGTCGCAGTAGCTTAATAAGATGGTTTAAATGCCCCTTGGAAGAGACTTGCAGGTCGCAGTAGCTTAACAAGACGGTTTAAATGCCCCTTAGAAGAGACGTGCAGGTCGCAGTAGCTTAACATGACGGTTTAAATGCCACTTGGAAGAGCGGTGGAGGTCGCAGTAGCTTAACAAGACGGTTTAAATGCCCCTTCGAATAGACATGCAGGTCACAGTAGCTTAACAAGACGGTTTAAATGTCCCTTGGAAGAGATGTGCAAGTCGCAGTAGCTTAACAAGATGTTTAAATGCCCCTTGGAAGAGACATGCAGGTCGCAGTAGCTTAACAAGATGGTTTAAATGCCGCTTGGAAGAGACGTGCAGGTCACAGTAGCTTAGCAAGACAGTTTAAATGCCCATTGGAAGAGACGTGCAGGTCGCAGTAGCTTAACAAGACGGTTCAAATGCCCCATTGAAGAGACGTGCAGGTCGCAGTAGCTTAACAAGGCAGTTTAAATGCCCCTTGGAAGAAACGTGCAGGTCACAGGATCTTAATAAGACGGTTTAAATGTCCCTTGGAAGAGACGTGTCGGTCGCAATAGCTTAACAAGACGGTTTACATGCCCCTTGGAAGAGCGGTGGAGGTCGCAGTAGCTTACCAAGACGGTTTAAATGGCCCGTGGAAGAGACGTGCCGGTCGCAATAGCTTAACAAGACGGTTTAAATGCCCCTTGGAAGAGCGGTGGAGGTCGCAGTAGCTTAACGAGATGGTTTAAATGACCCTTGTAATAGACATGCAGGTCACAGTAGCTTAACAAGACGGTTTAAATGCCCCTTGGAAGAGACGTGCAGGTCGCAGTAGCTTAATAAGATGGTTTAAATGCCCCTTGGAAGAGACATGCAGGTCGCTGTTGCTTAACAAGACGGTTTAAATGCCCCTTGGAAGAGACGTGCAGGTCGCAGAAGCTTAACAAGACGGTTTAAATGCCCCTTGGAAATGTGGTGGAGGTTACAGTAGCTTAACAAGACGGTTTAAATGCCCCTTGGAAGAGACGTGCAGGTCGCAGTAGCATAACAAGACAGTTTAAATGCCACTTGGAAGAGACGTGCAGGTCGCAGTAGCTTAATAAGACGATTTAAATGCCCCTTTCAAGAGACGTGCAGGTCGCAGTAGCTTAAAAAGATGGTTTAAATGCCCTTTGGAAGAGACATGCAGGTCGCAGCAGCTTAACAAGACGGTTTAAATGCACTTTGGTAGAGACATGTAGGTCGCAGTAGCTTAACAAGATGGTTTAAATGCCCCATTGAAGAGACGTGCAGGTCGCAGTAGCTTAACAATACGGTTTAAATGCCCCTTGGATGAGCGGTGGAGGTCGCAGAAGCTTAACAAGACAGTTTAAATGCCCCTTGGAAGAGACGTGCCGGTCACAGGAGCTTAATAAGACGGTTTAAATGTCCCTTGGAAGAGACGTGCAGGTCGCAGTAGCTTAACATGACGGTTTAAATGCCACTTGGAAGAGACGTGCAGGTCGCAGTAGCTTAACAAGACGGTTTAAATGCCCCTTCGAATAGACATGCAGGTCACAGTAGCTTAACAAGACGGTTTAAATGTCCCTTGGAAGAGATGTGCAAGTCGCAGTAGCTTAACAAGATGTTTAAATGCCCCTTGGAAGAGACATGCAGGTCGCAGTAGCTTAACAAGATGGTTTAAATGCCGCTTGGAAGAGACGTGCAGGTCACAGTAGCTTAGCAAGACAGTTTAAATGCCCATTGGAAGAGACGTGCAGGTCGGAGTAGCTTAACAAGACGGTTCAAATGCCCCATTGAAGAGACGTGCAGGTCGCAGTAGCTTAACAATGCAGTTTAAATGCCCCTTGGAAGAAACGTGCAGGTCACAGGATCTTAATAAGACGGTTTAAATGTCCCTTGGAAGAGACGTGTCGGTCGCAATAGGTTAACAAGACGGTTTAAATGCCCCTTGGAAGAGCGGTGGAGGTCGCAGTAGCTTACCAAGACGGTTTAAATGGCCCGTGGAAGAGACGTGCCGGTCGCAATAGCTTAACAAGACAGTTTAAATGCCCCTTGGAAGAGCGGTGGAGGTCGCAGTAGCTTAACGAGATGGTTTAAATGACCCTTGGAATAGACATGCAGGTCACAGTAGCTTAACAAGACGGTTTAAATGCCCCTTGGAAGAGACGTGCAGGTCGCAGTAGCTTAATAAGATGGTTTAAATGCCCCTTGGAAGAGACATGCAGGTCGCAGTAGCTTAACAAGACGGTTTAAATGCCCCTTGGAAGAGACGTGCAGGTCGTAGAAGCTTAACAAGACGGTTTAAATGCCCCTTGGAAATGTGGTGGAGGTTACAGTAGCTTAACAAGACGGTTTAAATGCCCCTTGGAAGAGACGTGCAGGTCGCAGTAGCATAACAAGACAGTTTAAATGCCACTTGGAAGAGACGTGCAGGTCGCAGTAGCTTAATAAGACGATTTAAATGCCCCTTTCAAGAGACGTGCAGGTCGCAGTAGCTTAAAAAGACGGTTTAAATGCCCTTTGGAAGAGACATGCAGGTCGCAGCAGCTTAACAAGACTGTTTTAATGCCCCTTGGAAGAGACGTGCAGGTCGCAGTAGCTTAACAAGACGGTTTAAATGCACCTTGGTAGAGACATGTAGGTCGCAGTAGCTTAACAAGATGGTTTAAATGCCCCTTTGAAGAGACGTGCAGGTCGCAGTAGCTTAACAATACGGTTTAAATGCCCCTTGGATGAGCGGTGGAGGTCGCAGAAGCTTAACAAGACAGTTTAAATGCCCCTTGGAAGAGACGTGCCGGTCACAGGAGCTTAATAAGACGGTTTAAATGTCCCTTGGAAGAGACGTGCAGGTCGCAGTAGCTTAACAAGACGGTTTAAATGCCCCTTGGAAAAGACGTGCAGGTCCCAGTAGCTTAACAAGACAGTTAAAATGCCCCTTGGAAGAGACGTGCAGGTCGCAGTAGCTTAATAAGACGGTTTAAATGCCCCTTGGAAGAGACTTGCAGGTCGCAGTAGCTTAACAAGACGGTTTAAATGCCCCTTAGAAGAGACGTGCAGGTCGCAGTAGCTTAACATGACGGTTTAAATGACACTTGGAAGAGACGTGCAGGTCGCAGTAGCTTAACAAGACGGTTTAAATGCCACTTGGAAGAGACGTGCAGGTCGCAGTAGCTTAACAAGATGGTTTAAAGGCCCCTTGGAAGAGCGTTGGAGGTCGCAGTAGCTTAACAAGACGGTTTAAATGCCCATTGGAAGAGACGTGAAGGTCGCAGTAGCTTAAAAAGACGGTTTAAATGCCCATTGGAAGAGACGTGCAGAACGCAGTAGCTTAACAAGACGGTTTAAATGCCCCTTGGAAGAGACCTGCAGGTCGCAGTAGCTTAACAAGATGGTTTAAATGCCCCTTGGAAGAGCCGTGCAGGTCGCAGTAGCTTAAAAAGGCGGTTTAAATGCCCCTTGGAAGAGCGGTGGAGGTCGCAGTAGCTTAACAAGACTGTTTAAATGCCCATTGTAAGTGCGGTGGAGGTCGCAGTAGCTTAACAAGACGGTTTAAATGCCCCTTGAAAGAAACGTGCAGGTCACAGGATCTTAATAAGACGGTTTAAATGTCCCTTGGAAGAGACATGCAGGTCGCAGTAGCTTACCAAGACAGTTTAAATGGCCCTTGGAAGAGACGTGCAGGTCGCAGTAGCTTAACAAGACGGTTTAAATGCCCCTTGGAAGAGCGGTGGAGGTCGCAGTAGCTTAACAAGACTGTTTAAATGCCCATTGTAAGTGCGGTGGAGGTCGCAGTAGCTTAACAAGACTTTTTAAATGCCCCTTGGAAGAAACGTGCAGGTCACAGGATCTCAATAAGACGGTTTAAATGTCCCTTGGAAGAGACGTGCAGGTCGCAGTAGCTTAACAAGACGGTTTAAATGCCCCTTCGAATAGACATGCAGGTCACAGTAGCTTAACAAGACGGTTTAAATGTCCCTTGGAAGAGATGTGCAGGTCGCAGTAGCTTAACAAGATGGTTTAAATGCCCCATTGAAGAGACGTTCAGGTCGCAGTAGCTTAACAATACGGTTTAAATGCCCCTTGGATGAGCGGTGGAGGTCGCAGAAGCTTAACAAGACAGTTTAAATGCCCCTTGGAAGAGACGTGCCGGTCACAGGAGCTTAATAAGACGGTTTAAATGTCCCTTGGAAGAGACGTGCAGGTCGCAGTAGCTTAACAAGACGGTTTAAATGCCCCTTGGAAAAGACGTGCAGGTCCCAGTAGCTTAACAAGACAGTTAAAATGCCCCTTGGAAGAGACGTGCAGGTCGCAGTAGCTTAATAAGACGGTTTAAATGCCCCTTGGAAGAGACTTGCAGGTCGCAGTAGCTTAACAAGACGGTTTAAATGCCCCTTAGAAGAGACGTGCAGGTCGCAGTAGCTTAACATGACGGTTTAAATGACACTTGGAAGAGACGTGCAGGTCGCAGTAGCTTAACAAGACGGTTTAAATGCCACTTGGAAGAGACGTGCAGGTCGCAGTAGCTTAACAAGATGGTTTAAAGGCCCCTTGGAAGAGCGTTGGAGGTCGCAGTAGCTTAACAAGACGGTTTAAATGCCCATTGGAAGAGACGTGCAGGTCGCAGTAGCTTAAAAAGACGGTTTAAATGCCCATTGGAAGAGACGTGCAGAACGCAGTAGCTTAACAAGACGGTTTAAATGCCCCTTGGAAGAGACCTGCAGGTCGCAGTAGCTTAACAAGACGGTTTAAATGCCCCTTGGAAGAGCCGTGCAGGTCGCAGTAGCTTAAAAAGGCGGTTTAAATGCCCCTTGGAAGAGCGGTGGAGGTCGCAGTAGCTTAACAAGACTGTTTAAATGCCCATTGTAAGTGCGGTGGAGGTCGCAGTAGCTTAACAAGACGGTTTAAATGCCCCTTGAAAGAAACGTGCAGGTCACAGGATCTTAATAAGACGGTTTAAATGTCCCTTGGAAGAGACATGCAGGTCGCAGTAGCTTACCAAGACAGTTTAAATGGCCCTTGGAAGAGACGTGCAGGTCGCAGTAGCTTAACAAGACGGTTTAAATGCCCCTTGGAAGAGCGGTGGAGGTCGCAGTAGCTTAACAAGACTGTTTAAATGCCCATTGTAAGTGCGGTGGAGGTCGCAGTAGCTTAACAAGACTTTTTAAATGCCCCTTGGAAGAAACGTGCAGGTCACAGGATCTCAATAAGACGGTTTAAATGTCCCTTGGAAGAGACGTGCAGGTCGCAGTAGCTTAACAAGCCGCTTTAAATGCCCCTTCGAATAGACATGCAGGTCACAGTAGCTTAACAAGACGGTTTAAATGTCCCTTGGAAGAGATGTGCAGGTCGCAGTAGCTTAACAAGATGGTTTAAATGCCCCTTGGAAGAGACATGCAGGTCGCAGTAGCTTAACAAGATGGTTTAAATGCCCCTTGGAAGAGACGTGCAGGTCGCAGTAGCTTAGCAAGACAGTTTAAATGCCCCTTGGAAGAGACGTGCAGGTCGCAGTAGCTTAACAAGACGGTTCAAATGCCCCATTGAAGAGACGTGCAGGTCGCAGTAACTTAACATGACGGTTTAAATGCCCCTTGGAAGAGACGTGCAGGTCGCAGTAGCTTAACAAGACGGTTTAAATGCACCTTGGTAGAGACATGCAGGTCGCAGTAGCTTAACAAGACGGTTTAAATGCCCCATTGAAGAGACGTGCAGGTCGCAGTAGCTTAATAATACGGTTTAAATGCCCCTTGGAAAAGTGGTGGAGGTTACAGTAGCTTAACAAGACGGTTTACATGCCCCTTGGAAGAGACGTGCAAATCGCAGTAGCTTAACAAGACGATTTAAATGCCCCTTGGAAGAGATGTGCAGGTTGCAGTAGCTTAATAAGACGGTTTAAAAGCCCCTTGGAAGAGATGTGCCGGTCGCAGTAGCTTAACAATATGGTTTAAATGCCCCTTGGAAGAGCGGTGGAGGTCGCAGAAGCTTAACAAGACAGTTTAAATGCCCCTTGCAAGAGACGTGCAGGTAACAGGAGCTTAATAAGACGGTTTTAATGTCCCTTGGAAGAGACGTGCAGGTCGCAGTAGCTTACCAAGACGATTTAAATGCCCTTTGGAAGAGACATGCAAGTCGCAGTAGCTTAACAAGATGGTTTAAATACCCCTTGGAAGAGCGGTGTAAGTCGCAGTAGCTTAACAAGACAGTTTAAATGCCCTTTGGAAGAGACATGCAGGTCACAGCAGCTTAACAAGACTGTTTAAATGCCGCTTGGAGGAGACGTGCAGGTCGCAGTAGCTTACCAAGATGGTTTAAATGCCCCTTGGTAGAGACATGCAGGTCGCAGTATCTTAACAAGATGGTTCACTTGCCCCATTGAAGAGACGTGCAGGTCGCAGTAGCTTAACAAGACGGTTTAATTGCCCCTTGGAAAAGTGGTGGAGGTTACAGTAGCTTAGCAAGATGGTTTAAATTCCCTTTGGAAGAGACGTGCAAGTCGCAGTAGCTTAACAAGATTATTTAAATGCCCCCTGGAAGAGACTTGCAGGTCGCAGTAGCTTAAGAAGACAGTTTAAATACCCCTTGGAAGAGCGTTGGAGGTCGCAGAAGCTTAACAAGATAGTTTAAATGCCCCTTGGAAGAGACATGCAGGTCACAGGATCTTAATAAGACGGTTTAAATGTCCCTTGGAAGAGACGTGCAGGTCGCAGTAGCTTAAAAAGATGGTTTAAATGGCCCTTGGAAGAGACGTGCAGGTCGCAGTAGCTTAACAAGACGGTTTAAATGCCCCTTGCAAAAGACGTGCAGGTCGCAGTATCTTAACAAGATGGTTTAAATGCCCCTTGGAAGAGACATGCAGGTCGCAGTAGCTTAATAAGACGGTTTAAATGCCCATTGGAAGAGACCTGCAGGTTGCAGTAGCTTAAAAAGACGGTTTAAATGACCTTTGGAAGAGACGTGCAGGTCGCAGTAGCTTAAAAAGACGGTTTAAATGGCCCATTGAAGAGACGTGCAGGTCGCAGTACCTTAACAATACGGTTTAAATGCCCCTTGGAAAAGTGGTGGAGGTTACAGTAGCTTAACAAGACGGTTTACATGCCCCTTGGAAGAGACGTGCAAGTCGCAGTAGTTTAACAAGACGATTTAAATGCCCCTTGGAAGAGACGTGCAGGTTGCAGTAGCTTATCAAGATGGTTTAAATGCCCCTTGGAAGAGATGGGCAGGTCGCAGTAGCTTAACAAGATGGTTTAAATGCCCCTTGGAAGAGCGGTGGAGGTCGCAGAAGCTTAACAAGACAGTTTAAATGCCCCTTGGAAGAGACGTGCAGGTAACAGGAGCTTAATAAGACTGTTTTAATGTCCCTAGGAAGAGAAGTACAGGTCGCAGTAGCTTAACAAGATGGTTTAAATGCCCCTTGGAAGAGACATGCAGGTCGCAGTAGCTTAACAAGATGGTTTAAATGCCCCTTGGAAGAGACGTGCAGGTCGCAGTAGCTTAGCAAGACAGTTTAAATGCCCCTTGGAAGAGACGTGCAGGTCGCAGTAGCTTAACAAGACGGTTCAAATGCCCCATTGAAGAGACGTGCAGGTCGCAGTAACTTAACATGACGGTTTAAATGCCCCTTGGAAGAGACGTGCAGGTCGCAGTAGCTTAACAAGATGGTTTAAATGCACCTTGGTAGAGACATGCAGGTCGCAGTAGCTTAACAAGACGGTTTAAATGCCCCATTGAAGAGACGTGCAGGTCGCAGTAGCTTAATAATACGGTTTAAATGCCCCTTGGAAAAGTGGTGGAGGTTACAGTAGCTTAACAAGACGGTTTACATGCCCCTTGGAAGAGACGTGCAAATCGCAGTAGCTTAACAAGACGATTTAAATGCCCCTTGGAAGAGATGTGCAGGTTGCAGTAGCTTAATAAGACGGTTTAAATGCCCCTTGGAAGAGATGTGCCGGTCGCAGTAGCTTAACAAGATGGTTTAAATGCCCCTTGGAAGAGCGGTGGAGGTCGCAGAAGCTTAACAAGACAGTTTAAATGCCCCTTGCAAGAGACGTGCAGGTAACAGGAGCTTAATAAGACGGTTTTAATGTCCCTTGGAAGAGACGTGCAGGTCGCAGTAGCTTACCAAGACGATTTAAATGCCCTTTGGAAGAGACATGCAGGTCGCAGTAGCTTAACAAGATGGTTTAAATACCCCTTGTCAGAGCGGTGTAAGTCGCAGTAGCTTAACAAGACAGTTTAAATGCCCTTTGGAAGAGACATGCAGGTCACAGCAGCTTAACAAGACTGTTTAAATGCCGCTTGGAGGAGACGTGCAGGTCGCAGTAGCTTACCAAGACGGTTTAAATGCCCCTTGGTAGAGACATGCAGGTCGCAGTATCTTAACAAGAAGGTTCACTTGCCCCATTGAAGAGACGTGCAGGTCGCAGTAGCTTAACAAGACGGTTTAATTGCCCCTTGGAAAAGTGGTGGAGGTTACAGTAGCTTAGCAAGATGGTTTAAATTCCCTTTGGAAGAGACGTGCAAGTCGCAGTAGCTTAACAAGATTATTTAAATGCCCCCTGGAAGAGACTTGCAGGTCGCAGTAGCTTAAGAAGACAGTTTAAATACCCCTTGGAAGAGCGTTGGAGGTCGCAGAAGCTTAACAAGATAGTTTAAATGCCCCTTGGAAGAGACATGCAGGTCACAGGATCTTAATAAGACGGTTTAAATGTCCCTTGGAAGAGACGTGCAGGTCGCAGTAGCTTAAAAAGATGGTTTAAATGGCCCTTGGAAGAGACGTGCAGGTCGCAGTAGCTTAACAAGACGGTTTAAATGCCCCTTGCAAGAGACGTGCAGGTCGCAGTATCTTAACAAGATGGTTTAAATGCCCCTTGGAAGAGACATGCAGGTCGCAGTAGCTTAATAAGACGGTTTAAATGCCCATTGGAAGAGACCTGCAGGTTGCAGTAGCTTAAAAAGACGGTTTAAATGACCTTTGGAAGAGACGTGCAGGTCGCAGTAGCTTAAAAAGACGGTTTAAATGGCCCATTGAAGAGACGTGCAGGTCGCAGTACCTTAACAATACGGTTTAAATGCCCCTTGGAAAAGTGGTGGAGGTTACAGTAGCTTAACAAGACGGTTTACATGCCCCTTGGAAGAGACGTGCAAGTAACAGTAGTTTAACAAGACGATTTAAATGCCCCTTGGAAGAGACGTGCAGGTTGCAGTAGCTTAACAAGATGGTTTAAATGCCCCTTGGAAGAGATGGGCAGGTCGCAGTAGCTTAACAAGATGGTTTAAATGCCCCTTGGAAGAGCGGTGGAGGTCGCAGAAGCTTAACAAGACAGTTTAAATGCCCCTTGGAAGAGACGTGCAGGTAACAGGAGCTTAATAAGACTGTTTTAATGTCCCTAGGAAGAGAAGTACAGGTCGCAGTAGCTTAACAAGACTGTTTAAATGCCCATTGTAAGAGACCTGCAGGTCGCAGTAGCTTAACAAGACGGTTTAAATGCCCCTTGGAAGAGACGTGCAGATCGCAGTAGCTTAACAAGACGGTTTAAATGCCCCTTGGAAGAAATGTGCAGGTCACAGGATCTTAATAAGACAGTTTAAATGTCCCTTGGAAGAGACGTGCAGGTCGCAGTAGCTTACCAAGACAGTTTAAATGGCCCTTGGAAGAGACGTGCAGATCGCAGTAGCTTAACAAGACGGTTTAAATGACCCTTGGAAGAGCGGTGGAGGTCGCAGTAGCTTAACAAGACTGTTTAAATGCCCATTGTAAGTGCGGTGGAGGTCGCTGTAGCTTAACAAGACTTTTTAAATGCCCCTTGGAAGAAACGTGCAGGTCACAGGATCTTAATAAGACGGTTTAAATGTCCCTTGGAAGAGATGTGCCGGTCGCAATAGCTTAACAAGACGGTTTAAATGCCCCTTGGAAGAGCGGTGGAGGTCGCAGTAGCTTAACAAGACGGTTTAAATGACCCTTGGAATAGACATGCAGGTCACAGTAGCTTAACAAGACGGTTTAAATGCCCCTTGGAAGAGCTGTGCAGGTCGCAGTAGCTTAATAAGATGGTTTAAATGCCCCTTGGAAGAGACATGCAGGTCGCAGTAGCTTAACAAGACGGTTTAAATGCCCCTTGGAAATGTGGTGGAGGTTACAGTAGCTTAACAAGACGGTTTAAATGCCCCTTGGAAGAGCGGTGGAGGTCGCAGTAGCTTAACAAGACTGTTTAAATGCCCATTGTAAGTGCGGTGGAGGTCGCAGTAGCTTAACAAGACTTTTTAAATGCCCCTTCGAAGAAACGTGCAGGTCACAGGATCTTAATAAGACGGTTTAAATGTCCCTTGGAAGAGACGTGCAGGTCGCAGTAGCTTAACAAGACGGTTTAAATGTCCCTTGGAAGAGACGTGCAGGTCGCAGTAGCTTAACAAGACGGTTTAAATGTCCATTGGAAGAGATGTGCAGGTCGCAGTAGCTTAACAAGATGGTTTAAATGCCCCTTGGAAGAGACATGCAGGTCGCAGTAGCTTAACAAGACGGTTTAAATGCCCTTTGGAAGAGCGGTGGAGGTCACAGAAGCTTAACAAGACGGTTTAAGTGCCCCTTGGAAGAGATGTGCCGGTCGCAATAGCTTAACAAGACGGTTTAAATGTCCCTTGGAAGAGACGTGCAGGTCGCAGTAGCTTAACAAGACGGTTTAAATGTCCATTGGAAGAGATGTGCAGGTCGCAGTAGCTTAACAAGATGGTTTAAATGCCCCTTGGAAGAGACGTGCAGGTCGCAGTAGCTTAACAAGGCAGTTTAAATGCCCCTTGGAAGAGACGTGCAGGTCACAGGATCTTAATAAGACGGTTTAAATGTCCCTTGGAAGAGATGTGCCGGTCGCAATAGCTTAACAAGACGGTTTAAATGCCCCTTGGAAGAGCGGTGGAGGTCGCAGTAGCTTAACAAGATGGTTTAAATGACCCTTGGAATAGACATGCAGGTCACAGTAGCTTAACAAGACAGTTTAAATGCCCCTTGTAAGAAACGTGCAGGTCGCAGTAGCTTAACAAGACGGTTTAAGTGCCCCTTGGAAGAGACGTGCAGGTCGCAGTAGCTTAACAAGACGGTTTAAATGCCCCTTGGAAATGTGGTGGAGGTTACAGTAGCTTAACAAGACGGTTTAAATGCCCCTTGGAAGAGTCGTGCAGGTCGCAGGAGCTTAACAAGACAGTTTAAATGCCCCGTGTAAGAGACGTGCAGGTCGCAGTAGCTTAATAAGACGGTTGAAATGCCCCTTGGAAGAGACGTGCAGGTCGCAGTAGCTTAAAAAGACGGTTTAAATGCCCTTTGGAAGAGACATGCAGGTCGCAGCAGCTTAACAAGACTGTTTAAATTCCCCTTGGAAGAGACGTGCAGGTCGCAGTAGCTTAACAAGACGGTTTAAATGCACCTTGGTAGAGACATGTAGGTCGCAGTAGCTTAACAAGATGGTTTAAATGCCCCATTGAAGAGACGTGCAGGTCGCAGTAGCTTAACAATACGGTTTAAATGCCCCTTGGAAAAGTGGTGGAGGTTACAGTAGCTTAACAAGACGGTTTAAATGCCCCTTGGAAGAGACGTGCAAGTCGCAGTAGCTTAACAAGACAATTTAAATGCCCCTTGCAAGAGACGTGCAGGTCGCAGTAGCTTAAGAAGACGGTTTAAATGCCCCTTGGTAGAAACGTGCAGGTCACCGTAGCTTAACAAGACGGTTTAAATGCCACTTGGAAGAGACGTGCAGGTCGCAGTAGCTTAACAAGATGGTTTAAATGCCCCTTGGAAGATCGTTGGAGGTCGTAGTAGCTTAACAAGACGGTTTAAATGCCCATTGGAAGAGACGTGCAGGTCGCAGTAGCTTAAAAAGACGGTTTAAATGCCCCTTGGAAGAGACGTGCAGGTCGCAGCAGCTTAACAAGATGGTTTAAATGCCCCTTGGAAGAGACCTGCAGGTCGCAGTAGCTTAACAAGACGGTTTAAATGCCCCTTGGAAGAGACGTGCAGGTCGCAGTTGCTTAAAAAGACGGTTTAAATGCCCCTTGGAAGAGCGGTGGAGGTCGCAGTAGTTTAACAAGACTGTTTAAATGCCCATTGTAAGTGCGGTGGAGGTCGCAGTAGCTTAACAAGACGGTTTAAATGCCCCTTGGAAGAAACGTGCTGGTCACAGGATCTTAATAAGAAGGTTTAAATGTCCCTTGGAAGAGACGTGCAGGTCGCAGTAGCTTAATAAGACATTTTAAATGCCCCTTGGTAGAAACGTGCAGGTCACAGTAGCTTAACAAGACGGTTTAAATGCCCCTTGGAAAAGCGGTGGAGGTCGCAGTAGCTTAACAAACGGTTTAAATGCCCCTTCGAATAGACATGCAGGTCACAGTAGCTTAACAAGACGGTTTAAATGCCACTTGGAAGAGACGTGCAGGTCGCAGTAGCTTAACAAGACAGTTTAAATGCCCCTTGGAAAAGACATGCAGGTCGCAGTAGCTTAATAAGACGGTTTAAATGCCCCTTGCAAGAGACGTGCAGGTCATAGGATCTTAATAAGACGGTTTATATGACCCTTGGTAGAAACGTGCAGGTCACAGTAGCTTAACAAGACGGTTTAAATGCCACTTGGAAGAGACGTGCAGGTCGCAGTAGCTTAACAAGATGGTTTAAATGCCCCTTGGAAGAGCGTTGGAGGTCGCAGTAGCTTAACAAGACGGTTTAAATGCCCATTGGAAGAGACGTGCAGGTCACAGTAGCTTAAAAAGACGGTTTAAATGCCCCTTGGAAGAGACGTGCAGGTCGCAGTAGCTTAACAAGACGGTTTAAATGCCCCTTGGAAGAAACCTGCAGGTCGCAGTAGCTTAACAAGACGGTTTAAATGCCCCTTGGAAGAGAAGTGCAGGTCGCAGTAGCTTAAAAAGACGGTTTAAATGCCCCTTGGAAGAGTGGTGGAGGTCGCAGTAGCTTAACAAGACTGTTTAAATGCCCATTGTAAGTGCGGTGGAGGTCGCAGTAGCTTAACAAGACGGTTTAAATGCCCCTTGGAAGAAACGTGCAGGTCACAGGATCTTAATAAGACGGTTTAAATGTCCCTTGGAAGAGACGTGCAGGTCGCAGTAGCTTACCAAGACAGTTTAAATGGCCCTTGGAAGAGACGTGCAGGTCGCAGTAGCTTAACAAGACGGTTTAAATGCCCCTTGGAAGAGCGGTGGAGGTCACAGTAGCTTAACAAGACTGTTTAAATGACCATTGTAAGTGCGGTGGAGGTCGCAGTAGCTTAACAAGACTTTTTAAATGCCCCTTGGAAGAAACGTGCAGGTCACAGGATCTTAATAAGACGGTTTAAATGTCCCTTGGAAGAGACGTGCAGGTCGCAGTAGCTTAACAAGACGGTTTAAATGCCCCTTCGAATAGACATGCAGGTCACAGTAGCTTAACAAGACGGTTTAAATGTCCCTTGGAAGAGATGTGCAGGTCGCAGTAGCTTAACAAGATGGTTTAAATGCCCCTTGGAAGAGACATGCAGGTCGCAGTAGCTTAAAAAGATAGTTGAAATGGCCCTTGGAAGAGACGTGCAGGTCGCAGTAGCTTAATAAGATGGTTTAAATGCCCCTTGGAAGAGACATGCAGGTCTCAGTAGCTTAACAAGACGGTTTAAATGCCCCTTGGAAGAGCGGAGTAGGTCGCAGTAGCTTAACAAGACGGTTTAAATGCCCCTTCGAATAGACATGCAGGTCACAGTAGCTTAACAAGACGGTTTAAATGCCCCTTGGAAGAGATGTGTAGGTCGCAGTAGCTTAACAAGATGGTTTAAATGCCCCTTGGAAGAGACATGCAGGTCGCAATAGCTTAATAAGATGGTTTAAATGCCCCTTGGAAGAGACATGCAGGTCGCAGTAGCTTAACAAGACAGTTTAAATGCCCCTTGGAAGGGACGTGCAGGTCGCAGTAGCTTAAAAAGACGATTTAAATGCCCTTTGGAAGAGACATGCAGGTCGCAGCAGCTTAACAAAACTGTTTAAATGCCCCTTGGAAGAGACGTGCAGGTCGCAGTAGCTTAACAAGACGGTTTAAATGCACCTTGGTAGAGACATGCAGGTCGCAGTAGCTTAACAAGACGGTTTAAATGCCCCATTGAAGAGACGTGCAAGTCGCAGTAGCTTAACAATACGGTTTAAATGCCCCTTGGAAAAGTGGTGGAGGTTACAGTAGCTTAACAAGACGGTTTACATGCCCCTTGGAAGAGACGTGCAAGAAGCAGTAGCTTAACAAGACGATTTAAATGCCCCTTGGAAGAGATGTGTAGGTTGCAGTTGCTTAATAAGATGGATTAAATGCCCCTTGGAAGAGATGTGCAGGTCGCAGTAGCTTAACAAGATGGTTTAAATGCCCCTTGGAAGAGCGGTGGAGGTCGCAGAAGCTTAACAAGACAGTTTAAATGCCCCTTGGAAGAGACGTGCAGGTAACAGGAGCTTAATAAGACGGTTTTAATGTCCCTTGGAAGAGACGTGCAGGTCGCAGTAGCTTACCAAGACGATTTAAATGCCCTTTGGAAGAGACATGCAGGTCGCAGTAGCTTAACAAGACGGTTTAAATGCCCCTTGGAAGAGCGGTGTAGGTCGCAGTAGCTTAACAAGACAGTTTAAATGCCCTTTGGAAGAGACATGCAGGTCGCAGCAGCTTAACAAGACTGTTTAAATGCCGCTTGGAAGAGACGTGCAGGTCGCAGTAGCTTACCAAGACGGTTTAAATGCCCCTTGGTAGAGACATGCAGGTCGCAGTATCTTAACAAGAAGGTTCACTTGCCCCATTGAAGAGACGTGCAGGTCGCAGTAGCTTAACAAGACGGTTTAATTGCCCCTTGGAAAAGTGGTGGAGGTTACAGTAGCTTAGCAAGATGGTTTAAATGCCCTTTGGAAGAGACGTGCAAGTCGCAGTAGCTTAACAAGATTATTTAAATGCCCCCTGGAAGAGACTTGCAGGTCGCAGTAGCTTAAGAAGACGGTTTAAATGCCCATTGGAAGAGACGTGCAGGTCGCAGTAGCTTAAAAAGACGGTTTAAATGCCCCTTGGAAGAGACGTGCAGGTCGCAGCAGCTTAACAAGATGGTTTAAATGCCCCTTGGAAGAGACCTGCAGGTCGCAGTAGCTTAACAAGACGGTTTAAATGCCCCTTGGAAGAGACGTGCAGGTCGCAGTTGCTTAAAAAGACGGTTTAAATGCCCCTTGGAAGAGCGGTGGAGGTCGCAGTAGTTTAACAAGACTGTTTAAATGCCCATTGTAAGTGCGGTGGAGGTCGCAGTAGCTTAACAAGACGGTTTAAATGCCCCTTGGAAGAAACGTGCTGGTCACAGGATCTTAATAAGACGGTTTAAATGTCCCTTGGAAGAGACGTGCAGGTCGCAGTAGCTTAATAAGACATTTTAAATGCCCCTTTTTAGAAACGTGCAGGTCACAGTAGCTTAACAAGACGGTTTAAATGCCCCTTGGAAAAGCGGTGGAGGTCGCAGTAGCTTAACAAGACGGTTTAAATGCCCCTTCGAATAGACATGCAGGTCACAGTAGCTTAACAAGACGGTTTAAATGCCCCTTGGAAGAGACGTGCAGGTCGCAGTAGCTTAACAAGACAGTTTAAATGCCCCTTGGAAAAGACATGCAGGTCGCAGTAGCTTAATAATACGGTTTAAATGCCCCTTGCAAGAGACGTGCAGGTCATAGGATCTTAATAAGACGGTTTATATGCCCCTTGGTAGAAACGTGCAGGTCACAGTAGCTTAACAAGACGGTTTAAATGCCACTTGGAAGAGCGTTGGAGGTCGCAGTAGCTTAACAAGACGGTTTAAATGCCCATTGGAAGAGACGTGCAGGTCACAGTAGCTTAAAAAGACGGTTTAAATGCCCCTTGGAAGAGACGTGCAGGTCGCAGTAGCTTAACAAGACGGTTTAAATGCCCCTTGGAAGAAACCTGAAGGTCGCAGTAGCTTAACAAGACGGTTTAAATGCCCCTTGGAAGAGAAGTGCAGGTCGCAGTAGCTTAAAAAGACGGTTTAAATGCCCCTTGGAAGAGTGGTGGAGGTCGCAGTAGCTTAACAAGACTGTTTAAATGCCCATTGTAATTGCGGTGGAGGTCGCAGTAGCTTAACAAGACGGTTTAAATGCCCCTTGGAAGAAACGTGCAGGTCACAGGATCTTAATAAGACGGTTTAAATGTCCCTTGGAAGAGACGTGCAGGTCGCAGTAGCTTACCAAGACAGTTTAAATGGCCCTTGGAAGAGACGTGCAGGTCGCAGTAGCTTAACAAGACGGTTTAAATGCCCCTTGGAAGAGCGGTGGAGGTCACAGTAGCTTAACAAGACTGTTTAAATGCCCATTGTAAGTGCGGTGGAGGTCGCAGTAGCTTAACAAGACTTTTTAAATGCCCCTTGGAAGAAACGTGCAGGTCACAGGATCTTAATAAGACGGTTTAAATGTCCCTTGGAAGAGACGTGCAGGTCGCAGTAGCTTAACAAGACGGTTTAAATGCCCCTTCGAATAGACATGCAGGTCACAGTAGCTTAACAAGACAGTTTAAATGTCCCTTGGAAGAGATGTGCAGGTCGCAGTAGCTTAACAAGATGGTTTAAATGCCCCTTGGAAGAGACATGCAGGTCGCAGTAGCTTAACAAGATGGTTTAAATGCCCCTTGGAAGAGACGTGCAGGTCGCAGTAGCTTAGCAAGACAGTTTAAATGTCCCTTAGAAGAGACATGCAGGTCGCAGTAGCTTAACAAGACGGTTCAAATGCCCCATTGAAGAGACGTGCAGGTCGCAGTAGCTTAACAAGACGGTTTAAATGCCCCTTGGAAGAGCGGTGGAGGTCGCAGAAGCTTAACAAGGCAGTTTAAATGCCCCTTGGAAGAGACGTGCAGGTCACAGGATTTTAATAAGACGGTTTAAATGTCCCTTGGAAGAGACGTGCAGGTCGCAGTAGCTTAAAAAGATGGTTGAAATGGCCCTTGGAAGAGACGTGCAGGTCGCAGTAGCTTAATAAGATGGTTTAAATGCCCCTTGGAAGAGACATGCAGGTCTCAGTAGCTTAACAAGACGGTTTAAATGCCCCTTGGAAGAGCGGTGTAGGTCGCAGTAGCTTAACAAGACGGTTTAAATGCCCCTTCGAATAGACATGCAGGTCACTGTAGCTTAACAAGACGGTTTAAATGCCCCTTGGAAGAGATGTGTAGGTCGCAGTAGCTTAACAAGATGGTTTAAATGCCCCTTGGAAGAGACATGCAGGTCGCAATAGCTTAATAAGATGGTTTAAATGTCCCTTGGAAGAGACATGCAGGTCGCAGTAGCTTAACAAGACAGTTTAAATGCCCCTTGGAAGGGACGTGCAGGTCGCAGTAGCTTAAAAAGACGATTTAAATGCCCTTTGGAAGAGACATGCAGGTCGCAGCAGCTTAACAAAACTGTTTAAATGCCCCTTGGAAGAGACGTGCAGGTCGCAGTAGCTTAACAAGACGGTTTAAATGCACCTTGGTAGAGACATGCAGGTCGCAGTAGCTTAACAAGACGGTTTAAATGCCCCATTGAAGAGACGTGCAAGTCGCAGTAGCTTAACAATACGGTTTAAATGCCCCTTGGAAAAGTGGTGGAGGTTACAGTAGCTTAACAAGACGGTTTACATGCCCCTTGGAAGAGACGTGCAAGAAGCAGTAGCTTAACAAGACGATTTAAATGCCCCTTGGAAGAGATGTGCAGGTTGCAGTAGCTTAATAAGACGGATTAAATGCCCCTTGGAAGAGATGTGCAGGTCGCAGTAGCTTAACAAGATGGTTTAAATACCCCTTGGAAGAGCGGTGGAGGTCGCAGAAGCTTAACAAGACAGTTTAAATGCCCCTTGGAAGAGACGTGCAGGTAACAGGAGCTTAATAAGACGGTTTTAATGTCCCTTGGAAGAGACGTGCAGGTCGCATTAGCTTACCAAGACGATTTAAATGCCCTTTGGAAGAGACATGCAGGTCGCAGTAGCTTAACAAGACGGTTTAAATGCCCCTTGGAAGAGCGGTGTAGGTCGCAGTAGCTTAACAAGACAGTTTAAATGCCCTTTGGAAGAGACATGCAGGTCGCAGCAGCTTAACAAGACTGATTAAATGCCGCTTGGAAGAGACGTGCAGGTCGCAGTAGCTTACCAAGACGGTTTAAATGCCCCTTGGTAGAGACATGCAGGTCGCAGTATCTTAACAAGAAGGTTCACTTGCCCCATTGAAGAGACGTGCAGGTCGCAGTAGCTTAACAAGACGGTTTAATGGCCCCTTGGAAAAGTGGTGGAGGTTACAGTAGCTTAGCAAGATGGTTTAATTTCCCTTTGGAAGAGACGTGCAAGTCGCAGTAGCTTAACAAGATTATTTAAATGCCCCCTGGAAGAGACTTGCAGGTCGCAGTAGCTTAAGAAGACGGTTTAAATACCCCTTGGAAGAGACGTGCAGGTCGCAGTAGCTTAACAAGACAGTTTAAATATCCCTTGGAAGAGCGCTGGAGGTCGCAGAAGCTTAACAAGACAGTTTAAATGCCCCTTGGAAGAGACATGCAGGTCACAGGATCTTAATAAGACGGTTTAAATGTCCCTTGGAAGAGACGTGCAGGTCGCAGTAGCTTAAAAAGATGGTTTAAATGGCCCTTGGAAGAGACGTGCAGGTCGCAGTAGCTTAACAAGACGGTTTAAATGCCCCTTGGAAGAGACGTGCAGGTCGCAGTAGCTTAACAAGATGGTTTAAATGCCCCTTGGAAGAGACATGCAGGTCGCAGTAGCTTAACAAGACCGTTTAAATGCCCATTGGAAGAGACCTGCAGGTCGCAGAAGCTTAAAAAGACGGTTTAAATGACCTTTGGAAGAGACATGCAGGTCACAGTAGCTTAACAAGACGGTTTAAATGTCCCTTGGAAGAGATGTGCAGGTCGCAGTAGCTTAACAAGATGGTTTAAATGCCCCTTGGAAGAGACATGCAGGTCGCAGTAGCTTAACAAGATGGTTTAAATGCCCCTTGGAAGAGACGTGCAGGTCGCAGTAGCTTAGCAAGACAGTTTAAATGCCCCTTGGAAGAGACGTGCAGGTCGCAGTAGCTTAAAAAGACGGTTCAAATGCCCCATTGAAGAGACGTGCAGGTCGCAGTAGCTTAACAAGACGGTTTAAATGCCCCTTGGAAGAGCGGTGGAGGTCGCAGAAGCTTAACAAGGCAGTTTAAATGCCCCTTGGAAGAGACGTGCAGGTCACAGGATCTTAATAAGACGGTTTAAATGTCCCTTGGAAGAGACGTGCAGGTCGCAGTAGCTTAAAAAGATGGTTGAAATGGCCCTTGGGAGAGACGTGCAGGTCGCAGTAGCTTAATAAGATGGTTTAAATGCCCCTTGGAAGAGACATGCAGGTCTCAGTAGCTTAACAAGACGGTTTAAATGCCCCTTGGAAGAGCGGTGTAGGTCGCAGTAGCTTAACAAGACGGTTTAAATGCCCCTTCGAATAGACATGCAGGTCACAGTAGCTTAACAAGACGGTTTAAATGACCCTTGGAAGAGATGTGTAGGTCGCAGTAGCTTAACAAGATGGTTTAAATGCCCCTTGGAAGAGACATGCAGGTCGCAATAGCTTAATAAGATGGTTTAAATGTCCCTTGGAAGAGACATGCAGGTCGCAGTAGCTTAACAAGACAGTTTAAATGCCCCTTGGAAGGGACGTGCAGGTCGCAGTAGCTTAAAAAGACGATTTAAATGCCCTTTGGAAGAGACATGCAGGTCGCAGCAGCTTAACAAAACTGTTTAAATGCCCCTTGGAAGAGACGTGCAGGTCGCAGTAGCTTAACAAGACGGTTTAAATGCACCTTGGTAGAGACATGCAGGTCGCAGTAGCTTAACAAGACGGTTTAAATGCCCCATTGAAGAGACGTGCAAGTCGCAGTAGCTTAACAATACGGTTTAAATGCCCCTTGGAAAAGTGGTGGAGGTTACAGTAGCTTAACAAGACGGTTTACATGCCCCTTGGAAGAGACGTGCAAGAAGCAGTAGCTTAACAAGACGATTTAAATGCCCCTTGGAAGAGATGTGCAGGTTGCAGTAGCTTAATAAGACGGATTAAATGCCCCTTGGAAGAGATGTGCAGGTCGCAGTAGCTTAACAAGATGGTTTAAATGCCCCTTGGAAGAGCGGTGGAGGTCGCAGAAGCTTAACAAGACAGTTTAAATGCCCCTTGGAAGAGACGTGCAGGTAACAGGAGCTTAATAAGACGGTTTTAATGTCCCTTGGAAGAGACGTGCAGGTCGCAGTAGCTTACCAAGACGATTTAAATGCCCTTTGGAAGAGACATGCAGGTCGCAGTAGCTTAACAAGACGGTTTAAATGCCCGTTGGAAGAGCGGTGTAGGTCGCAGTAGCTTAACAAGACAGTTTAAATGCCCTTTGGAAGAGACATGCAGGTCGCAGCAGCTTAACAAGACTGTTTAAATGCCGCTTGGAAGAGACGTGCAGGTCGCAGTAGCTTACCAAGACGGTTTAAATGCCCCTTGGTAGAGACATGCAGGTCGCAGTATCTTAACAAGAAGGTTCACTTGCCCCATTGAAGAGACGTGCAGGTCGCAGTAGCTTAACAAGACGGTTTAATGGCCCCTTGGAAAAGTGGTGGAGGTTACAGTAGCTTAGCAAGATGGTTTAAATGCCCTTTGGAAGAGACGTGCAAGTCGCAGTAGCTTAACAAGATTATTTAAATGCCCCCTGGAAGAGACTTGCAGGTCGCAGTAGCTTAAGAAGACGGTTTAAATACCCCTTGGAAGAGACGTGCAGGTCGCAGTAGCTTAACAAGACAGTTTAAATATCCCTTGGAAGAGCGCTGGAGGTCGCAGAAGCTTAACAAGACAGTTTAAATGCCCCTTGGAAGAGACATGCAGGTCACAGGATCTTAATAAGACGGTTTAAATGTCCCTTGGAAGAGACGTGTAGGTCGCAGTAGCTTAAAAAGATGGTTTAAATGGCCCTTGGAAGAGACGTGCAGGTCGCAGTAGCTTAACAAGACGGTTTAAATGCCCCTTGGAAGAGACGTGCAGGTCGCAGTAGCTTAACAAGATGGTTTAAATGCCCCTTGGAAGAGACATGCAGGTCGCAGTAGCTTAACAAGACCGTTTAAATGCCCATTGGAAGAGACCTGCAGGTCGCAGAAGCTTAAAAAGACGGTTTAAATGACCTTTGGAAGAGACGTGCAGGTTGCAGTAGCTTAACAAGACGGTTTAAATGCCCCTTGGAAGAGATGTGCAGGTCGCAGTAGCTTAACAAGATGGTTTAAATGCCCCTTGGAAGAGCGGTGGAGGTCGCAGAAGCTTAACAAGACAGTTTAAATGCCCCTTGGAAGAGACGTGCAGGTAACAGGAGCTTAATAAGACGGTTTTAACGTCCCTAGGAAGAGAAGTGCAGGTCGCAGTAGCTTAACAAGACTGTTTAAATGCCCATTGTAAGAGACCTGCAGGTCGCAGTAGCTTAACAAGACGGTTTAAATGCCCCTTGGAAGAGACGTGCAGGTCGCAGTAGCTTAAAAAGACGGTTTAAATGCCCTTTGGAAGAGCGGTGGAGGTCGCAGTAGCTTAACAAGACTGTTTAAATGCGCATTGTAAGTGCGGTGGAGGTCGCAGTAGCTTAACAAGACGGTTTAAATGGCCCTTGGAAGAAACGTGCAGGTCACAGGATCTTAATAAGACGGTTTAAATGTCCTTTGGAAGAGACGTGCAGGTCGCAGTAGCTTACCAAGACAGTTTAAATGCCCCTTGGAAGAGCGGTGGAGGTCGCAGTAGCTTAACAAGACTGTTTAAATGCCCATTGTAAGTGCGGTGGAGGTCGCAGTAGCTTATCAAGACTTTTTAAATGCCCCTTGGAAGAAACGTGCAGGTCACAGGATCTTAATAAGACGGTTTAAATGTCCCTTGGAAGAGACGTGCAGGTCGCAGTAGCTTAACAAGACGGTTTAAATGTCCCTTGGAAGAGACTTGCAGGTCGCAGTAGCTTAACAAAACGGTTTAAATGTCCCTTGGAAGAGCGATGTAGGTCGCAGTAGCTTAACAAGACGGTTTAAATGCCCCTTCGAATAGACATGCAGGTCACAGTAGCTTAACAAGATGGTTTAAATGCCCCTTGGAAGAGACATGCAGGTCGCAGTAGCTTAACAAGATGGTTTAAATGCCCCTTGGAAGAGACGTGCAGGTCGCAGTAGCTTAGCAAGACAGTTTAAATGCCCCTTGGAAGAGACGTGCAGGTCACAGGATCTTAATAAGACGGTTTAAATGTCCCTTGGAAGAGACGTGCCGGTCGCAATAGCTTAACAAGACGGTTTAAATGCCCCTTGGAAGAGCGGTGGAGGTCGCATAACCTTAGCAAGGCAGTTTAAATGCCCCTTGGAAGAGACGTGCAGGTCACAGGATCTTAATAAGACGGTTTAAATGTCCCTTGGAAGAGACGTGCCGGTCGCAATAGCTTAACAAGACGGTTTAAATGCCCCTTGGAAGAGCGGTGGAGGTCGCAGTAGCTTAACAAGACGGTTTAAATGACCCTTGGAATAGACATGCAGGTCACAGTAGCTTAACAAGACGGTTTAAATGCCCCTTGGAAGAGACGTGCAGGTCGCAGTAGCTTAATAAGATGGTTTAAATGCCGCATGGAAGAGACATGCAGGTCGCAGTAGCTTAACAAGACGTTTTAAATGCCCCTTGGAAGAGACGTGCAGGTCGCAGTAGCTTAACAAGACGGTTTAAATGCCCCTTGGAAATGTGGTGGAGGTTACAGTAGCTTAACAAGACGGTTTAAATGCCCCTTGGAAGAGACGTGCAGGTCGCAGTAGCTTAATAAGACGGTTTAAATGCCCCTTGCAAGAGACGTGCAGGTCGCAGTAGCTTAAAAAAGACGGTTTAAATGCCCTTTGGAAGAGACACGCAGGTCGCAGCAGCTTAACAAGACTGTTTAAATGCACCTTGGTAGAGACATGTAGGTCGCAGTAGCTTAACAAGATGGTTTAAATGCCCCATTGAAGAGACGTGCAGGTCACAGTAGCTTAACAATACGGTTTAAATGCCCCTTGGAAAAGTGGTGGAGGTTACAGTAGCTTAAAAAGACGGTTTAAATGCCCCTTGGAAGAGACGTGCAAGTCGCAGTAGCTTAACAAGACAATTTAAATGCCCCTTGCAAGAGACGTGCAGGTCACAGTAGCTTAACAAGACGGTTTAAATGCCCCTTGGTAGAAACGTGCAGGTCACCGTAGCTTAACAAGACGGTCTAAATGCCACTTGGAAGAGACGTGCAGGTCGCAGTAGCTTAACAAGATGGTTTAAATGCCCCTTGGAAGAGCGGTGGAGGTCGCAGTAGCTTAACAAGACGGTTTAAATGCCATTTGGAAGAGACCTGCAGGTCGCAGTAGCTTAACAAGACGGTTTAAATGCCCCTTGGAAGAGACGTGCAGGTCGCCGTAGCTTAATAAGACGGTTTAAATGCCCCTTGCAAGAGCGGTGGAGGTCGCAGTAGCTTAACAAGACTGTTTAAATGCCCCTTGGAAGAAACGTGCAGGTCACAGGATCTTAATAAGACGGTTTAAATGTCCCTTGGAAGAGACGTGCAGGTCGCAGTAGCTTACCAAGACAGTTTAAATGGTCCTTGGAAGAGACGTGCAGGTCGCAGTAGCTTAACAAGACGGTTTAAATGCCAATTGGAAGAGCGGTGGAGGTCGCAGTAGCTTAACAAGACGGTTTAAATGCCCCTTGGAAGAGATGTGCAGGTCGCAGTAGCTTAACAAGATGGTTTAAATGCCCCTTGGAAGAAACGTGCAGGTCACAGGATCTTAATAAGACGGTTTAAATGTCCCTTGGAAGAGACGTGCAGGTCGCAGTAGCTTACCAAGACAGTTTAAATGGTCCTTGGAAGAGACGTGCAGGTCGCAGTAGCTTAACAAGACGGTTTAAATGCCCCTTGGAAGAGCGGTGGAGGTCGCAGTAGCTTAACAAGACGGTTTAAATGCCCCTTGGAAGAGATGTGCAGGTCGCAGTAGCTTAACAAGATGGTTTAAAAGCCCCTTGGAAGAGACATGCAGGTCGCAGTAGCTTAACAAGACGGTTTAAATGCCCCTTGAAAGAGACGTGAAGGTCGCTGTAGCTTAGCAAGACAGTTTAAATGCCCCTTGGAAGAGACGTGCAGGTCGCAGTAGCTTAATAAGACGGTTTAAATGCCCCTTGCAAGAAACGTGCAGGTTGCAGTAGCTTACCAAGACAGTTTAAATGGCCCTTGGAAGAGACGTGCAGGTCGCAGTAGCTTAACAAGACGGTTTAAATTCCCCTTGGAAGAGCGTTGGAGGTCGCAGTAGCTTAACAAGACGGTTTAAATGCCCCTTCGAATAGACACGCAGGTCACAGTAGCTTAACAAGACGATTTAAATGCCCCCTGGAAGAGATGTGCAGGTCGCAGTAGCTTAACAAGATGGTTTAAATGCCCCTTGGAAGAGACATGCAGGTCGCAGTAGCTTAACAAGACGGTTTAAATGCCCCTTGGAAGAGACGTGCAGGTCGCTGTCGCTTAACAAGACAGTTTAAATGCCCCTTGGAAGAGACGTGCAGGTCGCAGTAGCTTAACAAGACGGTTTAAATGCCCCTTGGAAGAGCGGTGGAGGTCGCAGTAGCTTAACAAGACAGTTTAAATGCCCCTTGGAAGAGATGTGCAGGTCGCAGTAGCTTAACAAGATGGTTTAAAAGCCCCTTGGAAGAGACATGCAGGTCGCAGTAGCTTAACAAGACGGTTTAAATGCCCCTTGAAAGAGACGTGCAGGTCGCTGTAGCTTAGCAAGACAGTTTAAATGCCCCTTGGAAGAGACGTGCAGGTCGCAGTAGCTTAATAAGACGGTTTAAATGCCCCTTGCAAGAAACGTGCAGGTCGCAGTAGCTTACCAAGACAGTTTAAATGGCCCTTGGAAGAGACGTGCAGGTCGCAGTAGCTTAACAAGACGGTTTAAATTCCCCTTGGAAGAGCGTTGGAGGTCGCAGTAGCTTAACAAGACGGTTTAAATGCCCCTTCGAATAGACACGCAGGTCACAGTAGCTTAACAAGACGGTTTAAATGCCCCCTGGAAGAGATGTGCAGGTCGCAGTAGCTTAACAAGATGGTTTAAATGCCCCTTGGAAGAGACATGCAGGTCGCAGTAGCTTAACAAGACAGTTTAAATGCCCCTTGGAAGAGACGTGCAGGTCGCAATAGCTTAATAAGATGGTTTAAATGCCCCTTGCAAGAGACGTGCACGTCGCAGTACCTTAATAAGACGGTTTAAATGCCCCTTGGTAGAAACGTGCAGGTCACAGTAGCTTAACAAGACGGTTTAAATGCCCCTTGGAAAAGCGGTGGAGGTCGCAGTAGCTTAACAAGACGGTTCAAATGCCCCTTCGAATAGACATGCAGGTCAAAATAGCTTAACAAGACGTTTTAAATTCCCCTTGGAAGAGATGTGCAGGTCGCAGTAGCTTAACAAGACGGTTTAAATGCCCCTCGGAAAAGACATGCAGGTCTCAGTAGCTTAACAAGGCGGTTTAAATGCCCCTTGGAAGAGACGTGCAGGTCGCAGTAGCTTAACAAGACAGTTTAAATGCCCCTTGGAAGAGACGTGCAGGTCGCAGTAGCTTAATAAGACGGTTTAAATGCCCCTTGCAAGAGACGTGCAGGTTGCAGTAGCTTAACAAGATGGTTTAAATGCCCCTTGGAAGAGACGTGCAGGTCGCAGTAGCTTAACAAGACGGTTTAAATGCCCCTTGGAAATGTGGTGGAGGTTACAGTAGCTTAACAAGACGGTTTAAATGCCCCTTGGAAGAGACGTGCAGGTCGCAGTAGCTTAAAAAGACGGTTTAATTGCCCTTTGGAAGAGATATGCAGGTCGCAGCAGCTTAACAAGACTGTTTAAATGCACCTTGGTAGAGACATGTAGGTCGCAGTAGCTTAACAAGATGGTTTAAATGCCCCATTGAAGAGACGTGCAGGTCGCAGTAGCTTAACAATACGGTTTAAATGCCCCTTGTAAAAGTGGTGGATGTTACAGTAGCTTAACAAGACGGTTTAAATGCCCCTTGGAAGAGACGTTCAAGTCGCAGTAGCTTAACAAGACAATTTAAATGCCCCTTGCAAGAGACGTGCAGGTCGCAGTAGCTTAACAAGACGGTTTAAATGCCCCTTGGTAGAAACGTGCAGGTCACCGTAGCTTAACAAGACGGTTTAAATGCCACTTGGAAGAGACGTGCAGGTCGCAGTAGCTTAACAAGATGGTTTAAATGCCCCTTGGAAGAGCGGTGGAGGTCGCAGTAGCTTAACAAGACGGTTTAAATGCCCCTTGGAAGAGACCTGCAGGTCGCAGTAGCTTAACAAGACGGTTTAAATGCCCCTTGGAAGAGACGTGCAGGTCGCAGGAGCTTAATAAGACGGTTTAAATGCCCCTTGGAAGAGCGGTGGAGGTCGCAGTAGCTTAACAAGACTGTTTAAATGCCCATTGTAAGTGCGGTGGAGGTCGCAGTAGCTTAACAAGACGGTTTAAATGCCCCTTGGAAGAAACGTGCAGGTCACAGGATCTTAATAAGACGGTTTAAATGTCCCTTGGAAGAGACGTGCAGGTCGCAGTAGCTTACCAAGACAGTTTAAATGGCCCTTGGAAGAGACATGCAGGTCGCAGTAGCTTAACAAGACGGTTTAAATGCCCCTTGGAAGAGCGGTGGAGGTCGCAGTAGCTTAACAAGACGGTTTATATGCCGCTTGGAAGAGATGTGCAGGTCGCAGTAGCTTAACAAGATGGTTTAAAAGCCCCTTGGAAGAGACATGCAGGTCGCAGTAGCTTAACAAGACGGTTTAAATGCCCCTTGAAAGAGACGTGCAGGTCGCTGTAGCTTAGCAAGACAGTTTAAATGCCCCTTGGAAGAGACGTGCAGGTCGCAGTAGCTTAATAAGACGGTCTAAATGCCCCTTGCAAGAAACGTGCAGGTCGCAGTAGCTTACCAAGACAGTTTAAATGGCCCTTGGAAGAGACATGCAGGTCGCAGTAGCTTAACAAGACGGTTTAAATTCCCCTTGTAAGAGCGTTGGAGGTCGCAGTAGCTTAACAAGACGGTTTAAATGCCCCTTCGAATAGACACGCAGGTCACAGTAGCTTAACAAGATGGTTTAAATGCCCCCTGGAAGAGATGTGCAGGTCGCAGTAGCTTAACAAGATGGTTTAAATGCCCCTTGGAAGAGACATGCAGGTCGCAGTAGCTTAACAAGACGGTTTAAATGCCCCTTGGAAGAGACGTGCAGGTCGCTGTCGCTTAACAAGACAGTTTAAATGCCCCTTGGAAGAGACGTGCAGGTCGCAGTAGCTTAATAAGATGATTTAAATGCCCCTTGCAAGAGACGTGCAGGTCGCAGTAGCTTAATAAGACGGTTTAAATGCCCCTTGGTAGAAACGTGCAGGTCACAGTAGCTTAACAAGACGGGTTAAATGCCCCTTGGAAAAGCGGTGGAGGTCGCAGTAGCTTAACAAGACGGTTTAAATGCCCCTTGGAAGAGACGTGCAGGTCGCTGTCGCTTAACAAGACAGTTTAAATGCCCCTTGGAAGAGACGTGCAGGTCACAGTAGCTTAACAAGACGGTTTAATTGCCCCTTGGAAAAGTGGTGGAGGTTACAGTAGCTTAGCAAGATGGTTTAAATGCCCTTTGGAAGAGACGTGCAAGTCGCAGTAGCTTAACAAGATTATTTAAATGCCCCCTGGAAGAGACTTGCAGGTCGCAGTAGCTTAAGAAGACGGTTTAAATACCCCTTGGAAGAGACGTGCAGGTCGCAGTAGCTTAACAAGACAGTTTAAATATCCCTTGGAAGAGCGCTGGAGGTCGCAGAAGCTTAACAAGACAGTTTAAATGCCCCTTGGAAGAAACATGCAGGTCACAGGATCTTAATAAGACGGTTTAAATGTCCCTTGGAAGAGACGTGCAGGTCGCAGTAGCTTAAAAAGATGGTTTAAATGGCCCTTGGAAGAGACGTGCAGGTCGCAGTAGCTTAACAAGACGGTTTAAATGCCCCCTGGAAGAGACGTGCAGGTCGCAGTAGCTTAACAAGATGGTTTAAATGCCCCTTGAAAGAGACATGCAGGTTGCAGTAGCTTAACAAGACGGTTTAAATGCCCATTGGAAGAGACCTGCAGGTCGCAGAAGCTTAAAAAGACGGTTTAAATGACCTTTGGAAGAGACGTGCAGGTCGCAGTAGCTTAAAAAGACGGTTTAAATGGCCCACTGAAGAGACCTGCAGGTCGCAGTACCTTAACAATACGGTTTAAATGCCCCTTGGAAAAGTGGTGGAGGTTACAGTAGCTTAACAAGACGGTTTACATGCCCCTTGGAAGAGACGTGCAGGTTGCAGTAGCTTAACAAGACGGTTTAAATGCCCCTTGGAAGAGATGTGCAGGTCGCAGTAGCTTAACGAGATGGTTTAAATGCCCCTTGGAAGAGCGGTGGAGGTCGCAGAAGCTTAACAAGACAGTTTAAATGCCCCTTGGAAGAGACGTGCAGGTAACAGGAGCTTAATAAGACGGTTTTAATGTCCCTAGGAAGAGAAGTGCAGGTCGCAGTAGCTTAACAAGACTGTTTAAATGCCCATTGTAAGAGACCTGCAGGTCGCAGTAGCTTAACAAGACGGTTTAAATGCCCCTTGGAAGAGACGTGCAGGTCGCAGTAGCTTAAAAAGACGGTTTAAATGCCCCTTGGAAGAGCGGTGGAGGTCGCAGTAGCTTAACAAGACTGTTTAAATGCGCATTGTAAGTGCGGTGGAGGTCGCAGTAGCTTAACAAGACGGTTTAAATGCCCCTTGGAAGAAACGTGCAGGTCACAGGATCTTAATAAGACGGTTTAAATTTCCCTTGGAAGAGACGTGCAGGTCGCAGTAGCTTAAAAAGATGGTTTAAATGGCCCTTGGAAGAGACGTGCAGATCGCATTAGCTTAACAAGACGGTTTAAATGCCCCTTGGAAGAAACGTGCAGGTCACAGGTTCTTAATAAGACTGTTTAAATGTCCCTTGGAAGAGACGTGCAGGTCGCAGTAGCTTACCAAGACAGTTTAAATGCCCCTTGGAAGAGCGGTGGAGGTCGCAGTAGCTTAACAAGACTGTTTAAATGCCCATTGTAAGTGCGGTGGAGGTCGCAGTAGCTTATCAAGACTTTTTAAATGCCCCTTGGAAGAAACGTGCAGGTCACAGGATCTTAATAAGACGGTTTAAATGTCCCTTGGAAGAGACGTGCAGGTCGCAGTAGCTTAACAAGACGGTTTAAATGTCCCTTGGAAGAGACTTGCAGGTCGCAGTAGCTTAACAAAACGGTTTAAATGTCCCTTGGAAGAGCGATGGAGGTCGCAGTAGATTAACAAGACGGTTTAAATGCCCCTTCGAATAGACATGCAGGTCACAGTAGCTTAACAAGACGGTTTAAATGTCCCTTGGAAGAGATGTGCAGGTCGCAGTAGCTTAACAAGATGGTTTAAATGCCCCTTGGAAGAGACATGCAGGTCGCAGTAGCTTAACAAGATGGTTTAAATGCCCCTTGGAAGAGACGTGCAGGTTGCAGTAGCTTAGCAAGACAGTTTAAATGCCCCTTGGAAGAGACGTGCAGGTCGCAGTAGCTTAACAAGACGGTTCAAATGCCCCATTGAAGAGACGTGCAGGTCGCAGTAGCTTAACAAGAAGGTTTAAATGCCCCTTGGAAGAGCGGTGGAGGTCGCATAAGCTTAACAAGGCAGTTTAAATGCCCCTTGGAAGAGACGTGCAGGTCACAGGATCTTAATAAGACGGTTTAAATGTCCCTTGGAAGAGACGTGCCGGTCGCAATAGCTTAACAAGACGGTTTAAATGCCCCTTGGAAGAGCGGTGTAGGTCGCAGTAGCTTAACAAGACGGTTTAAATGACCCTTGGAATAGACATGCAGGTCACAGTAGCTTAACAAGACGGTTTAAATGCCCCTTGGAAGAGACGTGCAGGTCGCAGTAGCTTAATAAGATGGTTTAAATGCACCTTGGAAGAGACATGCAGGTCGCAGTAGCTTAACAAGACGTTTTAAATGCCCCTTGGAAGAGACGTGCAGGTCGCAGTAGCTTAACAAGACGGTTTAAATGCCCCTTGGAAATGTGGTGGAGGTTACAGTAGCTTAACAAGACGGTTTAAATGCCCCTTGGAAGAGACGTGCAGGTCGCAGTAGCTTAATAAGACGGTTTAAATGCCCCTTGCAAGAGACGTGCAGGTCGCAGTAGCTTAAAAAGACGGTTTAAATGCCCTTTGGAAGAGACATGCAGGTCGCAGCAGCTTAACAAGACTGTTTAAATGCACCTTGGTAGAGACATGTAGGTCGCAGTAGCTTAACAAGATGGTTTAAATGCCCCATTGAATAGACGTGCAGTTCGCAGTAGCTTAACAATACGGTTTAAATGCCCCTTGGAAAAGTGGTGGAGGTTACAGTAGCTTAACAAGACGGTTTAAATGCCCCTTGGAAGAGACGTGCAAGTCGCAGTAGCTTAACAAGACAATTTAAATGCCCCTTGCAAGAGACGTGCAGGTCGCAGTAGCTTAACAAGACGGTTTAAATGCCCCTTGGTAGAAACGTGCAGGTCACCGTAGCTTAACAAGACGGTTTAAATGCCACTTGGAAGAGACGTGCAGGTCGCAGTAGCTTAACAAGATGGTTTAAATGCCCCTTGGAAGAGCGGTGGAGGTCGCAGTAGCTTAACAAGACGGTTTAAATGCCCCTTGGAGGAGACCTGCAGGTCGCAGTAGCTTAACAAGACGGTTGAAATGCCCCTTGGAAGAGACGTGCAGGTCGCCGTAGCTTAATAAGACGGTTTAAATGCCCCTTGGAAGAGCGGTGGAGGTCGCAGTAGCTTAACAAGACTGTTTAAATGCCCATTGTAAGTGCGGTGGAGGTCGCAGTAGCTTAACAAGAGGGTTTAAATGCCCCTTGGAAGAAACGTGCAGGTCTCAGGATCTTAATAAGACGGTTTAAATGTCCCTTGGAAGAGACGTGCAGGTCTCAGTAGCTTACCAAGACAGTTTAAATGGCCCTCGGAAGAGACGTGCAGGTCGCAGTAGCTTAACAAGATAGTTTAAATGCCCCTTGGAAGAGCGGTGGAGGTCGCAGTAGCTTAACAAGACGGTTTAAATGCCCCTTGGAAGAGATGTGCAGGTCGCAGTAGCTTAACAAGATGGTTTAAAAGCCCCTTGGAAGAGACATGCAGGTCGCAGTAGCTTAACAAGACGGTTTAAATGCCCCTTGAAAGAGACGTGCAGGTCGCTGTAGCTTAGGAAGACAGTTTAAATGCCCCTTGGAAGAGACGTGCAGGTCGCAGTAGCTTAATAAGACGGTTTAAATGCCCCTTGCAAGAAACGTGCAGGTCGCAGTAGCTTACCAAGACAGTTTAAATGGCCCTTGAAAGAGACGTGCAGGTCGCAGTAGCTTAACAAACGGTTTAAATTCCCCTTGGAAGAGCGTTGGAGGTCGCAGTAGCTTAACAAGACGGTTTAAATGCCCCTTCGAATAGACACGCAGGTCACAGTAGCTTAACAAGACGGTTTAAATGCCCCCTGGAAGAGATGTGCAGGTCGCAGTAGCTTAACAAGATGGTTTAAATGCCCCTTGGAAGAGACATGCAGGTCGCAGTAGCTTAACAAGACGGTTTAAATGCCCCTTGGAAGAGACGTGCAGGTCGCTGTCGCTTAACAAGACAGTTTAAATGCCCCTTGGAAGAGACGTGCAGGTCGCAGTAGCTTAACAAGATGGTTTAAATGCCCCTTGGAAGATCGTTGGAGGTCGTAGTAGCTTAACAAGACGGTTTAAATGCCCATTGGAAGAGACGTGCAGGTCGCAGTAGCTTAAAAAGACGGTTTAAATGCCCCTTGGAAGAGACGTGCAGGTCGCAGCAGCTTAACAAGATGGTTTAAATGCCCCTTGGAAGAGACCTGCAGGTCGCAGTAGCTTAACAAGACGGTTTAAATGCCCCTTGGAAGAGACGTGCAGGTCGCAGTTGCTTAAAAAGACGGTTTAAATGCCCCTTGGAAGAGCGGTGGAGGTCGCAGTAGTTTAACAAGACTGTTTAAATGCCCATTGTAAGTGCGGTGGAGGTCGCAGTAGCTTAACAAGACGGTTTAAATGCCCCTTGGAAGAAACGTGCAGGTCAAAGGATCTTAATAAGACGGTTTAAATGTCCCTTGGAAGAGACGTGCAGGTCGCAGTAGCTTAATAAGACATTTTAAATGCCCCTTGGTAGAAACGTGCAGGTCACAGTAGCTTAACAAGACGGTTTAAATGCCCCTTGGAAAAGCGGTGGAGGTCGCAGTAGCTTAACAAGACGGTTTAAATGCCCCTTCGAATAGACATGCAGGTCACAGTAGCTTAACAAGACGGTTTAAATGCCCCTTGGAAGAGACGTGCAGGTCGCAGTAGCTTAACAAGACAGTTTAAATGCCCCTTGGAAAAGACATGCAGGTCGCAGTAGCTTAATAAGACGGTTTAAATGCCCCTTGCAAGAGACGTGCAGGTCATAGGATCTTAATAAGACGGTTTATATGCCCCTTGGTAGAAACGTGCAGGTCACAGTAGCTTAACAAGACGGTTTAAATGCCACTTGGAAGAGACGTGCAGGTCGCAGTAGCTTAACAAGATGGTTTAAATGCCCCTTGGAAGAGCGTTGGAGGTCGCAGTAGCTTAACAAGACGGTTTAAATGCCCATTGGAAGAGACGTGCAGGTCACAGTAGCTTAAAAAGACGGTTTAAATGCCCCTTTGAAGAGACGTGCAGGTCGCAGTAGCTTAACAAGACGGTTTAAATGCCCCTTGGAAGAAACCTGCAGGTCGCAGTAGCTTAACAAGCCGGTTTAAATGCCCCTTGGAAGAGAAGTGCAGGTCGCAGTAGCTTAAAAAGACGGTTTAAATGCCCCTTGGAAGAGTGGTGGAGGTCGCAGTAGCTTAACAAGACTGTTTAAATGCCCATTGTAAGTGCGGTGGAGGTCGCAGTAGCTTAACAAGACGGTTTAAATGCCCCTTGGAAGAAACGTGCAGGTCACAGGATCTTAATAAGACGGTTTAAATGTCCCTTGGAAGAGACGTGCAGGTCGCAGTAGCTTACCAAGACAGTTTAAATGGCCCTTGGAAGAGACGTGCAGGTCGCAGTAGCTTAACAAGACGGTTTAAATGCCCCTTGGAAGAGCGGTGGAGGTCACAGTAGCTTAACAAGACTGTTTAAATGCCCATTGTAAGTGCGGTGGAGGTCGCAGTAGCTTAACAAGACTTTTTAAATGCCCATTGGAAGAAACGTGCAGGTCACAGGATCTTAATAAGACGGTTTAAATGTCCCTTGGAAGAGACGTGCAGGTCGCAGTAGCTTAACAAGACGGTTTAAATGCCCCTTCGAATAGACATGCAGGTCACAGTAGCTTAACAAGACGGTTTAAATGTCCCTTGGAAGAGATGTGCAGGTCGCAGTAGCTTAACAAGATGGTTTAAATGCCCCTTGGAAGAGACATGCAGGTCGCAGTAGCTTAACAAGATGGTTTAAATGCCCCTTGGAAGAGACGTGCAGGTCGCAGTAGCTTAGCAAGACAGTTTAAATGCCCCTTGGAAGAGACATGCAGGTCGCAGTAGCTTAACAAGACGGTTCAAATGACCCATTGAAGAGACGTGCAGGTCGCAGTAGCTTAACAAGACGGTTTAAATGCCCCTTGGAAGAGCGGTGGAGGTCGCAGAAGCTTAACAAGGCAGTTTAAATGCCCCTTGGAAGAGACGTGCAGGTCACAGGATCTTAATAAGACGGTTTAAATGTCCCTTGGAAGAGACGTGCAGGTCGCAGTAGCTTAAAAAGATGGTTGAAATGGCCCTTGGAAGAGACGTGCAGGTCGCAGTAGCTTAATAAGATGGTTTAAATGCCCCTTGGAAGAGACATGCAGGTCTCAGTAGCTTAACAAGACGGTTTAAATGCCCCTTGGAAGAGCGGTGTAGGTCGCAGTAGCTTAACAAGACGGTTTAAATGCCCCTTCGAATAGACATGCAGGTCACAGTAGCTTAACAAGACGGTTTAAATGCCCCTTGGAAGAGATGTGTAGGTCGCAGTAGCTTAACAAGATGGTTTAAATGCCCCTTGGAAGAGACATGCAGGTCGCAATAGCTTAATAAGATGGTTTAAATGCCCCTTGGAAGAGACATGCAGGTCGCAGTAGCTTAACAAGACAGTTTAAATGCCCCTTGGAAGGGACGTGCAGGTCGCAGTAGCTTAAAAAGACGATTTAAATGCCCTTTGGAAGAGACATGCAGGTTGCAGCAGCTTAACAAAACTGTTTAAATGCCCCTTGGAAGGGACGTGCAGGTCGCAGTAGCTTAACAAGACGGTTTAAATGCACCTTGGTAGAGACATGCAGGTCACAGTAGCTTAACAAGACGGTTTAAATGCCCCATTGAAGAGACGTGCAAGTCGCAGTAGCTTAACAATACGGTTTAAATGCCCCTTGAAAAAGTGGTGGAGGTTACAGTAGCTTAAAAAGACGGTTTACATGCCCCTTGGAAGAGACGTGCAAGAAGCAGTAGCTTAACAAGACGATTTAAATGCCCCTTGGAAGAGATGTGCAGGTTGCAGTAGCTTAATAAGACGGATTAAATGCTCCTTGGAAGAGATGTGCAGGTCGCAGTAGCTTAACAAGATGGTTTAAATGCCCCTTGGAAGAGACGTGCAGGTAACAGGAGCTTAATAAGACGGTTTTAATGTCCCTTGGAAGAGACGTGCAGGTCGCAGTAGCTTACCAAGACGATTTAAATGCCCTTTGGAAGAGACATGCAGGTCGCAGTAGCTTAACAAGACGGTTTAAATGCCCCTTGGAAGAGCGGTGTAGGTCGCAGTAGCTTAACAAGACAGTTTAAATGCCCTTTGGAAGAGACATGCAGGTCGCAGCAGCTTAACAAGACAGTTTAAATGCCCCTTGGAAGAGACGTGCAGGTCGCAGAAGCTTAATAAGACGGTTTAAATGCCCCTTGCAAGAAACGTGCAGGTCGCAGTAGCTTACCAAGACAGTTTAAATGGTCCTTGGAAGAGACGTGCAGGTCGCAGTAGCTTAACAAGACGGTTTAAATGCCCCTTCGAATAGACACGCAGGTCACAGTAGCTTAACAAGACGGTTTAAATGCCCCCTGGAAGAGATGTGCAGGTCGCAGTAGCTTAACAAGATGGTTTAAATGCCCCTTGGAAGAGACATGCAGGTCGCAGTAGCTTAACAAGACGGTTTAAATGCCCCTTGGAAGAGACGTGCAGGTCGCTGTCGCTTAACAAGACAGTTTAAATGCCCCTTGGAAGAGACGTGCAGGTCGCAGTAGCTTAATAAGATGGTTTAAATACCCCTTGCAAGAGACGTGAACGTCGCAGTACCTTAATAAGACGGTTTAAATGCCCCTTGGTAGAAACGTGCAGGTCACAGTAGCTTAACAAGACGGTTTAAATGCCCCTTGGAAAAGCGGTGGAGGTCGCAGTAGCTTAACAAGACGGTTCAAATGCCCCTTCGAATAGACATGCAGGTCAAAATAGCTTAACAAGACGTTTTAAATTCCCCTTGGAAGAGATGTGCAGGTCGCAGTAGCTTAACAAGACGGTTTAAATGCCCCTCGGAAAAGACATGCAGGTCTCAGTAGCTTAACAAGGCGGTTTAAATGCCCCTTGGAAGAGACGTGCAGGTCGCAGTAGCTTAACAAGACAGTTTAAATGCCCCTTGGAAGAGACGTGCAGGTCGCAGTAGCTTAATAAGACGGTTTAAATGCCCCTTGCAAGAGACGTGCATGTCGCTGTAGCTTAACAAGACGGTTTAAATGCCCCTTGGAAGAGACGTGCAGGTCGCAGTAGCTTAACAAGACGGTTTAAATGCCCCTTGGAAATGTGGTGGAGGTTACAGTAGCTTAACAAGACGGTTTAAATGCCCCTTGGAAGAGACGTGCAGGTCGCAGTAGCTTAAAAAGATGGTTTAATTGCCCTTTGGAAGAGATATGCAGGTCGCAGCAGCTTAACAAGACTGTTGAAATGCACCTTGGTAGAGACATGTAGGTCGTAGTAGCTTAACAAGATGGTTTAAATGCCCCATTGAAGAGACGTGCAGGTCGCAGTAGCTTAACAATACGTTTTAAATGCCCCTTGTAAAAGTGGTGGAGGTTACAGTAGCTTAACAAGACGGTTTAAATGCCCCTTGGAAGAGACGTTCAAGTCGCAGTAGCTTAACAAGACAATTTAAATGCCCCTTGCAAGAGACGTGCAGGTCGCAGTAGCTTAACAAGACGGTTTAAATGCCCCTTGGTAGAAACGTGCAGGTCACCGTAGCTTAACAAGACGGTTTAAATGCCACTTGGAAGAGACGTGCAGGTCGCAGTAGCTTAACAAGATGGTTTAAATGCCCCTTGGAAGAGCGGTGGAGGTCGCAGTAGCTTAACAAGACGGTTTAAATGCCCCTTGCAAGAGACCTGCAGGTCGCAGTAGCTTAACAAGACGGTTTAAATGCCCCTTGGAAGAGACGTCCAGGTCGCAGTAGCTTAATAAGACGGTTTAAATGCCCCTTGGAAGAGCGGTGGAGGTCGCAGTAGCTTAACAAGACTGTTTAAATGCCCATTGTAAGTGCGGTGGAGGTCGCAGTAGCTTAACAAGACGGTTTAAATGCCCCTTGGAAGAAACGTGCAGGTCACAGGATCTTAATAAGACGGTTTAAATGTCCCTTGGAAGAGACGTGCAGGTCGCAGTAGCTTACCAAGACAGTTTAAATGGCCCTTGGAAGAGACATGCAGGTCGCAGTAGCTTAACAAGACGGTTTAAATGCCCCTTGGAAGAGCGGTGGAGGTCGCAGTAGCTTAACAAGACGGTTTAAATGCCCCTTGGAAGAGATGTGCAGGTCGCAGTAGCTTAACAAGATGGTTTAAAAGCCCCTTGGAAGAGACATGCAGGTCGCAGTAGCTTAACAAGACGGTTTAAATGCCCCTTGAAAGAGACGTGCAGGTCGCTGTAGCTTAGCAAGACAGTTTAAATGCCCCTTGGAAGAGACGTGCAGGTCGCAGTAGCTTAATAAGACGGTTTAAATGCCCCTTGCAAGAAACGTGCAGGTCGCAGTAGCTTACCAAGACAGTTTAAATGGCCCTTGGAAGAGACGTGCAGGTCGCAGTAGCTTAACAAGACGGTTTAAATTCCCCTTGGAAGAGCGTTGGAGGTCGCAGTAGCTTAACAAGACGGTTTAAATGCCCCTTCGAATAGACACGCAGGTCACAGTAAATTAACAAGATGGTTTAAATGCCCCCTGGAAGAGATGTGCAGGTCGCAGTAGCTTAACAAGATGGTTTAAATGCCCCTTGGAAGAGACATGCAGGTCGCAGTAGCTTAACAAGACGGTTTAAATGCCCCTTGGAAGAGACGTGCAGGTCGCTGTCGCTTAACAAGACAGTTTAAATGCCCCTTGGAAGAGACGTGCAGGTCGCAGTAGCTTAATAAGATGATTTAAATGCCCCTTGCAAGAGACGTGAAGGTCGCAGTAGCTTAATAAGACGGTTTAAATGCCCCTTGGTAGAAACGTGCAGGTCACAGTAGCTTAACAAGACGGTTTAAATGCCCCTTGGAAAAGCGGTGGAGGTCGCAGTAGCTTAACAAGACGGTTCAAATGCCCCTTCGAATAGACATGCAGGTCAAAATAGCTTAACAAGACGTTTTAAATTCCCCTTGGAAGAGATGTGCAGGTAGCAGTAGCTTAACAAGACGGTTTAAATGCCCATCGGAAAAGACATGCAGGTCTCAGTAGCTTAACAAGGCGGTTTAAATGCCCCTTGGAAGAGACGTGCAGGTCGCAGTAGCTTAACAAGACAGTTTAAATGCCAATTGGAAGAGACGTGCAGGTCGCAGTAGCTTAATAAGACGGTTTAAATGCCCCTTGCAAGAGACGTGCAGGTCGCAGTAGCTTAATAAGACGGTTTATATGCACCTTGGTAGAAATGTGCAGGTCACAGTAGCTTAACAAGACGGTTTAATTGCCCCTTGGAAAAGTGGTGGAGGTTACAGTAGCTTAGCAAGATGGTTTAAATGCCCTTTGGAAGAGACGTGCAAGTCGCAGTAGTTTAACAAGACGATTTAAATGCCCCCTGGAAGAGACTTGCAGGTCGCAGTAGCTTAAGAAGACGGTTTAAATACCCCTTGGAAGAGACGTGCAGGTCGCAGTAGCTTAACAAGACAGTTTAAATATCCCTTGGAAGAGCGCTGGAGGTTGCAGAAGCTTAACAAGACAGTTTAAATGCCCCTTGGAAGAAATATGCAGGTCACAGGATCTTAATAAGACGGTTTAAATGTCCCTTGGAAGAGACGTGCAGGTCGCAGTAGCTTAAAAAGATGGTTTAAATGGCCCTTGGAAGAGACGTGCAGGTCGCAGTAGCTTAACAAGATGGTTTAAATGCCCCTTGGAAGAGACATGCAGGTTGCAGTAGGTTAACAAGACGGTTTAAATGCCCATTGGAAGAGACCTGCAGGTCGCAGAAGCTTAAAAAGACGGTTTAAATGACCTTTGGAAGAGACGTGCAGGTCGCAGTAGCTTAAAAAGACGGTTTAAATGGCCCACTGAAGAGACGTGCAGGTCGCAGTACCTTAACAATACGGTTTAAATGCCCCTTGGAAAAGTGGTGGAGGTTACAGTAGCTTAACAAGACGGTTTACATGCCCCTTGGAAGAGACGTGCAAGTCGCAGTAGTTTAACAAGACGATTTAAATGCCCCTTGGAAGACACGTGCAGGTTGCAGTAGCTTAACAAGACGGTTTAAATGCCCCTTGGAAGAGATGTGCAGGTCGCAGTAGCTTAACAAGATGGTTTAAATGCCCCTTGGAAGAGCGGTGGAGGTCGCAGAAGCTTAACAAGACAGTTTAAATGCCCCTTGGAAGAGACGTGCAGGTAACAGGAGCTTAATAAGACGGTTTTAATGTCCCTAGGAAGAGAAGTGCAGGTCGCAGTAGCTTAACAAGACTGTTTAAATGCCCATTGTAAGAGACCTGCAGGTCGCAGTAGCTTAACAAGACGGTTTAAATGCCCCTTGGAAGAGACGTGCAGGTCGCAGTAGCTTAAAAAGACGGTTTAAATGCCCCTTGGAAGAGCGGTGGAGGTCGCAGTAGCTTAACAAGACTGTTTAAATGCGCATTGTAAGTGCGGTGGAGGTCGCAGTAGCTTAACAAGACGGTTTAAATGCCCCTTGGAAGAAACGTGCAGGTCACAGGATCTTAATAAGACGGTTTAAATGTCCCTTGGAAGAGACGTGCAGGTCACAGTAGCTTAAAAAGATGGTTTAAATGGCCCTTGGAAGAGACGTGCAGATGGCAGTAGCTTAACAAGACGGTTTAAATGCCCCTTGGAAGAAACGTGCAGGTCACAGGTTCTTAATAAGACTGTTTAAATGTCCCTTGGAAGAGACGTGCAGGTCGCAGTAGCTTACCAAGACAGTTTAAATGCCCCTTGGAAGAGCGGTGGAGGTCGCAGTAGCTTAACAAGACTGTTTAAATGCCCATTGTAAGTGCGGTGGAGGTCGCAGTAGCTTATCAAGACTTTTTAAATGCCCCTTGGAAGAAACGTGCAGGTCACAGGATCTTAATAAGACCGTTTAAATGTCCCTTGGAAGAGACGTGCAGGTCGCAGTAGCTTAACAAGACGGTTTAAATGTCCCTTGGAAGAGACTTGCAGGTCGCAGTAGCTTAACAAAACGGTTTAAATGTCCCTTGGAAGAGCGATGGAGGTCGCAGTAGATTAACAAGACGGTTTAAATGCCCCTTCGAATAGACATGCAGGTCACAGTGCTTAACAAGACGGTTTAAATGTCCCTTGGAAGAGATGTGCAGGTCGCAGTAGCTTAACAAGATGGTTTAAATGCCCCTTGGAAGAGACGTGCAGGTTGCAGTAGCTTAGCAAGACAGTTTAAATGCCCCTTGGAAGAGACGTGCAGGTCGCAGTAGCTTAACAAGACGGTTCAAATGCCCCATTGAAGAGACGTGCAGGTCGCAGTAGCTTAACAAGAAGGTTTAAATGCCCCTTGGAAGAGCGGTGGAGGTCGCATAAGCTTAACAAGGCAGTTTAAATGCCCCTTGGAAGAGACGTGCAGGTCACAGGATCTTAATAAGACGGTTTAAATGTCCCTTGGAAGAGACGTGCCGGTCGCAATAGCTTAACAAGACGGTTTAAATGCCCCTTGGAAGAGCGGTGGAGGTCGCAGTAGCTTAACAAGACGGTTTAAATGACCCTTGGAATAGACATGCAGGTCACAGTAGCTTAACAAGACGGTTTAAATGCCCCTTGGAAGAGACGTGCAGGTCGCAGTAGCTTAATAAGATGGTTTAAATGCACCTTGGAAGAGACGTGCAGGTCGCAGTAGCTTAACAAGACGGTTTAAATGCCCCTTGGAAATGTGGTGGAGGTTACAGTAGCTTAACAAGACGGTTTAAATGCCCCTTGGAAGAGACGTGCAGGTCGCAGTAGCTTAATAAGACGGTTTAAATGCCCCTTGCAAGAGACGTGCAGGTTGCAGTAGCTTAAAAAGACGGTTTAAATGCCCTTTGGAAGAGACATGCAGGTCGCAGCAGCTTAACAAGACTGTTTAAATGCACCTTGGTAGAGACATGTAGGTCGCAGTAGCTTAACAAGATGGTTTAAATGCCCCATTGAAGAGACGTGCAGGTCGCAGTAGCTTAACAATACGGTTTAAATGCCCCTTGTAAAAGTGGTGGAGGTTACAGTAGCTTAACAAGACGGTTTAAATGCCCCTTGGAAGAGACGTTCAAGTCGCAGTAGCTTAACAAGACAATTTAAATGCCCCTTGCAAGAGACGTGCAGGTCGCAGTAGCTTAACAAGACGGTTTAAATGCCCCTTGGTAGAAACGTGCAGGTCACCGTAGCTTAACAAGACGGTTTAAATGCCACTTGGAAGAGACGTGCAGGTCGCAGTAGCTTAACAAGATGGTTTAAATGCCCCTTGGAAGAGACGTGCAGGTCGCAGTAGCTTAACAAGACGGTTTAAATGCCCCTTGGAAATATGGTGGCGGTTACAGTAGATTAACTAGACGGTTTAAATGCCCCTTGGAAGAGACGTGCAGGTCGCAGTAGCTTAATAAGACGGTTTAAATGCCCCTTGCAAGAGACGTGCAGGTCGCAGTAGCTTAAAAAGACGGTTTAAATGCCCTTTGGAAGAGACATGCTGGTCGCAGCAGCTTAACAAGACTGTTTAAATGCACCTTGGTAGAGACATGAAGGTCGCAGTAGCTTAACAAGATGGTTTAAATGCCCCATTGAAGAGACGTGCAGGTCGCAGTAGCTTAACAATACGGTTTAAATGCCCCTTGTAAAAGTGGTGGAGGTTACAGTAGCTTAACAAGACGGTTTAAATGCCCCTTGGAAGAGACGTTCAAGTCGCAGTAGCTTAACAAGACAATTTAAATGCCCCTTGCAAGAGACGTGCAGGTCGCAGTAGCTTAACAAGACGGTTTAAATGCCCCTTGGTAGAAACGTGCAGGTCACCGTAGCTTAACAAGACGGTTTAAATGCCACTTGGAAGAGACGTGCAGGTCGCAGTAGCTTAACAAGATGGTTTAAATGCCCCTTGGAAGAGCGGTGGAGGTCGCAGTAGCTTAACAAGACGGTTTAAATGCCCCTTGGAAGAGACCTGCAGGTCGCAGTAGCTTAACAAGACGGTTTAAATGCCCCTTGGAAGAGACGTGCAGGTCGCAGTAGCTTAATAAGACGGTTTACATGGCCCTTGGAAGAGCGGTGGAGGTCGCAGTAGCTTAACAAGACTGTTTAAATGCCCATTGTAAGTGCGGTGGAGGTCGCAGTAGCTTAACAAGACGGTTTAAATGCCCCTTGGAAGAGACCTGCAGGTCGCAGTAGCTTAACAAGACGGTTTAAATGCCCCTTGGAAGAGACGTGCAGGTCGCAGTAGCTTAATAAGACGGTTTAAATGGCCCTTGGAAGAGCGGTGGAGGTCGCAGTAGCTTAACAAGACTGTTTAAATGCCCATTGTAAGTGCGGTGGAGGTCGCAGTAGCTTAACAAGACGGTTTAAATGCCCCTTGGAAGAGACCTGCAGGTTGCAGTAGCTTAACAAGACGGTTTAAATGCCCCTTGGAAGAGACGTGCAGGTCGCAGTAGCTTAATAAGACGGTTTAAATGGCCCTTGGAAGAGCGGTGGAGGTCGCAGTAGCTTAACAAGACTGTTTAAATGCCCATTGTAAGTGCGGTGGAGGTCGCAGTAGCTTAACAAGACGGTTTAAATGCCCCTTGGAAGAAACGTGCAGGTCACAGGATCTTAATAAGACGGTTTAAATGTCCCTTGGAAGAGACGTGCAGGTCGCAGTAGCTTACCAAGACAGTTTAAATGGCCCTTGGAAGAGACGTGCAGGTCGCAGTAGCTTAACAAGACGGTTTAAATGCCCCTTGGAAGAGCGGTGGAGGTCGCAGTAGCTTAACAAGATGGTTTAAAAGCCCCTTGGAAGAGACATGCAGTTCGCAGTAGCTTAACAAGACGGTTTAAATGCCCCTTGAAAGAGACGTGCAGGTCGCAGTAGCTTAACAAGATGGTTTAAATGCCCCTTGGAAGAGACATGCAGGTCGCAGTAGCTTAACAAGACGGTTTAAATGCCCCTTGGAAGAGACGTGCAGGTCGCTGTCGCTTAACAAGACAGTTTAAATGCCCCTTGGAAGAGACGTGCAGGTCGCAGTAGCTTAATAAGATGGTTTAAATGCCCCTTGCAAGAGACGTGCAGGTCGCAGTAGCTTAATAAGACGGTTTAAATGCCCCTTGGTAGAAACGTGCAGGTCACAGTAGCTTAACAAGACGGTTTAAATGCCCCTTGGAAAAGCGGTGGAGGTCGCAGTAGCTTAACAAGACGGTTCAAATGCCCCTTCGAATAGACATGCAGGTCAAAATAGCTTAACAAGACGTTTTAAATTCCCCTTGGAAGAGATGTGCAGGTCGCAGTAGCTTAACAAGACGGTTTAAATGCCCCTCGGAAAAGACATGCAGGTCTCAGTAGCTTAACAAGGCGGTTTAAATGCCCCTTGGAAGAGACGTGCAGGTCGCAGTAGCTTAACAAGACAGTTTAAATGCCACTTGGAAGAGACGTGCAGGTCGCAGTAGCTTAATAAGACGGTTTAAATGCCCCTTGCAAGAGACGTGCAGGTCGCAGTAGCTTAATAAGACGGTTTATATGCCCCTTGGTAGAAATGTGCAGGTCACAGTAGCTTAACAAGACGGTTTAAATGCCACTTGGAAGAGACGTGCAGGTCGCAGTAGCTTAACAAGATGGTTTAAATGCCCCTTGGAAGAGCGTTGGAGGTCGCAGTAGCTTAACAAGACGGTTTAAATGCCCATTGGAAGAGACGTGCAGGTCGCAGTAGCTTAACAAGACGGTTTAAATGCCCCTTGGAAGAGACCTGCAGGTCGCAGTAGCTTAACAAGATGGTTTAAATGCCCCTTGGAAGAGACGTGCAGGTCGCAGTAGCTTAAAAAGACGGTTTAAATGCCCCTTGGAAGAGCGGTGGAGGTCGCAGTAGCTTAACAAGACTGTTTATATGCCCATTGTAAGTGCGGTGGAGGTCGCAGTAGCTTAACAAGACGGTTTAAATGCCCCTTGGAAGAAACGTGCAGGTCACAGGATCTTAATAAGACGGTTTAAATGTCCCTTGGAAGAGACGTCCAGGTCGCAGTAGCTTAACAAGACGGTTTAAATGCCCCTTCGAATAGACATGCAGGTCACAGTAGCTTAACAAGCCGGTTTAAATGTCCCTTGGAAGAGATGTGCAGGTCGCAGTAGCTTAACAAGATGGTTTAAATGCCCCTTGGAAGAGACATGCAGGTCGCAGTAGCTTAACAAGATGGTTTAAATGCCCCTTGGAAGAGACGTGCAGGTCGCAGTAGCTTAGCAAGACAGTTTAAATGCCCCTTGGAAGAGACGTGCAGGTGGCAGTAGCTTAACAAGATGGTTCAAATGCCCCATTGAAGAGACGTGCAGGTCGCAGTAGCTTAACAAGACGGTTTAAATGCCCCTTGGAAGAGCGGTGGAGATCGCAGAAGCTTAACAAGGCAGTTTAAATGTCCCTTGGAAGAGACGTGCAGGTCTCAGGATCTTAATAAGACGGTTTAAATGTCCCTTGGAAGAGACGTGCAGGTCGCAGTAGCTTAAAAAGATGGTTTAAATGGCCCTTGGAAGAGACGTGCAGGTCGCAGTAGCTTAATAAGATGGTTTAAATGCCCCTTGGAAGAGACATGCAGGTCGCAGTAGCTTAACAAGACGGTTTAAATGCCCCTTGGAAGAGCGGTGGAGGTCGCAGTAGCTTAACAAGATGGTTTAAATGCCCCTTCGAATAGACATGCAGGTCACAGTTTCTTAACAAGACTGTTTAAATGCCCCTTGGAAAAGATGTGTAGGTCGCAGTAGCTTAACAAGATGGTTTAAATGCCCCTTGGAAGAGACATGCAGGTCGCAGTAGCTTAACAAGATGGTTTAAATGCCCCTTGGAAGAGCGTTGGCGGTCGCATTAGCTTAACAAGACGTTTTAAATGCCCATTGAAAGAGACGTGCAGGTCGCAATAGCTTAATAAGACGGTTTAAATGCCCCTTGGAAGATACATGCAGGTCGCAGTAGCTTAACAAGACAGTTTAAATGCCCCTTGTAAGGGACGTGCAGGTCGCAGTAGCTTAAAAAGACGATTTAAATGCCCTTTGGAAGAGACATGCAGGTCGCAGCAGCTTAACAAGACTGTTTAAATGCCCCTTGGAAGAGACCTGCAGGTCGCAGTAGCTTAACAAGACGGTTTAAATGCCCCATTGAAGAAACGTGCAGGTCGCAGTAGCTTAACAATACGGTTTAAATGCCCCTTGGAAAAGTGGTGGAGGTTATAGTAGCTTAACAAGACGGTTTACATGCCCCTTGGAAGAGACGTGCAAGTCGCAGTAGCTTAACAAGACGATTTAAATGCCCCTTGGAAGAGACGTGCAGGTTGCAGTAGCTTAATAAGACGGTTTAAATGCCCCTTGGAAGAGATGTGCAGGTTGCAGTAGCTTAACAAGATGGTTTAAATGCCCCTTGGAAGAGCGGTGGAGGTCGCAGAAGCTTAAAAAGACAGTTTAAATGCCCCTTGGAAGAGACGTGCAGGTAACAGGAGCTTAATAAGACGGTTTTAATGTCCCTTGGAAGAGACGTGCAGGTCGCAGTAGCTTACCAAGATTATTTAAATGCCCTTTGGAAGAGACATGCAGGTCGCAGTAGCTTAACAAGACGGTTTAAATGCCCCTTGGAGGAGCGGTGTAGGTCGCAGTAGCTTAACAAGACAGTTTAAATGCCCTTTGGAAGAGACATGCAGGTCGCAGCAGCTTAACAAGACTGTTTAAATGCCGCTTGGAAGAGACGTGCAGGTCGCAGTAGCTTACCAAGACGGTTTAAATGCCCCTTGGTAGAGACATGCAGGTCGCAGTATCTTAACAAGAAGGTTCACTTGCCCCATTGAAGAGACGTGCAGGTCGCAGTAGCTTAACAAGACGGTTTAATTGCCCCTTGGAAAAGTGGTGGAGGTTACAGTAGCTTAGCAAGATGGTTTAAATGCCCTTTGGAAGAGACGTGCAAGTCGCAGTAGCTTAACAAGATTATTTAAATGCCCCCTGGAAGAGACTTGCAGGTCGCAGTAGCTTAACAAGAAGGTTTAAATACCCCTTGGAAGAGACGTGCAGGTCGCAGTAGCTTAACAAGACAGTTTAAATATCCCTTGGAAGAGCGTTGGAGATCGCAGAAGCTTAACAAGACAGTTTAAATGCCCCTTGGAAGAGACATGCAGGTCACAGGATCTTAATAAGACGGTTTAAATGTCCCTTGGAAGAGACGTGCAGGTCGCAGTAGCTTAAAAAGATGGTTTAAATGGCCCTTGGAAGAGACGTGCAGGTCGCAGTAGCTTAACAAGACAGTTTAAATGCCCCTTGGAAGAGACGTGCAGGTCGCAGTAGCTTAACAAGATGGTTTAAATGCCCCTTGGAAGAGACATGCAGGTCGCAGTAGCTTAACAAGACGGTTTAAATGCCCATTGGAAGAGACCTGCAGGTCGCAGTAGCTTAAAAAGACGGTTTAAATGACCTTTGGAAGAGACGTGCAGGTCGCAGTAGCTTAAAAAGACGGTTTAAATGCCCCTTGGAAGAGCGGTGGAGGTCGCAGTAGCTTAACAAGACGGTTTAAATGCCCATTGTAAGTGCGGTGGAGGTCGCAGTAGCTTAACAAGACGGTTTAAATGCCCCATTGAAGAGACGTGCAGGTCGCAGTACCTTAACAATACGGTTTAAATGCCCCTTGGAAAAGTGGTGGAGGTTACAGTAGCTTAACAAGACGGTTTACATGCCCCTTGGAAGAGACGTGCAAGTCGCAGTAGTTTAACAAGACGATTTAAATGCCCCTTGGAAGAGACGTGCAGGTTGCAGTAGCTTAACAAGACGGTTTAAATGCCCCTTGGAAGAGATGTGCAGGTCGCAGTAGCTTAACAAGACGGTTTAAATGCCCCTTGGAAGAGACGTGCAGGTCGCAGAAGCTTAACAAGACAGTTTAAATGCCCCTTGGAAGAGACGTGCAGGTAACAGGAGCTTAATAAGACGGTTTTAATGTCATAGTTACATAGTTACATAGTTACATAGTTTATAAGGCCGAAAAAAGACAAGCGTCCATCCAGTTCAGCCTATTTCTTGTGCACTGCAGCTATTCCGCAGCGTTGATCCAGGGGAAGGCAACAAAAAACCATGAGGTATAGGCCAATTTACATCACTGAGGAAAAATTCACTTCCCGACACCAATCTGGCAGTAAGATTAAATCCCTGGATTAATTAACTAAGCATAAGATGTAATTTTATTGTTCTCAAGAAAGACGTCCAGGCCTCTCTTGAACTCTTTAAGTGAGTTGGACATCACCACTTCCTCTCCCAGAGAGTTCCAGAGTCTCACGGCTCTGACCGTAAAGAATCCCCTTCTCTGCTGGTGCAGGAACCTCCTTTCCTCCAGACGCATAGTGTGCCCCCTCGTCTTTGTCACCATGCTTGGTATAAACAGGTCATGGGAGAGATCTCTGTACTGCCCCCTGATGTATTTATACATGTTTATGAGGTCTCCCCTAAGCCTTCTCTTTTCCAATGTAAATAGGCCTAATTTTGACAACCTCTCTGGGTATTCTAGTCCCTCCATTCCCTTTATTACCTTAGTCGCCCTCCTTTGTACCCTCTCTAGCTCCAATATGTCTTTCCTGAGCACCGGAGCCCAGAACTGTGCACAATATTCTAAGTGCGGCCTTACCAGCGCTTTATACAGAGGAAGAACAATGTTCTCATCATATGCCCCTATTCCTCTTCTGATGCATGCCATGACTCTATTTGCCTTCGCAGCTGCTGCCTGACACTGGGCACTCCAATTTAATTTGCTGTTAACCAAGACGCCCAGGTCCTTCTCCATGTCAGATTTCCCCAACGGTTTCCCATTTAATATGTATGGGTGACTGCTGTTTTTCTTTCCCATGTGCATGACCTTACATTTATCGGCATTGAACCCCATTTGCCATTTTTTGGCCCAACTCCCCAATTTATCTAAATTCTCCTGTAGCTGTGCCCTGTCCTCATCTGTATTAACTACTTTACAAAGTTTAGTATCATCTGCAAATATTGCTATTTTACTATGCAACCCTTCCACTAGATCATTAATAAATATATTAAATAATATAGGGCCCAAGACAGACCCTTGAGGCACCCCGCTAGTAACCCTGACACACCCTGAGCTTACTCCATTGATAACCACCCTCTGCTTTCTATCACTCAGCCAGCTATTTACCCACTTGCACACATTATCCCCCAGACCAAGCATTCTCATTTTATATACCAACCTTTTGTGTGGCACGGTATCAAACGCTTTGGAGAAGTCAAGGTATAAAACATCCACTGACTCTCCGCGGTCCAGCTGTGAGCTCACCTCCTCGTAGAAGGCGATCAGGTTTGTTTGGCAGGAGCGATCCCTCATGAATCCATGTTGATATGGAATTAGACAGTTATTATCATTAAGATATTCTACAATAGCATCTCTAAGAAATCCTTCAAACAATTTACCCACAACAGACGTTAAGCTGACTGGTCTATAGTTCCCAGGGTCACTTCCCTAGGAAGAGAAGTGCAGGTCGCAGTAGCTTAACAAGACGGTTTAAATGCCCATTGTAAGAGACCTGCAGGTCGCAGTAGCTTAACAAGACGGTTTAAATGCCCCTTGGAAGAGACGTGCAGGTCGCAGTAGCTTAAAAAGACGGTTTAAATGCCCCTTGGAAGAGCGGTGGAGGTCGCAGTAGCTTAACAAGACTGTTTAAATGCCCATTGTAAGTGCGGTGGAGGTCGCAGTAGCTTAACAAGACGGTTTAAATGCCCCTTGGAAGAAACGTGCAGGTCACAGGATCTTAATAAGACAGTTTAAATGTCCCTTGGAAGAGACGTGCAGGTCGCAGTAGCTTAAAAAGATGGTTTAAATGGCCCTTGGAAGAGACGTGCAGATCGCAGTAGCTTAACAAGACGGTTTAAATGCCCCTTGGAAGAAACGTGCAGGTCACAGGATCTTAATAAGACAGTTTAAATGTCCCTTGGAAGAGACGTGCTGGTCGCAGTAGCTTACCAAGACAGTTTAAATGGCCCTTGGAAGAGACGTGCAGGTCGCAGTAGCTTAACAAGACGGTTTAAATGCCCCTTGGAAGAGCGGTGGAGGTCGCAGTAGCTTAACAAGACTGTTTAAATGCCCATTGTAAGTGCGGTGGAGGTCGCAGTAGCTTAACAAGACTTTTTAAATGCCCCTTGGAAGAAACGTGCAGGTCACAGGATCTTAATAAGACGGTTTAAATGTCCCTTGGAAGAGACGTGCAGGTCGCAGTAGCTTAACAAGACGGTTTAAATGTCCCTTGGAAGAGACTTGCAGGTCGCAGTAGCTTAACAAGACGGTTTAAATGCCCCTTGGAAGAGCGATGGAGGTCGCAGTAGCTTAACAAGCCGGTTTAAATGCCCCTTCGAATAGACATGCAGGTCACAGTAGCTTAACAAGACGGTTTAAATGTCCCTTGGAAGAGATGTGCAGGTCGCAGTAGCTTAACAAGATGGTTTAAATGCCCCTTGGAAGAGACATGCAGGTCGCAGTAGCTTAACAAGATGGTTTAAATGCCCCTTGGAAGAGACGTGCAGGTCGCAGTAGCTTAGCAAGACAGTTTAAATGCCCCTTGGAAGAGACGTGCAGGTCGCAGTAGCTTAACAAGACGTTTCAAATGCCCCATTGAAGAGACGTGCAGGTCGCAGTAGCTTAACAAGACGGTTTAAATGCCCCTTGGAAGAGCGGTGGAGGTCGAAGAAGCTTAACAAGGCAGTTTAAATGCCCCTTGGAAGAGACGTGCAGGTCACAGGATCTTAATAAGACGGTTTAAATGTCCCTTGGAAGAGACGTGCCGGTCGCAATAGCTTAACAAGACGGTTTAAATGCCCCTTGGAAGAGCGGTGGAGGTCGCAGTAGCTTACCAAGATGGTTTAAATGGCCCGTGGAAGAGACGTGCCGGTCGCAATAGCTTAACAAGACGGTTTAAATGCCCCTTGGAAGAGCGGTGGAGGTCGCAGTAGCTTAACAAGACGGTTTAAATGACCCTTGGAATAGACATGCAGGTCACAGTAGCTTAACAAGACGGTTTAAATGCCCCTTGGAAGAGACGTGCAGGTCGCAGTAGATTAATAAGATGGTTTAAATGCCCCTTGGAAGAGACATGCAGGTCGCAGTAGCTTAACAAGACGGTTTAAATGCCCCTTGGAAGAGACGTGCAGGTCGCAGTAGCTTAACAAGATGGTTTAAATGCCCCTTGGAAGAGACATGCAGGTCGCAGTAGCTTAACAAGATGGTTTAAATGCCCCTTGGAAGAGACGTGCAGGTCGCAGTAGCTTAGCAAGACAGTTTAAATGCCCCTTGGAAGAGACGTGCAGGTGGCAGTAGTTTAACAAGATGGTTCAAATGCCCCATTGAAGAGACGTGCAGGTCGCAGTAGCTTAACAAGACGGTTTAAATGCCCCTTGGAAGAGCGGTGGAGATCGCAGAAGCTTAACAAGGCAGTTTAAATGTCCCTTGGAAGAGACGTGCAGGTCACAGGATCTTAATAAGATGGTTTAAATGTCCCTTGGAAGAGACGTGCAGGTCGCAGTAGCTTAAAAAAATGGTTTAAATGGCCCTTGGAAGAGACGTGCAGGTCGCAGTAGCTTAATAAGATGGTTTAAATGCCCCTTGGAAGAGACATGCAGGTCGCAGTAGCTTAACAAGACGGTTTAAATGCCCCTTGGAAGAGCGGTGGAGGTCGCAGTAGCTTAACAAGACGGTTTAAATGCCCCTTCGAATAGACATGCAGGTCACAGTTTCTTAACAAGACTGTTTAAATGCCCCTTGGAAAAGATGTGTAGGTCGCAGTAGCTTAACAAGATGGTTTAAATGCCCCTTGGAAGAGACATGCAGGTCGCAGTAGCTTAACAAGATGGTTTAAATGCCCCTTCGAAGAGCGTTGGCGGTCGCATTAGCTTAACAAGACGTTTTAAATGCCCATTGAAAGAGACGTGCAGGTCGCAATAGCTTAATAAGACGGTTTAAATGCCCCTTGGAAGATACATGCAGGTCGCAGTAGCTTAACAAGACAGTTTAAATGCCCCTTGTAAGGGACGTGCAGGTCGCAGTAGCTTAAAAAGACGATTTAAATGCCCTTTGGAAGAGACATGCAGGTCGCAGCAGCTTAACAAGACTGTTTAAATGCCCCTTGGAAGAGACCTGCAGGTCGCAGTAGCTTAACAAGACGGTTTAAATGCCCCATTGAAGAAACGTGCAGGTCGCAGTAGCTTAACAATACGGTTTAAATGCCCCTTGGAAAAGTGGTGGAGGTTATAGTAGCTTAACAAGACGGTTTACATGCCCCTTGGAAGAGACGTGCAAGTCGCAGTAGCTTAACAAGACGATTTAAATGCCCCTTGGAAGAGACGTGAAGGTTGCAGTAGCTTAATAAGACGGTTTAAATGCCCCTTGGAAGAGATGTGCAGGTTGCAGTAGCTTAACAAGATGGTTTAATTGCCCCTTGGAAGAGCGGTGGAGGTCGCAGAAGCTTAAAAAGACAGTTTAAATGCCCCTTGGAAGAGACGTGCAGGTAACAGGAGCTTAATAAGACGGTTTTAATGTCCCTTGGAAGAGACGTGCAGGTCGCAGTAGCTTACCAAGACGATTTAAATGCCCTTTGGAAGAGACATGCAGGTGGCAGTAGCTTAACAAGACGGTTTAAATGCCCCTTGGAGGAGCGGTGTAGGTCGCAGTAGCTTAACAAGACAGTTTAAATGCCCTTTGGAAGAGACATGCAGGTCGCAGCAGCTTAACAAGACTGTTTAAATGCCGCTTGGAAGAGACGTGCAGGTCGCAGTAGCTTACCAAGACGGTTTAAATGCCCCTTGGTAGAGACATGCAGGTCGCAGTATCTTAACAAGAAGGTTCACTTGCCCCATTGAAGAGACGTGCAGGTCGCAGTAGCTTAACAAGACGGTTTAATTGCCCCTTGGAAAAGTGGTGGAGGTTACAGTAGCTTAGCAAGATGGTTTAAATGCCCTTTGGAAGAGACGTGCAAGTCGCAGTAGCTTAACAAGATTATTTAAATGCCCCCTGGAAGAGACTTGCAGGTCGCAGTAGCTTAACAAGAAGGTTTAAATACCCCTTGGAAGAGACGTGCAGGTCGCAGTAGCTTAACAAGACAGTTTAAATATCCCTTGGAAGAGCGTTGGAGATCGCAGAAGCTTAACAAGACAGTTTAAATGCCCCTTGGAAGAGACATGCAGGTCACAGGATCTTAATAAGACGGTTTAAATGTCCCTTGGAAGAGACGTGCAGGTCGCAGTAGCTTAAAAAGATGGTTTAAATGGCCCTTGGAAGAGACGTGCAGGTCGCAGTAGCTTAACAAGACAGTTTAAATGCCCCTTGGAAGAGACGTGCAGGTCGCAGTAGCTTAACAAGATGGTTTAAATGCCCCTTGGAAGAGACATGCAGGTCGCAGTAGCTTAACAAGACGGTTTAAATGCCCATTGGAAGAGACCTGCAGGTCGCAGTAGCTTAAAAAGACGGTTTAAATGACCTTTGGAAGAGACGTGCAGGTCGCAGTAGCTTAAAAAGACGGTTTAAATGCCCCTTGGAAGAGCGGTGGAGGTCGCAGTAGCTTAACAAGACTGTTTAAATGCCCATTGTAAGTGCGGTGGAGGTCGCAGTAGCTTAACAAGACGGTTTAAATGCCCCATTGAAGAGACGTGCAGGTCGCAGTACCTTAACAATACGGTTTAAATGCCCCTTGGAAAAGTGGTGGAGGTTACAGTAGCTTAACAAGACGGTTTACATGCCCCTTGGAAGAGACGTGCAAGTCGCAGTAGTTTAACAAGACGATTTAAATGCCCCTTGGAAGAGACGTGCAGGTTGCAGTAGCTTAACAAGACGGTTTAAATGCCCCTTGGAAGAGATGTGCAGGTCGCAGTAGCTTAACAAGACGGTTTAAATGCCCCTTGGAAGAGACGTGCAGGTCGCAGAAGCTTAACAAGACAGTTTAAATGCCCCTTGGAAGAGACGTGCAGGTAACAGGAGCTTAATAAGACGGTTTTAATGTCATAGTTACATAGTTACATAGTTTATAAGGCCGAAAAAAGACAAGCGTCCATCCAGTTCAGACTATTTCTTGTGCACTGCAGCTATTCCGCAGCGTTGATCCAGGGGAAGGCAACAAAAAACCATGAGGTATAGGCCAATTTACATCACTGAGGAAAAATTCACTTCCCGACACCAATCTGGCAGTAAGATTAAATCCCTGGATTAATTAACTAAGCATAAGATGTAATTTTATTGTTCTCAAGAAAGACGTCCAGGCCTCTCTTGAACTCTTTAAGTGAGTTGGACATCACCACTTCCTCTCCCAGAGAGTTCCAGAGTCTCACGGCTCTGACCGTAAAGAATCCCCTTCTCTGCTGGTGCAGGAACCTCCTTTCCTCCAGACGCATAGTGTGCCCCCTCGTCTTTGTCACCATGCTTGGTATAAACAGGTCATGGGAGAGATCTCTGTACTGCCCCCTGATGTATTTATACATGTTTATGAGGTCTCCCCTAAGCCTTCTCTTTTCCAATGTAAATAGGCCTAATTTTGACAACCTCTCTGGGTATTCTAGTCCCTCCATTCCCTTTATTACCTTAGTCGCCCTCCTTTGTACCCTCTCTAGCTCCAATATGTCTTTCCTGAGCACCGGAGCCCAGAACTGTGCACAATATTCTAAGTGCGGCCTTACCAGCGCTTTATACAGAGGAAGAACAATGTTCTCATCATATGCCCCTATTCCTCTTCTGATGCATGCCATGACTCTATTTGCCTTCGCAGCTGCTGCCTGACACTGGGCACTCCAATTTAATTTGCTGTTAACCAAGACGCCCAGGTCCTTCTCCATGTCAGATTTCCCCAACGGTTTCCCATTTAATATGTATGGGTGACTGCTGTTTTTCTTTCCCATGTGCATGACCTTACATTTATCGGCATTGAACCCCATTTGCCATTTTTTGGCCCAACTCCCCAATTTATCTAAATTCACCTGTAGCTGTGCCCTGTCCTCATCTGTATTAACTACTTTACAAAGTTTAGTATCATCTGCAAATATTGCTATTTTACTATGCAACCCTTCCACTAGATCATTAATAAATATATTAAATAATATAGGGCCCAAGACAGACCCTTGAGGCACCCCGCTAGTAACCCTGACACACCCTGAGCTTACTCCATTGATAACCACCCTCTGCTTTCTATCACTCAGCCAGCTATTTACCCACTTGCACACATTATCCCCCAGACCAAGCATTCTCATTTTATATACCAACCTTTTGTGTGGCACGGTATCAAACGCTTTGGAGAAGTCAAGGTATAAAACATCCACTGACTCTCCACGGTCCAGCTGTGAGCTCACCTCCTCGTAGAAGGCGATCAGGTTTGTTTGGCAGGAGCGATCCCTCATGAATCCATGTTGATATGGAATTAGACAGTTATTATCATTAAGATATTCTACAATAGCATCTCTAAGAAATCCTTCAAACAATTTACCCACAACAGACGTTAAGCTGACTGGTCTATAGTTCCCAGGGTCACTTCCCTAGGAAGAGAAGTGCAGGTCGCAGTAGCTTAACAAGACGGTTTAAATGCCCATTGTAAGAGACCTGCAGGTCGCAGTAGCTTAACAAGACGGTTTAAATGCCCCTTGGAAGAGACGTGCAGGTCGCAGTAGCTTAAAAAGACGGTTTAAATGCCCCTTGGAAGAGCGGTGGAGGTCGCAGTAGCTTAACAAGACTGTTTAAATGCCCATTGTAAGTGCGGTGGAGGTCGCAGTAGCTTAACAAGACGGTTTAAATGCCCCTTGGAAGAAACGTGCAGGTCACAGGATCTTAATAAGACAGTTTAAATGTCCCTTGGAAGAGACGTGCAGGTCGCAGTAGCTTAAAAAGATGGTTTAAATGGCCCTTGGAAGAGACGTGCAGATCGCAGTAGCTTAACAAGACGGTTTAAATGCCCCTTGGAAGAAACGTGCAGGTCACAGGATCTTAATAAGACAGTTTAAATGTCCCTTGGAAGAGACGTGCAGGTCGCAGTAGCTTACCAAGACAGTTTAAATGGCCCTTGGAAGAGACGTGCAGGTCGCAGTAGCTTAACAAGACGGTTTAAATGCCCCTTGGAAGAGCGGTGGAGGTCGCAGTAGCTTAACAAGACTGTTTAAATGCCCATTGTAAGTGCGGTGGAGGTCGCAGTAGCTTAACAAGACTTTTTAAATGCCCCTTGGAAGAAACGTGCAGGTCACAGGATCTTAATAAGACGGTTTAAATGTCCCTTGGAAGAGACGTGCAGGTCGCAGTAGCTTAACAAGACGGTTTAAATGTCCCTTGGAAGAGACTTGCAGATCGCAGTAGCTTAACAAGACGGTTTAAATGCCCCTTGGAAGAGCGATGGAGGTCGCAGTAGCTTAACAAGCCGGTTTAAATGCCCCTTCGAATAGACATGCAGGTCACAGTAGCTTAACAAGACGGTTTAAATGTCCCTTGGAAGAGATGTGCAGGTCGCAGTAGCTTAACAAGATGGTTTAAATGCCCCTTGGAAGAGACATGCAGGTCGCAGTAGCTTAACAAGATGGTTTAAATGCCCCTTGGAAGAGACGTGCAGGTCGCAGTAGCTTAGCAAGACAGTTTAAATGCCCCTTGGAAGAGACGTGCAGGTCGCAGTAGCTTAACAAGACGTTTCAAATGCCCCATTGAAGAGACGTGCAGGTCGCAGTAGCTTAACAAGACGGTTTAAATGCCCCTTGGAAGAGCGGTGGAGGTCGAAGAAGCTTAACAAGGCAGTTTAAATGCCCCTTGGAAGAGACGTGCAGGTCACAGGATCTTAATAAGACGGTTTAAATGTCCCTTGGAAGAGACGTGCCGGTCGCAATAGCTTAACAAGACGGTTTAAATGCCCCTTGGAAGAGCGGTGGAGGTCGCAGTAGCTTACCAAGATGGTTTAAATGGCCCGTGTAAGAGACGTGCCGGTCGCAATAGCTTAACAAGACGGTTTAAATGCCCCTTGGAAGAGCGGTGGAGGTCGCAGTAGCTTAACAAGACTGTTTAAATGACCCTTGGAATAGACATGCAGGTCACAGTAGCTTAACAAGACGGTTTAAATGCCCCTTGGAAGAGACGTGCAGGTCGCAGTAGATTAATAAGATGGTTTAAATGCCCCTTGGAAGAGACATGCAGGTCGCAGTAGCTTAACAAGACGGTTTAAATGCCCCTTGGAAGAGACGTGCAGGTCGCAGTAGCTTAACAAGACGGTTTAAGTGCCCCTTGGAAATGTGGTGGAGGTTACAGTAGCTTTACAAGACGGTTTAAATGCCCCTTGGAAGAGACGTGCAGGTCGCAGTAGCTTAACAAGACAGTTTAAATGCCCCTTGGAAGAGACGTGCAGGTCGCAGTAGCTTAATAAGACGGTTTAAATGCCCCTTGCAAGAGACGTGCAGGTCGCAGTAGCTTAAAAAGACGGTTTAAATGCCCTTTGGAAGAGACATGCAGGTCGCAGCAGCTTAACAAGACTGTTTAAATGCCCCTTGGAAGAGACGTGCAGGTCGCAGTAGCTTAACAAGACGGTTTAAATGCACCTTCGTAGAGACATGTAGGTCGCAGTAGTTTAGCAAGATGGTTTAAATGCCCCATTGAAGAGACGTGCAGGTCGCAGTAGCTTAACAATACGGTTTAAATGCCCCTTGGAAAAGTGGTGGAGGTTACAGTAGCTTAACAAGACGGTTTAAATGCCCCTTTTAAGAGACGTGCAAGTCGCAGTAGCTTAACAAGACAATTTAAATGCCCTTTGCAAGAGACGTGCAGGTCGCAGTAGCTTAACAAGATGGTTTAAATGCCCCTTGGAAGAGACATGCAGGTCGCAGTAGCTTAACAAGATGGTTTAAATGCCCCTTGGAAGAGACGTGCAGGTCGCAGTAGCTTAGCAAGACAGTTTAAATGCCCCTTGGAAGAGACGTGCAGGTCGCAGTAGCTTAACAAGACGTTTCAAATGCCCCATTGAAGAGACGTGCAGGTCGCAGTAGATTAACAAGACGGTTTAAATGCCCCTTGGAAGAGCGGTGGAGGTCGCAGAAGCTTAACAAGGCAGTTTAAATGCCCCTTGGAAGAGACGTGCAGGTCACAGGATCTTAATAAGACGGTTTAAATGTCCCTTGGAAGAGACGTGCCGGTCGCAATAGCTTAACAAGACGGTTTAAATGCCCCTTGGAAGAGCGGTGGAGGTCGCAGTAGCTTACCAAGACGGTTTAAATGGCCCGTGGAAGAGACATGCCGGTCGCAATAGCTTAACAAGACGGTTTAAATGCCCCTTGGAAGAGCGGTGGAGGTCGCAGTAGCTTAACAAGACGGTTTAAATGACCCTTGGAATAGACATGCAGGTCACAGTAGCTTAACAAAACGGTTTAAATGCCCCTTGGAAGAGACGTGCAGGTCACAGTAGCTTAATAAGATGGTTTAAATGCCCCTTGGAAGAGACATGCAGGTCGCAGTAGCTTAACAAGACGGTTTAAATGCCCCTTGGAAGAGACGTGCAGGTCGCAGTAGCTTAACAAGACGGTGTAAGTGCCCCTTGGAAATGTGGTGGAGGTTACAGTAGCTTTACAAGACGGTTTAAATGCCCCTTGAAAGAGACGTGCAGGTCGCAGTAGCTTAACAAGACAGTTTAAATGCCCCTTGGAAGAGACGTGCAGGTCGCAGTAGCTTAATAAGACGGTTTAAATGCCCCTTGCAAGAGACGTGCAGGTCGCAGAAGCTTAAAAAGACGGTTTAAATGCCCTTTGGAAGAGACATGCAGGTCGCAGCAGCTTAACAAGACTGTTTAAATGCCCCTTGGAAGAGACGTGCAGGTCGCAGTAGCTTAACAAGACGGTTTAAATGCACCTTGGTAGAGACATGTAGGTCGCAGTAGTTTAACAAGATGGTTTAAATGCCCCATTGAAGACACGTGCAGGACGCAGTAGCTTAACAATATGGTTTAAATGCCCCCTGGAAAAGTGGTGGAGGTTACAGTAGCTTAACAAGACGGTTTAAATGCCCCTTGGAAGAGACGTGCAAGTCGCAGTAGCTTAACAAGACAATTTAAATGCCCCTTGCAAGAGACGTGCAGGTCGCAGTAGCTTAACAAGACGGTTTAAATGCCCCTTGGAAGAGACGTTCAGGTCGCAGTAGCTTAACAAGATGGTTTAAATGCCCCTTGGAAGAGCGGTGGAGGTCGCAGAAGCTTAACAAGACAGTTTAAATGCCCCTTGGAAGAGACGTGCAGGTCACAGGAGCTTAATAAGACGGTTTAAATGTCCCTTGGAAGAGACGTGCAGGTCGCAGTAGCTTAACAAGACGGTTTAAATGCCCCTTGGAAGAGACGTGCAGGTCGCAGTAGCTTAACAAGACAGTTTAAATGCCACTTGGAAGAGCGGTGTAGGACACAGTAGCTTAACAAGACAGTTTAAATGCCCCTTGGAAGAGACGTGCAGGTCCCAGTAGCTTAACAAGACAGATTAAATGCCCCTTGGAAGAGACGTGCAGGTCGCAGTAGCTTAATAAGATGGTGTAAATGCCCCTTGGAAGAGACTTGCAGGTCACAGTAGCTTAACAAGACGGTTTAAATGCCCCTTGGAAGAGACGTGCAGGTCGCAGTAGCTTAACAAGACGGTTTAAATGCCCCTCAGAAGAGGCTTGCAGGTCGCTGTAGCTTACCAAGATGGTTTAAATGCCCCTTGGAAAAGACGTGCAGGTCGCAGTAGCTTAACAAGATGGTTTAAATGCCCCTTGGAAGAGCGGTGTAGTTCGCAGTAGCTTAAAAAGATTGTTTAAATGCCCCTTGAAAGAGACGTGCAGGTCGCAGTAGCTTAACAAGACAGTTTAAATGCCCCTTGGAAGAGGCTTGCAGGTCGCAGTAGCTTACCAAGACTGTTTAAATGGCCCTTGGAAGAGACGTGCAGGTCGCAGTAGATTAACAAGACGGTTTAAATGCCCTTTTGAAGAGACGTGCAGGTCGCAGTAGCTTAAAAAGACGATTTAAATGCCCATAGTAAGTGCGGTGGAGGTCGCAGTTGCTTAACAAGACTGTTTAAATGCCCCTTGGAAGAAACGTGCAGGTCACAGGATCTTAATAAGACGGTTTAAATGTCCCTTGGAAGAGACGTGCAGGTCGCAGTAGCTTACCAAGACAGTTTAAATGGCCCTTGGAAGAATCGTGCAGGTCGCAGTAGCTTAACAAGACGGTTTAAATGCCCCTTGGAAGAGCGGTGGAGGTCGCAGTAGCTTAACAAGACGGTTTAAATGCCCCTTGGAAGAGATGTGTAGGTCGCAGTAGCTTAACAAGATGGTTTAAATGCCCCTTGGAAGAGACATGCAGGTCGCAGTAGCTTAACAAGATGGTTTAAAGGCCCCTTGGAAGAGTGTTGGAGGTCGCATTAGCTTAACAAGACGTTTTAAATGCCCATTGAAAGAGACATGCAGGTCGCAGTAGCTTAATAAGACGGTTTAAATGCCCCTTGAAAGAGACATGCAGGTCGCAGTAGCTTAACAAGACAGTTTAAATGCCCCTTGGAAGGGACATGCAGGTCGCAGTAGCTTAAAAAGACGGTTTAAATGCCCTTTGGAAGAGACATGCAGGTCGCAGCAGCTTAACAAGACTGTTTAAATGCCCCTTGGAAGAGACGTGCAGGTCGCAGTAGCTTAACAAGACGGTTTAAAGGCACCTTGGTAGAGACATGCAGGTCGCAGTAGCTTAACAATACGGTTTAAATGCCCCATTGAAGAGACATGCAGGTCGCAGTAGCTTAACAATACGGTTTAAATGCCCCTTGGAAAAGATGTGGAGGTTACAGTAGCTTAACAAGACGGTTTACATGCCCCTTGAAAGAGACGTGCAAGTCGCAGTAGCTTAACAAGACGATTTAAATGCCCCTTGGAAGAGACACGCAGGTTGCAGTAGCTTAACAAGACGGTTTAAATGCCACTTGGAAGAGATGTGCAGGTCGCAGTAGCTTAACAAGATGGTTTAAATACCCCTTGGAAGAGCGGTGGAGGTCGCAGAAGCTTAACAAGACAGTTTAAATGCCCCTTGGAAGAGACATGCAGGTCACAGGATCTTAATAAGACGGTTTAAATGTCCCTTGGAAGAGAAGTGCAGGTCGCAGTAGCTTAAAAAGATGGTTTAAATGGCCCTTGGAAGAGACGTGCAGGTCGCAGTAGCTTAACAAGACGGTTTAAATGCCCCTTGGAAGAGACGTGCAGGTCGCAGTAGCTTAACAAGATGGTTTAAATGCCCCTTGGAAGAGACATGCAGGTCGCAGTAGCTTAACAAGACGGTTTAAATGCCCATTGGAAGAGACCTGCAGGTCGCAGTAGCTTAACAAGACGGTTTAAATGACCCTTGGAAGAGACGTGCAGGTCGCAGTAGCTTAAAAAGGCGGTTTAAATGCCCCTTGGAAGAGCGGTGGAGGTCGCAGTAGCTTAACAAGACTGTTTAAATGCCCATTGTAAGTGCGGTGGAGGTCGCAGTAGCTTAACAAGACAGTTTAAATGCCCCTTGGAAGAGACATGCAGGTCACAGGATCTTAATAAGACGGTTTAAATGTCCCTTGAAAGAGACGTGCAGGTCGCAGTAGCTTAAAAAGGTGGTTTAAATGGCCCTTGGAAGAGACGTGCAGGTCGCAGTAGCTTAAAAAGACGATTTAAATGCCCCTTGGAAGAGACGTGCAGGTTGCAGTAGCTTAACAAGACGATTTAAATGCCCCTTGGAAGAGACGTGCAGGTTGCAGTAGCTTAACAAGACGATTTAAATGCCCCTTGGAAGAGACGTGCAGGTTGCAGTAGCTTAACAAGATGGTTTAAATCCCCCTTGGAAGAGACGTGCAGGTCGCAGTAGCTTAACAAGATGGTTTAAATGCCCCTTGGAAGAGCGGTGGAGGACGCAGAAGCTTAACAAGACAGTTTAAATGCCCCTTGGAAGAGACGTGCAGGTAACAGGAGCTGAATAAGACGGTTTTAATGTCCCTTGGAAGAGACGTGCAGGTCGCAGTAGCTTACCAAGACGATTTAAATGCCCTTTGGAAGAGACATGCAGGTCGCAGTAGCTTAACAAGACGGTTTAAATGCCCCTTGGACGAGCGGTGTTGGTCGCAGTAGCTTAACAAGACAGTTTAAATGCCCTTTGGAAGAGAATGCAGGTCGCAGCAGCTTAACAAGACTGTTTAAATGCCGCTTGGAAGAGACGTGCAGGTCGCAGTAGCTTACCAAGACGGTTTAAATGCCCCATGGTAGAGACATGCAGGTCGCAGTATCTTAACAAGAAGGTTCAAATGCCCCATTGAAGATACGTGCAGGTCGCAGTAGCTTAACAAGACTGTTTAATTGCCCCTTGGAAAAGTGGTGGAGGTTACAGTAGCTTAGCAAGATGGTTTAAATGCCCTTTGGAAGAGACGTGCAAGTCGCAGTAGCTTAACAAGACGATTTAAATGCCCCCTGCAAGAGACTTGCAGGTCGCAGTAGCTTAACAAGACGGTTTAAATGCCCATTGGAAGAGACATGCAGGTCACAGGATCTTAATAAGACAGTTTAAATGTCCCTTGGAAGAGACGTCCAGGTCGCAGTAGCTTAAAAAGACGGTTTAAATGGCCCTTGGAAGAGACGTGCAGGTCGCAGTAGCTTAACAACACGGTTTAAATGCACCTTCGAATAGACATGCAGGTCACAGTAGCTTAACAAGACAGTTTAAATGCCCCTTGGAAGAGACGTGCAGTTTGCAGTAGCATAATAAGATGGTTTAAATGCCACTTGCAAGAGACGTGCAGGTCGCAGTAGCTTAACAAGACGGTTTAAATGCCCCTCAGAAGAGGCTTGCAGGTCGCAGTAGCTTACCAAGATGGTTTAAATGCCCCTTGGAAAAGACGTGCAGGTCGCAGTAGCTTAACAAGATGGTTTAAATGCCCCTTGGAAGAGCGGTTCCGGTCGCAGTAGCTTAACAAGGCGGTTTAAATGCCCATTGGAAAAGACGTGAAGGTCGCAGTAGCTTAACAAGATTGTTTAAATGCCACTTGGAAGAGACGTGCAGGTTGCAGTAGCTTAACAAGACAGTTTAAATGCCCTTTGGAAGAGGCTTGCAGGTCGCAGTAGCTTACCAAGATGGTTTAAATGGCCCTTGGAAGAGACGAGCAGGTCGCAGTAGCTTAACAAGACGGTTTAAATGCCCCTTGGAAGAGCGGTGCAGGTCGCAGTAGCTTAACAAGACGGTTTAAATGCCCCTTCGAATAGACCTGCAGGTCACAGTAGCTTAACAAGACGGTTTAAATGCCCCTTGGAAGACATGTGCAGGTCGCAGTAGCTTAACAAGATGGTTTAAATGCCCCTTGGAAGTGCGGTGGAGGTCGCAGTAGCTTAACAAGACGGTTTAAATGACCCTTGGAATAGACATGCAGGTCACAGTAGCTTAAAAAGACGGTTTAAATGCCCCTTGGAAGAGCGGTGGAGGTCGCAGTAGCTTAACAAGACGATTTAAATGCCCCTTGGAAGAGACGTGCAGGTTGCAGTAGCTTAACAAGACGATTTAAATGCCCCTTGGAAGAGACGTGCAGGTCGCAGTAGCTTAAAAAGACGGTTTAAATGCCCCTTGGAAGAGCGGTGGAGGTCGCAGTAGCTTAACAAGACGATTTAAATGCCCCTTGGAAGAGACGTGCAGGTTGCAGTAGCTTAACAAGACGATTTAAATGCCCCTTGGAAGAGACGTGCAGGTTGCAGTAGCTTAACAAGACGATTTAAATGCCCCTTGGAAGAGACGTGCAGGTTGCAGTAGCTTAACAAGACGGTTTAAATCCCCCTTGGAAGAGACGTGCAGGTCGCAGTAGCTTAACAAGATGGTTTAAATGCCCCTTGGAAGAGCGGTGGAGGTCGCAGAAGCTTAACAAGACAGTTTAAATGCCCCTTGGAAGAGACGTGCAGGTAACAGGAGCTTAATAAGACGGTTTTAATGTCCCTTGGAAGAGACGTGCAGGTCGCAGTAGCTTGCCAAGACGATTTAAATGCCCTTTGGAAGAGACATGCAGGTCGCAGTAGCTTAACAAGATGCTTTAAATGCCCCTTGGAAGAGCGGTGTTGGTCGCAGTAGCTTAACAAGACAGTTTAAATGCCCTTTGGAAGAGAATGCAGGTCGCAGCAGCTTAACAAGACTGTTTAAATGCCCCTTGGAAGAGACGTGCAGGTCGCAGTAGCTTAGCAAGACGGTTTAAATGCCCCTTGGAAGAGACGTGCAGGTCGCAGTAGCTTAACAAGATGGTTTAAATGCCCCTTGGAAGAGACATGCAGGTCGCAGTAGCTTAACAAGATGGTTTAAATGCCCCTTGGAAGAGACCTGCAGGTTGCAGTAGCTTAACAAGACGGTTTAAATGCCCCTTGGAAGAGACGTGCAGGTCGCAGCAGCTTAAAAAGACGGTTTAAATGCCCCTTGGAAGAGCGGTGGAGGTCGCAGTAGCTTAACAAGACTGTTCAAATGCCCATTGTAAGTGCGGTGGAGGTCGCAGTAGCTTAACAAGACAGTTTAAATGCCCCTTGGAAGAAACGTGCAGGTCACAGGATCTTAATAAGACGGTTTAAATGTCCCTTGGAAGAGACGTGCAGGTCGCAGTAGCTTACCAAGACGGTTTAAATGCCCCTTGGAAGAGCGGTGGAGGTCGCAGTAGCTTAACAAGACAGTTTAAATGCCCCTTGCAAGAGACGTGCAGGTCGCAGTAGCTTAATAAGATGGTTTAAATGCCCCTTGGAAGAGACTTGCAGGTCACAGTAGCTTAACAAGACGGTTTAAATGCCCCTTGGAAGAGACGTGCAGGTCGCAGTAGCTTAACAAGACGGTTTAAATGCCCCTCAGAAGAGGCTTGCAGGTCGCAGTAGCTTACCAAGATGGTTTAAATGCCCCTTGGAAAAGACGTGCAGGTCGCAGTAGCTTAACAAGATGGTTTAAATGATCCTTGGAAGAGCGTTGGAGGTCGCAGTAGCTTAACAAGACGGTTTAAATGCCCATTGGAAAAGACGTGAAGGTCGCAGTAGCTTAACAAGATTGTTTAAATGCCCCTTGGAAGAGATGTGCAGGTTGCAGTAGCTTAACAAGACAGTTTAAATGCCCTTTGGAAGAGGCTTGCAGGTCGCAGTAGCTTACCAAGATGGTTTAAATGGCCCTTGGAAGAGACTTGCAGGTCGCAGTAGCTTAACAAGACTGTTTAAATGCCCCTTGGAAGAGCGGTGGAGGTCGCAGAAGCTTAACAAGACGGTTTAAATGCCCCTTCGAATAGACCTGCAGGTCACAGTAGCTTAACAATATGGTTTAAATGCCCCTTGGAAGACATGTGCAGTTCGCAGTAGCTTAACAAGATGGTTTAAATGCCCCTTGGAAGTGCGGCGGAGGTCGCAGTAGCTTAACAAGACGGTTTAAATGACCCTTGGAATAGACATGCAGGTCACAGTAGCTTAACAAGACGGTTTAAATGCCCCTTGGAAGAGACGTGCAGGTCGCAGTAGCTTAAAAAGACGGTTTAAATGCCCTTTGGAAGAGACATGCAGGTCGCAGCAACTTAACAAGACTGTTTAAATGCCCCTTGGAAGAGACGTGCAGGTCGCAGTAGCTTAACAAGACGGTTTAAATGCACCTTGGTGGAGACATGTAGGTCGCAGTAGCTTAAGAAGATGGTTTAAATGCCCCATTGAAGAGACGTGCAGGTCGCAGTAGCTTAACAATACGGTTTAAATGCCCCTTGAAAAAGTGGTGGAGGTTACAGTAGCTTAACAAGACGGTTTAAATGCCACTTGGAAGAGCGGTGTAGGTCACAGTAGCTTAACAAGACAGTTTAAATGCCCCTTGGAAGAGACGTGCAGGTCCCAGTAGCATAACAAGACAGTTTAAATGCCCCTTGGAAGAGACGTGCAGGTCGCAGTAGCTTAATAAGATGGTGTAAATGCCCCTTGGAAGAGACTTGTAGGTCACAGTAGCTTAACAAGACGTTTTAAATGCCCCTTGGAAGAGAAGTGCAGGTGGCAGTAGCTTAACAAGGCAGTTTAAATGCCCCGTGGAAGAGGCTTGCAGGTCGCAGTAGCTTACCAAGACGGTTTAAATGGCCCTTGGAAGAGACGTGCAGGTCGCAGTAGATTAACAAGACGGTTTAAATGCACATTGGAAGAGCGGTGGAGGTCGCAGTAGCTTAACAAGATGGTTTAAATGCCCCTTGGAAGAGACATGCAGGTCACAGTAGCTTAACAAGATAGTTTTAATGCCCCTTGGAAGAGACGTGCAGGTCGCAGTAGATTAACAAGACGGCTTAAATGCCCTTTGGTAGAGACGTGCAGGTCGCAGTAGCTTAACAAGACAGTTTAAATGCCCCTTGGAAGAGACGTGCAGGTCCCAGTAGCTTAACAAGACAGTTTAAATGCCCCTTGGAAGAGACGTGCAGGTCGCAGTAGCTTAATAAGATGGTGTAAATGCCCCTTGGAAGAGACTTGCAGGTCACAGTAGCTTAACAAGACGTTTTAAATGCCCCTTGGAAGAGAAGTGCAGGTCGCAGTAGCTTAACAAGACAGTTTAAATGCCCCTTGGAAGAGGCTTGCAGGTCGCAGTAGCTTACCAAGACGGTTTAAATGGCCCTTGGAAGAGACGTGCAGGTCGCAGTAGCTTAACAAGACGGTTTAAATGCCCATTGGAAGAGCGGTGGAGCTCGCAGTAGCTTAACAAGATGGTTTAAATGCCCCTTGGAAGAGACATGCAGGTCACAGTAGCTTAACAAGACGGTTAAAATGCCCCTTGAAAGAGACGTGCAGGTCGCAGTCGCTTAACAACATGGTTTAAATGCCCCTTGGAAGAGACGTGCAGGTCGCAGTAGATTAACAAGACGGCTTAAATGCCCTTTGGAAGAGACGTGCAGGTCGCAGTAGCTTAACAAGACAGTTTAAATGCCCTTGGAAGAGACGTGCAGGTCGCAGTAGCTTAATAAGATGGTTTAAATGCACCTTGCAAGAGATGTGCAGGTCGCAGTAGCTTAATAAGACGGTTTATATACCCCTTGGTAGAAACGTGCAGGTCACAGTAGCTTAACAAGACGGTTTAAATGCCACTTGGAAGAGACGTGCAGGTCGCAGTAGCTTAACAAGATGGTTTAAATGCCCCTTGGAAAAGCGGTGGAGGTCGCAGTAGCTAAACAAGAGTGTTTAAATGCCCATTGCAAGAGACCTGCAGGTCGCAGTAGCTTAACAAGACGGTTTAAATGCCCCTTGGAAGAGACGTGCAGGTCACAGTAGCTTAAAAAGACGTTTTAAATGCCCCTTGGAAGAGCGGTGGAGGTCGCAGTAGCTTAACAAGACGGTTTAAATGCCCCTTGGAAGAAACGTGCAGGTCACAGGATCTTACTAAGACGGTTTAAATGTCCCTTGGAAAAGACGTGCAGGTCGCAGTAGCTTACCAAGACAGTTTAAATGGCCCTTGGAAGAGACGTGCAGGTCGCAGGAGCTTAACAAGACGGTTTAAATGCCCCTTGGAAGAGACATGCAGGTCGCAGTAGCTTAACAATACAGTTTAAATGCCCCTTAGAAGAGACGTGCAGGTCGCTGTAGCTTAATAAGACGGTTTAAATGCCCGTTGCAAGAGACGTGCAGGTCGCAGTAGCTTAATAAGACGGTTTAAATGCCACTTGGAAGAGACGTGCAGGACGCAGTAGCTTAACAAGATGGTTTAAATGCCCCTTGGAAGAGCGTTGGAGGTCGCATTAGCTTAACAAGACGTTTTAAATGCCCATTGGAAGAGACATGCAGGTCGCAGTAGCTTAATAAGACGGTTTAAATGCCCCTTGGAAGAGACATGCTGGTCGCAGTAGCTTAACAAGACGGTTTAAATGCACCTTGGTGGAGACATGTAGGTCGCAGTAGCTTAAGAAGATGGTTTAAATGCCCCATTGAAGAGACGTGCAGGTCGCAGTAGCTTAACAATACGGTTTAAATGCCCCTTGAAAAAGTGGTGGAGGTTACAGTAGCTTAACAAGAGGGTTTAAATGCCACTTGGAAGAGCGGTGTAGGTCACAGTAGCTTAACAAGACAGTTTAAATGCCCCTTGGAAGAGACGTGCAGGTCCCAGTAGCATAACAAGACAGTTTAAATGCCCCTTGGAAGAGACGTGCAGGTCGCAGTAGCTTAATAAGATGGTGTAAATGCCCCTTGGAAGAGACTTGTAGGTCACAGTAGCTTAACAAGACGTTTTAAATGCCCCTTGGAAGAGAAGTGCAGGTGGCAGTAGCTTAACAAGGCAGTTTAAATGCCCCGTGGAAGAGGCTTGCAGGTCGCAGTAGCTTACCAAGACGGTTTAAATGGCCCTTGGAAGAGACGTGCAGGTCGCAGTAGATTAACAAGACGGTTTAAATGCACATTGGAAGAGCGGTGGAGGTCGCAGTAGCTTAACAAGATGGTTTAAATGCCCCTTGGAAGAGACATGCAGGTCACAGTAGCTTAACAAGATAGTTTTAATGCCCCTTGGAAGAGACGTGCAGGTCGCAGTAGATTAACAAGACGGCTTAAATGCCCTTTGGAAGAGACGTGCAGGTCGCAGTAGCTTAACAAGACAGTTTAAATGCCCCTTGGAAGAGACGTGCAGGTCCCAGTAGCTTAACAAGACAGTTTAAATGCCCCTTGGAAGAGACGTGCAGGTCGCAGTAGCTTAATAAGATGGTGTAAATGCCCCTTGGAAGAGACTTGCAGGTCACAGTAGCTTAACAAGACGTTTTAAATGCCCCTTGGAAGAGAAGTGCAGGTCGCAGTAGCTTAACAAGACAGTTTAAATGCCCCTTGGAAGAGGCTTGCAGGTCGCAGTAGCTTACCAAGACGGTTTAAATGGCCCTTGGAAGAGACGTGCAGGTCGCAGTAGCTTAACAAGACGGTTTAAATGCCCATTGGAAGAGCGGTGGAGCTCGCAGTAGCTTAACAAGATGGTTTAAATGCCCCTTGGAAGAGACATGCAGGTCACAGTAGCTTAACAAGACGGTTAAAATGCCCCTTGAAAGAGACGTGCAGGTCGCAGTCGCTTAACAACATGGTTTAAATGCCCCTTGGAAGAGACGTGCAGGTCGCAGTAGATTAACAAGACGGCTTAAATGCCCTTTGGAAGAGACGTGCAGGTCGCAGTAGCTTAACAAGACAGTTTAAATGCCCTTGGAAGAGACGTGCAGGTCGCAGTAGCTTAATAAGATGGTTTAAATGCACCTTGCAAGAGATGTGCAGGTCGCAGTAGCTTAATAAGACGGTTTATATACCCCTTGGTAGAAACGTGCAGGTCACAGTAGCTTAACAAGACGGTTTAAATGCCACTTGGAAGAGACGTGCAGGTCGCAGTAGCTTAACAAGATGGTTTAAATGCCCCTTGGAAAAGCGGTGGAGGTCGCAGTAGCTAAACAAGAGTGTTTAAATGCCCATTACAAGAGACCTGCAGGTCGCAGTAGCTTAACAAGACGGTTTAAATGCCCCTTGGAAGAGACGTGCAGGTCACAGTAGCTTAAAAAGACGTTTTAAATGCCCCTTGGAAGAGCGGTGGAGGTCGCAGTAGCTTAACAAGACGGTTTAAATGCCCCTTGGAAGAAACGTGCAGGTCACAGGATCTTACTAAGACGGTTTAAATGTCCCTTGGAAAAGACGTGCAGGTCGCAGTAGCTTACCAAGACAGTTTAAATGGCCCTTGGAAGAGACGTGCAGGTCGCAGGAGCTTAACAAGACGGTTTAAATGCCCCTTGGAAGAGACATGCAGGTCGCAGTAGCTTAACAATACAGTTTAAATGCCCCTTAGAAGAGACGTGCAGGTCGCTGTAGCTTAATAAGACGGTTTAAATGCCCGTTGCAAGAGACGTGCAGGTCGCAGTAGCTTAATAAGACGGTTTAAATGCCACTTGGAAGAGACGTGCAGGACGCAGTAGCTTAACAAGATGGTTTAAATGCCCCTTGGAAGAGCGTTGGAGGTCGCATTAGCTTAACAAGACGTTTTAAATGCCCATTGGAAGAGACATGCAGGTCGCAGTAGCTTAATAAGACGGTTTAAATGCCCCTTGGAAGAGACATGCTGGTCGCAGTAGCTTAACAAGACGGTTTAAATGCCCCTTAGAAGAGACGTGCAGGTCGCAGAAGCTTAAAAAGACGGTTTAAATGCCCTTTGGAAGAGACATGCAGGTCGCAGCAGCTTAACAAGACTGTTTAAATGCCCCTTGGAAGAGACATGCAGGTCGCAGTAGCTTAACAAAACGGTTTAAATGCACCTTGATAGAGACATGCAGGTCGCAGTAGCTTAACAAGATGGTTTAAATGCCCCTTGGAAGAGCGGTGGAGGTTGCCGAAGCTTAACAAGACAGTTTAAATGCCCCTTGGAAGAGACGTGCAGCTCACAGGAGCTTAATAAGACGGTTTAAATGCCCCTTGAAAAAGTGGTGGAGGTTACAGTAGCTTATCAAGACGGTTTAAATGCCCCTTGGAAGAGACGTGCAAGTCGCAGTAGCTTAACAAGACAATTTAAATGCCCCTTGCAAGAGACGTGCAGGTCGCAGTAGCTTAACAAGACGTTTAAATGACCCTTGGAAGAGACGTGCAGGGCGCAGTAGCTTAACAAGACAGTTTAAATGCCCCTTGGAAGAGACGTGCAGGTCACAGGAGCTTAATAAGACGGTTTAAATGTCCCTTGGAAGAGACGTGCAGGTCGCAGTAGCTTAACTAGACGGTTTAAATGCCCCTTGGAAGAGACGTGCAGGTCGCAGTAGCTTAACAAGACGGTTTAAATGCCACTTGGAAGAGCGGTGTAGGTCACAGTAGCTTAACAAGACAGTTTAAATGCCCCTTGGAAGAGACGTGCAGGTCGCAGTACCTTAATAAGATGGTTTAAATGCCCCTTGCAAGAGATGTGCAGGTCGCAGTAGCTTAATAAGACGGTTTAAATGCCCCTTGGTAGAAACGTGCAGGTCACAGGAGCTTAACAAGACTGTTTAAATGCCCCTTGGAAGAAACGTGCAGGTCGCAGTACCTTAATAAGATGGTTTAAATGCCACTTGGAAGAGACGTGCAGGTCGCAGTAGCTTAACAAGATGGTTTAAATGCCCCTTGGAAAAGCGGTGGAGGTCGCAGTAGCTTAACAAGACGGTTTAAATGCCCCTTGGAAGAGACGTGCAGGTCGCAGTAGCTTAAAAAGACGGTTTAAATGCCCCTTGGAAGAGCGGTGGAGGTCGCAGTAGCTTAACAAGACTGTTTAAATGCCCATTGTAAGTGCGGTGGAGGTCGCAATAGCTTATCAAGATGGTTTAAATGCCCTTTGGAAGAAACGTGCAGGTCACAGGATCTTAATAAGACAGTTTAAATGTCCCTTGGAAGAGACGTGCAGGTCGCAGTAGCTTACCAAGACAGTTTAAATGGCCCTTGGAAGAGACGTGCAGGTCGCAGTAGCTTAACAAGACTGTTTAAATGCCCCTTGGAAGAGCGGTGGAGGTCGCAGAAGCTTAACAAGACAGTTTAAATGCCCCTTGGAAGAGACGTGCAGGTCACAGGAGCTTAATAAGACGGTTTAAATGTCCCTTGGAAGAGACGTGCAGGTTGCAGTAGCTTAACAAGACGGTTTAAATGCCCCTTGGAAGTGATGTGCAGGTCGCAGTAGCTTAACAAGATAGTTTAAATGCCCCTTGGAAGAGCGGTGGAGGTCGCAGAAGCTTAACAAGACAGTTTAAATGCCCCTTGGAAGAGACGTGCAGGTCGCAGTAGCTTACCAAGACGATTTAAATGCCCTTTGGAAGAGACATGCAGGTCGCAGTAGCTTAACAAGACTGTTTAAATGCCGCTTGGAAGAGACGTGCAGGTCGCAGTAGCTTACCAAGACGGTTTAAATGCCCCTTGGTAGAGACATTCAGGTCGCAGTATCTTAACAAGAAGGTTCAAATGCCCCATTGAAGAGACGTGCAGGTCGCAGTAGCTTAACAAGACGGTTTAATTGCCCCTTGGAAAAGTGGTGGAGGTTACAGTAGCTTAGCAAGATGGTTTAAATGCCCTTTGGAAGAGACGTGCAAGTCGCAGTAGCTTAACAATACAATTTAAATGCCCCCTGGAAGAGACTTGCAGGTCGCAGTGGCTTAACAAGACGGTTTAAATGCCACTTGGAAGAGACGTGCAGGTCGCAGTAGCTTAACAAGACAGTTTAAATATCCCTTGGAAGAGCGTTGGAGGTCGCAGAAGCTTAACAAGACAGTTTAAATGCCCCTTGGAAGAGACGTGCAGGTCACAGGATCTTAATAAGACGGTTTAAATGTCCCTTGGAAGAGACGTGCAGGTCGCAGTAGCTTAACAAGACGGTTTAAATGCACCCTTGGAAGAGACGTGCAGGTCGCAGTAGCTTAACAAGATGGTTTAAATGCCCCTTGGAAGAGACAGGCAGGTCGCATTAGCTTAACAAGTCGGTTTAAATGCCCCTTGGAAGAGAAGTGCAGGTCGCAGTAGCTTAACAAGATGGTTTAAATGCCCCTTGGAAATGTGGTGGAGGTTACAGTAGCTTAACAAGATGGTTTAAATGCCCCTTCGAAGAGACGTGCAGGTTGCAGTAGCTTAATAAGACAGTTTAAATGCCCCTTGGAAGAGACGTGCAGGTCGCTGTAGCTTAATAAGACGGTTTAAATGCCCCTTGCAAGAGACGTGCAGGTCACAGTAGCTTAACAAAACAGTTTAAATGCCACTTGGAAGAGATGTGCAGGTCGCAGTAGCTTAACAAGATGGTTTAAATGCCCCTTGGAAGAGCGGTGGAGGTCGCATTAGCTTAAGAAGACGGTTAAAATGGCCATTGGAAGAGAGGTGCAGGTCGCAGTAGCTTAATGAGTCGATTTAAATGTCCCTTGGAAGAGACTTGTAGGTCGCAGTAGCTTAACAAGACGGTTTAAATGCCCCTTGGAAGAGACGTGCAGGTCGCAGTAGCTTAACAAGACGGTTTAAATGCCCCTCAGAAGAGGCTTGCAGGTCGCAGTAGCTTACCAAGATGGTTTAAATGCCCCTTGGAAAAGACGTGGAGGTCGCAGTAGCTTAACAAGACGGTTTAAATGCCCCTTGGAAAAGACGTGAAGGTCGCAGTAGCTTAACAAGATGGTTTAAATGCCCCTTGAAAGAGACGTGCATGTGGCAGTAGCTTAACAAGACAGTTTAAATGACAGTTGGAAGAGGATTGCAGGTCGCAGTAGCTTACCAAGACGGTTTAAATGGCCCTTGGAAGAGACGTGCAGGTCGCAGTAGCTTAAAAAGACGGTTTAAATGCCCCTTGGAAGAGCGGTGGAGGTCGCAGTAGCTTAACAAGATGGTTTAAATACCCCTTGGAAGAGACATGCAGGTCACAGTAGCTTAACAAGACGGTTTAAATGCCCCTTGGAAGAGACGTGCAGGTCGCAGTAGATTAACATGACGGTTTAAATGCCCTTTGAAAGAGACGTGCAGGTCGCATTAGCTTAACAAGACAGTTTAAATGCCCCTTGGAAGAGACGTGCAGGTCGCAATAGCTTAATAAGATAGTTTAAATGCCCCTTACAAGAGACGTGCAGGTCGCAGTAGCTTAATAAGACGGTTTAAATGCCCATTGGTAGAAACGTGCAGGTCACAGTAGCTTAACAAGACGGTTTAAATGCCACTTGGAAGAAACGTGCAGGTCGCAGTAGCTTAACAAGATGGTTTAAATGCCCCTTGGAAGAGCGGTGGAGGTCGAAGTAGCTTAACAAGACGGTTTAAATGCCCATTGGAAGAGACCTGCAGGTCGCAGTAGCTTAACAAGACGGTTTAAATGCCCTTTGAAAGAGACGTGCAGGTCGCATTAGCTTAACAAGACAGTTTAAATGCCCCTTGGAAGAGACGTGCAGGTCGCAATAGCTTAATAAGATAGTTTAAATGCCCCTTACAAGAGACGTGCAGGTCGCAGTAGCTTAATAAGACGGTTTAAATGCCCATTGGTAGAAACGTGCAGGTCACAGTAGCTTAACAAGACGGTTTAAATGCCACTTGGAAGAAACGTGCAGGTCGCAGTAGCTTAACAAGATGGTTTAAATGCCCCTTGGAAGAGCGGTGGAGGTCGAAGTAGCTTAACAAGACGGTTTAAATGCCCATTGGAAGAGACCTGCAGGTCGCAGTAGCTTAACAAGACGTTTTAAATGCCCCTTGGAAGAGACGTGCAGGTCGCAGTAGCTTAAAAAGACTGTTTAAATGCCCCTTGGAAGAGCGGTGGAGGTCGCAGTAGCTTAACAAGACGGTTTAAATGCCCCTTCGAATAGACATGCAGGTCACAGTAGCTTAACAAGATGGTTTAAATGCCCCTTGGAAGAGATGTGCAGGTCGCAGTAGCTTAACAAGATGGTTTAAATGCCCCTTGGAAAAGACATGCAGGTCGCAGTAGCTTAACAAGACGGTGTAAATGCCCCTTGGAAGAGACGTGCAGGTCGCAGTAGCTTAACAAGACAGTTTAAATGCCCCTTGCAAGAGACGTGCAGGTCGCAGTAGCTTAATAAGAACGTTTAAATGCCCCTTGGTAGAAACGTGCAGGTCGCAGTAGCTTAATAACATTGGTTTAAATGCCACTTGGAAAAGGCTTGCAGGTCGCAGTAGCTTAACAAGATGGTTTAAATGCCCCTTGGAAGAGCGGTGGAGGTCGCAGTAGCTTAACAAGACGGTTTAAATGCCCCTTGGAAAAGACGTGAAGGTCACAGTAGCTTAACAAGATTGTTTAAATGCCCCTTGGAAGAGACGTTCAGGTCGCAGTAGCTTAACAAGACAGTTTAAATGCCCGTTGGAAGAGGCTTGCAGGTCGCAGTAGCTTAAGAAGACGGTTTAAATGCCCCTTGGAAGAGATGTGCAGGTCGCAGTAGCTTAACAAGATGGTTTAAATGCCCCTTGGAAGAGACATGCAGGTCGCAGTAGCTTAACAAGATGGTGTAAATGCCCCTTGGAAGAGACGTGCAGGTCGCAGTAGCTTAACAAGACGGTTTAAGTGCCCTTTGGAAGAGACGTGCATTTCGCATTAGCTTAACAAGACGGTTTACATGACCCTTGGAAGAGACATGCAAGTCGCAGTAGCTTAACTAGACGATTTAAATGCCCCTTGGAAGAGACGTGCAGGTCGCAGTAGCTTACCAAGACGGTTTAAATGCCCCTTGGTAGAGACATGCAGGTCGCAGTATCTTAACAAGAAGGTTCAAATGCCCCATTGAAGAGACGTGCAGGTCGCAGTAGCTTAATAAGACAGTTTAATTGCCCCTTTGAAAAGTGGTGGAGGTTACAGTAGCTTAGCAAGATGGTTTAAATGCCCATTGGAAGAGACCTGCAGGTCGCAGTAGCTTAACAAGACGGTTTAAATGCCCCTTGGAAGAGACATGCAGGTCGCAGTAGCCTAACAAGACAGTTTAAATATCCATTGGAAGAGAGGTGCAGGTCGCAGTAGGTTAATAAGACGGTTTAAATGCCCCTTGGAAGAGTCGTGCAGGTCGCAGTAGCTTAACAAGATGGTTTAAATTCCCCTTGGAAATTTGGTGGAGGTTACAGTAGCTTAACAAGACGGTTTAAATGCCCCTTGGAAGAGACGTGCAGGTCGCAGTAGCTTAATAAGACAGTTTAAATGCCCCTTGGAAGAGACGTGCAGGTCTCTGTAGCTTAATAAGGTGGTTTAAATGCCCCTTGCAAGAGACATGCAGGTCACAGTAGCTTAACAAAACGGTTTAAATGCCACTTGGAAGAGATGTGCAGGTCGCAGTAGCTTAACAAGATGGTCTAAATGCCCCTTGGAAGAGCGCTGGAGGTCGAATTAGCTTAACAAGACGGCTTAAATGCCCATTGGAAGAGAGGTGCAGGTCGCAGTAGCTTAATAAGACGGTTTAAATGCCCCTTGGAAGAGACATGCAGGTCGCAGTAGCTTAACAAGAAGGTTTAAATGCCCCTTGGAAGAGACGTGCAGGTAGCAGTAGCTTAACAAGATGGTTTAAATGCCCCTTGGAAGAGACATGCAGTTCGCAGTAGCTTAACAAGATGGTTTAAATGCCCCTTGGATGAGCGGTGGAGGTCGCATTAGCTTAACAAGACAGTTTAAATGCCCATTGGAAGAGAGGTGCAGGTCGCAGTAGCTTAATAAGACTGTTTAAATGCCCCTTGGAAGAGACTTGCAGGTCGCAGTAGCTTAACAAGATGGTTTAAATGCCCCTTGGAAGAGACATGCAGGTCGCAGTAGCTTAACAAGGCGGTTTAAATGCCACTTGGAAGAGCGGTGTAGGTCACAGTAGCTTAACAAGACAGTTTAAATGACCCTTGTAAGAGACGTGCAGGTCGCAGTAGCTTAACAAGACAGTTTAAATGCGCCTTGGAAGAGACGTGCAGGTCGCAGTAGCTTAATAAGATGGTTTAAATGCCCCTTGCAAGAGGCTTGCAGGTCGCAGTAACTTACCAAGACGGTTTAAATCGCCCTTGGAAGAGACGTGCAGGTCGCAGTAGCTTAACAAGACGGTTTAAATGCCCCTTGGAAGAGCGGTGGAAGTCGCAGTAGCTTAACAAGACAGTTTAAATGCCCATTGGAAGAGACGTGCAGGTCGCAGTAGCTTAGCAAGAAGGTTTAAATGCCCTTTGGAAGAGACGTGCAGGTCGCAGTAACTTAACAAGACAGTTTAAATGCCCCTTGGAAGAGACGTGAAGGTCGCAGTAGCTTAATAAGACGGTTTAAATTACCCTTGCAAGTGACGTGCAGGTCGCAGTAGCTTAATAAGACGGTTTAAATGCCCCTTAGAAGAGACGTGCAGGTCGCAGTAGCTTAAAAAGATGGTTTAAATGCCCATTGGAAGAGACATGCAGGTCGCAGCAGCTTAACAAGACTGTTAAAATGCCACATGGAAGAGACGTGCAGGTCGCGGTAGCTTAACAAGAGGGTTAAAATGCACCTTGGTAGAGACATGCAGGTCGCAGTAGCTTAACAAGACGGTTTAAATGCCCCACTGAAGAGACGTGCAGGTCGCAGTAGCTTAACAATACGGTTTAAATGCCCCATGGAAAAGTGGTGGAGGATACAGGAGCTTAACAAGACGGTTTAAATGCCCCTTGGAAGAGACGTGCATGTCGCAGTAGCTTAACAAGACGATTTAAATGCCCCTTGGAAGAGACGTGCAGGTCGCAGTAGCTTAACAAGACGGTTTAAATGCCCCTTGGAAGAGACGTGCAGGTCACAGTAGCTTAACAAGATGGTTTAAATGCCCCTTGGAAGAGCGGTGGAGGTCGCAGAAGATTAACAAGACAGTTTAAATGAACCTTGGAAGAGACGTGCAAGTCACAGGAGGTTAATAAGACGGTTTAAATGTCCCTTGGAAGAGAAGTGCAGGTCGCAGTAGCTTAACAAGACAGTTTAAATGCCCCTTGGAAGAGACGTGCAGGTTGCAGTAGTTTAAAAAGACGGTTTAAATGCCCCTTGGTAGAGCGGTGGAGGTCACAGTAGCTTAACAAGATGATTTAAATGCCCCTTGGAAGAGAAGTGCAGGTCGCAGTAGCTTAACAAGATGGTTTAAATGCCCTTTGGAAGAGACATGCAGGTCGCAGTAGCTTAACAAGACGGTTTAAATGCCCCATGGAAGAGTGGTGTAGGTCGCAGTAGCTTAACAAGACAGTTTAAATGCCCTTTGGAAGAGACATGCAGGTCGCAGCAGCTTAACAAGACTGTTTAAATGCCGCGTGGAAGAGACGTGCAGGTCGCAGTAGCTTAACAAGACGGTTTAAATGCCCCATTTAAGAGACGTGCAAGTCGCAGTAGCTTAACAAGACGATTTAAATGCCCCCTGTTAGAGACGTGCAGGTCTCAGTAGCTTAACAAGGCGGTTTAAATGCACCTTGGTAGAGACATGCAGGTCGCAGTAGCTTAACAAGACGGTTTACATACCCCGTTGAAGAGACGTGCAGGTCGCAGTAGCTTAACAATACGGTTTAAATGCCCCTTGGAAAAGTGGTGGAGGCTACAGTAGCTTAACAAGACTGTTTAAATGCCCCTTGGAAGAGAAGTGCATGTCGCAGTAGCTTAACAAGACGAGTTAAATGCCCTTTGGAAGAGACATGCAGGTCGCAGTAGCTTAACAAGACGGTTTAAATGCCCCTTGGAAGAGCGGTGTAGGTCGCAGTAGCTTAACAAGACAGTTTAAATGCCGCATGGAAGAGACGTGCAGGTCGCAGTAGCTTAACAAGATGGTTTAAATGCCCCATGGTAGAGACATGCAGGTCGCAGTAGCTTAACAAGACGGTTCAAATGCCCCATTGAAGAGACGTGCAGGTCGCAGCAGCTTAACAAGACGGTTTAAATACAACTTGGAATAGTGGTGGAGGTTACAGTAGCTTAACAAGATGGTTTAAATGCCCCTTGGAAGAGACGTGCAGGTCGCAGTAGCTTAACAAGACAGTTTAAATGCCCCTTGGAAGAAACGTGCAGGTCGCAGTAGCTTAACAAGACGGTTTAAATGCCACTTGGAAGAGCGGTGTTGGTCACAGTAGCTTAACAAGACAGTTTAAATGCCCCTTGTAAGAGACGTGCAGGTCGCAGTAGCTTAACAAGACAGTTTAAATGCCCCTTGTAAGAGACGTGCAGGTCGCAGTAGCTTAATAAGATGGTTTAAATGCCCCTTGGAAGAGACGTGCAGTTCGCAGAAGCTTAACAAGACAGTTTAAATGCCCCTTGGAAGAGACGTGCAGTTCGCAGTAGCTTAACAAGACGGTTTAAATGCCCCTTAGAAGAGGCTTGCAGGTCGCTTTAGCTTACCAAGATGGTTTAAATGCCCCTTGGAAGAGACATGCAGGTCGCAGTAGCTTAACAAGATGGTTTAAATGCCCCTTAGAAGAGCGGTGGAGGTCGCAGTAGCTTAACAAGATGGTTTAAATGCCCCTTGGAAAAGACGTGAAGGTCGCAGTAGCTTATCAAGATTGTTTAAATTCGCCTTGGAAGAGACGTGCAGGTCGCAGTAGCTTAACAAGACAGTTTAAATGCTCCTTGGAAGATGCTTGCAGGTCGCAGTAGATTACCAAGACGGTTTAAATGGCCCTTGGAAGAGACGTGCAGGTCGCAGTAGCTTAACAAGATGGTTTAAATGCCCCTTCGAAGAGCGGTGGAAGTCGCAGTAGCTTAACAAGACGGTTTAAATGCCCATTGGAAGAGACGTGCAGGTCGCAGTAACTTAACAAGACAGTTTAAATGCCCCTTGGAAGAGACGTGAAGGTCGCAGTAGCTTATCAAGACGGATTAAATGCCCTTTGGAAGAGACGTGCAGGTCGCAGTAACTTAACAAGACAGTTTAAATGCCCCTTGGAAGAGACGTGAAGGTCGCAGTAGCTTAATAAGACGGTTTAAATTCCCCTTGCAAGTGACGTGCAGGTCGCAGTAGCTTAATAAGACGGTTTAAATGCCCCTTGGAAGAGACATGCAGGTCACAGCAGCTTAACAAGACGGTTTAAATGCCCCTTAGAAGAGGCTTGCAGGTCGCTTTAGCTTACCAAGATGGTTTAAATGCCCCTTGGAAGAGACATGCAGGTCGCAGTAGCTTAACAAGATGGTTTAAATGCCCCTTAGAAGAGCGGTGGAGGTCGCAGTAGCTTAACAAGATGGTTTAAATACCCCTTGGAAAAGACGTGAAGGTCGCAGTAGCTTAACAATATTGTTTAAATTCCCCTTGGAAGAGACGTGCAGGTCGCAGTAGCTTAACAAGACAGTTTAAATGCTCCTTGGAAGATGCTTGCAGGTCTCAGTAGCTTACCAAAACGGTTTAAATGGCCCTTGGAAGAGACGTGCAGGTCGCAGTAACTTAACAAGATGGTTTAAATGCCCCTTCGAAGAGCGGTGGAAATCGCAGTAGCTTAACAAGACGGTTTAAATGCCCCTTGGAAGAGACGTGCATGTCGCAGTAGCTTACCAAGATGGTTTAAATGCCCCTTGGAAGAGACATGCAGGTCGCAGTAGCTTAACAAGATGGTTTAAATACCCCTTAGAAGAGCGATGGAGGTCGCAGTAGCTTAACAAGATGGTTTAAATGCCCCTTGGAAAAGACGTGAAGGTCGCAGTAGCTTAACAAGATGGTTTAAATGCCCCTTGGAAGAGACGTGCAAGTCGCAGTAGCTTAACAAGACGATTTAAATGCCCCCTGGAAGAGACGTGCAGGTCGCAGAAGCTTAACAAGACGGTTTAAATGCCCCATGGAAGAGACGTGCAGGTCGCAGTAGCTTAACAAGACGGATTAAATGCCCTTTGGAAGAGACGTGAAGGTCGCAGTAGCTTATCAAGACGGATCAAATGCCCTTTGGAAGACACGTGCAGGTCGCCGTAACTTAACAAGACAGTTTAAATGCCCCTTGGAAGAGACGTGAAGGTCGCAGTAGCTTAATAAGACGGTTTAAATTCCCCTTGCAAGTGACGTGCAGGTCGCAGTAGCTTAATAAGACGGTTTAAATGCCCCTTGGAAGAGACATGCAGGTCGCAGCAGCTTAACAAGACGGTTTAAACGCCCCTTAGAAGAGGCTTGCAGGTCGCTTTAGCTTAGCAAGATGGTTTAAATGCCCCTTGGAAGAGACATGCAGGTTGCAGTAGCTTAACAAGATGGTTTAAATGCCCCTTAGAAGAGCGGTGGAGGTCGCAGTAGCTTAACAAGATGGTTTAAATGCCCCTTGGAAGAGACGTGCAGGTCGCAGTAGCTTAACAAGATTGTTTAAATTCCCCTTGGAAGAGACGTGCAGGTCGCAGTCGCTTAACAAGACAGTTTAAATGCTCCTTGGAAGATGCTTGCAGGTCGCAGTAGCTTACCAAAACGGTTTAAATGGCCCTTGGAAGAGACGTGCAGGTCGCAGTAACTTAACAAGATGGTTTAAATGCCCCTTCGAAGAGCGGTGGAAATCGCAGTAGCTTAAAAAGACGGTTTAAATGCCCCTTGGAAGAGACGTGCATGTCGCAGTAGCTTACCAAGATGGTTTAAATGCCCCTTGGAAGAGACATGCAGGTCGCAGTAGCTTAACAAGATGGTTTAAATGCCCCTTAGAAGAGCGATGGAGGTCGCAGTAGCTTAACAAGATGGTTTAAATGCCCCTTGGAAAAGACGTGAAGGTCGCAGTAGCTTAACAAGATGGTTTAAATGCCCCTTGGAAGAGACGTGCAATTCGCAGTAGCTTAACAAGACGATTTAAATGCCCACTGGAAGAGACGTGCAGGTCGCAGAAGCTTAACAAGACGGTTTAAATGCCCCATGGAAGAGACGTGCAGGTCGCAGTAGCTTAACAAGACGGTTTAAATATCCCTTGGAAGAGCGGTGGAGGTCGCAGAAGCTTAACAATACAGTTTAAATGCCCCTAGGAAGAGACGTGCAGGTCACAGGAGCTTAATAAGACGGTTTAAATGTCCCGTGGAAGAGATGTGCAGGTCGCAGTAGCTTACCAAGACGGTTTAAATGGCCCTTGGAAGAGACGTGCAGGTCGCAGTAGCTTAACAAGACGGTTTAAATGCCCCTTGGAAGAGACGTGCAGGTCGCAGTAGCTTAACAAGATGGTTTAAATGCCCCTTGGAAGAGCGGTGGAGGTCACAGAAGCTTAACAATACAGTTTAAATGCCCCATGGAAGAGACGTGCAGGTCACAGGAGCTTAATAAGATGGTTTAAATGTCCCTTGGAAGAGAAGTGCAGGTCGCAGTAGCTTAACAAGATGGTTTAAATGCCCCTTGGAAGAGAAGTGCCGGTCGCAGTAGCTTACCAAGACGATTTAAATGCCCTTTGGATGAGACATGCAGGTCGCAGTAGCTTAACAAGACGGTTTAAATGCCCATTGGAAGAGCGGTGTAGGTCGCAGTAGCTTAACAAGTCAGTTTAAATGCCCTTTGGAAGAGACATGCAGGTCGCAGCAGCTTAACAAGACTGTTTAAATGCCGCGTGTAAGAGACGTGCAGGTCGCAGTAGCTTAACAAGACGGTTTAAATGCCCCTTGGTAGAGACATGCAGGTCGCAGTAGCTTAACAAGACGGTTCAAATGCCCCGTTGAAGAGACGTGCAGGTCGCAGTAGCTTAACAAGACGGTTCAAATGCCACTTGGAAGAGCGGTGTTGGTCACAGTAGCTTAACAAGACAGTTTAAATGCCCCTTGTAAGAGACGTGCAGGTCGCAGTAGCTTAACAAGACAGTTTAAATGCCCCTTGTAAGAGACGTGCAGGTCACTGTAGCTTAACAAGACGGTTTAAATACCCCTTGGAAAAGTGGTGGAGGTTACAGTAGCTTAACAAGATGGTTTAAATGCGCCTTGGAAGAGACGTGCAAGTCGCAGTAGCTTAACAAGACGATTTAAATGCCCCCTGGAAGAGACGTGCAGGTCACTGTAGCTTAACAAGACGGTTTAAATACCCCTTGGAAAAGTGGTGGAGGTTACAGTAGCTTAACAAGATGGTTTAAATGCCCCTTGGAAGAGACGTGCAAGTAGTAGTAGCTTAACAAGACGATTTAAATGCCCCCTGGAAGAGACGTGCAGGTCGCAGAAGCTTAACAAGACTGTTTAAATGCCCCTTGGAAGAGACGTGCAGGTCGCAGTAGCTTACCAAGACGGTTTAAATGGCCCGTGGAAGAGCGTTGGAGGTCGCAGAAGTTTAACAAGACAGTTTAAATGCCCCTTGGAAGAGACGTGCAGGTCACAGGATCTTAAAAAGACGGTTTAAATGTCCCTTGGAAGAGACGTGCAGGTCGCAGTAGCTTACCAAGACGGTTTAAGTGGCCCTTGGAAGAGACGTGCAGGTCGCAGTAGCTTATCAAAACGGTTTAAATGCCCCTTGGAAGAGACGTGCAGGTCGCAGTAGCTTAACAAGACGGTTTAAATGCCCCTTGGAAGAGACGTGCTGGTCACAGTAGCTTAACAAGACGGTTTAAATGCCACTTCAAAATGTGGTGGAGGTTACAGTAGCTTAACAAGATGGTTTAAATGCCCCTTGGAAGAGACATGCAGGTCGCATTAGCTTAACAAGACGGTTTAAATGCCCCTTGGAAGAGACGTGCAGGTCGCAGTAGCTTAACAAGACGGTTTAAATGCCCCTTGGTAGAAACGTGCAGGTCGCAGTAGCTTAATAACATTGGTTTAAATGCCCCTTGGAAAAGGCTTGCAGGTCGCAGTAGCTTAACAAGATGGTTTAAATGCCCCTTGGAAGAGCGGTGGAGGTCGCAGTAGCTTAACAAGACGGTTTAAATGCCCCTTGGAAAAGACGTGAAGGTCACAGTAGCTTAACAAGATTGTTTAAATGCCCCTTGGAAGAGACGTTCAGGTCGCAGTAGCTTAACAAGACAGTTTAAATGCCCGTTGGAAGAGGCTTGCAGGTCGCAGTAGCTTAAGAAGACGGTTTAAATGCCCCTTGGAAGAGATGTGCAGGTCGCAGTAGCTTAACAAGATGGTTTAAATGCCCCTTGGAAGAGACATGCAGGTCGCAGTAGCTTAACAAGATGGTGTAAATGCCCCTTGGAAGAGACGTGCAGGTCGCAGTAGCTTAACAAGACGGTTTAAGTGCCCTTTGGAAGAGACGTGCATTTCGCATTAGCTTAACAAGACGGTTTACATGACCCTTGGAAGAGACATGCAAGTCGCAGTAGCTTAACTAGACGATTTAAATGCCCCTTGGAAGAGACGTGCAGGTCGCAGTAGCTTACCAAGACGGTTTAAATGCCCCTTGGTAGAGACATGCAGGTCGCAGTATCTTAACAAGAAGGTTCAAATGCCCCATTGAAGAGACGTGCAGGTCGCAGTAGCTTAATAAGACAGTTTAATTGCCCCTTTGAAAAGTCTTGGAGGTTACAGTAGCTTAGCAAGATGGTTTAAATGCCCATTGGAAGAGACCTGCAGGTCGCAGTAGCTTAACAAGACGGTTTAAATGCCCCTTGGAAGAGACATGCAGGTCGCAGTAGCCTAACAAGACAGTTTAAATATCCATTGGAAGAGAGGTGCAGGTCGCAGTAGGTTAATAAGACGGTTTAAATGCCCCTTGGAAGAGTCGTGCAGGTCGCAGTAGCTTAACAAGATGGTTTAAATTCCCCTTGGAAATTTGGTGGAGGTTACAGTAGCTTAACAAGACGGTTTAAATGCCCCTTGGAAGAGACGTGCAGGTCGCAGTAGCTTAATAAGACAGTTTAAATGCCCCTTGGAAGAGACGTGCAGGTCTCTGTAGCTTAATAAGGTGGTTTAAATGCCCCTTGCAAGAGACATGCAGGTCACAGTAGCTTAACAAAACGGTTTAAATGCCACTTGGAAGAGATGTGCAGGTCGCAGTAGCTTAACAAGATGGTCTAAATGCCCCTTGGAAGAGCGCTGGAGGTCGAATTAGCTTAACAAGACGGCTTAAATGCCCATTGGAAGAGAGGTGCAGGTCGCAGTAGCTTAATAAGACGGTTTAAATGCCCCTTGGAAGAGACATGCAGGTCGCAGTAGCTTAACAAGAAGGTTTAAATGCCCCTTGGAAGAGACGTGCAGGTAGCAGTAGCTTAACAAGATGGTTTAAATGCCCCTTGGAAGAGACATGCAGTTCGCAGTAGCTTAACAAGATGGTTTAAATGCCCCTTGGATGAGCGGTGGAGGTCGCATTAGCTTAACAAGACAGTTTAAATGCCCATTGGAAGAGAGGTGCAGGTCGCAGTAGCTTAATAAGACTGTTTAAATGCCCCTTGGAAGAGACTTGCAGGTCGCAGTAGCTTAACAAGATGGTTTAAATGCCCCTTGGAAGAGACATGCAGGTCGCAGTAGCTTAACAAGGCGGTTTAAATGCCACTTGGAAGAGCGGTGTAGGTCACAGTAGCTTAACAAGACAGTTTAAATGACCCTTGTAAGAGACGTGCAGGTCGCAGTAGCTTAACAAGACAGTTTAAATGCGCCTTGGAAGAGACGTGCAGGTCGCAGTAGCTTAATAAGATGGTTTAAATGCCCCTTGCAAGAGGCTTGCAGGTCGCAGTAACTTACCAAGACGGTTTAAATCGCCCTTGGAAGAGACGTGCAGGTCGCAGTAGCTTAACAAGACGGTTTAAATGCCCCTTGGAAGAGCGGTGGAAGTCGCAGTAGCTTAACAAGACAGTTTAAATGCCCATTGGAAGAGACGTGCAGGTCGCAGTAGCTTAGCAAGAAGGTTTAAATGCCCTTTGGAAGAGACGTGCAGGTCGCAGTAACTTAACAAGACAGTTTAAATGCCCCTTGGAAGAGACGTGAAGGTCGCAGTAGCTTAATAAGACGGTTTAAATTACCCTTGCAAGTGACGTGCAGGTCGCAGTAGCTTAATAAGACGGTTTAAATGCCCCTTAGAAGAGACGTGCAGGTCGCAGTAGCTTAAAAAGATGGTTTAAATGCCCATTGGAAGAGACATGCAGGTCGCAGCAGCTTAACAAGACTGTTAAAATGCCACATGGAAGAGACGTGCAGGTCGCGGTAGCTTAACAAGAGGGTTAAAATGCACCTTGGTAGAGACATGCAGGTCGCAGTAGCTTAACAAGACGGTTTAAATGCCCCACTGAAGAGACGTGCAGGTCGCAGTAGCTTAACAATACGGTTTAAATGCCCCATGGAAAAGTGGTGGAGGATACAGGAGCTTAACAAGACGGTTTAAATGCCCCTTGGAAGAGACGTGCATGTCGCAGTAGCTTAACAAGACGATTTAAATGCCCCTTGGAAGAGACGTGCAGGTCGCAGTAGCTTAACAAGACGGTTTAAATGCCCCTTGGAAGAGACGTGCAGGTCACAGTAGCTTAACAAGATGGTTTAAATGCCCCTTGGAAGAGCGGTGGAGGTCGCAGAAGATTAACAAGACAGTTTAAATGAACCTTGGAAGAGACGTGCAAGTCACAGGAGGTTAATAAGACGGTTTAAATGTCCCTTGGAAGAGAAGTGCAGGTCGCAGTAGCTTAACAAGACAGTTTAAATGCCCCTTGGAAGAGACGTGCAGGTTGCAGTAGTTTAAAAAGACGGTTTAAATGCCCCTTGGTAGAGCGGTGGAGGTCACAGTAGCTTAACAAGATGATTTAAATGCCCCTTGGAAGAGAAGTGCAGGTCGCAGTAGCTTAACAAGATGGTTTAAATGCCCTTTGGAAGAGACATGCAGGTCGCAGTAGCTTAACAAGACGGTTTAAATGCCCCATGGAAGAGTGGTGTAGGTCGCAGTAGCTTAACAAGACAGTTTAAATGCCCTTTGGAAGAGACATGCAGGTCGCAGCAGCTTAACAAGACTGTTTAAATGCCGCGTGGAAGAGACGTGCAGGTCGCAGTAGCTTAACAAGACGGTTTAAATGCCCCATTTAAGAGACGTGCAAGTCGCAGTAGCTTAACAAGACGATTTAAATGCCCCCTGTTAGAGACGTGCAGGTCTCAGTAGCTTAACAAGGCGGTTTAAATGCACCTTGGTAGAGACATGCAGGTCGCAGTAGCTTAACAAGACGGTTTACATACCCCGTTGAAGAGACGTGCAGGTCGCAGTAGCTTAACAATACGGTTTAAATGCCCCTTGGAAAAGTGGTGGAGGCTACAGTAGCTTAACAAGACTGTTTAAATGCCCCTTGGAAGAGAAGTGCATGTCGCAGTAGCTTAACAAGACGAGTTAAATGCCCTTTGGAAGAGACATGCAGGTCGCAGTAGCTTAACAAGACGGTTTAAATGCCCCTTGGAAGAGCGGTGTAGGTCGCAGTAGCTTAACAAGACAGTTTAAATGCCGCATGGAAGAGACGTGCAGGTCGCAGTAGCTTAACAAGATGGTTTAAATGCCCCATGGTAGAGACATGCAGGTCGCAGTAGCTTAACAAGACGGTTCAAATGCCCCATTGAAGAGACGTGCAGGTCGCAGCAGCTTAACAAGACGGTTTAAATACAACTTGGAATAGTGGTGGAGGTTACAGTAGCTTAACAAGATGGTTTAAATGCCCCTTGGAAGAGACGTGCAGGTCGCAGTAGCTTAACAAGACAGTTTAAATGCCCCTTGGAAGAAACGTGCAGGTCGCAGTAGCTTAACAAGACGGTTTAAATGCCACTTGGAAGAGCGGTGTTGGTCACAGTAGCTTAACAAGACAGTTTAAATGCCCCTTGTAAGAGACGTGCAGGTCGCAGTAGCTTAACAAGACAGTTTAAATGCCCCTTGTAAGAGACGTGCAGGTCGCAGTAGCTTAATAAGATGGTTTAAATGCCCCTTGGAAGAGACGTGCAGTTCGCAGAAGCTTAACAAGACAGTTTAAATGCCCCTTGGAAGAGACGTGCAGTTCGCAGTAGCTTAACAAGACGGTTTAAATGCCCCTTAGAAGAGGCTTGCAGGTCGCTTTAGCTTACCAAGATGGTTTAAATGCCCCTTGGAAGAGACATGCAGGTCGCAGTAGCTTAACAAGATGGTTTAAATGCCCCTTAGAAGAGCGGTGGAGGTCGCAGTAGCTTAACAAGATGGTTTAAATGCCCCTTGGAAAAGACGTGAAGGTCGCAGTAGCTTATCAAGATTGTTTAAATTCGCCTTGGAAGAGACGTGCAGGTCGCAGTAGCTTAACAAGACAGTTTAAATGCTCCTTGGAAGATGCTTGCAGGTCGCAGTAGATTACCAAGACGGTTTAAATGGCCCTTGGAAGAGACGTGCAGGTCGCAGTAGCTTAACAAGATGGTTTAAATGCCCCTTCGAAGAGCGGTGGAAGTCGCAGTAGCTTAACAAGACGGTTTAAATGCCCATTGGAAGAGACGTGCAGGTCGCAGTAACTTAACAAGACAGTTTAAATGCCCCTTGGAAGAGACGTGAAGGTCGCAGTAGCTTATCAAGACGGATTAAATGCCCTTTGGAAGAGACGTGCAGGTCGCAGTAACTTAACAAGACAGTTTAAATGCCCCTTGGAAGAGACGTGAAGGTCGCAGTAGCTTAATAAGACGGTTTAAATTCCCCTTGCAAGTGACGTGCAGGTCGCAGTAGCTTAATAAGACGGTTTAAATGCCCCTTGGAAGAGACATGCAGGTCACAGCAGCTTAACAAGACGGTTTAAATGCCCCTTAGAAGAGGCTTGCAGGTCGCTTTAGCTTACCAAGATGGTTTAAATGCCCCTTGGAAGAGACATGCAGGTCGCAGTAGCTTAACAAGATGGTTTAAATGCCCCTTAGAAGAGCGGTGGAGGTCGCAGTAGCTTAACAAGATGGTTTAAATACCCCTTGGAAAAGACGTGAAGGTCGCAGTAGCTTAACAATATTGTTTAAATTCCCCTTGGAAGAGACGTGCAGGTCGCAGTAGCTTAACAAGACAGTTTAAATGCTCCTTGGAAGATGCTTGCAGGTCTCAGTAGCTTACCAAAACGGTTTAAATGGCCCTTGGAAGAGACGTGCAGGTCGCAGTAACTTAACAAGATGGTTTAAATGCCCCTTCGAAGAGCGGTGGAAATCGCAGTAGCTTAACAAGACGGTTTAAATGCCCCTTGGAAGAGACGTGCATGTCGCAGTAGCTTACCAAGATGGTTTAAATGCCCCTTGGAAGAGACATGCAGGTCGCAGTAGCTTAACAAGATGGTTTAAATACCCCTTAGAAGAGCGATGGAGGTCGCAGTAGCTTAACAAGATGGTTTAAATGCCCCTTGGAAAAGACGTGAAGGTCGCAGTAGCTTAACAAGATGGTTTAAATGCCCCTTGGAAGAGACGTGCAAGTCGCAGTAGCTTAACAAGACGATTTAAATGCCCCCTGGAAGAGACGTGCAGGTCGCAGAAGCTTAACAAGACGGTTTAAATGCCCCATGGAAGAGACGTGCAGGTCGCAGTAGCTTAACAAGACGGATTAAATGCCCTTTGGAAGAGACGTGAAGGTCGCAGTAGCTTATCAAGACGGATCAAATGCCCTTTGGAAGACACGTGCAGGTCGCCGTAACTTAACAAGACAGTTTAAATGCCCCTTGGAAGAGACGTGAAGGTCGCAGTAGCTTAATAAGACGGTTTAAATTCCCCTTGCAAGTGACGTGCAGGTCGCAGTAGCTTAATAAGACGGTTTAAATGCCCCTTGGAAGAGACATGCAGGTCGCAGCAGCTTAACAAGACGGTTTAAACGCCCCTTAGAAGAGGCTTGCAGGTCGCTTTAGCTTAGCAAGATGGTTTAAATGCCCCTTGGAAGAGACATGCAGGTTGCAGTAGCTTAACAAGATGGTTTAAATGCCCCTTAGAAGAGCGGTGGAGGTCGCAGTAGCTTAACAAGATGGTTTAAATGCCCCTTGGAAGAGACGTGCAGGTCGCAGTAGCTTAACAAGATTGTTTAAATTCCCCTTGGAAGAGACGTGCAGGTCGCAGTCGCTTAACAAGACAGTTTAAATGCTCCTTGGAAGATGCTTGCAGGTCGCAGTAGCTTACCAAAACGGTTTAAATGGCCCTTGGAAGAGACGTGCAGGTCGCAGTAACTTAACAAGATGGTTTAAATGCCCCTTCGAAGAGCGGTGGAAATCGCAGTAGCTTAAAAAGACGGTTTAAATGCCCCTTGGAAGAGACGTGCATGTCGCAGTAGCTTACCAAGATGGTTTAAATGCCCCTTGGAAGAGACATGCAGGTCGCAGTAGCTTAACAAGATGGTTTAAATGCCCCTTAGAAGAGCGATGGAGGTCGCAGTAGCTTAACAAGATGGTTTAAATGCCCCTTGGAAAAGACGTGAAGGTCGCAGTAGCTTAACAAGATGGTTTAAATGCCCCTTGGAAGAGACGTGCAATTCGCAGTAGCTTAACAAGACGATTTAAATGCCCCCTGGAAGAGACGTGCAGGTCGCAGAAGCTTAACAAGACGGTTTAAATGCCCCATGGAAGAGACGTGCAGGTCGCAGTAGCTTAACAAGACGGTTTAAATATCCCTTGGAAGAGCGGTGGAGGTCGCAGAAGCTTAACAATACAGTTTAAATGCCCCTAGGAAGAGACGTGCAGGTCACAGGAGCTTAATAAGACGGTTTAAATGTCCCGTGGAAGAGATGTGCAGGTCGCAGTAGCTTACCAAGACGGTTTAAATGGCCCTTGGAAGAGACGTGCAGGTCGCAGTAGCTTAACAAGACGGTTTAAATGCCCCTTGGAAGAGACGTGCAGGTCGCAGTAGCTTAACAAGATGGTTTAAATGCCCCTTGGAAGAGCGGTGGAGGTCACAGAAGCTTAACAATACAGTTTAAATGCCCCATGGAAGAGACGTGCAGGTCACAGGAGCTTAATAAGATGGTTTAAATGTCCCTTGGAAGAGAAGTGCAGGTCGCAGTAGCTTAACAAGATGGTTTAAATGCCCCTTGGAAGAGAAGTGCCGGTCGCAGTAGCTTACCAAGACGATTTAAATGCCCTTTGGATGAGACATGCAGGTCGCAGTAGCTTAACAAGACGGTTTAAATGCCCATTGGAAGAGCGGTGTAGGTCGCAGTAGCTTAACAAGTCAGTTTAAATGCCCTTTGGAAGAGACATGCAGGTCGCAGCAGCTTAACAAGACTGTTTAAATGCCGCGTGTAAGAGACGTGCAGGTCGCAGTAGCTTAACAAGACGGTTTAAATGCCCCTTGGTAGAGACATGCAGGTCGCAGTAGCTTAACAAGACGGTTCAAATGCCCCGTTGAAGAGACGTGCAGGTCGCAGTAGCTTAACAAGACGGTTCAAATGCCACTTGGAAGAGCGGTGTTGGTCACAGTAGCTTAACAAGACAGTTTAAATGCCCCTTGTAAGAGACGTGCAGGTCGCAGTAGCTTAACAAGACAGTTTAAATGCCCCTTGTAAGAGACGTGCAGGTCACTGTAGCTTAACAAGACGGTTTAAATACCCCTTGGAAAAGTGGTGGAGGTTACAGTAGCTTAACAAGATGGTTTAAATGCGCCTTGGAAGAGACGTGCAAGTCGCAGTAGCTTAACAAGACGATTTAAATGCCCCCTGGAAGAGACGTGCAGGTCACTGTAGCTTAACAAGACGGTTTAAATACCCCTTGGAAAAGTGGTGGAGGTTACAGTAGCTTAACAAGATGGTTTAAATGCCCCTTGGAAGAGACGTGCAAGTAGTAGTAGCTTAACAAGACGATTTAAATGCCCCCTGGAAGAGACGTGCAGGTCGCAGAAGCTTAACAAGACTGTTTAAATGCCCCTTGGAAGAGACGTGCAGGTCGCAGTAGCTTACCAAGACGGTTTAAATGGCCCGTGGAAGAGCGTTGGAGGTCGCAGAAGTTTAACAAGACAGTTTAAATGCCCCTTGGAAGAGACGTGCAGGTCACAGGATCTTAAAAAGACGGTTTAAATGTCCCTTGGAAGAGACGTGCAGGTCGCAGTAGCTTACCAAGACGGTTTAAGTGGCCCTTGGAAGAGACGTGCAGGTCGCAGTAGCTTATCAAAACGGTTTAAATGCCCCTTGGAAGAGACGTGCAGGTCGCAGTAGCTTAACAAGACGGTTTAAATGCCCCTTGGAAGAGACGTGCTGGTCACAGTAGCTTAACAAGACGGTTTAAATGCCACTTCAAAATGTGGTGGAGGTTACAGTAGCTTAACAAGATGGTTTAAATGCCCCTTGGAAGAGACATGCAGGTCGCATTAGCTTAACAAGACGGTTTAAATGCCCCTTGGAAGAGACGTGCAGGTCGCAGTAGCTTAACAAGACGGTTTAAATGCCCCTTGGAAGACACGTGCAGTTCACAGTAGCTTAACAAGACGTTTTAAATGCCACTTGGAAATGTGGTGGAGGTTACATTAGCTTAACAAGATGGTTTAAATGCCCCATGGATGAGCGGTGGAGGTCGCATTAGCTTAACAAGACGGTTTAAATGCCCATTGGAAGAGAGGTTCAGGTTGCAGTAGCTTAATTAGACGGTTTAAATGCCCCTTGGAAGAGACATGCAGGTCACAGTAGCTTAACAAGACGGTTTAAATGGCCCTTGGAAGAGACATGCAGGTCGCAGTAGCTTAAAAAGACGGTTTAAATGACCTTTGGAAGAGACATGCAGGTCGCAGCAGCTTAACAAGACTGTTTAAATGCCCCTTGGAAGAGACGTGCAGGTCGCAGTAGCTTAACAAGACTGTTTAAATGCACCTTGGTAGAGACATGCAGGTCGCAGTAGCTTAACAAGACGGTTTAAATGCCCCATTGAAGAGACGTGCAGGTCGCAGTAGCTTAACAATACGGTTTAAATGCCCCTAGGAAAATTGGTGTAGGTTACAGTAGCTTAACAAGACGGTTTAAATGCCCCTTGGAAGAGACGTGCAAGTCGCAGTAGCTTAACAAGACAATTTAAACGCCCCTTGGAAGAGACGTGCAGGTCGCAGTAGCTTAACAAGACGGTTTAAATGCCCCTTGGAAGAGCGCTGGAGGTCGCAGAAGCTAAACAAGACGGTTTAAATGCCCCTTGGAAGAGACGTGCATGTCGCAGTAGCTTAACAGGACGATTTAAATGCCCCTTGGAAGAGACGTGCAGGTCGCAGTAGCTTAACAAGACGGTTTAAATGCCCCTTGGAAGAGACGTGCAGGTCGCAGTAGCTTAACAAGATGGTTTAAATGCCCTTTGGAAGAGCGGTGGAGGTCGCAGAAGCTTAACAAGACAGTTTAAATGCCCCTTGGAAGAGACGTGCAGGTGGGAGTATCTTAACAAGATGGTTTAAATGCCCCTTGGAAGAGAAGTGCAGGTCGCAGTAGCTTACCAAGACGATTTAAATGCCCTTTGGAAGAGACATGCTGGTCGCAGTAGCTTAACAAGACGATTTAAATGCCCCTTGGAAGAGCGGTGTAGGTCGCAGTAGCTTAACAAGACAGTTTAAATGCCCTTTGGAAGAGACATGCAGGTCGCAGCAGCTTAACAAGACTGTTTAAATGCCCCTTGGTAGAGACATGCAGGTCGCAGTAGCTTCACAAGACGGTTCAAATGCCCCGTTGAAGAGACGTGCAGGTCGCAGCAGCTTAACAAGACGGTTTAAATACCCCTTGGAAAAGTGGTGGAGGTTACAGTAGCTTAACAAGATGGTTTAAATGCCCCTTGGAAGAGTAATGCAAGTCGCAGTAGCTTAACAAGACGATTGAAATGCCCCCTGGAAGAGACGTGCAGGACGCAGTAGCTTAACAAGACGGTTTAAATGCCCCTTGGAAGAGACGTGCAGATCTCAGTAGCTTAACAAGACGGTTTAAATGCCCCTTGGAAGAGACGTGCAGGTCACAGTAGCTTAACAAGACAGTTTAAATGCCCCTTGGAAGAGCGGTGGAGGTCGCAGAAGCTTAACAATACAGTTTAAATGCCCCTTGGAAGAGACGTGCAGGTCACAGGAGCTTAATAAGACGTTTTAAATGTCACTTGGAAGAGACGTGCAGGTCGCAGTACCTTACCAAGACGGTTTAAATGGCCCTTGGAAGAGACGTGCAGGTCGCAGTAGCTTAACAAGACGGTTTAAATGCCCCTTGGAAGAGACGTGCAGGTCGCAGTAGCTTAACAAGATGGTTTAAATGCCCTTTAGAAGAGCGGTGGAGGTCGCAGAAGATTAACAATACAGTTTAAATGCCCCATGGAAGAGACGTGCAGGTTACAGGAGCTTAATAATACGGTTTAAATGTCCCTTGGAAGAGAAGTGCAGGTCGCAGTGCTTAACAAGATGGTTTAAATGCCCCTTGGAAGAGACGTGCAGGTCGCAGTAGCTTAACAAGACGGTTTAAATGCACCTTGGTAGAGACATGCAGGTCGCAGTAGCTTAACAAGACGATTTAAATGCCCCATTGAAGAGACGTGCAGGTCGCAGTAGCTTAACAATACGGTTTAAATGCCCCTTGGAAAAGTGGTGGAGGTTACAGTAGCTTAAAAAGACTGTTTAAATGCACCTTGGAAGAGACGTGCAAGTCGCAGTAGCTTAACAAGACAATTTAAATGCCCCTTGGAAGAGACGTGCAGGTCGCAGTAGCTTAACAAGACGGTTTAAATGCCCCTTGGAAGAGCGCTGGAGGTCGCAGAAGCTTAACAAAACAGTTTAAATGCCCCTTGGAAGAGACGTGCAGGTCACAGGAGTTTAATAAGATGGTTTAAATGTCCCTTGGAAGAGACGTGCAGGTCGCAGTAGCTTAACAAGACGGTTTAAATGCCCCTTGGAAGAGACGTGCAGGTCGCAGTAGCTTAACAAGATCGTTTAAATGCCACTTGGAAGAGCGGTGTAGGTCACAGTAGCTTAACAAGACAGTTTAAATGCCCCTTGGAAAAGACATGCAGGTCGCAGTAGCTTAACAAGATGGTTTAAATGCCCCTTGGAAGAGCGGTGGAGGTCGCAGTAGCTTAACAAGACGGTTTAAATGCCCCTTGGAAAAGACGTGAAGGTCGCAGTAGCTTAACAACATTGTTTAAATGCCCCTTGGAAGAGACGTGCAGGTCGCAGTAGCATAACAAGACAGTTTAAATGCCCCTTGGAAGAGGCTTGCAGGTCGCAGTAGCTTACCAATACGGTTTAAATGGCCCTTGGAAGAGACGTGCAGGTCGCAGTAGCTTAACAAGTTGGTTTAAATGCTCCTTGGAAGAGCGGTGGAGGTCGCAGTTGCTTAACAAGACGATTTTAATGCCCCTTGGAAGAGACATGCAGGTCGCAGAAGCTTAACAAGACAGTTTAAATGCCCCTTGGAAGAGACGTGCAGGTCACAGGAGCTTAATAAGACGGTTTAAATGTCCCTTGGAAGAGACGTGCAGGTCGCAGTAGCTTAACAAGACAGTTTAAATGCCCCTTGGAAGAGACGTGCAGGTTGCATTAGCTTAAAAAGACGGTTTAAATGCCCCTTGGTAGAGCGGTGGAGGTCACAGTAGCTTAACAAGATGGTTTAAATGCCCCTTGGAAGAGAAGTGCAGGTCGCAGTAGCTTACCAAGACGATTTAAATGCCCTTTTGAAGAGACATGCAGGTCGCAGTAGCTTAACAAGACGGTTTAAATGCCCCTTGGAAGAGCGGTGTAGGTCGCAGTAGCTTAACAAGACAGTTTAAATGCCCTTTGGAAGAGACATGTAGGTCGCAGGAGCTTAACAAGACTGTTTAAATGCCGCGTGGAAGAGACGTGCAGGTCGCAGTAGCTTAACAAGACGGTCTAAATGCCCCTTGGTAGAGACATGCAGGTCGCAGGAGCTTAACAAGACGGTTCAAATGCCCCATTGAAGAGACGTGCAGGTCGCAGCAGCTTAACAAGATGGTTTAAATGCCCCTTGGAAAAGTGGTGGAGGTTACAGTAGCTTAACAAGATGGTTTGAATGCCCCTTGGAAGAGACATGCAAGTCGCAGTAGCTTAACAAGACGATTTAAATGCCCCCTGGAAGAGACGTGCAGGTCGCAGTAGCTTAACAAGACGGTTTAAATGCCCCTTGGAAGAGACGTGCAGGTCGCAGTAGCTTAACAAAACGATTTAAATATCCCTTGGAAGAGCGGTGGAGGTCGCAGAAGCTTAACAAGACAGTTTAAATGCCCCTTGGAAGAGACGTGCAGGTCACAGGATCTTAATAAGTCGGTTTAAATGTCCCTTGACAGAGACGTGCAGGTCGCAGTAGCTTACCAAGACGGTTTAAATGGCCCTTGGAAGAGACTTGCAGGTCGCAGTAGCTTAACAAGACGGTTTAAATGCCCCTTGGAAGAGACGTGCAGGTCGCAGTAGCTTAACAAGATGGTTTAAATGCCCCTTGGAATAGACATGCATGTCACTGTAGCTTAACAAGACGGATTAAATGCCCCTTGGAAGAGACGTGCAGGTCGCAGTAGCTTAACAAGATGGTTTAAATACCCATTGGAAGAGACATGCAGGTCGCAGTAGCTTAACAAGACGGATTAAATGCCCCTTGGAAGAGACGTGCAGGTCGCAGTAGCTTAACAAGATGGTTTAAATGCCCCTTGGAAATGTGGTGGAGGTTACAGTAGCTTAACAAGATGGTTTAAATGCCCCTTGGAAATGTGGTGGAGGTTACAGTAGCTTAACAAGACGGTTTAAATGCCCCTTGGAAGAGACGTGCAGGTCGCAGTAGCTTATCAAGACAGTTTAAATACCCCTTGGAAGAGACGTGCAGGTCGCAGTAGCTTAATAAGATGGTTTAAATGCCTCTTGCAAGAGACTTGCAGGTCACAGTAGCTTAACAAGACTGTTTAAATGCCACTTGGAAGAGACGTGCAGGTCGCAGTAGATTAACAAGATGGTTTAAATGCCCCTTGGATGAGAGGTGGAGGTCTCAGTAGCTTATCAAGACGGTTTAAATGCCCATTGGAAGAGACGTGCAGGCCGCAGTAGCTTAATAAGACGGTTTAAATGCCCCTTGGAAGAGACATGCAGGTCGCAGTAGCTTAACAAGACGGTTTAAATGCCCCTTGGAAGAGACATGCAGGTCACAGTAGCTTAAAAAGACGGTTTAAATGCCCTTTGGAAGAGACATGCAGGTCGCAGCAGCTTAACAAGACTGTTTAAATGCCCCTTGGAAGAGACGTGCAGGTCGCAGTAGCTTAACAAGACCGTTTAAATGCACCTTGGTAGAGACATGCAGGTCGCAGTAGCTTAAGAAGACGGTTTAAATGCCCTATTGAAGAGACGTGCAGGTCGCAGTAGCTTAACAAGACGGTTTAAATGCCACTTGGAAATGTGGTGGAGGTTACAGTAGCTTAACAAGATTTTTTTAAATGCCCCTTGGATGAGCGGTGGAGGTCGCATTAGCTTAACAAGACGGTTTAAATGCCCTTGGAAGAGACATGCAGGTCGCAGTAGCTTAAAAAGACGGTTTAAATGCCCTTTGGAAGAGACATGCAGGTCGCAGCAGCTTAACAAGACTGTTTAAATGCCCCTTGGAAGAGACGTGCAGGTCGCAGCAGCTTAACAAGATGGTTTAAATGCACCTTGGTAGAGACAAGCAGGTCGCAGTAGCTTAACAAGACGGTTTAAATGCCCCGTTGAAGAGACGTGCAGGTCGCAGTAGCTTAACAAAACGGATTAAATGCCCCTTGGAAGAGCGGTGGAGGTCTCAGAAGCTTAACAAGACAGTTTAAATGCCCTTTGGAAGAGACGTGCAGGTCACAGGAGCTTAATAAGATGGTTTAAATGTCCCTTGGAAGAGACGTGCAGGTCGCAGTAGCTTAACAAGACGGTTTAAATGCCCCTTGGTAGAGACGTGCAGGTCGCAGTAGATTAACAAGACGGTTTAAATGCCACTTGGAAGAGCGGTGTAGGTCACATTAGCTTAACAAGACAGTTTAAATGCCCCTTGGAAGAGACGAGCAGGTCGCAGTAGCTTAACAAGACAGTTTAAATGCCCCTTGGAAGAGACGTGCAGGTCGCAGTAGCTTAATAAGATGGTTTAAATGCCCCTTGGAAGAAACGTGCAGGTCGCAGTAGCTTAACAAGATGGTTTAAATGCCGCTTGGAAGAGACGTGCAGGTCGCAGTAGCTTAACAAGACGGTTTAAATTCCCTTTGGAAGAGACATGCAGGTCGCAGCAGCTTAACAAGACTGTTTAAATGCCCCTTGGAAGAGACGTGCAGGTCGCAGTAGCTTAACAAGACGGTTTAAATGCACCTTGGTAGAGACATGCAGGCCGCAGTAGCTTAACAAGACGGTTTAAATGCCCCGTTAAGGAGACGTGCAGATCGCAGCAGCTTAACAATACGGTTTAAATGCCCCTTGGAAAAGAGGTGGAGGTTACAGTAGCTTAACAAGACGGTTTAAATGCCCCTTGGAAGAGACGTGCAAGTCGCAGTAGCTTAACAAGACAATTTAAATGCCCCTTGGAAGAGACGTGCAGGTCACAGTAGCTTAACAAGACGGTTTAAATGCCCCTTGGAAGAGCGGTGGAGGTCTCAGAAGCTTAACAAGACAGTTTAAATGCCCTTTGGAAGAGACGTGCAGGTCACAGGAGCTTAATAAGATGGTTTAAATGTCCCTTGGAAGAGACGTGCAGATCGCAGTAGCTTAACAAGACGGTTTAAATGCCCCTTGGTAGAGACGTGCAGGTCGCAGTAAATTAACAAGACGGTTTAAATGCCACTTGGAAGAGAGGTGTAGGTCACATTAGCTTAACAAGACAGTTTAAATGCCCCTTGGAAGAGACGAGCAGGTCGCAGTAGCTTAACAAGACAGTTTAAATGCCCCTTGGGAGAGACGTGCAGGTCGCAGTAGCTTAATAAGATGGTTTAAATGCCCCTTGGAAGAGACGTGCAGGTCGCAGTAGCTTAACAAGACAGTTTAAATGCCCCTTGGGAGAGACGTGCAGGTCGCAGTAGCTTAATAAGATGGTTTAAATGCCCCTTGGAAGAGATGTGCAGGTCGCAGTAGCTTAACAAGACGGTTTAAATGCCCCTTGGAAGAGACGTGCAGGTCGCAGTAGCTTAACAAGACAGTTTAAATGCCCCTTGGAAAAGACGTGAAGGTCGCAGTAGTTTAACAAGATTGTTTAAATGCCCCTTGGAAGAGACGTGCAGGTCGCAATAGCTTAACAAGACAGTTTAAATGCCCCTTGGAAGAGGCTTACAGGTCGCAGTAGCTTACCAAGACGGTTTAAATGGCCTTTGGAAGAGACGTGCAGGTCGCAGTAGCTTAACAAGACGGTTTAAATGCCCCTGGGAAGAGCGGTAAAGGTCGCAGTAGCTTAATAAGATGGTTTAAATTCTCCTTGCAAGAGACGTGCAGGTCGCAGTAGCTTAATAAGACGGTTTAAATGCCCCTTAGAAGAGACGTGCAGGTCGCAGTAGCTTACCAAGACGGTTTAAATGCACCTTGGCAGAGACATGCAGGTCGCAGTAGCTTAACAAGACGGTTTAAATGCCCCATTGAAGAAACGTGCAGGTCTCAGTAGCTTAACAATACGGTTTAAATGCCCCTTGGAAAAGTGGTGGAGGTTACAGTAACTTAACAAGACTGTTTAAATGCCCCTTGGAAGAGACGTGCAAGTCGCAGTAGCTTAACAAGACGATTTAAATGCCCCTTGGAAGAGACGTGCAGGTCGCAGTAGCTTAAAAAGACGGTTTAAATGCCCTTTGGAAGAAACATGCAGGTCGCAGCAGCTTAACAAGACTGTTTAAATGCCCCTTGGAAGAGACGTGCAGGTCGCAGTAGCTTAACAAGATGGTTTAAATGCACCTTGGTAGAGACATGCAGGTCGCAGTAGCTTAACAATACTGTTTAAATGCCCCTTGGAAAAGTGGTGGAGGTTACAGTAGCTTAACAAGACAATTTAAATGCCCCTTGGAAGAGACGTGCAGGTCACAGTAGCTTAACAAGACTGTTTAAATGCCCCTTAGAAGAGACGTGCTGGTCGCAGTAGCTTAACAAGATGGTTTAAATGCACCTTGGAAGAGCGGTGGACGTCGCAGAAGCTTAACAAGACAGTTTAAATGCCCCTTGGTAGAGCGGTGGAGGTCACAGTAGCTTAACAAGATGGTTTAAATGCCCCTTGAAAGAGAAGTGCAGGTCGTAGTAGCTTAACAAGATGGTTTAAATGCCCCTTGGAAGAGCGGTGGAGGTCGCAGTAGCTTAACAAGACGGTTTAAATGCCCCTTGGAAGAGACGTGCAGGTCGCAGCAGCTTAACAAGACGTTTTAAATGCCCCTTGGAAGAGTGGTCGGAGGTCGCAGTAGCTTAACAAGACAGTTTAAATGCCCCTTGGAAGAGACGTGAACGTCGCAGTAGCTTAATAAGACGGTTTAAATTCCCCTTGCAAGAGACGCGCAGGTCGCAGTAGCTTTATAAGACGGTTTAAATGCCCCTTAGAAGAGACGTGCAGGTCGCAGCAGCTTAACAAGACTGTTTAAATGCCCCTTGGAAGAGACGTGCAGGTCTCAGTAGCTTACCAAGACGGTTTAAATGCACCTTGGCAGAGACATGCAGGTCGCAGTAGCTTAACAAGACGGTTTAAATGCCCCATTGAAGAAACGTGCAGGTCTCAGTAGCTTAACAATACGGTTTAAATGCACCTTGGAAAAGTGGTGGAGGTTACAGTAACTTAACAAGACTGTTTAAATGCCCCTTGGAAGAGACGTGCAAGTCGCAGTAGCTTAACAAGACGATTTAAATGCCCCTTGGAAGAGACGTGCAGGTCGCAGTAGCTTAACAAGACGGTTTAAATGCCCCTTGGAAGAGACGTGCAGGTCGCAGTAGCGTAACAAGATGGTTTAAATGCCCCTTGGAAGAGACATGCAGGTCGCAGAAGCTTAACAAGACAGTTTAAATGCCCCTTGGAAGAGACGTGCAGGTCACAGGAGCTTAATAAGACGGTTTAAATGTCCCTTGGAAGAGACGTGCAAGTCGCAGTAGCTTAACAAGACAATATAAATGCCCCTTGGAAGAGACGTGCATTTTGCATTAGCTTAAAAAGACGGTTTAAATGCCCCTTGGTAGAGCGCTGGAGGTCACAGTAGCTTAACAAGATGGTTTAAATGCCCCTTGGAAGAGAAGTGCAGGTCGCAGTAGCTTACCAAGATGATTTAAATGCCCTTTGGAAGAGACATGCAGGTCGCAGTAGCTTAACAAGATGGTTTAAATGCCTCTTGGAAGAGCGGTGTAGGTCGCAGTAACTTAACAAGACAGTTTAAATGCCCTTTGGAAGAGACATGTAGGTCACTGCAGCTTAACAAGACGGTTTAAATGCCCCTTGGTAGAGACATGCAGGTCGCAGTAGCTTAACAAGACGGTTCAAATGCCCCATTGAAGAGACGTGCAGGTCGCAGCAGCTTAACAAGACGGTTTAAATGCCACTTGGAAAAGTGGTGGAGGTTATAGTAGCTTAACAAGATGGTTTAAATGCCCCTTGGAAGAGACGTGCAAGTCGCAGTAGCTTAACAAGACGATTTAAATGCCCCCTCGAAGAGACGTGCAGGTCGCAGTAGCTTAACAGGACTGTTTAAAAGCCCCTTGGAAGAGAGGTGCGGGTCACAGTAGCTTAATAAGACGGTTTAAATGCCCCTTGAAAGAGACATGCAGGTCGCAGTAGCTTAACAAGACGGTTTAAATGCCCCTTGGAAGAGCGGTGGAGGTCGCAGTAGCTTAATAAGACGGTTTAAATGCCCCTTGGAAGAGACGTGCATGCCACAGGAGCTTAATAAGACAGTTTAAATGCCCCTTGGAAGAGACGTGCAGGTCGCAGTAGCTTAACAGGACAGTTTAAATGCCCCTTGGAAGATGCTTGCAGGTCGCAGTAGCTTACCAAGGTGGATTATATGGCCCTTGGAAGAGACGTGCAGGTCGCAGTAGCTTAACAAGACGGTTTAAATGCCCCTTGGAAGAGCGGTGGAGGTCGCAGTAGCTTAACAAGACAGTTTAAATGCCCCTTGGAAGAGACATGCAGGTCACAGTAGCTTAACAAGACAGTTTAAATGCCCCTTGGAAGCGAAGTGCAGGTCGCAGTAGCTTAACAAGATGGTCTAAATGCCCCTTGGAAGAGACGTGCAGGTCGCAGTAGATTAACAAGATGGTTTAAATGCCCTTTGGAAGAGACTTGCAGGTCGCAGTAGCTTAACAAGACAGTTTAAATGCCCCTTGGAAGAGACGTGCAGGTCGCAGTAGCTTAATAAGACGGTGTAAATGCCCCTTGCAAGAGACGTGCAGGTCGCAGTAGCTTAATAAGACGGTTTAAATGCCCCTTGGTAGAAACGTGCAGGTCACAGTAGCTTAACAAGACGGTTTAAATGCCCCTTGGAAGAGCGGTGGAGGTCGCAGTAGATTAACAAGACGGTTTAAATGACCATTGGAAGAGACCTGCAGGACGCAGCAGCTTAAAAAGACATTTTAAATGCCCCTTGGAAGAGACGTGCAGGTCGCAGTAGCTTAACAAGACAGTTTAAATGCCCCTTGAAAGAGACGTGCTGGTCGTAGTAGCTTAACAAGACTGTTTAAATGCCCCTTGTAAGTGCGGTGGAGGTCGCAGTAGCTTAACAAGACAGTTTAAATGCCCCTTGGAAGAAACATGCAGGTCGCAGTAGCTTAATAAGATGGTTTAAATGCCCCTTGCAAGTGACGTGCCGGTCGCAGTAGCTTAATAAGACGATTTAAATGCCCTTTGAGAAGAGACGTGCAGGTCGCAGCAGCTTAACAAGATGGTTTAAATGCCCCTTAGAAGAGATATGCAGGTCGCAGTAGCTTAACAAGACGGATTAAATGACCCTTGGAAGAGACGTGCAGGTCGCAGTAGCTTAAAAAGACGGTTTAAATGCCCCTTGGAAATGTGGTGGAGGTTACAGTAGCTTAACAAGACGGTTTAAATGCCCCTTGGAAGAGACGTGCAGGTCGCAGTAGCTTAACCAGACTGTTTAAATGCCCCTTGGAAGAGACGTGCAGGTCGCAGTAGCTTAACAAGACAGTTTAAATATCCCTTGAAAGAGCGGTGGAGGTCGCAGAAGCTTTACAAGACAGTTTAAATGCCCCTTGGAAGAGACATGCAGGTCACAGGATCTTAATAAGACCGTTTAAATGACCCCTTGGAAGAGACATGCAGGTCGCAGTATCTTACCAAGACGGTTTAAATGGCCCTTGGAAGAGACGTGCAGGTCGCAGTAGCTTAACAAGACGGTTTAAATGCCCCTTGGAAGAGACGTGCTGGTCACAGTAGCTTAACAAGACGGTTTAAATGCCACTTGGAAATGTGGTGGAGGTTACAGTAGCTTAACAAGATGGTTTAAATGTCCTTTGGAAGAGACATGCAGGTCGCAGTAGCTGAACAAGACTGTTTAAATGCCCCTTGGAAGAGACGTGCTGGTCACAGTAGCTTAACAAGACTGTTTAAATGCCAATTGGAATTGTGGTGGAGGTTACAGTAGCTTAACAAGATGGTTTAAATGCCCCTTGGATGAGCGGTGGAGGTCGCATTAGCTTAACAATACGGTTTAAATGCCAATTGGAAGAGAGGTGCAGGTCGCAGTAGCTTAATAAGATGGTTTAAATGCCCCTTGGAAGAGACATGCAGGTCGCAGTAGCTTAACAAGACGGTTTAAATACCCCTTGGAAGAGACATGCAGGTCGCAGTAGCTTAAAAAGACGGTTTAAAGGCCCTTTGGAAGAGACATGCAGGTCGCAGCAGCTTAACAAGACGGTTTCAATGCCACTTGGAAGAGACGTGCAGGTCGCAGTAGCTTAACAAGATGGTTTAAATGCCCCTTGGAAGAGTGGTGGAGGTAGCATTAGCTTAACAAGACGGTTTAAATGCCCATTGGAAGAGAGGTGCAGGTCGCAGTAGCTTAATAAGACGGTTTAAATGCCCCTTGGAAGAGCGGTGGAAGTCGCAGTAGCTTAACAAGACGGTTTAATTGCCCCTTGGAAGAGACGTGCAAGTCGCAGTAGCTTAACAAGACAATTTAAATGCCCCGTGGAAGAGACGTGCAGGTCGCAGTAGCTTAACAAGATGGTTTAAATGCCCCTTGGAAGAGCTTTGGAGGTCGCAGAAGCTTAACAAGACAGTTTAAATGCCCCTTGGAAGAGACGTGCAGGTCACAGGAGCTTAATAAGACGGTTTAAATGTCCCTTGGAAGAGACGTGCAGGTCGCAGTAGCTTAACAAGACGGTTTAAATGCCCCTTGGAAGAGACGTGCAGTTCGCAGTAGCTTAACAAGACGGTTTAAATGCCACTTGGAAGAGCGGTGTAGGTCACAGTAGCTTAACAAGACAGTTTAAATGCCCCTTGGAAGAGACGTGCAGGTCGCAGTAGCTTAATAAGATGGTTTAAATGCCCCTTGGAAGAGACGTGCAGGTCCCAGTAGCTTAACAAGACGGTTTAAATGCCCCATTGAAGAGACGTGCAGGTCGCAGTAGCTTAACAATACGGTTTAAATGCCCCTTGGAAAAGTGGTGGAGGTTACAGTAGCTTAACAAGACGGTTTAAATGCCCCTTGGAAGAGACGTGCAAGTCTCAGTAGCTTAACAAGACGATTTAAATGCCCCTTGGAAGAGACGTGCAGGTTGCAGTAGCTTAACAAGACGGTTTAAATGCCCCTTGGAAGAGATGTGCTGTTCGCAGTAGCTTAACAAGATGGTCTAAGTGCCCCTTGGAAGAGCGGTGGAGGTTGCAGAAGCTTAACCAGACAGTTTAAATGCCCCTTGGAAGAGACGTGCAGGTCACAGGAGTTTAATAAGACGGTTTAAATGTCCCTTTGAAGAGACGTGTAGGTTGCAGTAGCTTAACAAGACAGTTTAAATGCCCCTTGGAAGAGACGTGCATGTTGCATTAGCTTAAAAAGACGGTTTAAATGCCCCTTGGTAGAGCGCTGGAGGTCACAGTAGCTTAACAAGATGGTTTAAATGCCCCTTGGAAGAGAAGTGCAGGTCGCAGTAGCTTACCAAGACGATTTAAATGCCCTTTGGAAGAGACATGCAGGTCGCAGTAGCTTAACAAGATGGTTTAAATGCCTCTTGGAAGAGCGGTGTAGGTCGCAGTAGCTTAACAAGACAGTTTAAATGCCCTTTGGAAGAGACATGTAGGTCACTGCAGCTTAACAAGACGGTTTAAATGCCCCTTGGTAGAGACATGCAGGTCGCAGTAGCTTAACAAGACGGTTCAAATGCCCCATTGAAGAGACGTGCAGGTCGCAGCAGCTTAACAAGACGGTTTAAATGCCACTTGGAAAAGTGGTGGAGGTTATAGTAGCTTAACAAGATGGTTTAAATGCCCCTTGGAAGAGACGTGCAAGTCGCAGTAGCTTAACAAGACGATTTAAATGCCCCCTCGAAGAGACGTGCAGGTCGCAGTAGCTTAACAGGACTGTTTAAAAGCCCCTTGGAAGAGAGGTGCGGGTCACAGTAGCTTAATAAGACGGTTTAAATGCCCCTTGGAAGAGACATGCAGGTCGCAGTAGCTTAACAAGACGGTTTAAATGCCCCTTGGAAGAGCGGTGGAGGTCGCAGTAGCTTAATAAGACGGTTTAAATGCCCCTTGGAAGAGACGTGCATGCCACAGGAGCTTAATAAGACAGTTTAAATGCCCCTTGGAAGAGACGTGCAGGTCGCAGTAGCTTAACAAGACAGTTTAAATGCCCCTTGGAAGAGACGTGCAGGTCGCAGTAGCTTAATAAGATGGTTTAAATGCCCCTTGGAAGAGACGAGCAGGTCGCAGTAGCTTAACAAGACGGTTTAAATGCCGCTTAGAAGAGGCTTGCAGGTCTCAGTAGCTTACCAAGATGGTTTAAATGCCCCTTGGAAAAGACGTGCAGGTCGCAGTAGCTTAACAGGACAGTTTAAATGCCCCTTGGAAGATGCTTGCAGGTCGCAGTAGCTTACCAAGGTGGATTATATGGCCCTTGGAAGAGACGTGCAGGTCGCAGTAGCTTAACAAGACGGTTTAAATGCCCCTTGGAAGAGCGGTGGAGGTCGCAGTAGCTTAACAAGACAGTTTAAATGCCCCTTGGAAGAGACATGCAGGTCACAGTAGCTTAACAAGACGGTTTAAATGCCCCTTGGAAGCGAAGTGCAGGTCGCAGTAGCTTAACAAGATGGTCTAAATGCCCCTTGGAAGAGACGTGCAGGTCGCAGTAGATTAACAAGATGGTTTAAATGCCCTTTGGAAGAGACTTGCAGGTCGCAGTACCTTAACAAGACAGTTTAAATGCCCCTTGGAAGAGACGTGCAGGTCGCAGTAGCTTAATAAGACGGTGTAAATGCCCCTTGCAAGAGACGTGCAGGTCGCAGTAGCTTAATAAGACGGTTTAAATGCCCCTTGGTAGAAACGTGCAGGTCACAGTAGCTTAACAAGACGGTTTAAATGCCCCTTGGAAGAGCGGTGGAGGTCGCAGTAGCTTAACAAGACGGTTTAAATGACCATTGGAAGAGACCTGCAGGACGCAGCAGCTTAAAAAGACGTTTTAAATGCCCCTTGGAAGAGACGTGCAGGTCGCAGTAGCTTAACAAGACAGTTTAAATGCCCCTTGAAAGAGACGTGCTGGTCGTAGTAGCTTAACAAGACTGTTTAAATGCCCCTTGTAAGTGCGGTGGAGGTCGCAGTAGCTTAACAAGACAGTTTAAATGCCCCTTGGAAGAAACATGCAGGTCGCAGTAGCTTAATAAGATGGTTTAAATGCCCCTTGCAAGTGACGTGCCGGTCGCAGTAGCTTAATAAGACGATTTAAATGCCCCTTGAGAAGAGACGTGCAGGTCGCAGCAGCTTAACAAGATGGTTTAAATGCCCCTTAGAAGAGATATGCAGGTCGCAGTAGCTTAACAAGACGGATTAAATGACCCTTGGAAGAGACGTGCAGGTCGCAGTAGCTTAAAAAGACGGTTTAAATGCCCCTTGGAAATGTGGTGGAGGTTACAGTAGCTTAACAAGACGGTTTAAATGCCCCTTGGAAGAGACGTGCAGGTCGCAGTAGCTTAACCAGACTGTTTAAATGCCCCTTGGAAGAGACGTGCAGGTCGCAGTAGCTTAACAAGACAGTTTAAATATCCCTTGAAAGAGCGGTGGAGGTCGCAGAAGCTTTACAAGACAGTTTAAATGCCCCTTGGAAGAGACATGCAGGTCACAGGATCTTAATAAGACCGTTTAAATGACCCCTTGGAAGAGACATGCAGGTCGCAGTATCTTACCAAGACGGTTTAAATGGCCCTTGGAAGAGACGTGCAGGTCGCAGTAGCTTAACAAGACGGTTTAAATGCCCCTTGGAAGAGACGTGCTGGTCACAGTAGCTTAACAAGACGGTTTAAATGCCACTTGGAAATGTGGTGGAGGTTACAGTAGCTTAACAAGATGGTTTAAATGTCCTTTGGAAGAGACATGCAGGTCGCAGTAGCTGAACAAGACTGTTTAAATGCCCCTTGGAAGAGACGTGCTGGTCACAGTAGCTTAACAAGACTGTTTAAATGCCAATTGGAATTGTGGTGGAGGTTACAGTAGCTTAACAAGATGGTTTAAATGCCCCTTGGATGAGCGGTGGAGGACGCATTAGCTTAACAATACGGTTTAAATGCCAATTGGAAGAGAGGTGCAGGTCGCAGTAGCTTAATAAGATGGTTTAAATGCCCCTTGGAAGAGACATGCAGGTCGCAGTAGCTTAACAAGACGGTTTAAATACCCCTTGGAAGAGACATGCAGGTCGCAGTAGCTTAAAAAGACGGTTTAAAGGCCCTTTGGAAGAGACATGCAGGTCGCAGCAGCTTAACAAGACGGTTTCAATGCCACTTGGAAGAGACGTGCAGGTCGCAGTAGCTTAACAAGATGGTTTAAATGCCCCTTGGAAGAGTGGTGGAGGTAGCATTAGCTTAACAAGACGGTTTAAATGCCCATTGGAAGAGAGGTGCAGGTCGCAGTAGCTTAATAAGACGGTTTAAATGCCCCTTGGAAGAGCGGTGGAAGTCGCAGTAGCTTAACAAGACGGTTTAATTGCCCCTTGGAAGAGACGTGCAAGTCGCAGTAGCTTAACAAGACAATTTAAATGCCCCGTGGAAGAGACGTGCAGGTCGCAGTAGCTTAACAAGACGGTTTAAATGCCCCTTGGAAGAGCTTTGGAGGTCGCAGAAGCTTAACAAGACAGTTTAAATGCCCCTTGGAAGAGACGTGCAGGTCACAGGAGCTTAATAAGACGGTTTAAATGTCCCTTGGAAGAGACGTGCAGGTCGCAGTAGCTTAACAAGACGGTTTAAATGCCCCTTGGAAGAGACGTGCAGTTCGCAGTAGCTTAACAAGACGGTTTAAATGCCACTTGGAAGAGCGGTGTAGGTCACAGTAGCTTAACAAGACAGTTTAAATGCCCCTTGGAAGAGATGAGCAGGTCGCAGTAGCTTAACAAGACAGTTTAAATGCCCCTTGGAAGAGACGTGCAGGTCGCAGTAGCTTAACAAGACGGTTTAAACGCCCCTTAGAAGAGGCTTGCAGGTCGCTTTAGCTTAGCAAGATGGTTTAAATGCCCCTTGGAAGAGACATGCAGGTTGCAGTAGCTTAACAAGATGGTTTAAATGCCCCTTAGAAGAGCGGTGGAGGTCGCAGTAGCTTAACAAGATGGTTTAAATGCCCCTTGGAAGAGACGTGCAGGTCGCAGTAGCTTAACAAGATTGTTTAAATTCCCCTTGGAAGAGACGTGCAGGTCGCAGTCGCTTAACAAGACAGTTTAAATGCTCCTTGGAAGATGCTTGCAGGTCGCAGTAGCTTACCAAAACGGTTTAAATGGCCCTTGGAAGAGACGTGCAGGTCGCAGTAACTTAACAAGATGGTTTAAATGCCCCTTCGAAGAGCGGTGGAAATCGCAGTAGCTTAAAAAGACGGTTTAAATGCCCCTTGGAAGAGACGTGCATGTCGCAGTAGCTTACCAAGATGGTTTAAATGCCCCTTGGAAGAGACATGCAGGTCGCAGTAGCTTAACAAGATGGTTTAAATGCCCCTTAGAAGAGCGATGGAGGTCGCAGTAGCTTAACAAGATGGTTTAAATGCCCCTTGGAAAAGACGTGAAGGTCGCAGTAGCTTAACAAGATGGTTTAAATGCCCCTTGGAAGAGACGTGCAATTCGCAGTAGCTTAACAAGACGATTTAAATGCCCCCTGGAAGAGACGTGCAGGTCGCAGAAGCTTAACAAGACGGTTTAAATGCCCCATGGAAGAGACGTGCAGGTCGCAGTAGCTTAACAAGACGGTTTAAATATCCCTTGGAAGAGCGGTGGAGGTCGCAGAAGCTTAACAATACAGTTTAAATGCCCCTAGGAAGAGACGTGCAGGTCACAGGAGCTTAATAAGACGGTTTAAATGTCCCGTGGAAGAGATGTGCAGGTCGCAGTAGCTTACCAAGACGGTTTAAATGGCCCTTGGAAGAGACGTGCAGGTCGCAGTAGCTTAACAAGACGGTTTAAATGCCCCTTGGAAGAGACGTGCAGGTCGCAGTAGCTTAACAAGATGGTTTAAATGCCCCTTGGAAGAGCGGTGGAGGTCACAGAAGCTTAACAATACAGTTTAAATGCCCCATGGAAGAGACGTGCAGGTCACAGGAGCTTAATAAGATGGTTTAAATGTCCCTTGGAAGAGAAGTGCAGGTCGCAGTAGCTTAACAAGATGGTTTAAATGCCCCTTGGAAGAGAAGTGCCGGTCGCAGTAGCTTACCAAGACGATTTAAATGCCCTTTGGATGAGACATGCAGGTCGCAGTAGCTTAACAAGACGGTTTAAATGCCCATTGGAAGAGCGGTGTAGGTCGCAGTAGCTTAACAAGTCAGTTTAAATGCCCTTTGGAAGAGACATGCAGGTCGCAGCAGCTTAACAAGACTGTTTAAATGCCGCGTGTAAGAGACGTGCAGGTCGCAGTAGCTTAACAAGACGGTTTAAATGCCCCTTGGTAGAGACATGCAGGTCGCAGTAGCTTAACAAGACGGTTCAAATGCCCCGTTGAAGAGACGTGCAGGTCGCAGTAGCTTAACAAGACGGTTCAAATGCCACTTGGAAGAGCGGTGTTGGTCACAGTAGCTTAACAAGACAGTTTAAATGCCCCTTGTAAGAGACGTGCAGGTCGCAGTAGCTTAACAAGACAGTTTAAATGCCCCTTGTAAGAGACGTGCAGGTCACTGTAGCTTAACAAGACGGTTTAAATACCCCTTGGAAAAGTGGTGGAGGTTACAGTAGCTTAACAAGATGGTTTAAATGCGCCTTGGAAGAGACGTGCAAGTCGCAGTAGCTTAACAAGACGATTTAAATGCCCCCTGGAAGAGACGTGCAGGTCACTGTAGCTTAACAAGACGGTTTAAATACCCCTTGGAAAAGTGGTGGAGGTTACAGTAGCTTAACAAGATGGTTTAAATGCCCCTTGGAAGAGACGTGCAAGTAGTAGTAGCTTAACAAGACGATTTAAATGCCCCCTGGAAGAGACGTGCAGGTCGCAGAAGCTTAACAAGACTGTTTAAATGCCCCTTGGAAGAGACGTGCAGGTCGCAGTAGCTTACCAAGACGGTTTAAATGGCCCGTGGAAGAGCGTTGGAGGTCGCAGAAGTTTAACAAGACAGTTTAAATGCCCCTTGGAAGAGACGTGCAGGTCACAGGATCTTAAAAAGACGGTTTAAATGTCCCTTGGAAGAGACGTGTAGGTCGCAGTAGCTTACCAAGACGGTTTAAGTGGCCCTTGGAAGAGACGTGCAGGTCGCAGTAGCTTATCAAAACGGTTTAAATGCCCCTTGGAAGAGACGTGCAGGTCGCAGTAGCTTAACAAGACGGTTTAAATGCCCCTTGGAAGAGACGTGCTGGTCACAGTAGCTTAACAAGACGGTTTAAATGCCCCTTGGAAGAGACATGCAGGTCACAGTAGCTTAAAAAGACGGTTTAAATGCCCTTTGGAAGAGACATGCAGGTCGCAGCAGCTTAACAAGACTGTTTAAATGCCCCTTGGAAGAGACGTGCAGGTCGCAGTAGCTTAACAAGACCGTTTAAATGCACCTTGGTAGAGACATGCAGGTCGCAGTAGCTTAAGAAGACGGTTTAAATGCCCTATTGAAGAGACGTGCAGGTCGCAGTAGCTTAACAAGACGGTTTAAATGCCACTTGGAAATGTGGTGGAGGTTACAGTAGCTTAACAAGATTTTTTTAAATGCCCCTTGGATGAGCGGTGGAGGTCGCATTAGCTTAACAAGACGGTTTAAATGCCCTTGGAAGAGACATGCAGGTCGCAGTAGCTTAAAAAGACGGTTTAAATGCCCTTTGGAAGAGACATGCAGGTCGCAGCAGCTTAACAAGACTGTTTAAATGCCCCTTGGAAGAGACGTGCAGGTCGCAGCAGCTTAACAAGATGGTTTAAATGCACCTTGGTAGAGACAAGCAGGTCGCAGTAGCTTAACAAGACGGTTTAAATGCCCCGTTGAAGAGACGTGCAGGTCGCAGTAGCTTAACAAAACGGATTAAATGCCCCTTGGAAGAGCGGTGGAGGTCTCAGAAGCTTAACAAGACAGTTTAAATGCCCTTTGGAAGAGACGTGCAGGTCACAGGAGCTTAATAAGATGGTTTAAATGTCCCTTGGAAGAGACGTGCAGGTCGCAGTAGCTTAACAAGACGGTTTAAATGCCCCTTGGTAGAGACGTGCAGGTCGCAGTAGATTAACAAGACGGTTTAAATGCCACTTGGAAGAGCGGTGTAGGTCACATTAGCTTAACAAGACAGTTTAAATGCCCCTTGGAAGAGACGAGCAGGTCGCAGTAGCTTAACAAGACAGTTTAAATGCCCCTTGGAAGAGACGTGCAGGTCGCAGTAGCTTAATAAGATGGTTTAAATGCCCCTTGGAAGAAACGTGCAGGTCGCAGTAGCTTAACAAGATGGTTTAAATGCCGCTTGGAAGAGACGTGCAGGTCGCAGTAGCTTAACAAGACGGTTTAAATTCCCTTTGGAAGAGACATGCAGGTCGCAGCAGCTTAACAAGACTGTTTAAATGCCCCTTGGAAGAGACGTGCAGGTCGCAGTAGCTTAACAAGACGGTTTAAATGCACCTTGGTAGAGACATGCAGGCCGCAGTAGCTTAACAAGACGGTTTAAATGCCCCGTTAAGGAGACGTGCAGATCGCAGCAGCTTAACAATACGGTTTAAATGCCCCTTGGAAAAGAGGTGGAGGTTACAGTAGCTTAACAAGACGGTTTAAATGCCCCTTGGAAGAGACGTGCAAGTCGCAGTAGCTTAACAAGACAATTTAAATGCCCCTTGGAAGAGACGTGCAGGTCACAGTAGCTTAACAAGACGGTTTAAATGCCCCTTGGAAGAGCGGTGGAGGTCTCAGAAGCTTAACAAGACAGTTTAAATGCCCTTTGGAAGAGACGTGCAGGTCACAGGAGCTTAATAAGATGGTTTAAATGTCCCTTGGAAGAGACGTGCAGATCGCAGTAGCTTAACAAGACGGTTTAAATGCCCCTTGGTAGAGACGTGCAGGTCGCAGTAAATTAACAAGACGGTTTAAATGCCACTTGGAAGAGAGGTGTAGGTCACATTAGCTTAACAAGACAGTTTAAATGCCCCTTGGAAGAGACGAGCAGGTCGCAGTAGCTTAACAAGACAGTTTAAATGCCCCTTGGGAGAGACGTGCAGGTCGCAGTAGCTTAATAAGATGGTTTAAATGCCCCTTGGAAGAGACGTGCAGGTCGCAGTAGCTTAACAAGACAGTTTAAATGCCCCTTGGGAGAGACGTGCAGGTCGCAGTAGCTTAATAAGATGGTTTAAATGCCCCTTGGAAGAGATGTGCAGGTCGCAGTAGCTTAACAAGACGGTTTAAATGCCCCTTGGAAGAGACGTGCAGGTCGCAGTAGCTTAACAAGACAGTTTAAATGCCCCTTGGAAAAGACGTGAAGGTCGCAGTAGTTTAACAAGATTGTTTAAATGCCCCTTGGAAGAGACGTGCAGGTCGCAATAGCTTAACAAGACAGTTTAAATGCCCCTTGGAAGAGGCTTACAGGTCGCAGTAGCTTACCAAGACGGTTTAAATGGCCTTTGGAAGAGACGTGCAGGTCGCAGTAGCTTAACAAGACGGTTTAAATGCCCCTGGGAAGAGCGGTAAAGGTCGCAGTAGCTTAATAAGATGGTTTAAATTCTCCTTGCAAGAGACGTGCAGGTCGCAGTAGCTTAATAAGACGGTTTAAATGCCCCTTAGAAGAGACGTGCAGGTCGCAGTAGCTTAAAAAGACGGTTTAAATGCCCTTTGGAAGAAACATGCAGGTCGCAGCAGCTTAACAAGACTGTTTAAATGCCCCTTGGAAGAGACGTGCAGGTCGCAGTAGCTTAACAAGATGGTTTAAATGCACCTTGGTAGAGACATGCAGGTCGCAGTAGCTTAACAATACTGTTTAAATGCCCCTTGGAAAAGTGGTGGAGGTTACAGTAGCTTAACAAGACAATTTAAATGCCCCTTGGAAGAGACGTGCAGGTCACAGTAGCTTAACAAGACTGTTTAAATGCCCCTTAGAAGAGACGTGCTGGTCGCAGTAGCTTAACAAGATGGTTTAAATGCCCCTTGGAAGAGCGGTGGACGTCGCAGAAGCTTAACAAGACAGTTTAAATGCCCCTTGGTAGAGCGGTGGAGGTCACAGTAGCTTAACAAGATGGTTTAAATGCCCCTTGAAAGAGAAGTGCAGGTCGTAGTAGCTTAACAAGATGGTTTAAATGCCCCTTGGAAGAGCGGTGGAGGTCGCAGTAGCTTAACAAGACGGTTTAAATGCCCCTTGGAAGAGACGTGCAGGTCGCAGCAGCTTAACAAGACGTTTTAAATGCCCCTTGGAAGAGTGGTCGGAGGTCGCAGTAGCTTAACAAGACAGTTTAAATGCCCCTTGGAAGAGACGTGAACGTCGCAGTAGCTTAATAAGACGGTTTAAATTCCCCTTGCAAGAGACGCGCAGGTCGCAGTAGCTTTATAAGACGGTTTAAATGCCCCTTAGAAGAGACGTGCAGGTCGCAGCAGCTTAACAAGACTGTTTAAATGCCCCTTGGAAGAGACGTGCAGGTCTCAGTAGCTTACCAAGACGGTTTAAATGCACCTTGGCAGAGACATGCAGGTCGCAGTAGCTTAACAAGACGGTTTAAATGCCCCATTGAAGAAACGTGCAGGTCTCAGTAGCTTAACAATACGGTTTAAATGCCCCTTGGAAAAGTGGTGGAGGTTACAGTAACTTAACAAGACTGTTTAAATGCCCCTTGGAAGAGACGTGCAAGTCGCAGTAGCTTAACAAGACGATTTAAATGCCCCTTGGAAGAGACGTGCAGGTCGCAGTAGCTTAAAAAGACGGTTTAAATGCCCTTTGGAAGAAACATGCAGGTCGCAGCAGCTTAACAAGACTGTTTAAATGCCCCTTGGAAGAGACGTGCAGGTCGCAGTAGCTTAACAAGATGGTTTAAATGCACCTTGGTAGAGACATGCAGGTCGCAGTAGCTTAACAATACTGTTTAAATGCCCCTTGGAAAAGTGGTGGAGGTTACAGTAGCTTAACAAGACAATTTAAATGCCCCTTGGAAGAGACGTGCAGGTCACAGTAGCTTAACAAGACTGTTTAAATGCCCCTTAGAAGAGACGTGCTGGTCGCAGTAGCTTAACAAGATGGTTTAAATGCACCTTGGAAGAGCGGTGGACGTCGCAGAAGCTTAACAAGACAGTTTAAATGCCCCTTGGTAGAGCGGTGGAGGTCACAGTAGCTTAACAAGATGGTTTAAATGCCCCTTGAAAGAGAAGTGCAGGTCGTAGTAGCTTAACAAGATGGTTTAAATGCCCCTTGGAAGAGCGGTGGAGGTCGCAGTAGCTTAACAAGACGGTTTAAATGCCCCTTGGAAGAGACGTGCAGGTCGCAGCAGCTTAACAAGACGTTTTAAATGCCCCTTGGAAGAGTGGTCGGAGGTCGCAGTAGCTTAACAAGACAGTTTAAATGCCCCTTGGAAGAGACGTGAACGTCGCAGTAGCTTAATAAGACGGTTTAAATTCCCCTTGCAAGAGACGCGCAGGTCGCAGTAGCTTTATAAGACGGTTTAAATGCCCCTTAGAAGAGACGTGCAGGTCGCAGCAGCTTAACAAGACTGTTTAAATGCCCCTTGGAAGAGACGTGCAGGTCTCAGTAGCTTACCAAGACGGTTTAAATGCACCTTGGCAGAGACATGCAGGTCGCAGTAGCTTAACAAGACGGTTTAAATGCCCCATTGAAGAAACGTGCAGGTCTCAGTAGCTTAACAATACGGTTTAAATGCCCCTTGGAAAAGTGGTGGAGGTTACAGTAACTTAACAAGACTGTTTAAATGCCCCTTGGAAGAGACGTGCAAGTCGCAGTAGCTTAACAAGACGATTTAAATGCCCCTTGGAAGAGACGTGCAGGTCGCAGTAGCTTAAAAAGACGGTTTAAATGCCCTTTGGAAGAAACATGCAGGTCGCAGCAGCTTAACAAGACTGTTTAAATGCCCCTTGGAAGAGACGTGCAGGTCGCAGTAGCTTAACAAGATGGTTTAAATGCACCTTGGTAGAGACATGCAGGTCGCAGTAGCTTAACAATACTGTTTAAATGCCCCTTGGAAAAGTGGTGGAGGTTACAGTAGCTTAACAAGACAATTTAAATGCCCCTTGGAAGAGACGTGCAGGTCACAGTAGCTTAACAAGACTGTTTAAATGCCCCTTAGAAGAGACGTGCTGGTCGCAGTAGCTTAACAAGATGGTTTAAATGCACCTTGGAAGAGCGGTGGACGTCGCAGAAGCTTAACAAGACAGTTTAAATGCCCCTTGGTAGAGCGGTGGAGGTCACAGTAGCTTAACAAGATGGTTTAAATGCCCCTTGAAAGAGAAGTGCAGGTCGTAGTAGCTTAACAAGATGGTTTAAATGCCCCTTGGAAGAGCGGTGGAGGTCGCAGTAGCTTAACAAGACGGTTTAAATGCCCCTTGGAAGAGACGTGCAGGTCGCAGCAGCTTAACAAGACGTTTTAAATGCCCCTTGGAAGAGTGGTCGGAGGTCGCAGTAGCTTAACAAGACAGTTTAAATGCCCCTTGGAAGAGACGTGAACGTCGCAGTAGCTTAATAAGACGGTTTAAATTCCCCTTGCAAGAGACGCGCAGGTCGCAGTAGCTTTATAAGACGGTTTAAATGCCCCTTAGAAGAGACGTGCAGGTCGCAGCAGCTTAACAAGACTGTTTAAATGCCCCTTGGAAGAGACGTGCAGGTCTCAGTAGCTTACCAAGACGGTTTAAATGCACCTTGGCAGAGACATGCAGGTCGCAGTAGCTTAACAAGACGGTTTAAATGCCCCATTGAAGAAACGTGCAGGTCTCAGTAGCTTAACAATACGGTTTAAATGCACCTTGGAAAAGTGGTGGAGGTTACAGTAACTTAACAAGACTGTTTAAATGCCCCTTGGAAGAGACGTGCAAGTCGCAGTAGCTTAACAAGACGATTTAAATGCCCCTTGGAAGAGACGTGCAGGTCGCAGTAGCTTAACAAGACGGTTTAAATGCCCCTTGGAAGAGACGTGCAGGTCGCAGTAGCGTAACAAGATGGTTTAAATGCCCCTTGGAAGAGACATGCAGGTCGCAGAAGCTTAACAAGACAGTTTAAATGCCCCTTGGAAGAGACGTGCAGGTCACAGGAGCTTAATAAGACGGTTTAAATGTCCCTTGGAAGAGACGTGCAAGTCGCAGTAGCTTAACAAGACAATATAAATGCCCCTTGGAAGAGACGTGCATTTTGCATTAGCTTAAAAAGACGGTTTAAATGCCCCTTGGTAGAGCGCTGGAGGTCACAGTAGCTTAACAAGATGGTTTAAATGCCCCTTGGAAGAGAAGTGCAGGTCGCAGTAGCTTACCAAGACGATTTAAATGCCCTTTGGAAGAGACATGCAGGTCGCAGTAGCTTAACAAGATGGTTTAAATGCCTCTTGGAAGAGCGGTGTAGGTCGCAGTAACTTAACAAGACAGTTTAAATGCCCTTTGGAAGAGACATGTAGGTCACTGCAGCTTAACAAGACGGTTTAAATGCCCCTTGGTAGAGACATGCAGGTCGCAGTAGCTTAACAAGACGGTTCAAATGCCCCATTGAAGAGACGTGCAGGTCGCAGCAGCTTAACAAGACGGTTTAAATGCCACTTGGAAAAGTGGTGGAGGTTATAGTAGCTTAACAAGATGGTTTAAATGCCCCTTGGAAGAGACGTGCAAGTCGCAGTAGCTTAACAAGACGATTTAAATGCCCCCTCGAAGAGACGTGCAGGTCGCAGTAGCTTAACAGGACTGTTTAAAAGCCCCTTGGAAGAGAGGTGCGGGTCACAGTAGCTTAATAAGACGGTTTAAATGCCCCTTGAAAGAGACATGCAGGTCGCAGTAGCTTAACAAGACGGTTTAAATGCCCCTTGGAAGAGCGGTGGAGGTCGCAGTAGCTTAATAAGACGGTTTAAATGCCCCTTGGAAGAGACGTGCATGCCACAGGAGCTTAATAAGACAGTTTAAATGCCCCTTGGAAGAGACGTGCAGGTCGCAGTAGCTTAACAGGACAGTTTAAATGCCCCTTGGAAGATGCTTGCAGGTCGCAGTAGCTTACCAAGGTGGATTATATGGCCCTTGGAAGAGACGTGCAGGTCGCAGTAGCTTAACAAGACGGTTTAAATGCCCCTTGGAAGAGCGGTGGAGGTCGCAGTAGCTTAACAAGACAGTTTAAATGCCCCTTGGAAGAGACATGCAGGTCACAGTAGCTTAACAAGACAGTTTAAATGCCCCTTGGAAGCGAAGTGCAGGTCGCAGTAGCTTAACAAGATGGTCTAAATGCCCCTTGGAAGAGACGTGCAGGTCGCAGTAGATTAACAAGATGGTTTAAATGCCCTTTGGAAGAGACTTGCAGGTCGCAGTAGCTTAACAAGACAGTTTAAATGCCCCTTGGAAGAGACGTGCAGGTCGCAGTAGCTTAATAAGACGGTGTAAATGCCCCTTGCAAGAGACGTGCAGGTCGCAGTAGCTTAATAAGACGGTTTAAATGCCCCTTGGTAGAAACGTGCAGGTCACAGTAGCTTAACAAGACGGTTTAAATGCCCCTTGGAAGAGCGGTGGAGGTCGCAGTAGATTAACAAGACGGTTTAAATGACCATTGGAAGAGACCTGCAGGACGCAGCAGCTTAAAAAGACATTTTAAATGCCCCTTGGAAGAGACGTGCAGGTCGCAGTAGCTTAACAAGACAGTTTAAATGCCCCTTGAAAGAGACGTGCTGGTCGTAGTAGCTTAACAAGACTGTTTAAATGCCCCTTGTAAGTGCGGTGGAGGTCGCAGTAGCTTAACAAGACAGTTTAAATGCCCCTTGGAAGAAACATGCAGGTCGCAGTAGCTTAATAAGATGGTTTAAATGCCCCTTGCAAGTGACGTGCCGGTCGCAGTAGCTTAATAAGACGATTTAAATGCCCTTTGAGAAGAGACGTGCAGGTCGCAGCAGCTTAACAAGATGGTTTAAATGCCCCTTAGAAGAGATATGCAGGTCGCAGTAGCTTAACAAGACGGATTAAATGACCCTTGGAAGAGACGTGCAGGTCGCAGTAGCTTAAAAAGACGGTTTAAATGCCCCTTGGAAATGTGGTGGAGGTTACAGTAGCTTAACAAGACGGTTTAAATGCCCCTTGGAAGAGACGTGCAGGTCGCAGTAGCTTAACCAGACTGTTTAAATGCCCCTTGGAAGAGACGTGCAGGTCGCAGTAGCTTAACAAGACAGTTTAAATATCCCTTGAAAGAGCGGTGGAGGTCGCAGAAGCTTTACAAGACAGTTTAAATGCCCCTTGGAAGAGACATGCAGGTCACAGGATCTTAATAAGACCGTTTAAATGACCCCTTGGAAGAGACATGCAGGTCGCAGTATCTTACCAAGACGGTTTAAATGGCCCTTGGAAGAGACGTGCAGGTCGCAGTAGCTTAACAAGACGGTTTAAATGCCCCTTGGAAGAGACGTGCTGGTCACAGTAGCTTAACAAGACGGTTTAAATGCCACTTGGAAATGTGGTGGAGGTTACAGTAGCTTAACAAGATGGTTTAAATGTCCTTTGGAAGAGACATGCAGGTCGCAGTAGCTGAACAAGACTGTTTAAATGCCCCTTGGAAGAGACGTGCTGGTCACAGTAGCTTAACAAGACTGTTTAAATGCCAATTGGAATTGTGGTGGAGGTTACAGTAGCTTAACAAGATGGTTTAAATGCCCCTTGGATGAGCGGTGGAGGTCGCATTAGCTTAACAATACGGTTTAAATGCCAATTGGAAGAGAGGTGCAGGTCGCAGTAGCTTAATAAGATGGTTTAAATGCCCCTTGGAAGAGACATGCAGGTCGCAGTAGCTTAACAAGACGGTTTAAATACCCCTTGGAAGAGACATGCAGGTCGCAGTAGCTTAAAAAGACGGTTTAAAGGCCCTTTGGAAGAGACATGCAGGTCGCAGCAGCTTAACAAGACGGTTTCAATGCCACTTGGAAGAGACGTGCAGGTCGCAGTAGCTTAACAAGATGGTTTAAATGCCCCTTGGAAGAGTGGTGGAGGTAGCATTAGCTTAACAAGACGGTTTAAATGCCCATTGGAAGAGAGGTGCAGGTCGCAGTAGCTTAATAAGACGGTTTAAATGCCCCTTGGAAGAGCGGTGGAAGTCGCAGTAGCTTAACAAGACGGTTTAATTGCCCCTTGGAAGAGACGTGCAAGTCGCAGTAGCTTAACAAGACAATTTAAATGCCCCGTGGAAGAGACGTGCAGGTCGCAGTAGCTTAACAAGATGGTTTAAATGCCCCTTGGAAGAGCTTTGGAGGTCGCAGAAGCTTAACAAGACAGTTTAAATGCCCCTTGGAAGAGACGTGCAGGTCACAGGAGCTTAATAAGACGGTTTAAATGTCCCTTGGAAGAGACGTGCAGGTCGCAGTAGCTTAACAAGACGGTTTAAATGCCCCTTGGAAGAGACGTGCAGTTCGCAGTAGCTTAACAAGACGGTTTAAATGCCACTTGGAAGAGCGGTGTAGGTCACAGTAGCTTAACAAGACAGTTTAAATGCCCCTTGGAAGAGACGTGCAGGTCGCAGTAGCTTAATAAGATGGTTTAAATGCCCCTTGGAAGAGACGTGCAGGTCCCAGTAGCTTAACAAGACGGTTTAAATGCCCCATTGAAGAGACGTGCAGGTCGCAGTAGCTTAACAATACGGTTTAAATGCCCCTTGGAAAAGTGGTGGAGGTTACAGTAGCTTAACAAGACGGTTTAAATGCCCCTTGGAAGAGACGTGCAAGTCTCAGTAGCTTAACAAGACGATTTAAATGCCCCTTGGAAGAGACGTGCAGGTTGCAGTAGCTTAACAAGACGGTTTAAATGCCCCTTGGAAGAGATGTGCTGTTCGCAGTAGCTTAACAAGATGGTCTAAGTGCCCCTTGGAAGAGCGGTGGAGGTTGCAGAAGCTTAACCAGACAGTTTAAATGCCCCTTGGAAGAGACGTGCAGGTCACAGGAGTTTAATAAGACGGTTTAAATGTCCCTTTGAAGAGACGTGTAGGTTGCAGTAGCTTAACAAGACAGTTTAAATGCCCCTTGGAAGAGACGTGCATGTTGCATTAGCTTAAAAAGACGGTTTAAATGCCCCTTGGTAGAGCGCTGGAGGTCACAGTAGCTTAACAAGATGGTTTAAATGCCCCTTGGAAGAGAAGTGCAGGTCGCAGTAGCTTACCAAGACGATTTAAATGCCCTTTGGAAGAGACATGCAGGTCGCAGTAGCTTAACAAGATGGTTTAAATTCCTCTTGGAAGAGCGGTGTAGGTCGCAGTAGCTTAACAAGACAGTTTAAATGCCCTTTGGAAGAGACATGTAGGTCACTGCAGCTTAACAAGACGGTTTAAATGCCCCTTGGTAGAGACATGCAGGTCGCAGTAGCTTAACAAGACGGTTCAAATGCCCCATTGAAGAGACGTGCAGGTCGCAGCAGCTTAACAAGACGGTTTAAATGCCACTTGGAAAAGTGGTGGAGGTTATAGTAGCTTAACAAGATGGTTTAAATGCCCCTTGGAAGAGACGTGCAAGTCGCAGTAGCTTAACAAGACGATTTAAATGCCCCCTCGAAGAGACGTGCAGGTCGCAGTAGCTTAACAGGACTGTTTAAAAGCCCCTTGGAAGAGAGGTGCGGGTCACAGTAGCTTAATAAGACGGTTTAAATGCCCCTTGGAAGAGACATGCAGGTCGCAGTAGCTTAACAAGACGGTTTAAATGCCCCTTGGAAGAGCGGTGGAGGTCGCAGTAGCTTAATAAGACGGTTTAAATGCCCCTTGGAAGAGACGTGCATGCCACAGGAGCTTAATAAGACAGTTTAAATGCCCCTTGGAAGAGACGTGCAGGTCGCAGTAGCTTAACAAGACAGTTTAAATGCCCCTTGGAAGAGACGTGCAGGTCGCAGTAGCTTAATAAGATGGTTTAAATGCCCCTTGGAAGAGACGAGCAGGTCGCAGTAGCTTAACAAGACGGTTTAAATGCCGCTTAGAAGAGGCTTGCAGGTCTCAGTAGCTTACCAAGATGGTTTAAATGCCCCTTGGAAAAGACGTGCAGGTCGCAGTAGCTTAACAGGACAGTTTAAATGCCCCTTGGAAGATGCTTGCAGGTCGCAGTAGCTTACCAAGGTGGATTATATGGCCCTTGGAAGAGACGTGCAGGTCGCAGTAGCTTAACAAGACGGTTTAAATGCCCCTTGGAAGAGCGGTGGAGGTCGCAGTAGCTTAACAAGACAGTTTAAATGCCCCTTGGAAGAGACATGCAGGTCACAGTAGCTTAACAAGACGGTTTAAATGCCCCTTGGAAGCGAAGTGCAGGTCGCAGTAGCTTAACAAGATGGTCTAAATGCCCCTTGGAAGAGACGTGCAGGTCGCAGTAGATTAACAAGATGGTTTAAATGCCCTTTGGAAGAGACTTGCAGGTCGCAGTACCTTAACAAGACAGTTTAAATGCCCCTTGGAAGAGACGTGCAGGTCGCAGTAGCTTAATAAGACGGTGTAAATGCCCCTTGCAAGAGACGTGCAGGTCGCAGTAGCTTAATAAGACGGTTTAAATGCCCCTTGGTAGAAACGTGCAGGTCACAGTAGCTTAACAAGACGGTTTAAATGCCCCTTGGAAGAGCGGTGGAGGTCGCAGTAGCTTAACAAGACGGTTTAAATGACCATTGGAAGAGACCTGCAGGACGCAGCAGCTTAAAAAGACGTTTTAAATGCCCCTTGGAAGAGACGTGCAGGTCGCAGTAGCTTAACAAGACAGTTTAAATGCCCCTTGAAAGAGACGTGCTGGTCGTAGTAGCTTAACAAGACTGTTTAAATGCCCCTTGTAAGTGCGGTGGAGGTCGCAGTAGCTTAACAAGACAGTTTAAATGCCCCTTGGAAGAAACATGCAGGTCGCAGTAGCTTAATAAGATGGTTTAAATGCCCCTTGCAAGTGACGTGCCGGTCGCAGTAGCTTAATAAGACGATTTAAATGCCCCTTGAGAAGAGACGTGCAGGTCGCAGCAGCTTAACAAGATGGTTTAAATGCCCCTTAGAAGAGATATGCAGGTCGCAGTAGCTTAACAAGACGGATTAAATGACCCTTGGAAGAGACGTGCAGGTCGCAGTAGCTTAAAAAGACGGTTTAAATGCCCCTTGGAAATGTGGTGGAGGTTACAGTAGCTTAACAAGACGGTTTAAATGCCCCTTGGAAGAGACGTGCAGGTCGCAGTAGCTTAACCAGACTGTTTAAATGCCCCTTGGAAGAGACGTGCAGGTCGCAGTAGCTTAACAAGACAGTTTAAATATCCCTTGAAAGAGCGGTGGAGGTCGCAGAAGCTTTACAAGACAGTTTAAATGCCCCTTGGAAGAGACATGCAGGTCACAGGATCTTAATAAGACCGTTTAAATGACCCCTTGGAAGAGACATGCAGGTCGCAGTATCTTACCAAGACGGTTTAAATGGCCCTTGGAAGAGACGTGCAGGTCGCAGTAGCTTAACAAGACGGTTTAAATGCCCCTTGGAAGAGACGTGCTGGTCACAGTAGCTTAACAAGACGGTTTAAATGCCACTTGGAAATGTGGTGGAGGTTACAGTAGCTTAACAAGATGGTTTAAATGTCCTTTGGAAGAGACATGCAGGTCGCAGTAGCTGAACAAGACTGTTTAAATGCCCCTTGGAAGAGACGTGCTGGTCACAGTAGCTTAACAAGACTGTTTAAATGCCAATTGGAATTGTGGTGGAGGTTACAGTAGCTTAACAAGATGGTTTAAATGCCCCTTGGATGAGCGGTGGAGGACGCATTAGCTTAACAATACGGTTTAAATGCCAATTGGAAGAGAGGTGCAGGTCGCAGTAGCTTAATAAGATGGTTTAAATGCCCCTTGGAAGAGACATGCAGGTCGCAGTAGCTTAACAAGACGGTTTAAATACCCCTTGGAAGAGACATGCAGGTCGCAGTAGCTTAAAAAGACGGTTTAAAGGCCCTTTGGAAGAGACATGCAGGTCGCAGCAGCTTAACAAGACGGTTTCAATGCCACTTGGAAGAGACGTGCAGGTCGCAGTAGCTTAACAAGATGGTTTAAATGCCCCTTGGAAGAGTGGTGGAGGTAGCATTAGCTTAACAAGACGGTTTAAATGCCCATTGGAAGAGAGGTGCAGGTCGCAGTAGCTTAATAAGACGGTTTAAATGCCCCTTGGAAGAGCGGTGGAAGTCGCAGTAGCTTAACAAGACGGTTTAATTGCCCCTTGGAAGAGACGTGCAAGTCGCAGTAGCTTAACAAGACAATTTAAATGCCCCGTGGAAGAGACGTGCAGGTCGCAGTAGCTTAACAAGACGGTTTAAATGCCCCTTGGAAGAGCTTTGGAGGTCGCAGAAGCTTAACAAGACAGTTTAAATGCCCCTTGGAAGAGACGTGCAGGTCACAGGAGCTTAATAAGACGGTTTAAATGTCCCTTGGAAGAGACGTGCAGGTCGCAGTAGCTTAACAAGACGGTTTAAATGCCCCTTGGAAGAGACGTGCAGTTCGCAGTAGCTTAACAAGACGGTTTAAATGCCACTTGGAAGAGCGGTGTAGGTCACAGTAGCTTAACAAGACAGTTTAAATGCCCCTTGGAAGAGACGTGCAGGTCGCAGTAGCTTAATAAGATGGTTTAAATGCCCCTTGGAAGAGACGTGCAGGTCCCAGTAGCTTAACAAGACGGTTTAAATGCCCCATTGAAGAGACGTGCAGGTCGCAGTAGCTTAACAATACGGTTTAAATGCCCCTTGGAAAAGTGGTGGAGGTTACAGTAGCTTAACAAGACGGTTTAAATGCCCCTTGGAAGAGACGTGCAAGTCTCAGTAGCTTAACAAGACGATTTAAATGCCCCTTGGAAGAGACGTGCAGGTTGCAGTAGCTTAACAAGACGGTTTAAATGCCCCTTGGAAGAGATGTGCTGTTCGCAGTAGCTTAACAAGATGGTCTAAGTGCCCCTTGGAAGAGCGGTGGAGGTTGCAGAAGCTTAACCAGACAGTTTAAATGCCCCTTGGAAGAGACGTGCAGGTCCCAGTAGCTTAACAAGACGGTTTAAATGCCCCTTGGAAGAGACGTGCAGTTCGCAGTAGCTTAACAAGACGGTTTAAATGCCACTTGGAAGAGCGGTGTAGGTCACAGTAGCTTAACAAGACAGTTTAAATGCCCCTTGGAAGAGACGTGCAGGTCGCAGTAGCTTAATAAGATGGTTTAAATGCCCCTTGGAAGAGACGTGCAGGTCCCAGTAGCTTAACAAGACGGTTTAAATGCCCCATTGAAGAGACGTGCAGGTCGCAGTAGCTTAACAATACGGTTTAAATGCCCCTTGGAAAAGTGGTGGAGGTTACAGTAGCTTAACAAGACGGTTTAAATGCCCCTTGGAAGAGACGTGCAAGTCTCAGTAGCTTAACAAGACGATTTAAATGCCCCTTGGAAGAGACGTGCAGGTTGCAGTAGCTTAACAAGACGGTTTAAATGCCCCTTGGAAGAGATGTGCTGTTCGCAGTAGCTTAACAAGATGGTCTAAGTGCCCCTTGGAAGAGCGGTGGAGGTTGCAGAAGCTTAACCAGACAGTTTAAATGCCCCTTGGAAGAGACGTGCAGGTCACAGGAGTTTAATAAGACGGTTTAAATGTCCCTTTGAAGAGACGTGTAGGTTGCAGTAGCTTAACAAGACAGTTTAAATGCCCCTTGGAAGAGACGTGCATGTTGCATTAGCTTAAAAAGACGGTTTAAATGCCCCTTGGTAGAGCGCTGGAGGTCACAGTAGCTTAACAAGATGGTTTAAATGCCCCTTGGAAGAGAAGTGCAGGTCGCAGTAGCTTACCAAGACGATTTAAATGCCCTTTGGAAGAGACATGCAGGTCGCAGTAGCTTAACAAGATGGTTTAAATGCCTCTTGGAAGAGCGGTGTAGGTCGCAGTAGCTTAACAAGACAGTTTAAATGCCCTTTGGAAGAGACATGTAGGTCACTGCAGCTTAACAAGACGGTTTAAATGCCCCTTGGTAGAGACATGCAGGTCGCAGTAGCTTAACAAGACGGTTCAAATGCCCCATTGAAGAGACGTGCAGGTCGCAGCAGCTTAACAAGACGGTTTAAATGCCACTTGGAAAAGTGGTGGAGGTTATAGTAGCTTAACAAGATGGTTTAAATGCCCCTTGGAAGAGACGTGCAAGTCGCAGTAGCTTAAGAAGACGATTTAAATGCCCCCTCGAAGAGACGTGCAGGTCGCAGTAGCTTAACAGGACTGTTTAAAAGCCCCTTGGAAGAGAGGTGCGGGTCACAGTAGCTTAATAAGACGGTTTAAATGCCCCTTGGAAGAGACATGCAGGTCGCAGTAGCTTAACAAGACGGTTTAAATGCCCCTTGGAAGAGCGGTGGAGGTCGCAGTAGCTTAATAAGACGGTTTAAATGCCCCTTGGAAGAGACGTGCATGCCACAGGAGCTTAATAAGACAGTTTAAATGCCCCTTGGAAGAGACGTGCAGGTCGCAGTAGCTTAACAAGACAGTTTAAATGCCCCTTGGAAGAGACGTGCAGGTCGCAGTAGCTTAATAAGATGGTTTAAATGCCCCTTGGAAGAGACGAGCAGGTCGCAGTAGCTTAACAAGACGGTTTAAATGCCGCTTAGAAGAGGCTTGCAGGTCTCAGTAGCTTACCAAGATGGTTTAAATGCCCCTTGGAAAAGACGTGCAGGTCGCAGTAGCTTAACAGGACAGTTTAAATGCCCCTTGGAAGATGCTTGCAGGTCGCAGTAGCTTACCAAGGTGGATTATATGGCCCTTGGAAGAGACGTGCAGGTCGCAGTAGCTTAACAAGACGGTTTAAGTGCCCCTTGGAAGAGCGGTGGAGGTCGCAGTAGCTTAACAAGACAGTTTAAATGCCCCTTGGAAGAGACATGCAGGTCACAGTAGCTTAACAAGACGGTTTAAATGCCCCTTGGAAGCGAAGTGCAGGTCGCAGTAGCTTAACAAGATGGTCTAAATGCCCCTTGGAAGAGACGTGCAGGTCGCAGTAGATTAACAAGATGGTTTAAATGCCCTTTGGAAGAGACTTGCAGGTCGCAGTAGCTTAACAAGACAGTTTAAATGCCCCTTGGAAGAGACGTGCAGGTCGTAGTAGCTTAATAAGACGGTGTAAATGCCCCTTGCAAGAGACGTGCAGGTCGCAGTAGCTTAATAAGACGGTTTAAATGCCCCTTGGTAGAAACGTGCAGGTCACAGTAGCTTAACAAGACGGTTTAAATGCCCCTTGGAAGAGCGGTGGAGGTCGCAGTAGCTTAACAAGACGGTTTAAATGACTATTGGAAGAGACCTGCAGGACGCAGCAGCTTAAAAAGACGTTTTAAATGCCCCTTGGAAGAGACGTGCAGGTCGCAGTAGCTTAACAAGACAGTTTAAATGCCCCTTGAAAGAGACGTGCTGGTCGTAGTAGCTTAACAAGACTGTTTAAATGTCCCTTGTAAGTGCGGTGGAGGTCGCAGTAGCTTAACAAGACAGTTTAAATGCCCCTTGGAAGAAACATGCAGGTCGCAGTAGCATAATAAGATGGTTTAAATGCCCCTTGCAAGTGACGTGCCGGTCGCAGTAGCTTAATAAGACGATTTAAATGCCCCTTGAGAAGAGACGTGCAGGTCGCAGCAGCTTAACAAGATGGTTTAAATGCCCCTTAGAAGAGATATGCAGGTCGCAGTAGCTTAACAAGACGGATTAAATGACCCTTGGAAGAGACGTACAGGTCGCAGTAGCTTAAAAAGACGGATTAAATGCCCCTTGGAAATGTGGTGGAGGTTACAGTAGCTTAACAAGACGGTTTAAATGCCCCTTGGAAGAGACGTGCAGGTCGCAGTAGCTTAACCAGACTGTTTAAATGCCCCTTGGAAGAGACGTGCAGGTCGCAGTAGCTTAACAAGACAGTTTAAATATCCCTTGAAAGAGCGGTGGAGGTCGCAGAAGCTTTACAAGACAGTTTAAATGCCCCTTGGAAGAGACATGCAGGTCACAGGATCTTAATAAGACCGTTTAAATGACCCCTTGGAAGAGACATGCAGGTCGCAGTATCTTACCAAGACGGTTTAAATGGCCCTTGGAAGAGACGTGCAGGTCGCAGTAGCTTAACAAGACGGTTTAATTGCCCCTTGGAAGAGACGTGCTGGTCACAGTAGCTTAACAAGACGGTTTAAATGCCACTTGGAAATGTGGTGGAGGTTACAGTAGCTTAACAAGATGGTTTAAATGTCCTTTGGAAGAGACATGCAGGTCGCAGTAGCTGAACAAGACTGTTTAAATGCCCCTTGGAAGAGACGTGCTGGTCACAGTAGCTTAACAAGACTGTTTAAATGCCAATTGGAATTGTGGTGGAGGTTACAGTAGCTTAACAAGATGGTTTAAATGCCCCTTGGATGAGCGGTGGAGGACGCATTAGCTTAACAATACGGTTTAAATGCCAAGTGGAAGAGAGGTGCAGGTCGCAGTAGCTTAATAAGATGGTTTAAATGCCCCTTGGAAGAGACATGCAGGTCGCAGTAGCTTAACAAGACGGTTTAAATACCCCTTGGAAGAGACATGCAGGTCGCAGTAGCTTAAAAAGACGGTTTAAAGGCCCTTTGGAAGAGACATGCAGGTCGCAGCAGCTTAACAAGACGGTTTCAATGCCACTTGGAAGAGACGTGCAGGTAGCAGAAGCTTAACAAGATGGTTTAAATGCCCCTTGGAAGAGTGGTGGAGGTAGCATTAGCTTAACAAGATGGTTTAAATGCCCATTGGAAGAGAGGTGCAGGTCGCAGTAGCTTAATAAGACGGTTTAAATGCCCCTTGGAAGAGCGGTGGAAGTCGCAGTAGCTTAACAAGATGGTTTAATTGCCCCTTTGAAGAGACGTGCAAGTCGCAGTAGCTTAACAAGACAATTTAAATGCCCCGTGGAAGAGACGTGCAGGTCGCAGTAGCTTAACAAGACGGTTTAAATGCCCCTTGGAAGAGCTTTGGAGGTCGCAGAAGCTTAACAAGACAGTTTAAATGCCCCTTGGAAGAGACGTGCAGGTCACAGGAGCTTAATAAGACGGTTTAAATGTCCCTTGGAAGAGACGTGCAGGTCGCAGTAGCTTAACAAGACGGTTTAAATGCCCCTTGGAAGAGACGTGCAGTTCGCAGTAGCTTAACAAGACGATTTAAATGCCACTTGGAAGAGCGGTGTAGGTCACAGTAGCTTAACAAGACAGTTTAAATGCCCCTTGGAAGAGACGTGCAGGTCGCAGTAGCTTAATAAGATGGTTTAAATGCCCCTTGGAAGAGACGTGCAGGTCCCAGTAGCTTAACAAGACGGTTTAAATGCCCCATTGAAGAGACGTGCAGGTCGCAGTAGCTTAACAATACGGTTTAAATGCCCCTTGGAAAAGTGGTGGAGGTTACAGTAGCTTAACAAGACGGTTTAAATGCCCCTTGGAAGAGACGTGCAAGTCTCAGTAGCTTAACAAGACGATTTAAATGCCCCTTGGAAGAGACGTGCAGGTTGCAGTAGCTTAACAAGACGGTTTAAATGCCCCTTGGAAGAGATGTGCTGTTCGCAGTAGCTTAACAAGATGGTCTAAGTGCCCCTTGGAAGAGCGGTGGAGGTTGCAGAAGATTAACCAGACAGTTTAAATGCCCCTTGGAAGAGACGTGCAGTTCCCAGTAGCTTAACAAGACGGTTTAAATGCCCCTTGGAAGAGACGTGCAGGTTGCAGTAGCTTAAAAAGACGGTTTAAATGCCCCTTGGTAGAGCGGTGGAGGTCACAGTAGCTTAACAAGATGGTTTAAATGCCCCTTGGAAGAGAAGTGGAGGTCGCAGTAGTTTACCAAGACGATTTAAATGCCCTTTGGAAGAGACATGCAGGTCGCAGTAGCTTAATAAGACAGTTTAAATGCCCCTTAGAAGAGACGTGCAGGTCACAGTAGCTTAAAAAGACGGTTTAAATGCCCTTTGGAAGAGACATGCAGGTCGCAGCAGCTTAACAAGACTGTTTAAATGCCCCTTGGAAGAGACGTGCAGGTCGCAGAAGCTTAACAAGACGGTTTAAATGCCCTTTGGAAGAGCGGTGGAGGTCGCAGAAGCTTAACAAGACAGTTTAAATGCCCCTTGGAAGAGACGTGCAGGTCGCAGTAGCTTAACAAGACGGTTTAAATGCCCCTTGGAAGAGACGTGCAAGTCGCAGTAGCTTAACAAGACAATTTAAATGCCCCTTGGAAGAGACGTGCAGGTCACAGGATCTTAATAAGATGGTTAAATGCCCCTTGGAAGAGAAGTGGAGGTCGCAGTAGTTTACCAAGACGATTTAAATGCCCTTTGGAAGAGACATGCAGGTCGCAATAGCTTAACAAGACGGTTTAAATGCCCCTTGGAAGAGACGTGCAAGTCGCAGTAGCTTAACAAGACAATTTAAATGCCCCTTGGAAGAGACGTGCAGGTCGCAGTAGCTTAACAAGACGGTTTAAATGCCCTTTGGAAGAGCGGTGGAGGTCGCAGAAGCTTAACAAGACAGTTTAAATGCCCCTTGGAAGAGACGTGCAGGTGGCAGTAGCTTAACAAGACGGTTTAAATGCCCCTTGGAAGAGACGTCCAAGTCGCAGTAGCTTAACAAGACAATTTAAATGCCCCTTGGAAGAGACGTGCAGGTCGCAGTAGCTTAACAAGACGATTTAAATGCCCCTTGGAAGAGCGGTGGAGGTCGCAGAAGCTTAACAAGACAGTTTAAATGCCCCTTGGAAGAGACGTGCCGGTCACAGGAGCTTAATAAGACGGTTTAAATGTCCCTTGAAAGAGACGTGCAGGTCGCAGTAGCTTAACAAGATGGTTTAAATGCCCCTTGGAAGAGACGCACAGGTCGCAGTAGCTTAACAAGACGGTTTAAATGCCACTTGGAAGAGCGGTGTAGGGCACAGTAGCTTAACAAGACAGTTTAAATGCCCTTGGAAGAGACGTGCAGGTCGCAGTAACTTAACAAGACAGTTTAAATGCCCCTTGGAAGAGACGTGCAGGTCGCAGTAGCTTAATAAGATGGTTTAAATGCCCCTTGGAAGAGACGTGCAGGTCGCAGTAGCTTAACAATACGGTTTAAATGCCCCCTTGGAAGAGACGTGCAAGTCGCAGTAGCTTAACAAGACGATTTAAATGCCCCTTGGAAGAGACGTGCATGTCGCAGTAGCTTAACAAGACGGTTTAAATGCCCCTTGGAAGAGACGTGCTGTATGCAGTAGCTTAACAAGATGGTTTAAGTGCCCCTTGGAAGAGCGGTGGAGGTCGCAGAAGCTTAACCAGACAGTTTAAATGCCCCTTGGAAGAGACGTGCAGGTCACAGGAGCTTAATAAGACGGTTTAAATGTCCCTTGGAAGAGACGTGCAGGTTGCAGTAGCTTAACAAGACAGTTTAAATGCCCCTTGGAAGAGACGTGCAGGTTGGAGTAGCTTAAAAAGACGGTTTAAATGCCCCTTGGTAGAGCGGTGGAGGTCACAGTAGCTTAATAAGATGGTTTAAATGCCCCTTGGAAGAGAAGTGGAGGTCGCAGTATTTACCAAGACAATTTAAATGCCCTTTGGAAGAGACATGCAGGTCGCAATAGCTTAACAAGACGGTATAAATGCACCTTGGAAGAGACGTGCAAGTCGCAGTAGCTTAACAAGACAATTTAAATGCCCCTTGCAAGAGACGTGCAGGTCGCAGTAGCTTAACAAGACGGTTTAAATGCCCTTGGAAGAGACGTGCAAGTCGCAGTAGCTTAACAAGACAATTTAAATGCCCCTTAGAAGAGACGTGCAGGTCGCAGTAACTTAACAAGACGATTTAAATGCCCCTTGGAAGAGCGGTGGAGGTCGCAGAAGCTTAACAAGACAGTTTAAATGCCCCTTGGAAGAGACGTGGCGGTCACAGGAGCTTAATAAGACGGTTTAAATTTCCCTTGGAAGAGACGTGCAGGTCGCAGTAGCTTAATAAGATGGTTTAAATGCCCCTTGGAAGAGACGCGCAGGTCGCAGTAGCTTAATAAGACGGTTTAAATGCCCCTTGGAAGAGACGTGCAGGTCGCAGTAGCTTAAAAAGACGGTTTAAATGCCCTTTGGAAGAGACATGCAGGTCGCAGCAGCTTAACAAAACTGTTTAAATGCCCCTTGGAAGAGACGTGCAGGTCGCAGAAGCTTAACAAGACGGTTTAAATGCCCCTTGGAAGAGACATGCAGGTCGCAGTAGCTTAACAAGACGGTTTAAATACCCCTTGGAAGATACGTGCTGGTCGCAGTAGCTTAACAAGATGGTTTAAGTGCCCCTTGGAAGAGCGGTGGAGGTCGCAGAAGCTTAACAAAGACAGTTTAAATGCCCCTTGGAAGAGACGTGCAGGTCACAGGAGCTTAATAAGACGTTTTAAATGTCCCTTGGAAGAGACGTGCAGGTCGCAGTAGCTTAACAAGACAGTTTAAATGCCCCTTCGAAGAGACGCGCAGGTCGCAGTAGCTTAACAAGACGGTTTAAATGCCACTTGGAAGAGCGGTGTAGGTCACAGTATCTTAACAAGACAGTTTAAATGCCCCTTGGAAGAGACGTGCAGGTCGCAGTATCTTAACAAGACAGTTTAAATGCCCCTTGGAAGAGACGTGCAGGTCGCAGTAGCTTAACAAGACGGTTTAAATGCCCCCTTGGAAGAGACGTGCAGGTCGCCGTAGCTTAACAAGACGGTTTAAATGCCCCTTGGAAAAGACGTGAAGTTCGCAGTAGCTTAACAAGAATGTTTAAATGCCCCTTGGAAGAGACGTGGAGGTCGCAGTAGCTTAACAAGACAGTTTAAATCCCCCTTGGAAGAGACATGCAGGTCACAGTAGCTTAACAAGACGGTTTAAATGCCCCTTGGAAGAGACGTGCAGGTCGCAGTAGCTTAACAAGATGGTTTAAATGCCCCTTGGAACAGACGTGCACGTCGCAGAAGCTAACCAAGACGGTTTAAATGCCCTTTGGAAGAGACGTGCAGGTCGCAGTAGCTTAACAAGACAGTTTAAATGCCCCTTGGAAGAGACGTGAAGGCCGCAGTAGCTTAATAATACGGTTTAAATTCCCCTTGCAAGAGACATGCAGGTCGCAGTAGCTTAATAAGACGGTTTAAATGACCTTTGGAAGAGACATGCAGGTCGCAGCAGCTTAACAAGACGGTTTAAATGCCCCTTGGAAGAGACGTGCAGGTCGCAGTAGCTTAAAAAGACGGTTTAAATGCCCTTTGGAAGAGACATGCAGGTCGCAGCAGCTTAACAAGACGCTTTAAATGCCCCTTGGAAGAGACATGCAGGTCGCAGTAGCTTAACAAGACGGTTTAAATACCCCTTGGAAGAGACGTGCTGGTCGCAGTAGCTTAACAAGATGGTTTAAGTGCCCCTTGGAAGAGCGGTGGAGGTCGCAGAAGCTTAACAAGACAGTTTAAATGCCCCTTGGAAGAGACGTGCAGGTCACAGGAGCTTAATAAGACGGTTTAAATGTCCCTTGGAAGAGACGTTCAGGTCGCAGTAGCTTAACAAGACAGTTTAAATGCCCCTTGGAAGAGACGTGCAGGTTGCAGTAGCTTAAAAAGACGGTTTAAATGCCCCTTGGTAGAGCGGTGGAGGTCACAGTAGCTTAACAAGATGGTTTAAATACCCCTTGGAAGAGAAGTGCAGGTCGCAGTAGCTTACCAAGACGATTTAAATGCCCTTTGGAAGAGACATGCAGGTAGCAGTAGCTTAACAAGACGGTTTAAATGCCCCTTGGAAGAGCGGTGTAGGTCTCAGTAGCTTAACAAGACAGTTTAAATGCCCTTTGGAAGAGACATGCAGGTCACAGCAGCTTAACAAGACTGTTTAACTGCCGCGTGCAAGAGACGTGCAGGTCGCAGTAGCTTAACAAGATGGTTTAAATGCCCCTTGGTAGAGACATGCAGGTCGCAGTAGCTTAACAAGACGGTTCAAATGCCCCATTGAAGAGACGTGCAGGTCGCAGCAGCTTAACAAGACGGTTTAAATGCCCCTTGGAAAAGTGGTGGAGATTACAGTAGCTTAACAAGATGGTTAAAATGCCCCTTGGAAGAGACGTGCAAGTCGCAGTAGCTTAACAAGATGATTTAAATGCCCCCTGGAAGAGACGTGCAGGTCGCAGTAGCTTAACAAGACGGTTTAAATGCCACTTGGAAGAGCGGTGTAGGTCACAGTAGCTTAACAAGACAGTTTAAATGCCCCTTGGAAGAGACGTGCAGGTCGCAGTATCTTAACAAGACAATTTAAATGCCCCTTGGAAGAGACGTGCAGGTCGCAGTAGCTTAACAAGACGGTTTAAATGCCCCCTTGGAAGAGACGTGCAGGTCGCCGTAGCTTAACAAGACGGTTTAAATGCCCCTTGGAAATGACGTGAAGTTCGCAGTAGCTTAACAAGATTGTTTAAATGCCCCTTGGAAGAGACGTGGAGGTCGCAGTAGCTTAACAAGACAGTTTAAATGCCCCTTGGAATAGACATGCAGTTCACAGTAGCTTAACAAGACGGTTTAAATGCCCCTTGGAAGAGACGTGCAGGTCGCAGTAGCTTAACAAGATGGTTTAAATGCCCCTTGGAACAGACGTGCACGTCGCAGTAGCTTACCAAGACGGTTTAAATGCCCTTTGGAAGAGACGTGCAGGTCGCAGTAGCTTAACAAGACAGTTTAAATGCCCCTTGGAAGAGACGTGAAGGCCGCAGTAGCTTCATAATACGGTTTAAATTCCCCTTGCAAGAGACGTGCAGGTCGCAGTAGCTTAATAAGACGGTTTAAATGCCCTTTGGAAGAGACATGCAGGTCGCAGCAGCTTAACAAGACGGTTTAAATGCCCCTTGGAAGAGACGTGCAGGTCGCAGTAGCTTAAAAAGACGGTTTAAATGCCCTTTGGAAGAGACATGCAGGTCGCAGCAGCTTAACAAGACGGTTTAAATGCCCCTTGGAAGAGACGTGCAGGTCGCAGTAGCTTAACAAGACGGTTTAAATACCCCTTGGAAGAGACGTGCTGGTCGCAGTAGCTTAACAAGATGGTTTAAGTGCCCCTTGGAAGAGCGGTGGAGGTCGCAGAAGCTTAACAAGACAGTTTAAATGCCCCTTGGAAGAGACGTGCAGGTCACAGGAGCTTAATAAGACGGTTTAAATGTCCCTTGGAAGAGACGTTCAGGTCGCAGTAGCTTAACAAGACAGTTTAAATGCCCCTTGGAAGAGACGTGCAGGTTGCAGTAGCTTAAAAAGACGGTTTAAATGCCCCTTGGTAGAGCGGTGGAGGTCACAGTAGCTTAACAAGATGGTTTAAATGCCCCTTGGAAGAGAAGTGCAGGTCGCAGTAGCTTACCAAGACGATTTAAATGCCCTTTGGAAGAGACATGCAGGTCGCAGTAGCTTAACAAGACGGTTTAAATGCCCCTTGGAAGAGCGGTGTAGGTCGCAGTAGCTTAACAAGACAGTTTAAATTCCCTTTGGAAGAGACATGCAGGTCACAGCAGCTTAACAAGACTGTTTAAATGCCGCGTGGAAGAGACATGCAGGTCGCAGTAGCTTAACAAGACGGTTCAAATGCCCCATTGAAGAGACGTGCAGGTCGCAGCAGCTTAACAAGACGGTTTAAATGCCCCTTGGAAAAGTGGTGGAGGTTACAGTAGCTTAACAAGATGGTTTAAATGCCCCTTGGAAGAGACGTGCAAGTCGCAGTAGCTTAACAAGACGATTTAAATGCCCCCAGGAAGAGACGTGCAGGTCACAGGATCTTAATAAGACGGTTTAAATGTCCCTTCGAAGAGACGTGCAGGTCGCAGTACCTTACCAAGACTGTTTAAATGGCCCTTGGAAGAGTCGTGCATGTCGCAGTAGCTTAACAAGACTGTTTAAATGCCCCTTGGAAGAGACTTGCAGGTCGCACTAGCTTAACAAGACAGTTTAAATGCCCCTTGGAAGAGACGTGCAGGTCGCAGTAGCTTAATAAGATGGTTTAAATGCCCCTTGTGAGAGACGTGCAGGTCGCAGTAGCTTAACAAGACGGTTTAAATGCCCCCTTGGAAAAGACGTGAAGTTCTCAGTAGCTTAACAAGATGGTTTAAATGCCCCTTGGAAGAGACATGCAGGTCACAGTAGCTTAACAAGACGGTTTAAATGCCCCTTGGAAGAGACGTGCAGGTCGCAGTAGCTTAACAAGACGGTTTAAATGCCCCTTGGAAGCGACGTGCAGGTCGCAGTAGCTTAACAAGATGGTTTAAATGCCCCTTGGAACAGACGTGCAGGTCGCAGTAGATTAACAAGACGGTTTAAATGCCCTTTGGAAGAGACGTGCAGGTCGCAGTAGCTTAACAAGACAGTTTAAATGCCCCTTGGAAGAGACGTGAAGGTCGCAGAAGCTTAATAATTCGGTTTAAATTCCCCTTGCAAGAGACGTGCAGGTCGCAGTAGCTTAATAAGACGGTTTAAATGCCACTTGGAAGAGACGTGCAGGTCGCAGTAGCTTAAAAAGACGGTTTAAATGCCCTTTGGAAGAGACATGCAGGTCGCAGCAGCTTAACAAGACGGTTTAAATGCCCCTTGGAAGAGACGTGCAGGTTGCAGTAGCTTAAAAAGACGGTTTAAATGCCCCTTGGTAGAGCGGTGGAGGTCACAGTAGCTTAACAAGATGGTTTAAATGCCCCTTGGAAGAGAAGTGCAGGTCGCAGTAGCTTACCAAGACGATTTAAATGCCCTTTGGAAGAGACATGCAGGTCGCAGTAGCTTAACAAGACGGTTTAAATGCCCCTTGGAAGAGACGTGCAGGTCGCAGTAGCTTAACAAGACGGTTTAAATGCCCCTTGGAAGAGACGTGCAGGTCGCAGTAGCTTAACAAGACGGTTTCAATACCCCTTGGAAGAGACGTGCTGGTCGCAGTAGCTTAACAAGATGGTTTAAGTGCCCCTTGGAAGAGCGGTGGAGATCGCAGAAGCTTAACAAGACAGTTTAAATGACCCTTGGAAGAGACGTACAGGTCACAGGAGCTTAATAAGACGTTTTAAATGTCCCTTGGAAGAGACGTGCAGGTCGCAATAGCTTAACAAGACAGTTTAAATGCCCCTTCGAAGAGACGCGCAGGTCGCAGTAGATTAACAAGACGGTTTAAATGCCACTTGGAAGAGCCGTGTAGGTCACAGTAGCTTAACAAGACAGTTTAAATGTCCCTTGGAAGAGACGTGCAGGTCGCAGTATCTTAACAAGACAGTTTAAATGCCCCTTGGAAGAGACGTGCAGGTCGCAGTAGCTTAACAAGACGGTTTAAATGCCCCCTTGGAAGAGACGTGCAGGTCGCCGTAGCTTAACAAGACGGTTTAAATGTCCCTTGGAAAAGACGTGAAGTTCGCAGTAGCTTAACAAGATTGTTTAAATGCCCCTTGGAAGAGACGTGGAGGTCGCAGTAGCTTAACAAGACAGTTTAAATGCCCCTTGGAAGAGACAAGCAGGTCACAATAGCTTAACAAGACGGTTTAAATGCCCCTTGGAAGAGACGTGCAGGTCGCAGTAGCTTAACAAGATGGTTTAAATGCCCCTTGGAACAGACGTGCACGTCGCAGTAGCTTACCAAGACGGTTTAAATGCCCTTTGGAAGAGACGTGCAGGTCACAGTAGCTTAACAAGACAGTTTAAATGCCCCTTGGAAGAGACGTGAAGGCCGCAGTAGCTTAATAATACGGTTTAAATTCCCCTTGCAAGAGACGTGCAGGTCGCAGTAGCTTAATAAGACTGTTTAAATGCCCTTTGGAAGAGACATGCAGGTCGCAGCAGCTTAACAAGACGGTTTAAATGCCCCTTGGAAGAGATGTGCAGTTCGCAGTAGCTTAAAAAGACGGTTTAAATGCCCTTTGGTAGAGACATGCAGGTCGCAGCAGCTTAACAAGACGGTTTAAATACCCCTTGGAAGAGACGTGCTGGTCGCAGTAGCTTAACAAGATGGTTTAAGTGCCCCTTGGAAGAGCGGTGGAGGTCGCAGAAGCTTAACAAGACAGTTTAAATGCCCCTTGGAAGAGACGTGCAGGTCACAGGAGCTTAATAAGACGGTTTAAATGTCCCTTGGAAGAGACGTGCAGTTCGCAGTAGCTTAACAAGACAGTTTAAATGCCCCTTGGAAGAGACGTGCAGGTTGCAGTAGCTTAAAAAGACGGTTTAAATGCCCCTTGGTAGAGCGGTGGAGGTCACAGTAGCTTAACAAGATGGTTTAAATGCCCCTTGGAAGAGAAGTGCAGGTCGCAGTAGCTTACCAAGACGATTTAAATGCCCTTTGGAAGAGACATGCAGGTCGCAGTAGCTTAACAAGACGGTTTAAATGCCCCTTGGAAGAGCGGTGTAGATCGCAGTAGCTTAAAAAGACAGTTTAAATGCCCTTTGGAAGAGACATGCAGGTCACAGCAGCTTAACAAGACTGTTTAAATGCCGCGTGGAAGAGACGTGCAGGTCGCAGTAGCTTAACAAGATGGTTTAAATGCCCCTTGGTAGAGACATGCAGGTCGCAGTAGCTTAACAAGACGGTTCAAATGCCCCATTGAAGAGACGTGCAGGTCGCGGCAGCTTAACAAGACGGTTTAAATGCCCCTTGGAAAAGTGGTGGAGGTTACAGTAGCTTAACAAGATGGTTTAAATGCCCCTTGGAAGAGACGTGCAAGTCGCAGTAGCTTAACAAGACGATTTAATTGCCCCCTGGAAGAGACGTGCAGGTCGCAGTAGCTTAACAAGACGGTTTAAAAGCCCCTTGGAAGAGACGTGCAGGTCACAGGATCTTAATAAGACGGTTTAAATGTCCCTTCGAAGAGACGTGCAAGTCGCAGTTGCTTACCAAGACTGTTTAAATGGCCCTTGGAAGAGTCGTGCAGGTCGCAGTAGCTTAACAAGACTGTTTAAATGCCCCTTGGAAGAGACTTGCAGGTCGCAGTAGCTTAATAAGACGGTTTAAATGCCCCTTGCAAGAGACGTGCAGGTCACAGTAGCTTAAAAAGACGGCTTAAATGCCACTTGGAAGAGACGTGCAGGTCGCAGTAGCTTAACAAGACAGTTTAAATGCCCCTTGAAAGAGACGTGCAGGTCGCAGTAGCTTAACAAGACAGTTTAAATGCCCCTTGGAAGAGACGTGCAGGTCGCAGTAGCTTAACAAGACAGTTTAAATGCCCCTTGAAAGAGACGTGCAGGTCGCAGTAGCTTAACAAGACAGTTTAAATGCCCCTTGGAAGAGACGTGCAGGTCGCAGTAGCTTAACAAGACAGTTTAAATGCCCCTTGGAAGAGACGTGCAGTTCGCAGTAGCTTAACAAGACAGTTTAAATGCCCCTTGGAAGAGACGTGCAGGTCGCAGTAGCTTAATAAGATGGTTTAAATGCCCCTTGGAAGAGACGTGCAGGTCGCAGTAGCTTAACAAGACTGTTTAAATGCCCCTTGGAAGAGACGTGCAGGTCGCAGTAGCTTAACAAGACGGTTTAAATGCCGCTTAGACGAGGCTTGCAGGTCTCAGTAGCTTACCAAGATGGTTTAAATGCCCCTTGGAAAAGACGTGCAGGTCGCAGTAGCTTAACAAGACAGTTTAAATGCCCCTTGGAAGATGCTTGCAGGTCGCAGTAGCTTACCAAGGCGGATTATATGGCCCATGGAAGAGACGTGCATGTCGCAGTAGCTTAACAAGACGGTTTAAATTCCCCTTGGAAGAGCGGTGGAGGTCGCAGTAGCTTAATAAGACGGTTTAAATGCCCCATGGAAGAGACGTGCAGGTCGCAGTAGCTTAACAAGACGGTTTAAATGCCCCTTGGAAGAGAAGTGCAGGTCGCAGTAGCTTAACAAGATGGTTTGCATGCCCCTTGGAAGAGACGTGCAGGTCGCAGTAGATTAACAAGATGGTTTAAATGCCCTATGGAAGAGACTTGCAGGTCGCAGTAGCTTAACAAGACAGTTTAAATGCCCCTTGGAAGAGACGTGCAGGTCGCAGTAGCTTAATAAGACGGTTTAAATGCCCCTTGTAAGAGACGTGCAGGTCACAGTAGCTTAATAAGACGGTTTAAATGCCCCTTGGTAGAAACGTGGAGGTCACAGTACCTTAACAAGACGGTTTAAATGCCCCTTGGAAGAGCGGTGGAGGTCGCAGTAGCTTAACAAGAAGGTTTAAATGCCTATTGGAAGAGACGTGCAGGTCGCAGTAGCTTAACAAGACAGTTTAAATGCCCCTTGAAAGAGACGTGCTGGTCGTAGTAGCTTAACAAGACTGTTTAAATGCCCCTTGTAAGTGCGGTGGAGGTCGCAGTAGCTTAACAAGACCATTTAAATTCCCCTTGGAAGAAACGTGCAGGTCACAGGATCTTAAGAAGACAGTTTAAATGCCCCTTGGAAGAGACGTGCAGGTCACAGTAGATTAATAAGATGGTTTAAATGCCCCTTGCAAGTGACGTGCAGGTCGCAGTAGCTTAATAAGACGATTTAAATGCCCCTTGAGAAGAGACGTGCAGGTCGCAGTAGCTTAACAAGACGGTTTAAATGCCCCTTGGAAATGTGGTGGAGGTTACAGTAGCTTAATAAGACGGTTTAAATGCCCCTTGCAAGAGACGTGCAGGTCACAGTAGCTTAACAAGACGGTTTAAATGCCATTTGGGAGAGACGTGCAGGTCGCAGTAGCTTAGCAAGATGGTTTAAATGCCCCTTGGAAGAGTAGTGGAGGTCGAATTAGCTTAACAAGACGGTTTAAATGCCCATTGGAAGAGAGGTGCAGGTCGCCGTAGCTTAATAAGAATGTTTAAATGCCCCTTGGAAGAGCGGTGGAAGTCGCAGTAGCTTAACAAGACGGTTTAAATGCCCCTTGGAATAGACATGCAGGTCACAGTAGCTTAACAAGATGGTTTAAATGCCCCTTGGAAGAGACGTGCAGGTCGCAGTAGCTTAACAAGATGGTTTAAATGCCCCTTGGAAGAGACATGCAGGTCGCAGTAGCTTAACAAGACGGATTAAATGCCCCTGGGAAAAGACGTGCAGGTCGCAGTAGCTTAACAAGACGGTTTAAATGCCCCTTGGAAATGTGGTGGAGGTTACAGTAGCTTAACAAGACGGTTTAAATGCCCCTTGGAAGAGACGTGCAGGTCGCAGTAGCTTAACAAGACTGTTTAAATGCCCCTTGGAAGAGACGTGCAGGTCGCAGTAGCTTAACAAGACAGTTTAAATGCCCCTTGGAAGAGACGTGCAGGTCACAGGATCATAACAAGACGGTTTAAATGTCCCTTGGAAGAGACATGCAGGTCGCAGTAGCTTACCAAGACGGTTTAAATGGCCCTTGGAAGAGACGTGCAGGTCGCAGAAGCTTAACAAGACGGTTTAAATGCCCCTTGGAAGAGACGTGCTGGTCACAGTAGCTTAACAAGACGGTTTAAATGCCACTTGGAAATGTGGTGGAGGTTACAGTAGCTTAACAAGATGGTTTAAATGCCCCTTGGAAGAGACATGCAGGTCGCAGTAGCTTAACAAGACGGTTTAAATGCCCCTTGGAAGAGACGTGCAGGTCGCAGTAGCTTAACAAGACTGTTTAAATGCCCCTTGGAAGAGACGTGCTGGTCACAGTAGCTTAACAAGACGGTTTAAATGCCCCTTGGAAATGTGGTGGAGGTTACAGTAGCTTAACAAGACGGTTTAAATGCCCCTTGGAAGAGACGTGCAGGTCGCAGTAGCTTAACAAGACTGTTTAAATGCCCCTTGGAAGAGACGTGCAGGTCGCAGTAGCTTAACAAGACAGTTTAAATATCCCTTGGAAGAGCGGTGGAGGTCGCAGAAGCTTTACAAGACAGTTTAAATGACCCTTGTAAGAGACGTGCAGGTCACAGGATCTTAATAAGACGGTTTAAATGTCCCTTGGAAGAGACATGCAAGTCGCAGTAGCTTACCAAGACGGTTTAAATGGCCCTTGGAAGAGACGTGCAGTTCGCAGTAGCTTAACAAGACGGTTTAAATGCCCCTTGGAAGAGACGTGCTGGTCACAGTAGCTTAACAAGACGGTTTAGATGCCACTTGGAAATGTGGTGGAGGTTACAGTAGCTTAACAAGATGGTTTAAATGCCCCTTGGAAGAGACATGCAGGTCGCAGTAGCTTAACAAGACTGTTTAAATGCCCCTTGGAAGAGAAGTGCTGGTCACAGTAGCTTAACAAGACGGTTTAAATGCCAATTGGAAATGTCGTGGAGGTTACAGTAGCTTAACAAGATGGTTTAAATGCCCCTTGGATGAGCGGTGGAGGTCGCATTAGCTTAACAAGACGGTTTAAATGCCCATTGGAATAGAGGTGCAGGTCGCAGTAGCTTAATAAGACGGTTTAAATGCCCCTTGGAAGAGACATGCAGGTCGCAGTAGCTTAACAAGACAGTTTAAATGCCCCTTGGAAGAGACATGCAGGTCGCAGTAGCTTAAAAAGACGGTTTAAAGGCCCTTTGGAAGAGACATGCAGGTCGCAGTAGCTTAACAAGATGGTTTAAATGCCCCTTGGAAGAGTGGTGGAGGTCGCATTATCTTAACAAGACGGTTTAAATGCCCATTGGAAGAGAGGTGCAGGTCGCAGTAGCTTAATAAGACGGTTTAAATGCCCCTTGGAAGAGCGGTGGAAGTCGCAGTAGCTTAACAAGACGGTTTAAATGCCCCTTGGAAGAGACGTGCAAGTCGCAGTAGCTTAACAAGACAATTTAAATGCCCCTTGGAAGAGACGTGCAGGTCGCAGTAGCTTAACAAGACAGTTTAAATGCCCCTTGGAAGAGCGGTGGAGGTCGCAGAAGCTTAACAAGACAGTTTAAATGCCCCTTGGAAGAGACGTGCAGGTCACAGGAGCTTAATAAGACGGTTTAAATATCCCTTGGAAGAGACGTGCAGGTCGCAGTAGCTTAACAAGACGGTTTAAATGCCCCTTGGAAGAGACGTGCAGGTCGCAGTAGCTTAACAAGACGGTTTAAATGCCACTTTGAAGAGCGGTGTAGGTCACAGTAGCTTAACAAGACAGTTTAAATGCCCCTTGGAAGAGACGTGCAGGTCGCAGTATCTTAACAAGACAGTTTAAATGCCCATTGGAAGAGACGTGCAGGTCGCAGTAGCTTAATAAGATGGTTTAAATGCCCCTTGGAAGAGACGTGCAGGTCGCAGTAGCTTAACAAGACAGTTTAAATGCCCCCTTGGAAGAGACGTGCAGGTCGCAGTAGCTTAACAAGATGGTTTAAATGCCCTTTGGAAAAGACGTGAAGTTCGCAGTAGCTTAACAAGATTGTTTAAATGCCCCTTGGAAGAGACGTGCAGGTCGCAGTAGCTTAACAAGACAGTTTAAATGCCCCTTGGAAGAGACATGCAGGTCACAGTAGCTTACCAAGACGGTTTAAATGCCCCTTGGAAGAGACGTGCAGGTCGCAGTAGCTTAACAAGATGGTTTAAATGCCCCTTGGAACAGACGTGCAGGTCGCAGTAGCTTACCAAGACGGTTTAAATGCCCTTTGGAAGAGACGTGCAGGTCGCAGTAGCTTAACAAGACAGTTTAAATGCCCCTTGGAAGAGACGTGAAGGTCGCAGTAGCTTAATAATACGGTTTAAATTCCCCTTGCAAGAGACGTGCAGGTCGCAGTAGCATAATAAGACAGTTTAAATGCCCCTTAGAAGAGACGTGCAGGTCGCAGTAGCTTAAAAAGACGGTTTAAATGCCCTTTGGAAGAGACATGCAGGTCGCAGCAGCTTAATAAGACGGTTTAAATGCCCCTTGGAAGAGACGTGCAGGTCGCAGTAGCTTAACAAGACGGTTTAAATACCCCTTGGAAGAGACGTGCTGGTCGCAGTAGCTTAACAAGATGGTTTAAGTGCTCCTTGGAAGAGCGGTGGAGGTCGCAGAAGCTTAACAAGACAGTTTAAATGCCCCTTGGAAGAGACGTGCAGGTCACAGGAGCTTAATAAGAAGGTTTAAATGTCCCTTGGAAGAGACGTGCAGGTCGCAGTAGCTTAACAAGACAGTTTAAATGCCCCTTGGAAGAGACGTGCAGGTTGCAGTAGCTTAAAAAGACGGTTTAAATGCCCCTTGGTAGAGCGGTGGAGGTCACAGTAGCTTAACAAGATGGTTTAAATGCCCCTTGGAAGAGAACTGCCGGTCGCAGTAGCTTACCAAGACGATTTAAATGCCCTTTGGAAGAGACATGCAGGTCGCAGTAGCTTAACAAGACGGTTTAAATGCCCCTTGGAAGAGCGGTGGAGGTCGCAGCAGCTTAACAAGAGAGTTTAAATGCCCTTTGGAGGAGACATGCAGGTCACAGCAGCTTAGCAAGACTGTTTAAATGCCGCGTGGAAGAGACGTGCAGGTCGCAGTAGCTTAACAAGATGGTTTAAATGCCCCTTGGTAGAGACATGCAGGTCGCAGTAGCTTAACAAGACGGTTCAAATGCCCCATTGAAGAGACGTGCAGGTCGCAGCAGCTTAACAAGACGGTTTAAATGCCCCTTGGAAAAGTGGTGGAGGTTACAGTAGATTAACAAGATGGTTTAAATGCCCCTTGGAAGAGACGTGCAAGTCGCAGTAGCTTAACAAGACGATTTAAATGCCCCCTGGAAGAGACGTGCAGGTCGCAGTAGCTTAACAAGACGGTTTAAAAGCCCCTTGGAAGAGACGTGCAGGTCACAGGATCTTAATAAGACGGTTTAAATGTCCCTTCGTAGAGACGTGCAGGTCGCAGTAGCTTACAAAGACGGTTTAAATTGCCCTTGGAAGAGTCGTGCAGGTCGCAGTAGCTTAACAAGACTGTTTAAATGCCCCTTGGAAGAGACTTGCAGGTTGCAGTAGCTTAATAAGACGGTTTAAATGCCCCTTGCAAGAGACGTGCAGGTCACAGTAGCTTAAAAAGACGGCTTAAATGCCACTTGGAAGAGACGTGCAGGTCGCAGTAGCTTAGCAAGACAGTTTAAATGCCCCTTGGAAGAGACGTGCAGGTCGCAGTAGCTTAATAAGAAGGTTTAAATGCCCCTTGGATGAGCCGTGGAGGTCGCATTAGCTTAACAAGACAGTTTAAATGCCCCTTGGAAGAGACGTGCAGGTCGCAGTAGCTTAACAAGACAGTTTAAATGCCCCTTGGAAGAGACGTGCAGGTCGCAGTAGCTTAACAAGAAGGTTTAATTGCCCATTGGAAGGGACATGCAGGTCGCAGTAGCTTAACAAGACAGTTTAAATGCCCCTTGAAAGAGACGTGCTGGTCGTAGTAGCTTAACAAGACTGTTTAAATGCCCCTTGTAAGTGCGGTGGAGGTCGCAGTAGCTTAACAAGACCATTTAAATTCCCCTTGGAAGAAACGTGCAGGTCACAGGATCTTAATAAGACAGTTTAAATGCCCCTTGGAAGAGACGTGCAGGTCACAGTAGATTAATAAGATGGTTTAAATGCCCCTTGCAAGTGACGTGCAGGTCGCAGTAGCTTAATAAGACGATTTAAATGCCCCTTGAGAAGAGACGTGCAGGTCGCAGTAGCTTAACAAGACGGTTTAAATGCCCCTTGGAAATGTGGTGGAGGTTACAGTAGCTTAATAAGACGGTTTAAATGCCCCTTGCAAGAGACGTGCAGGTCACAGTAGCTTAACAAGACGGTTTAAATGCCATTTGGGAGAGACGTGCATGTCGCAGTAGCTTAACAAGATGGTTTAAATGCCCCTTGGAAGAGTAGTGGAGGTCGAATTAGCTTAACAAGACGGTTTAAATGCCCATTGGAAGAGAGGTGCAGGTCGCCGTAGCTTAATAAGACGGTTTAAATGCCCCTTGGAAGAGCGGTGGAAGTCGCAGTAGCTTAACAAGACGGTTTAAATGCCCCTTGGAATAGACATGCAGGTCACAGTAGCTTAACAAGACGGTTTAAATGCCCCTTGGAAGAGACGTGCAGGTCGCAGTAGCTTAACAAGATCGTTTAAATGCCCCTTGGAAGAGACATGCAGGTCGCAGTAGCTTAACAAGACGGATTAAATGCCCCTTGGAAAAGACGTGCAGGTCGCAGTAGCTTAACAAGACGGTTTAAATGCCCCTTGGAAATGTGGTGGAGGTTACAGTAGCTTAACAAGACGGTTTAAATGCCCCTTGGAAGAGACGTGCAGGTCGCAGTAGCTTAACAAGACTGTTTAAATGCCCCTTGGAAGAGACGTGCAGGTCGCAGTAGCTTAACAAGACAGTTTAAATGCCCCTGGGAAGAGACGTGCAGGTCACAGGATCATAACAAGACGGTTTAAATGTCCCTTGGAAGAGACATGCAGGTCGCAGTAGCTTACCAAGACGGTTTAAATGGCAATTGGAAGAGACGTGCAGGTCGCAGAAGCTTTACAAGACAGTTTAAATGCCCCTTGTAAGAGACGTGCTGGTCACAGTAGCTTAACAAGACGGTTTAAATGCCACTTGGAATTGTGGTGGAGGTTACAGTAGCTTAACAAGATGGTTTAAATGCCCCTTGGAAGAGACATGCAGGTCGCAGTAGCTAAATAAAACGGTTTAAATGCCCCTTGGAAGAGACGTGCAGGTCGCAGTAGCTTAACAAGACTGTTTAAATGCCCCTTGGAAGAGACGTGCAGGTCACAGTAGCTTAACAAGACGGTTTAAATGCCCCTTGGAAGAGAAGTGCTGGTCGCAGTAGCTTAAAAAGACGGTTTAAAGGCCCTTTGGAAGAGACATGCAGGTCGCAGCAGCTTAACAAGACGGTTTAAATGCCCCTTGGAAAAGACATGAAGTTCGCAGTAGCTTAACAAGATTGTTTAAATGCCCCTTGGAAGAGACGTGCAGGTCGCAGTAGCTTAACAAGACAGTTTAAATGCCCCTTGGAAGAGATATGCAGGTCACAGTAGTTTAACAAGACGGTTTAAATGCCCCTTGGAAGAGACGTGCTGGTCGCAGTAGCTTAACAAGATGGTTTAAGTGCCCCTTGGAAGAGCGGTGGAGATCGCAGAAGCTTAACAAGACAGTTTAAATGACCCTTGGAAGAGACGTGCAGGTCACAGGAGCTTAATAAGACGTTTTAAATGTCCCTTGGAAGAGACGTGCAGGTCGCAATAGCTTAACAAGACAGTTTAAATGCCCCTTCGAAGAGACGCGCAGGTCGCAGTAGATTAACAAGACGGTTTAAATGCCACTTGGAAGAGCCGTGTAGGTCACAGTAGCTTAACAAGACAGTTTAAATGTCCCTTGGAAGAGACGTGCAGGTCGCAGTATCTTAACAAGACAGTTTAAATGCCCCTTGGAAGAGACGTGCAGGTCGCAGTAGCTTAACAAGACGGTTTAAATGCCCCCTTGGAAGAGACGTGCAGGTCGCCGTAGCTTAACAAGACGGTTTAAATGTCCCTTGGAAAAGACGTGAAGTTCGCAGTAGCTTAACAAGATTGTTTAAATGCCCCTTGGAAGAGACGTGGAGGTCGCAGTAGCTTAACAAGACAGTTTAAATGCCCCTTGGAAGAGACAAGCAGGTCACAATAGCTTAACAAGACGGTTTAAATGCCCCTTGGAAGAGACGTGCAGGTCGCAGTAGCTTAACAAGATGGTTTAAATGCCCCTTGGAACAGACGTGCACGTCGCAGTAGCTTACCAAGACGGTTTAAATGCCCTTTGGAAGAGACGTGCAGGTCACAGTAGCTTAACAAGACAGTTTAAATGCCCCTTGGAAGAGACGTGAAGGCCGCAGTAGCTTAATAATACGGTTTAAATTCCCCTTGCAAGAGACGTGCAGGTCGCAGTAGCTTAATAAGACTGTTTAAATGCCCTTTGGAAGAGACATGCAGGTCGCAGCAGCTTAACAAGACGGTTTAAATGCCCCTTGGAAGAGATGTGCAGTTCGCAGTAGCTTAAAAAGACGGTTTAAATGCCCTTTGGTAGAGACATGCAGGTCGCAGCAGCTTAACAAGACGGTTTAAATACCCCTTGGAAGAGACGTGCTGGTCGCAGTAGCTTAACAAGATGGTTTAAGTGCCCCTTGGAAGAGCGGTGGAGGTCGCAGAAGCTTAACAAGACAGTTTAAATGCCCCTTGGAAGAGACGTGCAGGTCACAGGAGCTTAATAAGACGGTTTAAATGTCCCTTGGAAGAGACGTGCAGTTCGCAGTAGCTTAACAAGACAGTTTAAATGCCCCTTGGAAGAGACGTGCAGGTTGCAGTAGCTTAAAAAGACGGTTTAAATGCCCCTTGGTAGAGCGGTGGAGGTCACAGTAGCTTAACAAGATGGTTTAAATGCCCCTTGGAAGAGAAGTGCAGGTCGCAGTAGCTTACCAAGACGATTTAAATGCCCTTTGGAAGAGACATGCAGGTCGCAGTAGCTTAACAAGACGGTTTAAATGCCCCTTGGATGAGCGGTGTAGATCGCAGTAGATTAAAAAGACGGTTTAAATGCCCTTTGGAAGAGACGTGCAGGTCGCAGTAGCTTAACAAGACGGTTTAAATGCCCCTTGGAAATGTGGTGGAGGTTACAGTAGCTTAACAAGACGGTTTAAATGCCCCTTGGAAGAGACGTGCAGGTCGCAGTAGCTTAACAAGACTGTTTAAATGCCCCTTGGAAGAGACGTGCAGGTCGCAGTAGCTTAACAAGACAGTTTAAATGCCCCTTGGAAGAGACGTGCAGGTCACAGGATCATAACAAGACGGTTTAAATGTCCCTTGGAAGAGACATGCAGGTCGCAGTAGCTTACCAAGACGGTTTAAATGGCCCTTGGAAGAGACGTGCAGGTCGCAGAAGCTTAACAAGACGGTTTAAATGCCCCTTGGAAGAGACGTGCTGGTCACAGTAGCTTAACAAGACGGTTTAAATGCCACTTGGAAATGTGGTGGAGGTTACAGTAGCTTAACAAGATGGTTTAAATGCCCCTTGGAAGAGACATGCAGGTCGCAGTAGCTTAACAAGACGGTTTAAATGCCCCTTGGAAGAGACGTGCAGGTCGCAGTAGCTTAACAAGACTGTTTAAATGCCCCTTGGAAGAGACGTGCTGGTCACAGTAGCTTAACAAGACGGTTTAAATGCCCCTTGGAAATGTGGTGGAGGTTACAGTAGCTTAACAAGACGGTTTAAATGCCCCTTGGAAGAGACGTGCAGGTCGCAGTAGCTTAACAAGACTGTTTAAATGCCCCTTGGAAGAGACGTGCAGGTCGCAGTAGCTTAACAAGACAGTTTAAATATCCCTTGGAAGAGCGGTGGAGGTCGCAGAAGCTTTACAAGACAGTTTAAATGACCCTTGTAAGAGACGTGCAGGTCACAGGATCTTAATAAGACGGTTTAAATGTCCCTTGGAAGAGACATGCAAGTCGCAGTAGCTTACCAAGACGGTTTAAATGGCCCTTGGAAGAGACGTGCAGTTCGCAGTAGCTTAACAAGACGGTTTAAATGCCCCTTGGAAGAGACGTGCTGGTCACAGTAGCTTAACAAGACGGTTTAGATGCCACTTGGAAATGTGGTGGAGGTTACAGTAGCTTAACAAGATGGTTTAAATGCCCCTTGGAAGAGACATGCAGGTCGCAGTAGCTTAACAAGACTGTTTAAATGCCCCTTGGAAGAGAAGTGCTGGTCACAGTAGCTTAACAAGACGGTTTAAATGCCAATTGGAAATGTCGTGGAGGTTACAGTAGCTTAACAAGATGGTTTAAATGCCCCTTGGATGAGCGGTGGAGGTCGCATTAGCTTAACAAGACGGTTTAAATGCCCATTGGAATAGAGGTGCAGGTCGCAGTAGCTTAATAAGACGGTTTAAATGCCCCTTGGAAGAGACATGCAGGTCGCAGTAGCTTAACAAGACAGTTTAAATGCCCCTTGGAAGAGACATGCAGGTCGCAGTAGCTTAAAAAGACGGTTTAAAGGCCCTTTGGAAGAGACATGCAGGTCGCAGTAGCTTAACAAGATGGTTTAAATGCCCCTTGGAAGAGTGGTGGAGGTCGCATTATCTTAACAAGACGGTTTAAATGCCCATTGGAAGAGAGGTGCAGGTCGCAGTAGCTTAATAAGACGGTTTAAATGCCCCTTGGAAGAGCGGTGGAAGTCGCAGTAGCTTAACAAGACGGTTTAAATGCCCCTTGGAAGAGACGTGCAAGTCGCAGTAGCTTAACAAGACAATTTAAATGCCCCTTGGAAGAGACGTGCAGGTCGCAGTAGCTTAACAAGACAGTTTAAATGCCCCTTGGAAGAGCGGTGGAGGTCGCAGAAGCTTAACAAGACAGTTTAAATGCCCCTTGGAAGAGACGTGCAGGTCACAGGAGCTTAATAAGACGGTTTAAATATCCCTTGGAAGAGACGTGCAGGTCGCAGTAGCTTAACAAGACGGTTTAAATGCCCCTTGGAAGAGACGTGCAGGTCGCAGTAGCTTAACAAGACGGTTTAAATGCCACTTTGAAGAGCGGTGTAGGTCACAGTAGCTTAACAAGACAGTTTAAATGCCCCTTGGAAGAGACGTGCAGGTCGCAGTATCTTAACAAGACAGTTTAAATGCCCATTGGAAGAGACGTGCAGGTCGCAGTAGCTTAATAAGATGGTTTAAATGCCCCTTGGAAGAGACGTGCAGGTCGCAGTAGCTTAACAAGACAGTTTAAATGCCCCCTTGGAAGAGACGTGCAGGTCGCAGTAGCTTAACAAGATGGTTTAAATGCCCTTTGGAAAAGACGTGAAGTTCGCAGTAGCTTAACAAGATTGTTTAAATGCCCCTTGGAAGAGACGTGCAGGTCGCAGTAGCTTAACAAGACAGTTTAAATGCCCCTTGGAAGAGACATGCAGGTCACAGTAGCTTACCAAGACGGTTTAAATGCCCCTTGGAAGAGACGTGCAGGTCGCAGTAGCTTAACAAGATGGTTTAAATGCCCCTTGGAACAGACGTGCAGGTCGCAGTAGCTTACCAAGACGGTTTAAATGCCCTTTGGAAGAGACGTGCAGGTCGCAGTAGCTTAACAAGACAGTTTAAATGCCCCTTGGAAGAGACGTGAAGGTCGCAGTAGCTTAATAATACGGTTTAAATTCCCCTTGCAAGAGACGTGCAGGTCGCAGTAGCATAATAAGACAGTTTAAATGCCCCTTAGAAGAGACGTGCAGGTCGCAGTAGCTTAAAAAGACGGTTTAAATGCCCTTTGGAAGAGACATGCAGGTCGCAGCAGCTTAATAAGACGGTTTAAATGCCCCTTGGAAGAGACGTGCAGGTCGCAGTAGCTTAACAAGACGGTTTAAATACCCCTTGGAAGAGACGTGCTGGTCGCAGTAGCTTAACAAGATGGTTTAAGTGCTCCTTGGAAGAGCGGTGGAGGTCGCAGAAGCTTAACAAGACAGTTTAAATGCCCCTTGGAAGAGACGTGCAGGTCACAGTAGATTAATAAGATGGTTTAAATGCCCCTTGCAAGTGACGTGCAGGTCGCAGTAGCTTAATAAGACGATTTAAATGCCCCTTGAGAAGAGACGTGCAGGTCGCAGTAGCTTAACAAGACGGTTTAAATGCCCCTTGGAAATGTGGTGGAGGTTACAGTAGCTTAATAAGACGGTTTAAATGCCCCTTGCAAGAGACGTGCAGGTCACAGTAGCTTAACAAGACGGTTTAAATGCCATTTGGGAGAGACGTGCATGTCGCAGTAGCTTAACAAGATGGTTTAAATGCCCCTTGGAAGAGTAGTGGAGGTCGAATTAGCTTAACAAGACGGTTTAAATGCCCATTGGAAGAGAGGTGCAGGTCGCCGTAGCTTAATAAGACGGTTTAAATGCCCCTTGGAAGAGCGGTGGAAGTCGCAGTAGCTTAACAAGACGGTTTAAATGCCCCTTGGAATAGACATGCAGGTCACAGTAGCTTAACAAGACGGTTTAAATGCCCCTTGGAAGAGACGTGCAGGTCGCAGTAGCTTAACAAGATCGTTTAAATGCCCCTTGGAAGAGACATGCAGGTCGCAGTAGCTTAACAAGACGGATTAAATGCCCCTTGGAAAAGACGTGCAGGTCGCAGTAGCTTAACAAGACGGTTTAAATGCCCCTTGGAAATGTGGTGGAGGTTACAGTAGCTTAACAAGACGGTTTAAATGCCCCTTGGAAGAGACGTGCAGGTCGCAGTAGCTTAACAAGACTGTTTAAATGCCCCTTGGAAGAGACGTGCAGGTCGCAGTAGCTTAACAAGACAGTTTAAATGCCCCTGGGAAGAGACGTGCAGGTCACAGGATCATAACAAGACGGTTTAAATGTCCCTTGGAAGAGACATGCAGGTCGCAGTAGCTTACCAAGACGGTTTAAATGGCAATTGGAAGAGACGTGCAGGTCGCAGAAGCTTTACAAGACAGTTTAAATGCCCCTTGTAAGAGACGTGCTGGTCACAGTAGCTTAACAAGACGGTTTAAATGCCACTTGGAATTGTGGTGGAGGTTACAGTAGCTTAACAAGATGGTTTAAATGCCCCTTGGAAGAGACATGCAGGTCGCAGTAGCTAAATAAAACGGTTTAAATGCCCCTTGGAAGAGACGTGCAGGTCGCAGTAGCTTAACAAGACTGTTTAAATGCCCCTTGGAAGAGACGTGCAGGTCACAGTAGCTTAACAAGACGGTTTAAATGCCCCTTGGAAGAGAAGTGCTGGTCGCAGTAGCTTAAAAAGACGGTTTAAAGGCCCTTTGGAAGAGACATGCAGGTCGCAGCAGCTTAACAAGACGGTTTAAATGCCCCTTGGAAAAGACATGAAGTTCGCAGTAGCTTAACAAGATTGTTTAAATGCCCCTTGGAAGAGACGTGCAGGTCGCAGTAGCTTAACAAGACAGTTTAAATGCCCCTTGGAAGAGATATGCAGGTCACAGTAGTTTAACAAGACGGTTTAAATGCCCCTTGGAAGAGACGTGCTGGTCGCAGTAGCTTAACAAGATGGTTTAAGTGCCCCTTGGAAGAGCGGTGGAGATCGCAGAAGCTTAACAAGACAGTTTAAATGACCCTTGGAAGAGACGTGCAGGTCACAGGAGCTTAATAAGACGTTTTAAATGTCCCTTGGAAGAGACGTGCAGGTCGCAATAGCTTAACAAGACAGTTTAAATGCCCCTTCGAAGAGACGCGCAGGTCGCAGTAGATTAACAAGACGGTTTAAATGCCACTTGGAAGAGCCGTGTAGGTCACAGTAGCTTAACAAGACAGTTTAAATGTCCCTTGGAAGAGACGTGCAGGTCGCAGTATCTTAACAAGACAGTTTAAATGCCCCTTGGAAGAGACGTGCAGGTCGCAGTAGCTTAACAAGACGGTTTAAATGCCCCCTTGGAAGAGACGTGCAGGTCGCCGTAGCTTAACAAGACGGTTTAAATGTCCCTTGGAAAAGACGTGAAGTTCGCAGTAGCTTAACAAGATTGTTTAAATGCCCCTTGGAAGAGACGTGGAGGTCGCAGTAGCTTAACAAGACAGTTTAAATGCCCCTTGGAAGAGACAAGCAGGTCACAATAGCTTAACAAGACGGTTTAAATGCCCCTTGGAAGAGACGTGCAGGTCGCAGTAGCTTAACAAGATGGTTTAAATGCCCCTTGGAACAGACGTGCACGTCGCAGTAGCTTACCAAGACGGTTTAAATGCCCTTTGGAAGAGACGTGCAGGTCACAGTAGCTTAACAAGACAGTTTAAATGCCCCTTGGAAGAGACGTGAAGGCCGCAGTAGCTTAATAATACGGTTTAAATTCCCCTTGCAAGAGACGTGCAGGTCGCAGTAGCTTAATAAGACTGTTTAAATGCCCTTTGGAAGAGACATGCAGGTCGCAGCAGCTTAACAAGACGGTTTAAATGCCCCTTGGAAGAGATGTGCAGTTCGCAGTAGCTTAAAAAGACGGTTTAAATGCCCTTTGGTAGAGACATGCAGGTCGCAGCAGCTTAACAAGACGGTTTAAATACCCCTTGGAAGAGACGTGCTGGTCGCAGTAGCTTAACAAGATGGTTTAAGTGCCCCTTGGAAGAGCGGTGGAGGTCGCAGAAGCTTAACAAGACAGTTTAAATGCCCCTTGGAAGAGACGTGCAGGTCACAGGAGCTTAATAAGACGGTTTAAATGTCCCTTGGAAGAGACGTGCAGTTCGCAGTAGCTTAACAAGACAGTTTAAATGCCCCTTGGAAGAGACGTGCAGGTTGCAGTAGCTTAAAAAGACGGTTTAAATGCCCCTTGGTAGAGCGGTGGAGGTCACAGTAGCTTAACAAGATGGTTTAAATGCCCCTTGGAAGAGAAGTGCAGGTCGCAGTAGCTTACCAAGACGATTTAAATGCCCTTTGGAAGAGACATGCAGGTCGCAGTAGCTTAACAAGACGGTTTAAATGCCCCTTGGATGAGCGGTGTAGATCGCAGTAGATTAAAAAGACGGTTTAAATGCCCTTTGGAAGAGACGTGCAGGTCGCAGTAGCTTAACAAGACGGTTTAAATGCCCCTTGGAAATGTGGTGGAGGTTACAGTAGCTTAACAAGACGGTTTAAATGCCCCTTGGAAGAGACGTGCAGGTCGCAGTAGCTTAACAAGACTGTTTAAATGCCCCTTGGAAGAGACGTGCAGGTCGCAGTAGCTTAACAAGACAGTTTAAATGCCCCTTGGAAGAGACGTGCAGGTCACAGGATCATAACAAGACGGTTTAAATGTCCCTTGGAAGAGACATGCAGGTCGCAGTAGCTTACCAAGACGGTTTAAATGGCCCTTGGAAGAGACGTGCAGGTCGCAGAAGCTTAACAAGACGGTTTAAATGCCCCTTGGAAGAGACGTGCTGGTCACAGTAGCTTAACAAGACGGTTTAAATGCCACTTGGAAATGTGGTGGAGGTTACAGTAGCTTAACAAGATGGTTTAAATGCCCCTTGGAAGAGACATGCAGGTCGCAGTAGCTTAACAAGACGGTTTAAATGCCCCTTGGAAGAGACGTGCAGGTCGCAGTAGCTTAACAAGACTGTTTAAATGCCCCTTGGAAGAGACGTGCTGGTCACAGTAGCTTAACAAGACGGTTTAAATGCCCCTTGGAAATGTGGTGGAGGTTACAGTAGCTTAACAAGACGGTTTAAATGCCCCTTGGAAGAGACGTGCAGGTCGCAGTAGCTTAACAAGACTGTTTAAATGCCCCTTGGAAGAGACGTGCAGGTCGCAGTAGCTTAACAAGACAGTTTAAATATCCCTTGGAAGAGCGGTGGAGGTCGCAGAAGCTTTACAAGACAGTTTAAATGACCCTTGTAAGAGACGTGCAGGTCACAGGATCTTAATAAGACGGTTTAAATGTCCCTTGGAAGAGACATGCAAGTCGCAGTAGCTTACCAAGACGGTTTAAATGGCCCTTGGAAGAGACGTGCAGTTCGCAGTAGCTTAACAAGACGGTTTAAATGCCCCTTGGAAGAGACGTGCTGGTCACAGTAGCTTAACAAGACGGTTTAGATGCCACTTGGAAATGTGGTGGAGGTTACAGTAGCTTAACAAGATGGTTTAAATGCCCCTTGGAAGAGACATGCAGGTCGCAGTAGCTTAACAAGACTGTTTAAATGCCCCTTGGAAGAGAAGTGCTGGTCACAGTAGCTTAACAAGACGGTTTAAATGCCAATTGGAAATGTCGTGGAGGTTACAGTAGCTTAACAAGATGGTTTAAATGCCCCTTGGATGAGCGGTGGAGGTCGCATTAGCTTAACAAGACGGTTTAAATGCCCATTGGAATAGAGGTGCAGGTCGCAGTAGCTTAATAAGACGGTTTAAATGCCCCTTGGAAGAGACATGCAGGTCGCAGTAGCTTAACAAGACAGTTTAAATGCCCCTTGGAAGAGACATGCAGGTCGCAGTAGCTTAAAAAGACGGTTTAAAGGCCCTTTGGAAGAGACATGCAGGTCGCAGTAGCTTAACAAGATGGTTTAAATGCCCCTTGGAAGAGTGGTGGAGGTCGCATTATCTTAACAAGACGGTTTAAATGCCCATTGGAAGAGAGGTGCAGGTCGCAGTAGCTTAATAAGACGGTTTAAATGCCCCTTGGAAGAGCGGTGGAAGTCGCAGTAGCTTAACAAGACGGTTTAAATGCCCCTTGGAAGAGACGTGCAAGTCGCAGTAGCTTAACAAGACAATTTAAATGCCCCTTGGAAGAGACGTGCAGGTCGCAGTAGCTTAACAAGACAGTTTAAATGCCCCTTGGAAGAGCGGTGGAGGTCGCAGAAGCTTAACAAGACAGTTTAAATGCCCCTTGGAAGAGACGTGCAGGTCACAGGAGCTTAATAAGACGGTTTAAATATCCCTTGGAAGAGACGTGCAGGTCGCAGTAGCTTAACAAGACGGTTTAAATGCCCCTTGGAAGAGACGTGCAGGTCGCAGTAGCTTAACAAGACGGTTTAAATGCCACTTTGAAGAGCGGTGTAGGTCACAGTAGCTTAACAAGACAGTTTAAATGCCCCTTGGAAGAGACGTGCAGGTCGCAGTATCTTAACAAGACAGTTTAAATGCCCATTGGAAGAGACGTGCAGGTCGCAGTAGCTTAATAAGATGGTTTAAATGCCCCTTGGAAGAGACGTGCAGGTCGCAGTAGCTTAACAAGACAGTTTAAATGCCCCCTTGGAAGAGACGTGCAGGTCGCAGTAGCTTAACAAGATGGTTTAAATGCCCTTTGGAAAAGACGTGAAGTTCGCAGTAGCTTAACAAGATTGTTTAAATGCCCCTTGGAAGAGACGTGCAGGTCGCAGTAGCTTAACAAGACAGTTTAAATGCCCCTTGGAAGAGACATGCAGGTCACAGTAGCTTACCAAGACGGTTTAAATGCCCCTTGGAAGAGACGTGCAGGTCGCAGTAGCTTAACAAGATGGTTTAAATGCCCCTTGGAACAGACGTGCAGGTCGCAGTAGCTTACCAAGACGGTTTAAATGCCCTTTGGAAGAGACGTGCAGGTCGCAGTAGCTTAACAAGACAGTTTAAATGCCCCTTGGAAGAGACGTGAAGGTCGCAGTAGCTTAATAATACGGTTTAAATTCCCCTTGCAAGAGACGTGCAGGTCGCAGTAGCATAATAAGACAGTTTAAATGCCCCTTAGAAGAGACGTGCAGGTCGCAGTAGCTTAAAAAGACGGTTTAAATGCCCTTTGGAAGAGACATGCAGGTCGCAGCAGCTTAATAAGACGGTTTAAATGCCCCTTGGAAGAGACGTGCAGGTCGCAGTAGCTTAACAAGACGGTTTAAATACCCCTTGGAAGAGACGTGCTGGTCGCAGTAGCTTAACAAGATGGTTTAAGTGCTCCTTGGAAGAGCGGTGGAGGTCGCAGAAGCTTAACAAGACAGTTTAAATGCCCCTTGGAAGAGACGTGCAGGTCACAGTAGATTAATAAGATGGTTTAAATGCCCCTTGCAAGTGACGTGCAGGTCGCAGTAGCTTAATAAGACGATTTAAATGCCCCTTGAGAAGAGACGTGCAGGTCGCAGTAGCTTAACAAGACGGTTTAAATGCCCCTTGGAAATGTGGTGGAGGTTACAGTAGCTTAATAAGACGGTTTAAATGCCCCTTGCAAGAGACGTGCAGGTCACAGTAGCTTAACAAGACGGTTTAAATGCCATTTGGGAGAGACGTGCATGTCGCAGTAGCTTAACAAGATGGTTTAAATGCCCCTTGGAAGAGTAGTGGAGGTCGAATTAGCTTAACAAGACGGTTTAAATGCCCATTGGAAGAGAGGTGCAGGTCGCCGTAGCTTAATAAGACGGTTTAAATGCCCCTTGGAAGAGCGGTGGAAGTCGCAGTAGCTTAACAAGACGGTTTAAATGCCCCTTGGAATAGACATGCAGGTCACAGTAGCTTAACAAGACGGTTTAAATGCCCCTTGGAAGAGACGTGCAGGTCGCAGTAGCTTAACAAGATCGTTTAAATGCCCCTTGGAAGAGACATGCAGGTCGCAGTAGCTTAACAAGACGGATTAAATGCCCCTTGGAAAAGACGTGCAGGTCGCAGTAGCTTAACAAGACGGTTTAAATGCCCCTTGGAAATGTGGTGGAGGTTACAGTAGCTTAACAAGACGGTTTAAATGCCCCTTGGAAGAGACGTGCAGGTCGCAGTAGCTTAACAAGACTGTTTAAATGCCCCTTGGAAGAGACGTGCAGGTCGCAGTAGCTTAACAAGACAGTTTAAATGCCCCTGGGAAGAGACGTGCAGGTCACAGGATCATAACAAGACGGTTTAAATGTCCCTTGGAAGAGACATGCAGGTCGCAGTAGCTTACCAAGACGGTTTAAATGGCAATTGGAAGAGACGTGCAGGTCGCAGAAGCTTTACAAGACAGTTTAAATGCCCCTTGTAAGAGACGTGCTGGTCACAGTAGCTTAACAAGACGGTTTAAATGCCACTTGGAATTGTGGTGGAGGTTACAGTAGCTTAACAAGATGGTTTAAATGCCCCTTGGAAGAGACATGCAGGTCGCAGTAGCTAAATAAAACGGTTTAAATGCCCCTTGGAAGAGACGTGCAGGTCGCAGTAGCTTAACAAGACTGTTTAAATGCCCCTTGGAAGAGACGTGCAGGTCACAGTAGCTTAACAAGACGGTTTAAATGCCCCTTGGAAGAGAAGTGCTGGTCGCAGTAGCTTAAAAAGACGGTTTAAAGGCCCTTTGGAAGAGACATGCAGGTCGCAGCAGCTTAACAAGACGGTTTAAATGCCCCTTGGAAAAGACATGAAGTTCGCAGTAGCTTAACAAGATTGTTTAAATGCCCCTTGGAAGAGACGTGCAGGTCGCAGTAGCTTAACAAGACAGTTTAAATGCCCCTTGGAAGAGATATGCAGGTCACAGTAGTTTAACAAGACGGTTTAAATGCCCCTTGGAAGAGACGTGCTGGTCGCAGTAGCTTAACAAGATGGTTTAAGTGCCCCTTGGAAGAGCGGTGGAGATCGCAGAAGCTTAACAAGACAGTTTAAATGACCCTTGGAAGAGACGTGCAGGTCACAGGAGCTTAATAAGACGTTTTAAATGTCCCTTGGAAGAGACGTGCAGGTCGCAATAGCTTAACAAGACAGTTTAAATGCCCCTTCGAAGAGACGCGCAGGTCGCAGTAGATTAACAAGACGGTTTAAATGCCACTTGGAAGAGCCGTGTAGGTCACAGTAGCTTAACAAGACAGTTTAAATGTCCCTTGGAAGAGACGTGCAGGTCGCAGTATCTTAACAAGACAGTTTAAATGCCCCTTGGAAGAGACGTGCAGGTCGCAGTAGCTTAACAAGACGGTTTAAATGCCCCCTTGGAAGAGACGTGCAGGTCGCCGTAGCTTAACAAGACGGTTTAAATGTCCCTTGGAAAAGACGTGAAGTTCGCAGTAGCTTAACAAGATTGTTTAAATGCCCCTTGGAAGAGACGTGGAGGTCGCAGTAGCTTAACAAGACAGTTTAAATGCCCCTTGGAAGAGACAAGCAGGTCACAATAGCTTAACAAGACGGTTTAAATGCCCCTTGGAAGAGACGTGCAGGTCGCAGTAGCTTAACAAGATGGTTTAAATGCCCCTTGGAACAGACGTGCACGTCGCAGTAGCTTACCAAGACGGTTTAAATGCCCTTTGGAAGAGACGTGCAGGTCACAGTAGCTTAACAAGACAGTTTAAATGCCCCTTGGAAGAGACGTGAAGGCCGCAGTAGCTTAATAATACGGTTTAAATTCCCCTTGCAAGAGACGTGCAGGTCGCAGTAGCTTAATAAGACTGTTTAAATGCCCTTTGGAAGAGACATGCAGGTCGCAGCAGCTTAACAAGACGGTTTAAATGCCCCTTGGAAGAGATGTGCAGTTCGCAGTAGCTTAAAAAGACGGTTTAAATGCCCTTTGGTAGAGACATGCAGGTCGCAGCAGCTTAACAAGACGGTTTAAATACCCCTTGGAAGAGACGTGCTGGTCGCAGTAGCTTAACAAGATGGTTTAAGTGCCCCTTGGAAGAGCGGTGGAGGTCGCAGAAGCTTAACAAGACAGTTTAAATGCCCCTTGGAAGAGACGTGCAGGTCACAGGAGCTTAATAAGACGGTTTAAATGTCCCTTGGAAGAGACGTGCAGTTCGCAGTAGCTTAACAAGACAGTTTAAATGCCCCTTGGAAGAGACGTGCAGGTTGCAGTAGCTTAAAAAGACGGTTTAAATGCCCCTTGGTAGAGCGGTGGAGGTCACAGTAGCTTAACAAGATGGTTTAAATGCCCCTTGGAAGAGAAGTGCAGGTCGCAGTAGCTTACCAAGACGATTTAAATGCCCTTTGGAAGAGACATGCAGGTCGCAGTAGCTTAACAAGACGGTTTAAATGCCCCTTGGATGAGCGGTGTAGATCGCAGTAGATTAAAAAGACGGTTTAAATGCCCTTTGGAAGAGACGTGCAGGTCGCAGTAGCTTAACAAGACGGTTTAAATGCCCCTTGGAAATGTGGTGGAGGTTACAGTAGCTTAACAAGACGGTTTAAATGCCCCTTGGAAGAGACGTGCAGGTCGCAGTAGCTTAACAAGACTGTTTAAATGCCCCTTGGAAGAGACGTGCAGGTCGCAGTAGCTTAACAAGACAGTTTAAATGCCCCTTGGAAGAGACGTGCAGGTCACAGGATCATAACAAGACGGTTTAAATGTCCCTTGGAAGAGACATGCAGGTCGCAGTAGCTTACCAAGACGGTTTAAATGGCCCTTGGAAGAGACGTGCAGGTCGCAGAAGCTTAACAAGACGGTTTAAATGCCCCTTGGAAGAGACGTGCTGGTCACAGTAGCTTAACAAGACGGTTTAAATGCCACTTGGAAATGTGGTGGAGGTTACAGTAGCTTAACAAGATGGTTTAAATGCCCCTTGGAAGAGACATGCAGGTCGCAGTAGCTTAACAAGACGGTTTAAATGCCCCTTGGAAGAGACGTGCAGGTCGCAGTAGCTTAACAAGACTGTTTAAATGCCCCTTGGAAGAGACGTGCTGGTCACAGTAGCTTAACAAGACGGTTTAAATGCCCCTTGGAAATGTGGTGGAGGTTACAGTAGCTTAACAAGACGGTTTAAATGCCCCTTGGAAGAGACGTGCAGGTCGCAGTAGCTTAACAAGACTGTTTAAATGCCCCTTGGAAGAGACGTGCAGGTCGCAGTAGCTTAACAAGACAGTTTAAATATCCCTTGGAAGAGCGGTGGAGGTCGCAGAAGCTTTACAAGACAGTTTAAATGACCCTTGTAAGAGACGTGCAGGTCACAGGATCTTAATAAGACGGTTTAAATGTCCCTTGGAAGAGACATGCAAGTCGCAGTAGCTTACCAAGACGGTTTAAATGGCCCTTGGAAGAGACGTGCAGTTCGCAGTAGCTTAACAAGACGGTTTAAATGCCCCTTGGAAGAGACGTGCTGGTCACAGTAGCTTAACAAGACGGTTTAGATGCCACTTGGAAATGTGGTGGAGGTTACAGTAGCTTAACAAGATGGTTTAAATGCCCCTTGGAAGAGACATGCAGGTCGCAGTAGCTTAACAAGACTGTTTAAATGCCCCTTGGAAGAGAAGTGCTGGTCACAGTAGCTTAACAAGACGGTTTAAATGCCAATTGGAAATGTCGTGGAGGTTACAGTAGCTTAACAAGATGGTTTAAATGCCCCTTGGATGAGCGGTGGAGGTCGCATTAGCTTAACAAGACGGTTTAAATGCCCATTGGAATAGAGGTGCAGGTCGCAGTAGCTTAATAAGACGGTTTAAATGCCCCTTGGAAGAGACATGCAGGTCGCAGTAGCTTAACAAGACAGTTTAAATGCCCCTTGGAAGAGACATGCAGGTCGCAGTAGCTTAAAAAGACGGTTTAAAGGCCCTTTGGAAGAGACATGCAGGTCGCAGTAGCTTAACAAGATGGTTTAAATGCCCCTTGGAAGAGTGGTGGAGGTCGCATTATCTTAACAAGACGGTTTAAATGCCCATTGGAAGAGAGGTGCAGGTCGCAGTAGCTTAATAAGACGGTTTAAATGCCCCTTGGAAGAGCGGTGGAAGTCGCAGTAGCTTAACAAGACGGTTTAAATGCCCCTTGGAAGAGACGTGCAAGTCGCAGTAGCTTAACAAGACAATTTAAATGCCCCTTGGAAGAGACGTGCAGGTCGCAGTAGCTTAACAAGACAGTTTAAATGCCCCTTGGAAGAGCGGTGGAGGTCGCAGAAGCTTAACAAGACAGTTTAAATGCCCCTTGGAAGAGACGTGCAGGTCACAGGAGCTTAATAAGACGGTTTAAATATCCCTTGGAAGAGACGTGCAGGTCGCAGTAGCTTAACAAGACGGTTTAAATGCCCCTTGGAAGAGACGTGCAGGTCGCAGTAGCTTAACAAGACGGTTTAAATGCCACTTTGAAGAGCGGTGTAGGTCACAGTAGCTTAACAAGACAGTTTAAATGCCCCTTGGAAGAGACGTGCAGGTCGCAGTATCTTAACAAGACAGTTTAAATGCCCATTGGAAGAGACGTGCAGGTCGCAGTAGCTTAATAAGATGGTTTAAATGCCCCTTGGAAGAGACGTGCAGGTCGCAGTAGCTTAACAAGACAGTTTAAATGCCCCCTTGGAAGAGACGTGCAGGTCGCAGTAGCTTAACAAGATGGTTTAAATGCCCTTTGGAAAAGACGTGAAGTTCGCAGTAGCTTAACAAGATTGTTTAAATGCCCCTTGGAAGAGACGTGCAGGTCGCAGTAGCTTAACAAGACAGTTTAAATGCCCCTTGGAAGAGACATGCAGGTCACAGTAGCTTACCAAGACGGTTTAAATGCCCCTTGGAAGAGACGTGCAGGTCGCAGTAGCTTAACAAGATGGTTTAAATGCCCCTTGGAACAGACGTGCAGGTCGCAGTAGCTTACCAAGACGGTTTAAATGCCCTTTGGAAGAGACGTGCAGGTCGCAGTAGCTTAACAAGACAGTTTAAATGCCCCTTGGAAGAGACGTGAAGGTCGCAGTAGCTTAATAATACGGTTTAAATTCCCCTTGCAAGAGACGTGCAGGTCGCAGTAGCATAATAAGACAGTTTAAATGCCCCTTAGAAGAGACGTGCAGGTCGCAGTAGCTTAAAAAGACGGTTTAAATGCCCTTTGGAAGAGACATGCAGGTCGCAGCAGCTTAATAAGACGGTTTAAATGCCCCTTGGAAGAGACGTGCAGGTCGCAGTAGCTTAACAAGACGGTTTAAATACCCCTTGGAAGAGACGTGCTGGTCGCAGTAGCTTAACAAGATGGTTTAAGTGCTCCTTGGAAGAGCGGTGGAGGTCGCAGAAGCTTAACAAGACAGTTTAAATGCCCCTTGGAAGAGACGTGCAGGTCACAGTAGATTAATAAGATGGTTTAAATGCCCCTTGCAAGTGACGTGCAGGTCGCAGTAGCTTAATAAGACGATTTAAATGCCCCTTGAGAAGAGACGTGCAGGTCGCAGTAGCTTAACAAGACGGTTTAAATGCCCCTTGGAAATGTGGTGGAGGTTACAGTAGCTTAATAAGACGGTTTAAATGCCCCTTGCAAGAGACGTGCAGGTCACAGTAGCTTAACAAGACGGTTTAAATGCCATTTGGGAGAGACGTGCATGTCGCAGTAGCTTAACAAGATGGTTTAAATGCCCCTTGGAAGAGTAGTGGAGGTCGAATTAGCTTAACAAGACGGTTTAAATGCCCATTGGAAGAGAGGTGCAGGTCGCCGTAGCTTAATAAGACGGTTTAAATGCCCCTTGGAAGAGCGGTGGAAGTCGCAGTAGCTTAACAAGACGGTTTAAATGCCCCTTGGAATAGACATGCAGGTCACAGTAGCTTAACAAGACGGTTTAAATGCCCCTTGGAAGAGACGTGCAGGTCGCAGTAGCTTAACAAGATCGTTTAAATGCCCCTTGGAAGAGACATGCAGGTCGCAGTAGCTTAACAAGACGGATTAAATGCCCCTTGGAAAAGACGTGCAGGTCGCAGTAGCTTAACAAGACGGTTTAAATGCCCCTTAGAAGAGACGTGCAGGTCGCAGTAGCTTAATAAGACGGTTTAAATGCCCCTTGGAAGAGCGGTGGAAGTCGCAGTAGCTTAACAAGACGGTTTAAATGCCCCTTGGAAGAGACGTGCAAGTCGCAGTAGCTTAACAAGACAATTTAAATGCCCCTTGGAAGAGACGTGCAGGTCGCAGTAGCTTAACAAGACAGTTTAAATGCCCCTTGGAAGAGCGGTGGAGGTCGCAGAAGCTTAACAAGACAGTTTAAATGCCCCTTGGAAGAGACGTGCAGGTCACAGGAGCTTAATAAGACGGTTTAAATATCCCTTGGAAGAGACGTGCAGGTCGCAGTAGCTTAACAAGACGGTTTAAATGCCCCTTGGAAGAGACGTGAAGGTCGCAGTAGCTTAATAAGACGGTTTAAATTCCCCTTGCAAGAGACGTGCAGGTCGCAGTAGCTTAACAAGACGGTTTAAATGCCCCTTAGAAGAGACGTGCAGGTCGCAGTAGCTTAAAAAGACGGTTTAAATGTCCCTTGGAAGAGACATGCAGGTCGCAGCAGCTTAACAAGACTGTTTAAATGCCCCTTGGAAGAGACGTGCAGGTCGCAGTAGCTTAACAAGACGGTTTAAACGCACCTTGGTAGAGACATGCAGGTCGCAGTAGCTTAACAAGACGGTTTAAATACCCCATTGAAGAGACGTGCATGTCGCAGTAGCTTAACAATACGGTTTAAATGCCCCTTGGAAAAGTGGTGGAGGTTACAGTAGCTTAACAAGACGGTTTAAATGCCCTTGGAAGAGACGTGCAAGTCGCAGTAGCTTAACAAGACGATTTAAATGCCCCTTGGAAGAGACGTGCAGGTCGCAGTAGCTTAACAAGACGGTTTAAATGCCATTTGGGAGAGACGTGCATGTCGCAGTAGCTTAACAAGATGGTTTAAATGCCCCTTGGAAGAGTAGTGGAGGTCGAATTAGCTTAACAAGACGGTTTAAATGCCCATTGGAAGAGAGGTGCAGGTCGCCGTAGCTTAATAAGACGGTTTAAATGCCCCTTGGAAGAGCGGTGGAAGTCGCAGTAGCTTAACAAGACGGTTTAAATGCCCCTTGGAATAGACATGCAGGTCACAGTAGCTTAACAAGACGGTTTAAATGCCCCTTGGAAGAGACGTGCAGGTCGCAGTAGCTTAACAAGATGGTTTAAATGCCCCTTGGAAGAGACATGCAGGTCGCAGTAGCTTAACAAGACGGATTAAATGCCCCTTGGAAAAGACGTGCAGGTCGCAGTAGCTTAACAAGACGGTTTAAATGCCCCTTGGAAATGTGGTGGAGGTTACAGTAGCTTAACAAGACGGTTTAAATGCCCCTTGGAAGAGACGTGCAGGTCGCAGTAGCTTAACAAGACTGTTTAAATGCCCCTTGGAAGAGACGTGCAGGTCGCAGTAGCTTAACAAGACAGTTTAAATGCCCCTGGGAAGAGACGTGCAGGTCACAGGATCATAACAAGACGGTTTAAATGTCCCTTGGAAGAGACATGCAGGTCGCAGTAGCTTACCAAGACGGTTTAAATGGCCCTTGGAAGAGACGTGCAGGTCGCAGAAGCTTTACAAGACAGTTTAAATGCCCCTTGTAAGAGACGTGCAGGTCACAGGATCTTAATAAGACGGTTTAAATGTCCCTTGGAAGAGACATGCAAGTCGCAGTAGCTTACCAAGACGGTTTAAATGGCCCTTGGAAGAGACGTGCAGGTCGCAGTAGCTTAACAAGACGGTTTAAATGCCCCTTGGAAGAGACGTGCTGGTCACAGTAGCTTAACAAGACGGTTTAAATGCCACTTGGAAATGTGGTGGAGGTTACAGTAGCTTAACAAGATGGTTTAAATGCCCCTTGGAAGAGACATGCAGGTCGCAGTAGCTTAACAAGACTGTTTAAATGCCCCTTGGAAGAGAAGTGCTGGTCACAGTAGCTTAACAAGACGGTTTAAATGCCAATTGGAAATGTCGTGGAGGTTACAGTAGCTTAACAAGATGGTTTAAATGCCCCTTGGATGAGCGGTGGAGGTCGCATTAGCTTAACAAAACGGTTTAAATGCCCATTGGAAAAGAGGTGCAGGTCGCAGTAGCTTAATATGACGGTTTAAATGCCCCTTGGAAGAGACATGCAGGTCGCAGTAGCTTAACAAGACAGTTTAAATGCCCCTTGGAAGAGACATGCAGGTCGCAGTAGCTTAAAAAGACTGTTTAAAGGCCCTTTGGAAGAGACATGCAGGTCGCAGCAGCTTAACAAGACGGTTTAAATGCCACTTGGAAGAGACGTGCAGGTCGCAGTAGCTTAACAAGATGGTTTAAATGCCCCTTGGAAGAGTGGTGGAGTTCGCATTAGCTTAACAAGACGGTTTAAATGCCCATTGGAAGAGAGGTGCAGGTCGCAGTAGCTTAATAAGACGGTTTAAATGCCCCTTGGAAGAGCGGTGGAAGTCGCAGTAGCTTAACAAGACGCTTTAAATGCCCCTTGGAAGAGACGTACAAGTCGCAGTAGCTTAACAAGACAATTTAAATGCCCCTTGGAAGAGACGTGCAGGTCGCAGTAGCTTAACAAGAACGTTTAAATGCCCCTTGGAAGTGCGGTGGAGGTCGCAGAAGCTTAACAAGACAGTTTAAATGCCCCTTGGAAGAGACGTGCAGGTCACAGGAGCTTAATAAGACGGTTTAAATGTCCCTTGGAAGAGACGTGCAGGTCGCAGTAGCTTAACAAGACGGTTTAAATGCCCCTTGGAAGAGACGTGCAGGTCGCAGTAGCTTAACAAGACGGTTTAAATGCCACTTGGAAGAGCGGTGTAGGTCACAGTAGCTTAACAAGACAGTTTAAATGCCCTTGGAAGAGACATGCAGGTCGCAGTAGCTTAACAAGACAGTTTAAATGCCCCTTGGAAGAGACATGCAGGTCGCAGTAGCTTAACAAGACGGTTTAAATGCCACTTGGAAGAGCGGTGGAGGTCACAGTAGCTTAACAAGACAGTTTAAATGCCCTTGGAAGAGACGTGCAGGTCGCAGTAGCTTAACAAGACAGTTTAAATGCCCCTTGGAAGAGACGTGCAGGTCGCAGTAGCTTAACAAGATGGTTTAAATGCCCCTTGGAAGAGACGTGCAGGTCGCAGTAGCTTAACAAGACAGTTTAAATGCCCCTTGGAGGAGACTTGCTGGTCGCAGTAGCTTAATAAGATGGTTTAAGTGCCCCTTGGAAGAGCGGTGGAGGTCGCAGAAGCTTAACCAGACAGTTTAAATGCCCCTTGGAAGAGACGTGCAGGTCACAGGAGCTTAATAAGACGGTTTAAATGTCCCTTGGAAGAGACGTGCAGGTCGCAGTAGCTTAACAAGACAGTTTAAATGCCCCTTGGAAGAGATGTGCAGGTTGCAGTAGCTTAAAAAGACGGTTTAAATGCCCCTTGGTAGAGCGGTGGAGGTCACAGTAGCTTAACAAGATGGTTTAAATGCCCCTTGGAAGAGAAGTGCCGGTCGCAGTAGCTTACCAAGAGGATTTAAATGCCCTTTGGAAGAGACATGCAGGTCGCAGTAGCTTAACAAGACGGTTTAAATGCCCCTTGGAAGAGCGGTGGAGGTCGCAGTAGCTTAACAAGAGAGTTTAAATGCCCTTTGGAAGAGACATGCAGGTCACAGCAGCTTAGCAAGACTGTTTAAATGCCGCGTGGAAGAGACGTGCAGGTCGCAGTAGCTTAACAAGATGGTTTAAATGCCCCTTGGAAGAGACATGCAGGTCGCAGTAGCTTAACAAGATGGTTCAAATGCCCCATTGAAGAGACGTGCAGGTCGCAGCAGCTTAACAAGACGGTTTAAATGCCCCTTGGAAAATTGGTGGAGGTTACAGTAGATTAACAAGATGGTTTAAATGCCCCTTGGAAGAGACGTGCAAGTCGCAGTAGCTTAACAAGACGATTTAAATGCCCTCTGAAAGAGACGTGCAGGTCACAGTAGCTTAACAAGACTGTTTAAATGCCCCTTGGAAGAGACTTGCAGGTTGCAGTAGCTTAATAAGACGGTTTAAATGCCCCTTGCAAGAGACGTGCAGGTCACAGTAGCTTAAAAAGACGGCTTAAATGCCACTTGGAAGAGACGTGCAGGTCGCAGTAGCTTAGCAAGACAGTTTAAATGCCCCTTGGAAGAGACGTGCAGGTCGCAGTAGCTTAATAAGACGGTTTAAATGCCCCTTGGATGAGCGGTGGAGGTCGCATTAGCTTAACAAGACAGTTTAAATGCCCCTTGGAAGAGACGTGTAGGTCGCAGTAGCTTAACAAGACAGTTTAAATGCCCCTTGGAAGAGACGTGCAGGTCGCAGTAGCTTAACAAGACAGTTTAAATGCCCCTTGGAAGAGACGTGCAGGTCGCAGTAGCTTAACAAGACAGTTTAAATGCCCCTTGGAAGAGACGTGCAGGTCGCAGTAGCTTAATAAGATGGTTTAAATGCCCCTTGAAAAGGACGTGCAGGTCGCAGTAGCTTAACAAGACTGTTTAAATGCCCCTTGGAAGAGACATGCAGGTCGCAGTAGCTTAACAAGACGGATTAAATGCCCCTTGGAAAAGACGTGCAGGTCGCAGTAGCTTAACAAGACGGTTTAAATGCCCCTTGGAAATGTGGTGGAGGTTACAATAGCTTAACAAGACGGTTTAAATGCCCCTTGGAAGAGACGTGCAGGTCGCAGTAGATTAACAAGACTGTTTAAATGCCCCTTGGAAGAGACGTGCAGGTCGCAGTAGCTTAACAAGACAGTTTAAATGCCCCTTGGAAGAGACGTGCAGGTCACAGGATCTTAATAAGATGGTTTAAATGTCCCTTGGAAGAGACATGCAGGTCGCAGTAGCTTACCAAGACGGTTTAAATGGCCCTTGGAAGAGACGTGCAGGTCGCAGTAGCTTAACAAGACGGTTTAAATTCCCCTTGGAAGAGACGTGCTGGTCACAGTAGCTTAACAAGACGGTTTAAATGCCACTTGGAATTGTGGTGGAGGTTACAGTAGCTTAACAAGATGGTTTAAATGCCCCTTGGAAGAGACATGCAGGTCGCAGTAGCTAAAGAAAACGGTTTAAATGCCCCTTGGAAGAGACGTGCAGGTCGCAGTAGCTTAACAAGACTGTTTAAATGCCCCTTGGAAGAGACGTGCAGGTCACAGTAGCTTAACAAGACGGTTTAAATGCCCCTTGGAAGAGAAGTGCTGGTCGCAGTAGCTTAAAAAGACGGTTTAAAGGCCCTTTGGAAGAGACATGCAGGTCGCAGCAGCTTAACAAGACGGTTTAAATGCCCCTTGGAAAAGACATGAAGTTCGCAGTAGCTTAACAAGATTGTTTAAATGCCCCTTGGAAGAGACGTGCAGGTCGCAGTAGCTTAACAAGACAGTTTAAATGCCCCTTGGAAGAGATATGCAGGTCACAGTAGTTTAACAAGACGGTTTAAATGCCCCTTGGAAGAGACGTGCAGGTCGCAGTAGCTTAACAAGATGGTTTAAATGCCCCTTGGAACAGATGTGCAGGTCGCAGTAGATTAAAAAGACGGTTTAAATGCCCTTTGGAAGAGACGTGCAGGTCGCAGTAGCTTAACAAGACAGTTTAAATGCCCCTTGGAAGAGACGTGAAGGTCGCAGTAGCTTAATAAGACGGTTTAAATTCCCCTTGCAAGAGACGTGCAGGTCGCAGTAGCTTAACAAGACGGTTTAAATGCCCCTTAGAAGAGACGTGCAGGTCGCAGTAGCTTAAAAAGACGGTTTAAATGTCCCTTGGAAGAGACATGCAGGTCGCAGCAGCTTAACAAGACTGTTTAAATGCCCCTTGGAAGAGACGTGCAGGTCGCAGTAGCTTAACAAGACGGTTTAAACGCACCTTGGTAGAGACATGCAGGTCGCAGTAGCTTAACAAGACGGTTTAAATACCCCATTGAAGAGACGTGCATGTCGCAGTAGCTTAACAATACGGTTTAAATGCCCCTTGGAAAAGTGGTGGAGGTTACAGTAGCTTAACAAGACGGTTTAAATGCCCTTGGAAGAGACGTGCAAGTCGCAGTAGCTTAACAAGACGATTTAAATGCCCCTTGGAAGAGACGTGCAGGTCGCAGTAGCTTAACAAGACGGTTTAAATGCCATTTGGGAGAGACGTGCATGTCGCAGTAGCTTAACAAGATGGTTTAAATGCCCCTTGGAAGAGTAGTGGAGGTCGAATTAGCTTAACAAGACGGTTTAAATGCCCATTGGAAGAGAGGTGCAGGTCGCCGTAGCTTAATAAGACGGTTTAAATGCCCCTTGGAAGAGCGGTGGAAGTCGCAGTAGCTTAACAAGACGGTTTAAATGCCCCTTGGAATAGACATGCAGGTCACAGTAGCTTAACAAGACGGTTTAAATGCCCCTTGGAAGAGACGTGCAGGTCGCAGTAGCTTAACAAGATGGTTTAAATGCCCCTTGGAAGAGACATGCAGGTCGCAGTAGCTTAACAAGACGGATTAAATGCCCCTTGGAAAAGACGTGCAGGTCGCAGTAGCTTAACAAGACGGTTTAAATGCCCCTTGGAAATGTGGTGGAGGTTACAGTAGCTTAACAAGACGGTTTAAATGCCCCTTGGAAGAGACGTGCAGGTCGCAGTAGCTTAACAAGACTGTTTAAATGCCCCTTGGAAGAGACGTGCAGGTCGCAGTAGCTTAACAAGACAGTTTAAATGCCCCTGGGAAGAGACGTGCAGGTCACAGGATCATAACAAGACGGTTTAAATGTCCCTTGGAAGAGACATGCAGGTCGCAGTAGCTTACCAAGACGGTTTAAATGGCCCTTGGAAGAGACGTGCAGGTCGCAGAAGCTTTACAAGACAGTTTAAATGCCCCTTGTAAGAGACGTGCAGGTCACAGGATCTTAATAAGACGGTTTAAATGTCCCTTGGAAGAGACATGCAAGTCGCAGTAGCTTATCAAGACGGTTTAAATGGCCCTTGGAAGAGACGTGCAGGTCGCAGTAGCTTAACAAGACGGTTTAAATGCCCCTTGGAAGAGACGTGCTGGTCACAGTAGCTTAACAAGACGGTTTAAATGCCACTTGGAAATGTGGTGGAGGTTACAGTAGCTTAACAAGATGGTTTAAATGCCCCTTGGAAGAGACATGCAGGTCGCAGTAGCTTAACAAGACTGTTTAAATGCCCCTTGGAAGAGAAGTGCTGGTCACAGTAGCTTAACAAGACGGTTTAAATGCCAATTGGAAATGTCGTGGAGGTTACAGTAGCTTAACAAGATGGTTTAAATGCCCCTTGGATGAGCGGTGGAGGTCGCATTAGCTTAACAAGACGGTTTAAATGCCCATTGGAAAAGAGGTGCAGGTCGCAGTAGCTTAATATGACGGTTTAAATGCCCCTTGGAAGAGACATGCAGGTCGCAGTAGCTTAACAAGACAGTTTAAATGCCCCTTGGAAGAGACATGCAGGTCGCAGTAGCTTAAAAAGACTGTTTAAAGGCCCTTTGGAAGAGACATGCAGGTCGCAGCAGCTTAACAAGACGGTTTAAATGCCACTTGGAAGAGACGTGCAGGTCGCAGTAGCTTAACAAGATGGTTTAAATGCCCCTTGGAAGAGTGGTGGAGTTCGCATTAGCTTAACAAGACGGTTTAAATGCCCATTGGAAGAGAGGTGCAGGTCGCAGTAGCTTAATAAGACGGTTTAAATGCCCCTTGGAAGAGCGGTGGAAGTCGCAGTAGCTTAACAAGACGCTTTAAATGCCCCTTGGAAGAGACGTACAAGTCGCAGTAGCTTAACAAGACAATTTAAATGCCCCTTGGAAGAGACGTGCAGGTCGCAGTAGCTTAACAAGAACGTTTAAATGCCCCTTGGAAGTGCGGTGGAGGTCGCAGAAGCTTAACAAGACAGTTTAAATGCCCCTTGGAAGAGACGTGCAGGTCACAGGAGCTTAATAAGACGGTTTAAATGTCCCTTGGAAGAGACGTGCAGGTCGCAGTAGCTTAACAAGACGGTTTAAATGCCCCTTGGAAGAGACGTGCAGGTCGCAGTAGCTTAACAAGACGGTTTAAATGCCACTTGGAAGAGCGGTGTAGGTCACAGTAGCTTAACAAGACAGTTTAAATGCCCTTGGAAGAGACATGCAGGTCGCAGTAGCTTAACAAGACAGTTTAAATGCCCCTTGGAAGAGACATGCAGGTCGCAGTAGCTTAACAAGACGGTTTAAATGCCACTTGGAAGAGCGGTGGAGGTCACAGTAGCTTAACAAGACAGTTTAAATGCCCTTGGAAGAGACGTGCAGGTCGCAGTAGCTTAACAAGACAGTTTAAATGCCCCTTGGAAGAGACGTGCAGGTCGCAGTAGCTTAACAAGATGGTTTAAATGCCCCTTGGAAGAGACGTGCAGGTCGCAGTAGCTTAACAAGACAGTTTAAATGCCCCTTGGAGGAGACTTGCTGGTCGCAGTAGCTTAATAAGATGGTTTAAGTGCCCCTTGGAAGAGCGGTGGAGGTCGCAGAAGCTTAACCAGACAGTTTAAATGCCCCTTGGAAGAGACGTGCAGGTCACAGGAGCTTAATAAGACGGTTTAAATGTCCCTTGGAAGAGACGTGCAGGTCGCAGTAGCTTAACAAGACAGTTTAAATGCCCCTTGGAAGAGATGTGCAGGTTGCAGTAGCTTAAAAAGACGGTTTAAATGCCCCTTGGTAGAGCGGTGGAGGTCACAGTAGCTTAACAAGATGGTTTAAATGCCCCTTGGAAGAGAAGTGCCGGTCGCAGTAGCTTACCAAGAGGATTTAAATGCCCTTTGGAAGAGACATGCAGGTCGCAGTAGCTTAACAAGACGGTTTAAATGCCCCTTGGAAGAGCGGTGGAGGTCGCAGTAGCTTAACAAGAGAGTTTAAATGCCCTTTGGAAGAGACATGCAGGTCACAGCAGCTTAGCAAGACTGTTTAAATGCCGCGTGGAAGAGACGTGCAGGTCGCAGTAGCTTAACAAGATGGTTTAAATGCCCCTTGGAAGAGACATGCAGGTCGCAGTAGCTTAACAAGATGGTTCAAATGCCCCATTGAAGAGACGTGCAGGTCGCAGCAGCTTAACAAGACGGTTTAAATGCCCCTTGGAAAATTGGTGGAGGTTACAGTAGATTAACAAGATGGTTTAAATGCCCCTTGGAAGAGACGTGCAAGTCGCAGTAGCTTAACAAGACGATTTAAATGCCCTCTGAAAGAGACGTGCAGGTCACAGTAGCTTAACAAGACTGTTTAAATGCCCCTTGGAAGAGACTTGCAGGTTGCAGTAGCTTAATAAGACGGTTTAAATGCCCCTTGCAAGAGACGTGCAGGTCACAGTAGCTTAAAAAGACGGCTTAAATGCCACTTGGAAGAGACGTGCAGGTCGCAGTAGCTTAGCAAGACAGTTTAAATGCCCCTTGGAAGAGACGTGCAGGTCGCAGTAGCTTAATAAGACGGTTTAAATGCCCCTTGGATGAGCGGTGGAGGTCGCATTAGCTTAACAAGACAGTTTAAATGCCCCTTGGAAGAGACGTGTAGGTCGCAGTAGCTTAACAAGACAGTTTAAATGCCCCTTGGAAGAGACGTGCAGGTCGCAGTAGCTTAACAAGACAGTTTAAATGCCCCTTGGAAGAGACGTGCAGGTCGCAGTAGCTTAACAAGACAGTTTAAATGCCCCTTGGAAGAGACGTGCAGGTCGCAGTAGCTTAATAAGATGGTTTAAATGCCCCTTGAAAAGGACGTGCAGGTCGCAGTAGCTTAACAAGACTGTTTAAATGCCCCTTGGAAGAGACATGCAGGTCGCAGTAGCTTAACAAGACGGATTAAATGCCCCTTGGAAAAGACGTGCAGGTCGCAGTAGCTTAACAAGACGGTTTAAATGCCCCTTGGAAATGTGGTGGAGGTTACAATAGCTTAACAAGACGGTTTAAATGCCCCTTGGAAGAGACGTGCAGGTCGCAGTAGATTAACAAGACTGTTTAAATGCCCCTTGGAAGAGACGTGCAGGTCGCAGTAGCTTAACAAGACAGTTTAAATGCCCCTTGGAAGAGACGTGCAGGTCACAGGATCTTAATAAGATGGTTTAAATGTCCCTTGGAAGAGACATGCAGGTCGCAGTAGCTTACCAAGACGGTTTAAATGGCCCTTGGAAGAGACGTGCAGGTCGCAGTAGCTTAACAAGACGGTTTAAATTCCCCTTGGAAGAGACGTGCTGGTCACAGTAGCTTAACAAGACGGTTTAAATGCCACTTGGAATTGTGGTGGAGGTTACAGTAGCTTAACAAGATGGTTTAAATGCCCCTTGGAAGAGACATGCAGGTCGCAGTAGCTAAAGAAAACGGTTTAAATGCCCCTTGGAAGAGACGTGCAGGTCGCAGTAGCTTAACAAGACTGTTTAAATGCCCCTTGGAAGAGACGTGCAGGTCACAGTAGCTTAACAAGACGGTTTAAATGCCCCTTGGAAGAGAAGTGCTGGTCGCAGTAGCTTAAAAAGACGGTTTAAAGGCCCTTTGGAAGAGACATGCAGGTCGCAGCAGCTTAACAAGACGGTTTAAATGCCCCTTGGAAAAGACATGAAGTTCGCAGTAGCTTAACAAGATTGTTTAAATGCCCCTTGGAAGAGACGTGCAGGTCGCAGTAGCTTAACAAGACAGTTTAAATGCCCCTTGGAAGAGATATGCAGGTCACAGTAGTTTAACAAGACGGTTTAAATGCCCCTTGGAAGAGACGTGCAGGTCGCAGTAGCTTAACAAGATGGTTTAAATGCCCCTTGGAACAGATGTGCAGGTCGCAGTAGATTAAAAAGACGGTTTAAATGCCCTTTGGAAGAGACGTGCAGGTCGCAGTAGCTTAACAAGACAGTTTAAATGCCCCTTGGAAGAGACGTGAAGGTCGCAGTAGCTTAATAAGACGGTTTAAATTCCCCTTGCAAGAGACGTGCAGGTCGCAGTAGCTTAACAAGACGGTTTAAATGCCCCTTAGAAGAGACGTGCAGGTCGCAGTAGCTTAAAAAGACGGTTTAAATGTCCCTTGGAAGAGACATGCAGGTCGCAGCAGCTTAACAAGACTGTTTAAATGCCCCTTGGAAGAGACGTGCAGGTCGCAGTAGCTTAACAAGACGGTTTAAACGCACCTTGGTAGAGACATGCAGGTCGCAGTAGCTTAACAAGACGGTTTAAATACCCCATTGAAGAGACGTGCATGTCGCAGTAGCTTAACAATACGGTTTAAATGCCCCTTGGAAAAGTGGTGGAGGTTACAGTAGCTTAACAAGACGGTTTAAATGCCCTTGGAAGAGACGTGCAAGTCGCAGTAGCTTAACAAGACGATTTAAATGCCCCTTGGAAGAGACGTGCAGGTCGCAGTAGCTTAACAAGACGGTTTAAATGCCCCTTGGAAGAGACGTGTTGGTCGCAGTAGCTTAACAAGATGGTTTAAGTGCCCCTTGGAAGAGCGGTGGAGGTCGCAGAAGCTTAACAAGACAGTTTAAATGCTCCTTGGAAGAGACGTGCAGGTCACAGGAGCTTAATAAGACGGTTTAAATGTCCCTTGGAAGAGACGTGCAGGTCGCAGTAGCTTAACAAGACAGTTTAAATGCCCCTTGGAAGAGACGTGCAGGTTGCAGTAGCTTAAAAAGACGGTTTAAATGCCCCTTGGTAGAGCGGTGGAGATCACAGTAGCATAACAAGATGGTTTAAATGCCCCTTGGAAGGGAAGTGCAGGTCGCAGTAGCTTACCAAGACGATTTAAATGCCCTTTGGAAGAGACATGCAGGTCGAAGTAGCTTAACAAGACAGTTTAAATGCCCTTGGAAGAGACGTGCAGGTCGCAGTAGCTTAACAAGGCAGTTTAAATGCCCCTTAGAAGAGACGTGCAGGTCGCAGTAGCTTAATAAGATGGTTTAAACGCCCCTTGGAAGAGACATGCAGGTCGCAGTAGCTTAACAAGACGGTTTAAATGCCCCATTGAAGAGACGTGCAGGTCGCAGTAGCATAACAAGACGGTTTAAATGCCCCTTGGAGGAGACGTGCTGGTCGCAGTAGCTTAACAAGATGGTTTAAGTGCCCCTTGGAAGAGCGGTGGAGGTCGCAGAAGCTTAACAAGACAGTTTAAATGCCCCTTGGAAGAGACGTGCAGGTCACAGGAGCTTAATAAGACGGTTTAAATGTCCCTTGGAAGAGACGTGCAGGTCGCAGTAGATTAATAAGACAGTTTAAATGCCCCTTGGAAGAGACGTGTAGGTTGCAGTAGCTTAAAAAGACGGTTTAAATGCCCCTTGGTAGAGCGGTGGAGGTCACAGTAGCTTAACAAGATGGTTTAAATGCCCCTTGGAAGAGAAGTGCAGGTCGCAGTAGCTTACCAACACTATTTAAATGCCGTTTGGAAGAGACATGCAGGTCGCAATAGCTTAACAAGACGGTATAAATGCCCCTTGGAAGAGACGTGCAAGTCGCAGTAGCTTAACAAGACAATGTAAATGCCCCTTGGAAGAGACGTGCAAGTCGCAGTAGCTTAACAAGACGTTTAAATGCCCCTTGGAAGAGCGGTGGAGGTCGCAGAAGCTTAACAAGACAGTTTAAATGCCCCTTGGAAGAGAAGTGCCGGTCATAGGAGCTTAATAAGACGGTTTAAATGTCCCTTGGAAGAGACGTGCAGGTCGCAGTAGCTTAATAAGACGGTTTAAATGTCCCTTGGAAGAGACGCGCAGGTCGCAGTAGCTTAACAAGACTGTTTAAATGCCACTTGTAAGAGCAGTGTAGGTCACAGTAGCTTAACAAGACAGTTTAAATGCTCCTTGGAAGAGACGTGCAGGTCGCAGTAGCTTAATAAGATGGTTTAAATGCCCCTTGGAAGAGACGTGCATGTCGCAGTAGCTTAACAAGACGGTTTAAATGCCCCCTTGGAAGAGACGTGCAGCTCGCAGTAGCTTAACAAGACGGTTTCAATGCCTCTTGGAAAAGACGTGAAGTTCGCAGTAGCTTAACAAGATTGTTTAAATGCCCCTTGGAAGAGACGTACAGGTCGCAGTAGCTTAACAAGACAGTTTAAATGCCCCTTGGAAGAGACATGCAGGTCACAGTAGCTTAACAAGACGGTTTAAATGCCCCTTGGAAGAGACGTGCAGGTCGCAGTAGCTTAACAAGATGGTTTAAATGCCCCTTGGAACAGACGTGCAGGTCGCAGTAGATTAACAAGACGGTTTAAATGCCACTTGGAAGAGCGGTGTAGGTCACAGCAGCTTAACAAGACTGTTTAAATGCCCCTTGGAAGAGACTTGCAGGTCGCAGTAGCTTAATAAGATGGTTTAAATGCCCCTTGGAAGAGACGTGCAGGACGCAGTAGCTTAACAAGACGGTTTAAATGCCCCCTTGGAAGAGACGTGCAGGTCGCAGTAGCTTAACAAGACGGTTTAAATGCCCCTTGGAAAAGACGTGAAGTTCGCAGAAGCTTAACAAGATTGTTTAAATGCCCCTTGGAAGAGACGTGCAGGTCGCAGTAGCTTAACAAGACAGTTTAAATGCCCCTTGGAAGAGACATGCAGGTCACAGTAGCTTAACAAGACGGTTTAAATGCCCCTTGGAAGAGACGTGCAGGTCGCAGTAGCTTAACAAGATGGTTTAAATGCCCCTTGGAACAGACGTGTAGGTCGCAGTAGATTAACAAGACGGTTTAAATGCCCTTTGGAAGAGACGTGCAGGTCGCAGTAGTTTAACAAGACAGTTTAAATGCCCCCTTGGAAGAGACGTGAAGGTCGCAGTAGCTTAATAAGACGGTTTTAATTCCCCTTGCAAGAGACGTGCAGGTCGCAGTAGCTTAAAAAGACGGTTTAAATGCCCCTTGGTAGAGCGGTGGAGGTCACAGTAGCTTAACAAGATGGTTTAAATGCCCCTTGGAAGAGAAGTGCAGGTCGCAGTAGCTTACCAACACGTTTTAAATGCCGTTTGGAAGAGACATGCAGGTCGCAATAGCTTAACAAGACGGTTTAAATGCCCCTTGGAAGAGACGTGCAGGTCGCAGTAGCTTAACAAGACGGTTTAAATGCCCCTTGGAAGAGCGGTGGAGGTCGCAGAAGCTTAACAAGACAGTTTAAATGCCCCTTGGAAGAGACGGGCCGGTCACAGGAGCTTAATAAGATGGTTTAAATGTCCCTTGGAAGAGACGTGCAGGTCGCAGTAGCTTAATAAGACGGTTTAAATGCCCCTTGGAAGAGACGCGCAGTTCGCAGTAGCTTAACAAGACTGTTTAAATGCCACTTGGAAGAGCGGTGTAGGTCACAGTAGCTTAACAAGACAGTTTAAATGCTCCTTGGAAGAGACGTGCAGGTCGCAGTAGCTTAATAAGATGGTTTAAATGCCCCTTGGAAGAGACGTGCATGTCGCAGTAGCTTAACAAGACGGTTTAAATGCCCCCTTGGAAGAGACGTGCAGGTCGCAGTAGCTTAACAAGACGGTTTAAATGCCTCTTGGAAAAGACGTGAAGTTCGCAGTAGATTAACAAGATTGTTTAAATGCCCCTTGGAAGAGACGTGCAGGTCGCAGTAGCTTAACAAGACAGTTTACATGCCCCTTGGAAGAGACATGCAGGTCACAGTAGCTTAACAAGACGGTTTAAATGCCCCTTGGAAGAGACGTGCAGGTCGCAGTTGCTTAACAAGATGGTTTAAATGCCCCTTGGAACAGACGTGCAGGTCGCAGTAGATTAAAAAGACGGTTTAAATGCCCTTTGGAAGAGACGTGCAGGTCGCAGTAGCTTAACAAGACAGTTTAAATGCCCCTTGGAAGAGACGTGAAGGTCGCAGTAGCTTAATAAGACGGTTTAAATTCCCCTTGGAAGAGACGTGCAGGTCGCAGTAGCTTAACAAGACGGTTTAAATGTCCCTTAGAAGAGACGTGCAGGTCGCAGTAGCTTAACAAGACGGTTTAAATGCCCCTTAGAAAAGGCTTGCAGGTCGCAGTAGCTTAACAAGACTGTTTAAATGCCCCTTGGAAGAGACTTGCAGGTCGCAGTAGCTTAATAAGATGGTTTAAATGCCCCTTGGAAGAGACGTGCAGGTCGCAGTAGCTTAACAAGACCGTTTAAATGCCCCTTGGAAGAGACGTGCAGGTCGCAGTAGCTTAACAAGACGGTTTAAATGCCCCTTGGAAAAGACGTGAAGTTCGCAGTAGCTTAACAAGATTGTTTAAATGCCCCTTGGAAGAGACGTGCAGGTCGCAGTAGCTTAATAAGACAGTTTAAATGCCCCTTGGAAGAGACGTGCAGGTTGCAGTAGCTTAAAAAGACGGTTTAAATGCCCCTTGGTAGAGCGGTGGAGGTCACAGTAGCTTAACAAGATGGTTTAAATGCCCCTTGGAAGAGAAGTGCAGGTCGCAGTAGCTTACCAACACTATTTAAATGCCGTTTGGAAGAGACATGCAGGTCGCAATAGCTTAACAAGACGGTTTAAAAGCCCCTTGGAAGAGACGTGCAAGTCGCAGTAGCTTAACAAGACAATGTAAATGCCCCTTGGAAGAGACGTGCAAGTCGCAGTAGCTTAACAAGACGGTTTAAATGCCCCTTGGAAGAGCGGTGGAGGTCGCAGAAGCTTAACAAGACAGTTTAAATGCCCCTTGGAAGAGAAGTGCCGGTCATAGGAGCTTAATAAGACGGTTTAAATGTCCCTTGGAAGAGACGTGCAGGTCGCAGTAGCTTAATAAGACGGTTTAAATGTCCCTTGGAAGAGACGCGCAGGTCGCAGTAGCTTAACAAGACTGTTTAAATGCCACTTGGAAGAGCGGTGTAGGTCACAGTAGCTTAACAAGACAGTTTAAATGCTCCTTGGAAGAGACGTGCAGGTCGCAGTAGCTTAATAAGATGGTTTAAATGCCCCTTGGAAGAGACGTGCAGGTCGCAGTAGCTTAACAAGACGGTTTCAATGCCTCTTGGAAAAGACGTGAAGTTCGCAGTAGCTTAACAAGATTGTTTAAATGCCCCTTGGAAGAGACGTACAGGTCGCAGTAGCTTAACAAGACAGTTTAAATGCCCCTTGGAAGAGACATGCAGGTCACAGTAGCTTAACAAGACGGTTTAAATGCCCCTTGGAAGAGACGTGCAGGTCGCAGTAGCTTAACAAGATGGTTTAAATGCCCCTTGGAACAGACGTGCAGGTCGCAGTAGATTAACAAGACGGTTTAAATGCCACTTGTAAGAGCGGTGTAGGTCACAGCAGCTTAACAAGACTGTTTAAATGCCCCTTGGAAGAGACTTGCAGGTCGCAGTAGCTTAATAAGATGGTTTAAATGCCCCTTGGAAGAGACGTGCAGGTCGCAGTAGCTTAACAAGACGGTTTAAATGCCCCCTTGGAAGAGACGTGCAGGTCGCAGTAGCTTAACAAGACGGTTTAAATGCCCCTTGGAAAAGACGTGAAGTTCGCAGTAGCTTAACAAGATTGTTTAAATGCCCCTTGGAAGAGACGTGCAGGTCGCAGTAGCTTAACAAGACAGTTTAAATGCCCCTTGGAAGAGACATGCAGGTCACAGTAGCTTAACAAGACGGTTTAAATGCCCCTTGGAAGAGACGTGCAGGTCGCAGTAGCTTAACAAGATGGTTTAAATGCCCCTTGGAACAGACGTGCAGGTCGCAGTAGATTAACAAGACGGTTTAAATGCCCTTTGGAAGAGACGTGCAGGTCGCAGTAGCTTAACAAGACAGTTTAAATGCCCCTTGGAAGAGACGTGAAGGTCGCAGTAGCTTAATAAGACGGTTTAAATTCCCCTTGCAAGAGACGTGCAGGTCGCAGTAGCTTAAAAAGACGGTTTAAATGCCCCTTGGTAGAGCGGTGGAGGTCACAGTAGCTTAACAAGATGGTTTAAATGCCCCTTGGAAGAGAAGTGCAGGTCGCAGTAGCTTACCAACACGATTTAAATGCCGTTTGGAAGAGACATGCAGGTCGCAATAGCTTAACAAGACGGTTTAAATGCCCCTTGGAAGAGACGTGCAGGTCGCAGTAGCTTAACAAGACGGTTTAAATGCCCCTTGGAAGAGCGGTGGAGGTCGCAGAAGCTTAACAAGACAGTTTAAATGCCCCTTGGAAGAGACGGGCCGGTCACAGGAGCTTAATAAGACGGTTTAAATGTCCCTTGGAAGAGACGTGCAGGTCGCAGTAGCTTAATAAGACGGTTTAAATGCCCCTTGGAAGAGACGCGCAGTTCGCAGTAGCTTAACAAGACTGTTTAAATGCCACTTGGAAGAGCGGTGTAGGTCACAGTAGCTTAACAAGACAGTTTAAATGCTCCTTGGAAGAGACGTGCAGGTCGCAGTTGCTTAACAAGATGGTTTAAATGCCCCTTGGAACAGACGTGCAGGTCGCAGTAGATTAAAAAGACGGTTTAAATGCCCTTTGGAAGAGACGTGCAGGTCGCAGTAGCTTAACAAGACAGTTTAAATGCCCCTTGGAAGAGACGTGAAGGTCGCAGTAGCTTAATAAGACGGTTTAAATTCCCCTTGGAAGAGACGTGCAGGTCGCAGTAGCTTAACAAGACGGTTTAAATGTCCCTTAGAAGAGACGTGCAGGTCGCAGTAGCTTAACAAGACGGTTTAAATGCCCCTTAGAAAAGGCTTGCAGGTCGCAGTAGCTTAACAAGACTGTTTAAATGCCCCTTGGAAGAGACTTGCAGGTCGCAGTAGCTTAATAAGATGGTTTAAATGCCCCTTGGAAGAGACGTGCAGGTCGCAGTAGCTTAACAAGGCGGTTTACATGCCCCTTGGAAGAGACGTGCAGGTCGCAGTAGCTTAACAAGACGGTTTAAATGCCCCTTGGAAAAGACGTGAAGTTCGCAGTAGCTTAACAAGATTGTTTAAATGCCCCTTGGAAGAGACGTGCAGGTCGCAGTAGCTTAACAAGACAGTTTAAATGCCCCTTGGAAGAGACATGCAGGTCACAGTAGCTTAACAAGACGGTTTAAATGCCCCTTGGAAGAGACGTGCAGGTCGCAGTAGCTTAACAAGATGGTTTAAATGCCCCTTGGAACAGACGTGCAGGTCGCAGTAGATTAAAAAGACTGTTTAAATGCCCTTTGGAAGAGACGTGCAGGTCGCAGTAGCTTAACAAGACAGTTTAAATGCCCCTTGGAAGAGACGTGAAGGTCACAGTAGCTTAATAAGACGGTTTAAATTCCCCTTGCAAGAGACGTGCAGGTCGCAGTAGCTTAACAAGACGGTTTAAATGCCCCTTAGAAGAGATGAGCAGGTCGCAGTAGCTTAAAAAGACGGTTTAAATGCCCTTTGGAAGAGACATGCAGGTCGCAGCAGCTTAACAAGACTGTTTAAATGCCCCTTGGAAGAGACGTGCAGGTCGCAGTAGCTTAACAAGACGGTTTAAATGCACCTTGGTAGAGACATGCAGGTCGCAGTAGCTTAATAAGACGGTTTAAATACCCCATTGAAGAGACGTGCAGGTCGCAGTAGCTTAACAATACGGTTTAAATGCCCCTTGGAAAAGTGGTGGAGGTTACAGTAGCTTAACAAGACGGTTTAAATGCCCTTGGAAGAGACGTGCAAGTCGCAGTAGCTTAACAAGACGATTTAAATGCCCCTTGGAAGAGTCGTGCAGGTCGCAGTAGCTTAACAAGACGGTTTAAATACCCCTTGGAAGAGACGTGTTGGTCGCAGTAGCTTAACAAGATGGTTTAAGTGCCCCTTGGAAGAGCGGTGGAGGTCGCAGAAGCTTAACAAGATAGTTTAAATGCCCCTTGGAAGAGACGTGCAGGTCACAGGAGCTTAATAAGACGGTTTAAATGTCCCTTGGAAGAGAAGTGCAGGTCGCAGTAGCTTAACAAGACAGTTTAAATGCCCCTTGGAAGAGACGTGCAGGTTGCAGTAGCTTAAAAAGACGGTTTAAATGCCCCTTGGTAGAGCGGTGGAGATCACAGTAGCTTAACAAGATGGTTTAAATGCCCCTTGGAAGGGAAGAGCAGGTCGCAGTAGCTTACCAAGACGATTTAAATGCACTTTGGAAGAGACATGCAAGTCGCAGTAGCTTAACAAGACAGTTTAAATGCCCTTGGAAGAGACGTGCAGGTCGCAGTAGCTTAACAAGACAGTTTAAATGCCCCTTGGAAGAGACGTGCAGGTCGCAGTATCTTAATAAGATGGTTTAAATGCCCCTTGGAAGAGACGTGCAGGTCGCAGTAGCTTAACAAGACGGTTTAAATGCCCCATTGAAGAGACGTGCAGGTCGCAGTAGCATAACAAGACGGTTTAAATGCCCCTTGGAGGAGACGTGCTGGTCGCAGTAGCTTAACAAGATGGTTTAAGTGCCCCTTGGAAGAGCGGTGGAGGTCGCAGAAGCTTAACCAGACAGTTTAAATGCCCCTTGGAAGAGACGTGTCGGTCACAGGAGCTTAATAAGACGGTTTAAATGTCCCTTGGAAGAGACGTGCATGTCGCAGTAGCTTAACAAGACGGTTTAAATGCCCCCTTGGAAGAGACGTGCAGGTCGCAGTAGCTTAACAAGACGGTTTAAATGCCTCTTGGAAAAGACGTGAAATTCGCAGTAGCTTAACAAGATTGTTTAAATGCCCCTTGGAAGAGACGTGCAGGTCGCAGTAGCTTAACAAGACAGTTTAAATGCCCCTTGGAAGAGACATGCAGGTCACAGTAGCTTAACAAGACGGTTTAAATGCCCCTTGGAAGAGACGTGCAGGTCGCAGTAGCTTAACAAGATGGTTTAAATGCCCCTTGGAACAGACGTGCAGGTCGCAGTAGATTAACAAGACGGTTTAAATGCCACTTGGAAGAGCGGTGTAGGTCACAGCAGCTTAACAAGACTGTTTAAATGCCCCTTGGAAGAGACTTGCAGGTCGCAGTAGCTTAATAAGATGGTTTAAATGCCCCTTGGAAGAGACGTGCAGGTCGCAGTAGCTTAATAAGACGGTTTAAATGCCCCCTTGGAAGAGACGTGCAGGTCGTAGTAGCTTAACAAGACGGTTTAAATGCCCCTTGGAAAAGACGTGAAGTTCGCAGTAGCTTAACAAGATTGTTTAAATGCCCCTTGGAAGAGACGTGCAGGTCGCAGTAGCTTAACAAGACAGTTTAAATGCCCCGTGGAATAGACATGCAGGTCACAGTAGCTTAACAAGACGGTTTAAATGCCCCTTGGAAGAGACGTGCAGGTCGCAGTAGCTTAACAAGATGGTTTAAATGCCCCTTGGAACAGACGTGCAGGTCGCAGTAGATTAACAAGACGGTTTAAATGCCCCTTGGAAAAGACGTGCAGGTCGCAGTAGCTTAACAAGTCAGTTTAAATGCCCCTTGGAAGAGACGTGAAGGTCGCAGTAGCTTAATAACGCGGTTTAAATTCCCCTTGCAAGAGACGTGCAGGTCGCAGTAGCTTAAAAAGACGGTTTAAATGCCCCTTGGTAGAGCGCTGGAGGTCACAGTAGCTTAACAAGATGGTTTAAATGCCCCTTGGAAGAGAAGTGCAGGTCGCAGTAGCTTACCAACACGATTTAAATGCCGTTTGGAAGAGACATGCAGGTCGCAATAGCTTAACAAGACGGTTTAAATGCCCCTTGGAAGAGACGTGCAGGTCGCAGTAGCTTAACAAGACAATTTAAATGCCCCTTGGAAGAGACGTGCAGGTCGCAGTTGCTTAACAAGACGGTTTAAATGCCCCTTGGAAGAGCGGTGGAGGTCGCAGAAGCTTAACAAGACAGTTTAAATGCCCCTTGGAAGAGACGTGCCGGTCACAGGAGCTTAATAAAACGGTTTAAATGTCCCTTGGAAGAGACGTGCAGGTCGCAGTAGCTTAATAAGACGGTTTAAATGCCCCTTGGAAGAGACGCGTAGTTCGCAGTAGCTTAACACGACTGTTTAAATGCCACTTGGAAGAGCGGTGTAGGTCACAGTAGCTTAACAAGACAGTTTAAGTGCTCCTTGGAAGAGACGTGCAGGTCGCAGTAGCTTAATAAGATGGTTTAAATGCCCCTTGGAAGAGACGTCCAGGTCGCAGTATCTTAACAAGACGGTTTAAATGCCCCCTTGGAAGAGACATGCAGGTCGCAGTAGCTTAACAAGACGGTTTAAATTCCCCTTGGAAAAGACGTGAAGTTCGCAGTAGCTTAACAAGATTGTTTAAATGCCCCTTGGAAGAGACGTACAGGTCGCAGTAGCTTAACAAGACGGTTTAAATGTCCCTTAGAAGAGACGTGCAGGTCGCAGTAGCTTAACAAGACGGTTTAAATGCCCCTTAGAAAAGGTTTGCAGGTCGCAGTAGCTTAACAAGACTGTTTAAATGCCCCTTGGAAGAGACTTGCAGGTCGCAGTAGCTTAATAAGATGGTTTAAATGCCCCTTGGAAGAGACGTGCAGGTCGCAGTAGCTTAACAAGACGGTTTAAATGCCCCTTGGAAGAGACGTGCAGGTCGCAGTAGCTTAACAAGACGGTTTAAATGCCCCTTGGAAAAGACGTGAAGTTCGCAGTAGCTTAACAAGATTGTTTAAATGCCCCTTGGAAGAGACGTGCAGGTCGCAGTAGCTTAACAAGACAGTTTAAATGCCCCTTGGAAGAGACATGCAGGTCTCAGTAGCTTAACAAGACGGTTTAGATGCCCCTTGGAAGAGACGTGCAGGTCGCAGTAGCTTCACAAGATGGTTTAAATGCCCCTTGGAACAGACGTGCAGGTCGCAGTAGATTAAAAAGACTGTTTAAATGCCCTTTGGAAGAGACGTGCAGGTCGCAGTAGCTTAATAAGACGGTTTAAATTCCCCTTGCAAGAGACGTGCAGGTCGCAGTAGCTTAAAAAGACGGTTTAAATGCCCCTTGGTAGAGCGGTGGAGGTCACAGTAGCTTAACAAGATGGTTTAAATGCCCCTTGGAAGAGAAGTGCAGGTCGCAGTAGCTTACCAACACGATTTAAATGCCGTTTGGAAGAGACATGCAGGTCGCAATAGCTTAACAAGACGGTTTAAATGCCCCTTGGAAGAGACGTGCAGGTCGTAGTAGCTTAACAAGACAATTTAAATGCCCCTTGGAAGAGACGTGCAGGTCGCAGTAGCTTAACAAGACGGTTTAAATGCCCCTTGGAAGAGCGGTGGAGGTCGCAGAAGCTTAACAAGACAGTTTAAATGCCCCTTGGAAGAGACGTGCCGGTCACAGGAGCTTAACAAGACAGTTTAAATGCCCCTTGGAAGAGACTTGCCGGTCACAGGAGCTTAATAGGATGGTTTAAATGCCCCTTGGAAGAGACGCGTAGTTCGCAGTAGCTTAACACGACTGTTTAAATGCCACTTGGAAGAGCGGTGTAGGTCACAGTAGCTTAACAAGACAGTTTAAGTGCTCCTTGGAAGAGACGTGCAGGTCGCAGTAGCTTAATAAGATGGTTTAAATGCCCCTTGGAAGAGACGTGCATGTCGCAGTAGCTTAACAAGACGGTTTAAATGCCCCCTTGGAAGAGACGTGCAGGTCGCAGTAGCTTAACAAGACGGTTTAAATGCCCCTTGGAAAAGACGTGAAGTTCGCAGTAGCTTAACAAGATTGTTTAAATGCCCCTTGGAAGAGACGTGCAGGTCGCAGTAGCTTAACAAGACAGTTTAAATGCCCCTTGGAAGAGACATGCAGGTCACAGTAGCTTAACAAGACGGTTTAAATGCCCCTTGGAAGAGACGTGCAGGTCGCAGTAGCTTAACAAGATGGTTTAAATGCCCCTTGGAACAGACGTGCAGGTCGCAGTAGATTAACAAGACGGTTTAAATGCCACTTGGAAGAGCGGTGTAGGTCACAGCAGCTTAACAAGACTGTTTAAATGCCCCTTGGAAGAGACTTGCAGGTCGCAGTAGCTTAATAAGATGGTTTAAATGCCCCTTGGAAGAGACGTGCAGGTCGCAGTATCTTAACAAGACGGTTTAAATGTCCCCTTGGAAGAGACATGCAGGTCGCAGTAGCTTAACAAGACGGTTTAAATTCCCCTTGGAAAAGACGTGAAGTTCGCAGTAGCTTAACAAGATTGTTTAAATGCCCCTTGGAAGAGACGTGCAGGTCGCAGTAGCTTAACAAGACGGTTTAAATGTCCCTTAGAAGAGACGTGCAGGTCGCAGTAGCTTAACAAGACGGTTTAAATGCCCCTTAGAAAAGGCTTGCAGGTCGCAGTAGCTTAACAAGACTGTTTAAGTGCCCCTTGGAAGAGACTTGCAGGTCGCAGTAGCTTAATAAGATGGTTTAAATGCCCCTTGGAAGAGACGTGCAGGTCGCAGTAGCTTAACAAGACGGTTTAAATGCCCCTTGGAAGAGACGTGCAGGTCGCAGTAGCTTAACAAGACGGTTTAAATGCCCCTTGGAAAAGACGTGAAGTTCGCAGTAGCTTAACAAGATTGTTTAAATGCCCCTTGGAAGAGACGTGCAGGTCGCAGTAGCTTAACAAGACAGTTTAAATGCCCCATGGAAGAGACATGCATGTCACAGTAGCTTAACAAGACAGTTTAAATGCCCCTTGGAAGAGACGTGCAGGTCGCAGTAGCTTAACAAGATGGTTTAAATGCCCCTTGGAACAGACGTGCAGGTCGCAGTAGATTAAAAAGACTGTTTAAATGCCCTTTGGAAGAGACGTGCAGGTCGCAGTAGCTTAACAAGATAGTTTAAATGCCCCTTGGAAGAGACGTGAAGGTCGCAGTAGCTTAATAAGACGGTTTAAATTCCCCTTGCAAGAGACGTGCAGGTCGCAGTAGCTTAACAAGACGGTTTAAATGCCCCTTAGAAGAGACGTGCAGGTCGCAGTAGCTTAAAAAGACGGTTTAAATGCCCTTTGGAAGAGACATGCAGGTCGCAGCAGCTTAACAAGACTGTTTAAATGCCCCTTGGAAGAGACATGCAGGTCGCAGTAGCTTAACAAGACGGTTTAAATGCACCTTGGTAGAGACATGCAGGTCGCAGTAGCTTAATAAGACGGTTTAAATACCCCATTGAAGAGACGTGCAGGTCGCAGTAGCTTAACAATACGGTTTAAATGCCCCTTGGAAAAGTGGTGGAGGTTACAGTAGCTTAACAAGACGGTTTAAATGCCCTTGGAAGAGACGTGCAAGTCGCAGTAGCTTAACAAAACGATTTAAATGCCCCTTGGAAGAGTCGTGCAGGTCGCAGTAGCTTAACAAGACGGTATAAATACCCCTTGGAAGAGACGTGTTGGTCGCAGTAGCTTAACAAGATGGTTTAAGTGCCCCTTGGAAGAGCGGTGGAGGTCGCAGAAGCTTAACAAGATAGTTTAAATGCCCCTTGGAAGAGACGTGCAGGTCACAGGAGCTTAATAAGACGGTTTAAATGTCCCTTGGAAGAGAAGTGCAGGTTGCAGTAGCTTAACAAGACAGTTTAAATGCCCCTTGGAAGAGACGTGCAGGTTGCAGTAGCTTTAAAAGACGGTTTAAATGCCCCTTGGTAGAGCGGTGGAGATCACAGTAGCTTAACAAGATGGTTTAAATGCCCCTTGGAAGGGAAGTGCAGGTCGCAGTAGCTTACCAAGACGATTTAAATGCACTTTGGAAGAGACATGCAGGTCGCAGTAGCTTAACAAGACAGTTTAAATGCCCTTGGAAGAGACGTGCAGGTCGCAGTAGCTTAACAAGACAGTTTAAATGCCCCTTGGAAGAGAAGTGCAGGTCGCAGTATCTTAATAAGATGGTTTAAATGCCCCTTGGAAGAGACGTGCAGGTCGCAGTAGCTTAACAAGACGGTTTAAATGCCCCATTGAAGAGACGTGCAGGTCGCAGTAGCATAACAATACGGTTTAAATGCCCCTTGGAGGAGACGTGCTGGTCGCAGTAGCTTAACAAGATGGTTTAAGTGCCCCTTGGAAGAGCGGTGGAGGTCGCAGAAGCTTAACCAGACAGTTTAAATGCCCCTTGGAAGAGACGTGCAGGTCACAGGAGCTTAATAAGACGGTTTAAATGTCCCTTGGAAGAGAAGTGCAGGTCGCAGTAGCTTAACAAGACAGTTTAAATGCCCCTTGTAAGAGACGTGCAGGTTGCAGTAGCTTAAAAAGACGGTTTAAATGCCCCTTGGTAGAGCGGTGGAGGTCACAGTAGCTTAACAAGATGGTTTAAATGCCCCTTGGAAGAGAAGTGCAGGTCGCAGTAGCTTACCAACACGATTTAAATGCCGTTTGGAAGAGACATGCAGGTCGCAATAGCTTAACAAGACGGTTTAAATGCCCCTTGGAAGAGACGTGCAAGTCGCAGTAGCTTAACAAGACAATTTAAATGCCCCTTGGAAGAGACGTGCAGGTCGCAGTTGCTTAACAAGACGGTTTAAATGCCCCTTGGAAGAGCGGTGGAGGTTGCAGAAGCTTAACAAGACAGTTTAAATGCCCCTTGGAAGAGACGTGCCGGTCACAGGAGCTTAATAAGACGGTTTAAATGTCCCTTGGAAGAGACGTGCAGGTCGCAGTAGCTTAATAAGACGGTTTAAATGTCCCTTGGAAGAGACGTGCATGTCGCAGTAGCTTAACAAGACGGTTTAAATGCCCCTTGGAACAGACGTGCAGGTCGCAGTAGATTAACAAGACGGTTTAAATGCCACTTGGAAGAGCGGTGTAGGTCACAGCAGCTTAACAAGACTGTTTAAATGCCCCTTGGAAGAGACTTGCAGGTCGCAGTAGCTTAATAAGATGGTTTAAATGCCCCTTGGAAGAGACGTGCAGGTCGCAGTAGCTTAATAAGACGGTTTAAATGCCCCCTTGGAAGAGACGTGCAGGTCGCAGTAGCTTAACAAGACGGTTTAAATGCCCCTTGGAAAAGACGTGAAGTACGCAGTAGCTTAACAAGATTGTTTAAATGCCCCTTGGAAGAGACATGCAGGTCGCAGTAGCTTAACAAGACAGTTTAAATGCCCCGTGGAAGAGACATGCAGGTCACAGTAGCTTAACAAGACGGTTTAAATGCCCCTTGGAAGAGACGTGCAAGTCGCAGTAGCTTAACAAGATGGTTTAAATGCCCCTTGGAACAGACGTGCAGGTCGCAGTAGATTAACAAGACAGTTTAAATGCCCTTTGGAAGAGACGTGCAGGTCGCAGTAGCTTAACAAGTCAGTTTAAATGCCCCTTGGAAGAGACGTGAAGGTCGCAGTAGCTTAATAAGACGGTTTAAATTCCCCTTGCAAGAGACGTGCAGGTCGCAGTAGCTTAAAAAGACGGTTTAAATGCCCCTTGGTAGAGCGGTGGAGGTCACAGTAGCTTAACAAGATGGTTTAAATGCCCCTTGGAAGAGAAGTGCAGGTCGCAGTAGCTTACCAACACGATTTAAATGCCGTTTGGAAGAGACATGCAGGTCGCAATAGCTTAACAACACGGTTTAAATGCCCCTTGGAAGAGACGTGCAGGTCGCAGTAGCTTAACAAGACAATTTAAATGCCCCTTGGAAGAGACGTGCAGGTCGCAGTAGCTTAACAAGACGGTTTAAATGCCCCTTGGAAGAGCGGTGGAGGTCGCAGAAGCTTAATAAGACAGTATAAATGCCCCTTGGAAGAGACGTGCCGGTCACAGGAGCTTAATAAGACGGTTTAAATGTCCCTTGGAAGAGACGTGCAGGTCGCAGAAGCTTAATAAGACGGTTTAAATGCCCCTTGGAAGAGACGCGTAGTTCGCAGTAGCTTAACACGGCTGTTTAAATGCCACTTGGAAGAGCGGTGTAGGTCACAGTAGCTTAACAAGACAGTTTAAGTGCTCCTTGGAAGAGACGTGCAGGTCGCAGTAGCTTAATAAGATGGTTTAAATGCCCCTTGGAAGAGACGTGCATGTCGCAGTAGCTTAACAAGACGGTTTAAATGCCCCCTTGGAAGAGACGTGCAGGTCGCAGTAGCTTAACAAGACGGTTTAAATGCCTCTTGGAAAAGACGTGAAGTTCGCAGTAGCTTAACAAGATTGTTTAAATGCCCCTTGGAAGAGACGTGCAGGTCGCAGTAGCTTAACAAGACAGTTTAAATGCCCCTTGGAAGAGACATGCAGGTCGCAGTAGCTTAACAAGATGGTTTAAATGCCCCTTGGAACAGACGTTCAGGTCGCAGTAGATTAACAAGACGGTTTAAATGCCACTTGGAAGAGCGGTGTAGGTCACAGCAGCTTAACAAGACTGTTTAAATGCCCCTTGGAAGAGACTTGCTGGTCGCAGTAGCTTAATAAGATGGTTTAAATGCCCCTTGGAAGAGACGTGCAGGTCGCAGTAGCTTAACAAGACGGTTTAAATGCCCCCTTGGAAGAGACATGCAGGTCGCAGTAGCTTAACAAGACGGTTTAAATTCCCCTTGGAAAAGACGTGAAGTTCGCAGTAGCTTAACAAGATTGTTTAAATGCCCCTTGGAAGAGACGTGCAGGTCGCAGTAGCTTAACAAGACAGTTTAAATGCCCCTTGGAAGAGACATGCAGGTCACAGTAGCTTAACAAGACGGTTTAAATGCCCCTTGGAAGAGACGTGCAGGTCGCAGTAGCTTAACAAGATGGTTTAAATGCCCCTTGGAACAGACGTGCAGGTCGCAGTAGATTAACAAGACGGTTTAAATGCCCTTTGGAAGAGACGTGCAGGTCGCAGTAGCTTAACAAGACAGTTTAAATGCCCCTTGGAAGAGACGTGAAGGTCGCAGTAGCTTAATAAGACGGTTTAAATTCCCCTTGCAAGAGACGTGCAGGTCGCAGTAGCTTAACAAGACGGTTTAAATGCCCCTTAGAAGAGACGTGCAGGTCGCAGTAGCTTAAAATGACGGTTTAAATGCCCTTTGGAAGAGACATGCAGGTCGCAGCAGCTTAACAAGACTGTTTAAATGCCCCTTGGAAGAGACGTGCAGGTCTCAGTAGCTTAACAAGACGGTTTAAATGTTCCTTGGTAGAGACATGCAGGTCGCAGTAGCTTAACAAGACGGTTTAAATACCCCATTGAAGAGACGTGCAGGTCGCAGTAGCTTAACAATACGGTTTAAATGCCCCTTGGAAAAGTGGTGGAGGTTACAGTAGCTTAACAAGACGGTTTAAATGCCCTTGGAAGAGACGTGCAAGTCGCAGTTGTTAGAACCTTGCTCTTAGGTTTTTTCTGTTGTTGGTCACATGATCTTGTTTGGCCTATTTAGTCCTGTTCCGCCCTTCTGGCTTTGCTGGACTTCATTGTGTATCTACTTTCTAGCTAGCCTGTGCTCTGTAACTAACTCTGTTAGTTTGCTTGGTCTTCGGACCTCTATGTTCTATATATTTTGTTTGTTCGTCTGTCTGCTACTATTTCTGCTAGGAGGTGTCCCATTTTCCTCCCAGTCCTTAGTACTTGTAGGGATTCCTTCCCCACATCTATAGGTCTCCGTACAGACTAGCTTAGGACTTTAGCAGGTCTGATCGCAGGATCAGGTCCCCTGTTACATCGTAGGGATTAAGCTGAGTTCTATCGTAGGGACAGATCTCCTCTCTTTCCTTAGCTCTGGTAGCAGAACATAATAGTAAGTCCAGCCCAGCAAATGCTCTAAGGAAAGATTTTTTCTGTTCCATCATGGTGTCGGTTCTGGATTTGGCTAAACACCTGCAGGGACTCTCTTTGGAGGTGACTGAGCTCCGTCAGCACGTGAGTAACTGTCCTGGAGCACATTTCTTGGAGCCTAAGGTACGTTTGCCGGATTTATTTTTTGGTGAACACCGAGAATTTTTTTCATTTAAAAATGCTTGCTTATTGTATTTTCGTTTGAGACCCAAGTCCTCTGGGGATGATTCCCAGTGCGTAGGGTTTATAATGTCACTTTTGCGCAAAGAGCCTCAGGAGTGGGCCTTTTCTTTGCTACCTAGTGATACATGCTTCAGTTCAGTGGATAGTTTTTTTTCTGCTTTGGGACTATTATATGATGATCCTGACCGTGTCTCATCAGCTGAGACTGAGTTAAGACGTTTGAGACAGGGATCAGGTAATGTGGAAAAATATTGTACTCATTTCCGTCGATGGTCTACTCAAACAGGGTGGAACGATTCTGCTCTGAAAAGTCTATTTCTTGCTGGGCTCAGTGAAAGGGTTAAAGACCTGCTAATTGCTTATCCTACACCTGAAGATTTGCAACAGGCTATGCAATTAGCTATACGGGTGGATAGGAGACTGCGTGCAAGGGTTAATGAGAGCAAATCCTCTGCTTTATCAGTTTCTGGTTATGAGAATGTGTGTACTAACAGTGGTGAATCGATGGAGATTGGAGGGATGGCACCTCGCTCTCAAGAAAAAGATCGCAGATTTTCTGAAGGCTTGTGTTTCTATTGCGGAAAATCTGGTCATTTGATTAAAGACTGTGAGCTTCGTATCAAGAAAGAAAACAAAATGGTCAGTCATGCCCGTATTGCCTGTTTAAATTCCAAGGGTGTATTTTTAGCTGCTTCCACGATTGCTCAGGAAAAATTAATGGAATTTCGGGTGTTTGTTGATTGTGGGTCTACTCTGAATGTTATTGATGGGGGATTCTTGGAAAGACTCAATTTAAAACCCGAACTTTTATCATCCCCCATTGCTGTGGTTTCTGTGGATGGTTCCCCTTTGAAGAATATTACTCTCAAGGTCTGTGAATTTCCTCTCACTATTAATGGTGTTCACCATGAGAAATTGGATTTGGTAGTGTTGAATAACTTGCCTTCTCCAGTAATATTGGGATTGCCCTGGTTAAAATTTCACAATCCTGTACTGGATTGGTCTACCAGTGAAATTAAATCCTGGAGCCATAAATGTTATGACAAGTGTTGTAACGGGCGTATTGCAGCTTTGGATAGGGGAGAATTGCCTGTTCCTATTCAGGATTTTTGGAGAGTTTTTTCTGAGAAGGAATCGCAGGTTTTGCCTCCCCATAGAGACTATGATTGTTCTTTTGAATTTGTCCCTGGAGCGACTCTTCCTAAAAGTCGTTTATTTAACCTTACTATTCCTGAGAGAAAGGCTTTGGAGGAATACATACAGACAAGTTTGGCCGCCGGTCACATTAGGCCCTCTAAGTCTCCTGTGGCGGTTGGATTTTTTTTTGTAAAAAAAAAGGACGGCGGTTTACGTCCTTGTCTGGATTTTCGTGAGATTAACAAAATTACTGTACGCAATCCTTACCCACTGCCATTGATTCCTGATCTGTTTAACCAGTTAATGGGGGCCAAGTGGTTCTCTAAAATTGACCTTAAGGGGGCATACAATCTGTTGCGCATGAAGGAGGGTGACGAATGGAAGACTGCTTTTAACACTCCTGTGGGTCATTTTGAGAATCTGGTTATGCCTTTTGGTCTTACTAATGCTCCTGCATTTTTTCAGAATCTTATTAATGACATCCTTAGACCTTTGATCGGCAAAAATGTGGTTGTGTATTTGGATGACATTTTGATTTATTCGCCGGATTTGGAGTCTCATTGGCGGAGCGTACGTGAGGTATTACAGTTATTAATGGACAATTCGCTTTTTGCTAAGCTGGAGAAATGTGAGTTCGCTGTACAGAGAATTAGTTTTTTGGGCTACATTATCTCCAGCGAAGGTTTTGAGATGGACCCGGTTAAAGTTCAAGCTGTACAGGAATGGCCTAGGCCTATTGGTTTGAAATCGATACAGAGGTTTTTAGGTTTTGCCAATTATTACAGAAAATTCATAAAAAATGTTTCTAGTATTGACAAACCTCTGACCGATCTCACCAGGAAAGGTGCTGATGCGGTTCAGTGGTCTTCTGAGGCCATTGAAGCTTTTGTGGATCTCAAGGAGAGGTTCACCTCTTCTTCCATCCTTATGCAGCCAGATGTGACTAAGCCGTTTTTGGTTGAGGTTGATGCTTCCTCTGTGGGGGTTGGCGCAGTATTGTCTCAGGATAACGGGGATGGATTACATCCCTGTGCCTTTTTTTCAAAAAATTTTTCGGAGACTGAACTGAATTACGATATTGGTAATCGGGAATTATTGGCTATTAAACTCGCATTTGAACACTGGCGCCACTTCTTGGAAGGTGCGGAATTTCCCGTTCAGGTTCTTACGGATCATAAAAATCTGATATATCTTGATGCTGCCAAGCGCCTGAATGCCCGTCAGGCTAGGTGGGCACTGTTTTTCTCGCGGTTTAATTTCTCCGTTACTTACATCCCTGGTACTAAGAATGTTAAGGCGGATGCCTTGTCTCGCAGTTTTTCTCCCATAGTCGGTGCTGAGAAAGAGGAGAACATTTTACAAGAAGGTGTTGTGATAGCTGCTTTGGACTCCGTTTTGGAAGATGAGATTCTTAAAGCACAGGAGAATGCCCCATCTAACACTCCTCATGGGAGGTTGTTTGTGCCTGGGACCTTTAGGAGAGATTTGTTTGTTGAGTGTCACGAATCTCGGTTGGCAGGTCATCCCGGAATCTCTGAGACCAAGAGACTGGTGGGTTGCAGTTTTTAGTGGCCTGGATGGCAGAAGGAAGTCATTAAGTGGGTGCGTCAATGTACTATATGTGCTAGATCTAAGTCCTCACATACTCCTGCTGCGGGGTTGCTTTGTCCTTTGGAGGTTCCCAGTGCTCCTTAGACACATTTGGCTATGGACTTTATAACTGACCTTCCCCCCTCTGAGGGTTTTACTGTCATCTGGGTGGTCGTGGACCATTTTAGCAAGATGTGTCACTTGGTTCCCTTCGTCAAACTGCCCTGCGCTAAAACTCTCGCTAAGGCCTTTGTCAAGGAAATTGTCAGACTTCATGGCGTTCCTACTGACATTGTTTCTGATAGGGGTCCTCAGTTCGTGGCTCGTTTTTGGCGTGCCTTTTGTGACAGGTTGGGAGTTCATTTGTCGTTCTCGTCCGGATATCATCCTGAATCTAATGGCCAGACAGAAAGGAAAAACCAGGATGTTGAGCAGTTCTTGCGTTGTTTTGTGGCAGACAATCAAGAGGGGTGGTCTGAGTTTCTGCCACTTGCTGAATTTGCTCTGAACAATCATACATCTTCTTCTGCTGGTTGTTCGCCTTTTTTTTGTTGTTCTGGGAGACATCCGTCGTTTGGGTCGTTCTCCAAGTTGGGATCTGCCGTGCCTGAGGAGGAGAATTTTTCCGGTGATTTGGAGAGAGTTTGGACGGATGTGCGTGGTAATCTTCAGGAGGCCAACAGAAAATCTAAAGACTACTTTGATAGGAAACGACAGGAGGTTTTGTTCGCTGTTGGTGACATGGTTTGGTTGTCCTCTAGGAATCTGCAGTTGAGGATTCCTTCTAAGAAATTGGGTCCCAAGTTTGTAGGGCCCTTTAAGGTGCTTCAGGTTGTCAACCAATCTGCGGTTAGGTTGGAGGTTCCTACCTCCTGGAGAATTAATCCGGTATTTCATGTCTCTCTGTTGAAAAAAGCTGTTGTATCGGATTGTGACGCCTCTGCCTCTGTTCCTCCGGTGGTGGAGGACGGGGAATATGAAATTTCTCGCATCCTTAACTCTAGACAGTATAGAGGTAGTTTGCAGTATCTTGTGGCCTGGAAAGGTTTCGGACCCGAGGATAACTCTTGGGTGAGGTCGGATGATGTTTCCGCGTCCAGACTTATCAGAGCGTTTCACAGGAGATTTCCTGATAAGCCTGGTCCTAGGGGATCCGGAGGATCCTCTTAGAAGAGGGGGTACTGTTAGAACCTTGCTCTTAGGTTTTTTCTGTTGTTGGTCACATGACCTTGTTTGGCCTATTTAGTCCTGCTCCGCCCTTCTGGCTTTGCTGGACTTCATTGTATATCTACTTTCTAGCTAGCCTGTGCTCTGTATCTAACTCTGTTAGTTTGCTTGGTCTTCGGACCTCTATGTTCTATATATTTTGTTTGTTCGTCTGTCTGCTACTATTTCTGTTAGGAGGTGTCCCATTTTCCTCCCAGTCCTTAGTACTTGTAGGGATTCCTTCCCCACATCTATAGGTCTCCGTACAGACTAGCTTAGGACTTTAGCAGGTCTGATCGCAGGATCAGGTCCCCTGTTACATCGTAGGGATTAAGCTGAGTTCAATCGTAGGGACAGATCTCCTCTCTTTCCTTAGCTCTGGTAGCAGAACATAACAGCAGTAGCTTAACAAGACGATTTAAATGCCCCTTGGAAGAGACGTGCAGGTCGCAGTAGCTTAACAAGACGGTTTAAATACCCCTTGGAAGAGACGTGTTGGTCGCAGTAGCTTAACAAGACGGTTTAAATACCCCTTGGAAGAGACGTGTTGGTCGCAGTAGCTTAACAAGATGGTTTAAGTGCCCCTTGGAAGAGCGGTGGAGGTCGCAGAAGCTTAACAAGACAGTTTAAATGCCCCTTGGAAGAGACGTGCAGGTCACAGGAGCTTAATAAGATGGTTTAAATGTCCCTTGGAAGAGACGTGCAGGTCGCAGTAGCTTAACAAGACAGTTTAAATGCCCCTTGGAAGAGACGTGCAGGTTGCAGTAGCTTAAAAAGACGGTTTAAATGCCCCTTGGTAGAGCGGTGGAGGTCACAGTAGCTTAACAAGATGGTTTAAATGCCCCTTAGAAGGGAAGTGTAGGTCGCAGTAGCTTACCAAGACGATTTAAATGCCCTTTGGAAGAGACATGCAGGTCGCAGTAGCTTAACAAGACAGTTTAAATGCCCTTGGAAGAGACGTGCAGGTCGCAGTAGCTTAACAAGACAGTTTAAATGCCCCTTGGAAGAGACGTGCAGGTCGCAGTAGCTTAATAAGATGGTTTAAATGCCCCTTGGAAGAGACGTGCAGGTCGCAGTAGCTTAACAAGACGGTTTAAATGCCCCATTGAAGAGACGTGCAGGTCGCAGTAGCTTAACAAGACGGTTTAAATGCCCCTTGGAGGAGACGTGCTGGTCGCAGTAGCTTAACAAGATGGTTTAAGTGCCCCTTGGAAGAGCGGTGGAGGTCGCAGAAGCTTAGCCAGACAGTTTAAATGCCCCTTGGAAGAGACGTGCAGGTCACAGGAGCTTAATAAGACAGTTTAAATGTCCCTTGGAAGAGACGTGCAGGTCGCAGTAGCTTAACAAGACAGTTTAAATGCCCCTTGGAAGAGACGTGCAGGTTGCAGTAGCTTAAAAAGACGGTTTAAATGCCCCTTGGTAGAGCGGTGGAGGTCACAGTAGCTTAACAAGATGGTTTAAATGCACCTTGGAAGAGAAGTGCAGGTCGCAGTAGCTTACCAACACGATTTAAATGCCGTTTGGAAGAGACATGCAGGTCGCAATAGCTTAACAAGACGGTTTAAATGCCCCTTGGAAGAGACGTGCAAGTCGCAGTAGCTTAACAAGACAATTTAAATGCCCCTTGGAAGAGACGTGCAGGTCGCAGTAGCTTAACAAGACGGTTTAAATGCCCCTTGGAAGAGCGGTGGAGGTCGCAGAAGCTTAACAAGACAGTTTAAATGCCCCTTGGAAGAGACGTGCCGGTCACAGGAGCTTAATAAGACGGTTTAAATGTCCCTTGGAAGAGACGTGCAGGTCGCAGAAGCTTAATAAGACGGTTTAAATGCCCCTTGGAAGAGACGCGTAGTTCGCAGTAGCTTAACACGACTGTTTAAATGCCACTTGGAAGAGCGGTGTAGGTCACAGTAGCTTAACAAGACAGTTTAAGTGCTCCTTGGAAGAGACGTGCAGGTCGCAGTAGCTTAATAAGATGGTTTAAATGCCCCTTGGAAGAGACGTGCATGTCGCAGTAGCTTAACAAGACGGTTTAAATGCCCCCTTGGAAGAGACGTGCAGGTCGCAGTAGCTTAACAAGACGGTTTAAATGCCCCCTTGGAAGAGAGGTGCAGGTCGCAGTAGCTTAACAAGACAGTTTAAATGCCCCTTGGAAGAGACATGCAGGTCGCAGTAGCTTAACAAGATGGTTTAAATGCCCCTTGGAACAGACGTTCAGGTCGCAGTAGATTAACAAGACGGTTTAAATGCCACTTGGAAGAGCGGTGTAGGTCACAGCAGCTTAACAAGACTGTTTAAATGCCCCTTGGAAGAGACTTGCTGGTCGCAGTAGCTTAATAAGATGGTTTAAATGCCCCTTGGAAGAGACGTGCAGGTCGCAGTAGCTTAACAAGACGGTTTAAATGCCCCCTTGGAAGAGACATGCAGGTCGCAGTAGCTTAAAAAGACGGTTTAAATTCCCCTTGGAAAAGACGTGAAGTTCGCAGTAGCTTAACAAGATTGTTTAAATGCCCCTTGGAAGAGACGTGCAGGTCGCAGTAGCTTAACAAGACAGTTTAAATGCCCCTTGGAAGAGACATGCAGGTCACAGTAGCTTAACAAGACGGTTTAAATGCCCCTTGGAAGAGACGTGCAGGTCGCAGTAGCTTAACAAGATGGTTTAAATGCCCCTTGGAACAGACGTGCAGGTCGCAGTAGATTAACAAGACGGTTTAAATGCCCTTTGGAAGAGACGTGCAGGTCGCAGTAGCTTAACAAGACAGTTTAAATGCCCCTTGGAAGAGACGTGAAGGTCGCAGTAGCTTAATAAGACGGTTTAAATTCCCCTTGCAAGAGACGTGCAGGTCGCAGTAGCTTAACAAGACGGTTTAAATGCCCCTTAGAAGAGACGTGCAGGTCGCAGTAGCTTAAAAAGACGGTTTAAATGCCCTTTGGAAGAGACATGCAGGTCGCAGCAGCTTAACAAGACTGTTTAAATGCCCCTTGGAAGAGACGTGCAGGTCTCAGTAGCTTAACAAGACGGTTTAAATGTACCTTGGTAGAGACATGCAGGTCGCAGTAGCTTAACAAGACGGTTTAAATACCCCATTGAAGAGACGTGCAGGTCGCAGTAGCTTAACAATACGGTTTAAATGCCCCTTGGAAAAGTGGTGGAGGTTACAGTAGCTTAACAAGACGGTTTAAATGCCCTTGGAAGAGACGTGCAAGTCGCAGTTGTTAGAACCTTGCTCTTAGGTTTTTTCTGTTGTTGGTCACATGATCTTGTTTGGCCTATTTAGTCCTGTTCCGCCCTTCTGGCTTTGCTGGACTTCATTGTGTATCTACTTTCTAGCTAGCCTGTGCTCTGTAACTATCTCTGTTAGTTTGCTTGGTCTTCGGACCTCTATGTTCTATATATTTTGTTTGTTCGTCTGTCTGCTACTATTTCTGCTAGGAGGTGTCCCATTTTCCTCCCAGTCCTTAGTACTTGTAGGGATTCCTTCCCCACATCTATAGGTCTCCGTACAGACTAGCTTAGGACTTTAGCAGGTCTGATCGCAGGATCAGGTCCCCTGTTACATCGTAGGGATTAAGCTGAGTTCTATCGTAGGGACAGATCTCCTCTCTTTCCTTAGCTCTGGTAGCAGAACATAACAGTAAGTCCAGCCCAGCAAATGCTCTAAGGAAAGATTTTTTCTGTTCCATCATGGTGTCGGTTCTGGATTTGGCTAAACACCTGCAGGGACTCTCTTTGGAGGTGACTGAGCTCCGTCAGCACGTGAGTAACTGTCCTGGAGCACATTTCTTGGAGCCTAAGGTACGTTTGCCGGATTTATTTTTTGGTGAACACCGAGAATTTTTTTCATTTAAAAATGCTTGCTTATTGTATTTTCGTTTGAGACCCAAGTCCTCTGGGGATGATTCCCAGTGCGTAGGGTTTATAATGTCACTTTTGCGCAAAGAGCCTCAGGAGTGGGCCTTTTCTTTGCTACCTAGTGATACATGCTTCAGTTCAGTGGATAGTTTTTTTTCTGCTTTGGGACTATTATATGATGATCCTGACCGTGTCTCATCAGCTGAGACTGAGTTAAGACGTTTGAGACAGGGATCAGGTAATGTGGAAAAATATTGTACTCATTTCCGTCGATGGTCTACTCAAACAGGGTGGAACGATTCTGCTCTGAAAAGTCTATTTCTTGCTGGGCTCAGTGAAAGGGTTAAAGACCTGCTAATTGCTTATCCTACACCTGAAGATTTGCAACAGGCTATGCAATTAGCTATACGGGTGGATAGGAGACTGCGTGCAAGGGTTAATGAGAGCAAATCCTCTGCTTTATCAGTTTCTGGTTATGAGAATGTGTGTACTAACAGTGGTGAATCGATGGAGATTGGAGGGATGGCACCTCGCTCTCAAGAAAAAGATCGCAGATTTTCTGAAGGCTTGTGTTTCTATTGCGGAAAATCTGGTCATTTGATTAAAGACTGTGAGCTTCGTATCAAGAAAGAAAACAAAATGGTCAGTCATGCCCGTATTGCCTGTTTAAATTCCAAGGGTGTATTTTTAGCTGCTTCCACGATTGCTCAGGAAAAATTAATGGAATTTCGGGTGTTTGTTGATTGTGGGTCTACTCTGAATGTTATTGATGGGGGATTCTTGGAAAGACTCAATTTAAAACCCGAACTTTTATCATCCCCCATTGCTGTGGTTTCTGTGGATGGTTCCCCTTTGAAGAATATTACTCTCAAGGTCTGTGAATTTCCTCTCACTATTAATGGTGTTCACCATGAGAAATTGGATTTGGTAGTGTTGAATAACTTGCCTTCTCCAGTAATATTGGGATTGCCCTGGTTAAAATTTCACAATCCTGTACTGGATTGGTCTACCAGTGAAATTAAATCCTGGAGCCATAAATGTTATGACAAGTGTTGTAACGGGCGTATTGCAGCTTTGGATAGGGGAGAATTGCCTGTTCCTATTCAGGATTTTTGGAGAGTTTTTTCTGAGAAGGAATCGCAGGTTTTGCCTCCCCATAGAGACTATGATTGTTCTTTTGAATTTGTCCCTGGAGCGACTCTTCCTAAAAGTCGTTTATTTAACCTTACTATTCCTGAGAGAAAGGCTTTGGAGGAATACATACAGACAAGTTTGGCCGCCGGTCACATTAGGCCCTCTAAGTCTCCTGTGGCGGTTGGATTTTTTTTTGTAAAAAAAAAGGACGGCGGTTTACGTCCTTGTCTGGATTTTCGTGAGATTAACAAAATTACTGTACGCAATCCTTACCCACTGCCATTGATTCCTGATCTGTTTAACCAGTTAATGGGGGCCAAGTGGTTCTCTAAAATTGACCTTAAGGGGGCATACAATCTGTTGCGCATGAAGGAGGGTGACGAATGGAAGACTGCTTTTAACACTCCTGTGGGTCATTTTGAGAATCTGGTTATGCCTTTTGGTCTTACTAATGCTCCTGCATTTTTTCAGAATCTTATTAATGACATCCTTAGACCTTTGATCGGCAAAAATGTGGTTGTGTATTTGGATGACATTTTGATTTATTCGCCGGATTTGGAGTCTCATTGGCGGAGCGTACGTGAGGTATTACAGTTATTAATGGACAATTCGCTTTTTGCTAAGCTGGAGAAATGTGAGTTCGCTGTACAGAGAATTAGTTTTTTGGGCTACATTATCTCCAGCGAAGGTTTTGAGATGGACCCGGTTAAAGTTCAAGCTGTACAGGAATGGCCTAGGCCTATTGGTTTGAAATCGATACAGAGGTTTTTAGGTTTTGCCAATTATTACAGAAAATTCATAAAAAATGTTTCTAGTATTGACAAACCTCTGACCGATCTCACCAGGAAAGGTGCTGATGCGGTTCAGTGGTCTTCTGAGGCCATTGAAGCTTTTGTGGATCTCAAGGAGAGGTTCACCTCTTCTTCCATCCTTATGCAGCCAGATGTGACTAAGCCGTTTTTGGTTGAGGTTGATGCTTCCTCTGTGGGGGTTGGCGCAGTATTGTCTCAGGATAACGGGGATGGATTACATCCCTGTGCCTTTTTTTCAAAAAATTTTTCGGAGACTGAACTGAATTACGATATTGGTAATCGGGAATTATTGGCTATTAAACTCGCATTTGAACACTGGCGCCACTTCTTGGAAGGTGCGGAATTTCCCGTTCAGGTTCTTACGGATCATAAAAATCTGATATATCTTGATGCTGCCAAGCGCCTGAATGCCCGTCAGGCTAGGTGGGCACTGTTTTTCTCGCGGTTTAATTTCTCCGTTACTTACATCCCTGGTACTAAGAATGTTAAGGCGGATGCCTTGTCTCGCAGTTTTTCTCCCATAGTCGGTGCTGAGAAAGAGGAGAACATTTTACAAGAAGGTGTTGTGATAGCTGCTTTGGACTCCGTTTTGGAAGATGAGATTCTTAAAGCACAGGAGAATGCCCCATCTAACACTCCTCATGGGAGGTTGTTTGTGCCTGGGACCTTTAGGAGAGATTTGTTTGTTGAGTGTCATGAATCTCGGTTGGCAGGTCATCCCGGAATCTCTGAGACCAAGAGACTGGTGGGTTGCAGTTTTTAGTGGCCTGGATGGCAGAAGGAAGTCATTAAGTGGGTGCGTCAATGTACTATATGTGCTAGATCTAAGTCCTCACATACTCCTGCTGCGGGGTTGCTTTGTCCTTTGGAGGTTCCCAGTGCTCCTTAGACACATTTGGCTATGGACTTTATAACTGACCTTCCCCCCTCTGAGGGTTTTACTGTCATCTGGGTGGTCGTGGACCATTTTAGCAAGATGTGTCACTTGGTTCCCTTCGTCAAACTGCCCTGCGCTAAAACTCTCGCTAAGGCCTTTGTCAAGGAAATTGTCAGACTTCATGGCGTTCCTACTGACATTGTTTCTGATAGGGGTCCTCAGTTCGTGGCTCGTTTTTGGCGTGCCTTTTGTGACAGGTTGGGAGTTCATTTGTCGTTCTCGTCCGGATATCATCCTGAATCTAATGGCCAGACAGAAAGGAAAAACCAGGATGTTGAGCAGTTCTTGCGTTGTTTTGTGGCAGACAATCAAGAGGGGTGGTCTGAGTTTCTGCCACTTGCTGAATTTGCTCTGAACAATCATACATCTTCTTCTGCTGGTTGTTCGCCTTTTTTTTGTTGTTCTGGGAGACATCCGTCGTTTGGGTCGTTCTCCAAGTTGGGATCTGCCGTGCCTGAGGAGGAGAATTTTTCCGGTGATTTGGAGAGAGTTTGGACGGATGTGCGTGGTAATCTTCAGGAGGCCAACAGAAAATCTAAAGACTACTTTGATAGGAAACGACAGGAGGTTTTGTTCGCTGTTGGTGACATGGTTTGGTTGTCCTCTAGGAATCTGCAGTTGAGGATTCCTTCTAAGAAATTGGGTCCCAAGTTTGTAGGGCCCTTTAAGGTGCTTCAGGTTGTCAACCAATCTGCGGTTAGGTTGGAGGTTCCTACCTCCTGGAGAATTAATCCGGTATTTCATGTCTCTCTGTTGAAAAAAGCTGTTGTATCGGATTGTGACGCCTCTGCCTCTGTTCCTCCGGTGGTGGAGGACGGGGAATATGAAATTTCTCGCATCCTTAACTCTAGACAGTATAGAGGTAGTTTGCAGTATCTTGTGGCCTGGAAAGGTTTCGGACCCGAGGATAACTCTTGGGTGAGGTCGGATGATGTTTCCGCGTCCAGACTTATCAGAGCGTTTCACAGGAGATTTCCTGATAAGCCTGGTCCTAGGGGATCCGGAGGATCCTCTTAGAAGAGGGGGTACTGTTAGAACCTTGCTCTTAGGTTTTTTCTGTTGTTGGTCACATGACCTTGTTTGGCCTATTTAGTCCTGCTCCGCCCTTCTGGCTTTGCTGGACTTCATTGTATATCTACTTTCTAGCTAGCCTGTGCTCTGTATCTAACTCTGTTAGTTTGCTTGGTCTTCGGACCTCTATGTTCTATATATTTTGTTTGTTCGTCTGTCTGCTACTATTTCTGTTAGGAGGTGTCCCATTTTCCTCCCAGTCCTTAGTACTTGTAGGGATTCCTTCCCCACATCTATAGGTCTCCGTACAGACTAGCTTAGGACTTTAGCAGGTCTGATCGCAGGATCAGGTCCCCTGTTACATCGTAGGGATTAAGCTGAGTTCTATCGTAGGGACAGATCTCCTCTCTTTCCTTAGCTCTGGTAGCAGAACATAACAGCAGTAGCTTAACAAGACGATTTAAATGCCCCTTGGAAGAGACGTGCAGGTCGCAGTAGCTTAACAAGACGGTTTAAATACCCCTTGGAAGAGACGTGTTGGTCGCAGTAGCTTAACAAGACGGTTTAAATACCCCTTGGAAGAGACGTGTTGGTCGCAGTAGCTTAACAAGATGGTTTAAGTGCCCCTTGGAAGAGCGGTGGAGGTCGCAGAAGCTTAACAAGACAGTTTCAATGCCCCTTGGAAGAGACGTGCAGGTCACAGGAGCTTAATAAGATGGTTTAAATGTCCCTTGGAAGAGACGTGCAGGTCGCAGTAGCTTAACAAGACAGTTTAAATGCCCCTTGGAAGAGACGTGCAGGTTGCAGTAGCTTAAAAAGACGGTTTAAATGCCCCTTGGTAGAGCGGTGGAGGTCACAGTAGCTTAACAAGATGGTTTAAATGCCCCTTAGAAGGGAAGTGTAGGTCGCAGTAGCTTACCAAGACGATTTAAATGCCCTTTGGAAGAGACATGCAGGTCGCAGTAGCTTAACAAGACAGTTTAAATGCCCTTGGAAGAGACGTGCAGGTCGCAGTAGCTTAACAAGACAGTTTAAATGCCCCTTGGAAGAGACGTGCAGGTCGCAGTAGCTTAATAAGATGGTTTAAATGTCCCTTGGAAGAGACGTGCAGGTCGCAGTAGCTTAACAAGACGGTTTAAATGCCCCATTGAAGAGACGTGCAGGTCGCAGTAGCTTAACAAGACGGTTTAAATGCCCCTTGGAGGAGACGTGCTGGTCGCAGTAGCTTAACAAGATGGTTTAAGTGCCCCTTGGAAGAGCGGTGGAGGTCGCAGAAGCTTAGCCAGACAGTTTAAATGCCCCTTGGAAGAGACGTGCAGGTCACAGGAGCTTAATAAGACGGTTTAAATGTCCCTTGGAAGAGACGTGCAGGTCGCAGTAGCTTAACAAGACAGTTTAAATGCCCCTTGGAAGAGACGTGCAGGTTGCAGTAGCTTAAAAAGACGGTTTAAATGCCCCTTGGTAGAGTGGTGGAGGTCACAGTAGCTTAACAAGATGGTTTAAATGCACCTTGGAAGAGAAGTGCAGGTCGCAGTAGCTTACCAACACGATTTAAATGCCGTTTGGAAGAGACATGCAGGTCGCAATAGCTTAACAAGACGGTTTAAATGCCCCTTGGAAGAGACGTGCAAGTCGCAGTAGCTTAACAAGACAATTTAAATGCCCCTTGGAAGAGACGTGCAGGTCGCAGTAGCTTAACAAGACGGTTTAAATGCCCCTTGGAAGAGCGGTGGAGGTCGCAGAAGCTTAACAAGACAGTTTAAATGCCCCTTGGAAGAGACGTGCCGGTCACAGGAGCTTAATAAGACGGTTTAAATGTACCTTGGAAGAGACGTGCAGGTCGCAGTAGCTTAATAAGACGGTTTAAATGCCCCTTGGAAGAGACGCGCAGGTCGCAGTAGCTTAACAAGACTGTTTAAATGCCACTTGGAAGAGCGGTGTAGGTCACAGTAGCTTAACAAGACAGTTTAAATGCTCCTTGGAAGAGACGTGCAGGTCGCAGTAGCTTAATAAGATGGTTTAAATGCCCCTTGGAAGAGACGTGCATGTCGCAGTAGCTTAACAAGACGGTTTAAATGCCCCCTTGGAAGAGACGTGCAGGTCGCAGTAGCTTAACAAGATGGTTTAAATGCCTCTTGGAAAAGACGTGAAGTTCGCAGTAGCTCAACAAGATTGTTTAAATGCCCCTTGGAAGAGACGTGCAGGTCGCAGTAGCTTAACAAGACAGTTTAAATGCCCCTTGGAAGAGACATGCAGGTCACAGTAGCTTAACAAGACGGTTTAAATGCCCCTTGGAAGAGACGTGCAGGTCGCAGTAGCTTAACAAGATGGTTTAAATGCCCCATGGAACAGACGTGCAGGTCGCAGTAGATTAACAAGACGGTTTAAATGCCCTTTGGAAGAGACGTGCAGGTCGCAGTAGCTTAACAAGACAGTTTAAATGCCCCTTGGAAGAGACGTGAAGGTCGCAGTAGCTTAATAAGACGGTTTAAATTCCCCTTGCAAGAGAAGTGCAGGTCGCAGTAGCTTAATAAGACGGTTTAAATGCCCCTTAGAAGAGACGTGCAGGTCGCAGTAGCTTAAAAAGACGGTTTAAATGCCCTTTGGAAGAGACATGCAGGTCGCAGCAGCTTAACAAGACTGTTTAAATGCCCCTTGGAAGAGACGTGCAGGTCGCAGTAGCTTAACAAGACGGTTTAAATGCACCTTGGTAGAGACATGCAGGTCGCAGTAGCTTAACAAGACGGTTTAAATACCCCATTGAAGAGACGTGCAGGTCGCAGTAGCTTAACAATACGGTTTAAATGCCCCTTGGAAAAGTGGTGGAGGTTACAGTAGCTTAACAAGACGGTTTAAATGCACCTTGGAAGAGAAGTGCAAGTCGCAGTAGCTTAACAAGACGATTTAAATGCCCCTTGGAAGAGATGTGCAGGTCGCAGTAGCTTAACAAGACGGTTTAAATACCCCTTGGAAGAGACTTGCTGGTCGCAGTAGCTTAACAAGATGGCTTAAGTGCCCCTTGGAAGAGCGGTGGAGGTCGCAGAAGCTTAACAAGACAGTTTAAATGCCCCTTGGAAGAGACTTGCAGGTCGCCGTAGCTTAACAAGACAGTTTAAATGCCCCTTGGAAGAGACGTGCAGGTCGCAGTAGCTTAATAAGATGGTTTAAATGCCCCTTGGAAGAGACGTGCAGGTCGCAGTAGCTTAACAAGACGGTTTCAATGCCCCTTGGAAGAGACGTGCAGGTCGCAGTAGCTTAACAAGACGGTTTAAATGCCGCTTAGAAGAGGCTTGTAGGTCTCAGTAGCTTACCAAGACGGATTATATGGCCCTTGGAAGAGCGGTGGAGGTCGCAGTAGCTTATCAAGACGGTTTAAATGCCCCTTGGAAGAGACATGCAGGTCACAGTAGCTTACCAAGATGGATTATATGGCCCTTGGAAGAGACGTGCAGGTTGCAGTAGCTTAACAAGACGGTTTAAATGCCCCTTGGAAGAGCGGTGGAGGTCGCAGTAGCTTAACAAGACGGTTTAAATGCCCCTTGGAAGATGCTTGCAGGTCGCATTAGCTTACCAAGGCGGATTATTTGGCCCTTGGAAGAGACGTGCAGGTCGCAGTAGCTTAACAAGACGGTTTAAATGCCCCTTGGAAGAGCGGTGGAGGTCGCAGTAGCTTAAAAAGACGGTTTAAATGCCCCTTGGAAGAGACGTGCAGGTCGCAGTAGCTTACCAAGACGGTTTAAATGGCCCTTGGAAGAGACGTGCAGGTCGCAGTAGCTTATCAAGACGGTTTAAATGCCCCTTGGAAGAGACGTGCTGGTCGCAGTAGCTTAACAAGACGGTTTAAATGCCCCTTGGAAGAGACGTGTTGGTCGCAGTAGCTTAACAAGACGGTTTAAATGCCCCTTGGAAGAGACGTGCAGGTCGCAGTTCCTTAACAAGATGGTTTAAATGCCCCTTGGAAGAGCGGTGGAGGTCGCATTAGCTTAACAAGACGGTTTAAATGCCCATTGGAAGAGAGGTGCAGGTCGCAGTAGCTTAATAAGACGGTTTAAATGCCCCTTGGAAGAGACATGCAGGTCGCAGTAGCTTAACAAGACGGTTTAAATGTCCCCTTGAAAGAGCGGTGGAGGTCGCAGTAGCTTAACAAGACGGTTTAAATGCCCATTGGAAGAGAGGTGCAGGTCGCAGTAGCTTAATAAGACGGTTTAAATGCCCCTTGGAAGAGACATGCAGGTCGCAGTAGCTTAACAAGACGGTTTAAATGTCCCCTTGAAAGAGCGGTGGAGGTCGCAGTAGCTTAACAAGACGGTTTAAATGCCCCTTGGAATAGACATGCAGGTCACTGTAGCTTAACAAGACGGTTTAAATGTGTAACGGGTCTGGGAGGCGGAACCTCTGGGCTACTATACAAGGGGGCGGTCCTTGTAAGGGAGCGGGTGGCGACCAGGCAGGCAGACACAGCAGGTGACCGGGACAGTCTCTGGGTGCACGGGCAGGAGGTTATGGCAAGTGATCGGGGCAGTCTCTGGATAAAGGGTAGGTACGACCTGTGATGGCTGAACCTCCAGGTAGGCTAGCAAGGCAGATGGAGGACGTGTGCTCCCAGGTGAGCAAGCGAGAGTCTCTGGAATAGCAGGTGGTCACAGCACGTGACGGCGGAGCCTCCAGGTAGGCAAACAGGCAGGTAACGGAGAAGCGCTCCCAGGTGAGTTGGCAAGAGTCTCAGGAATAGCTGGTGGTCACAGCACGTGACAGCGGAGCCTCCGGGCAGGCAAGCAGGCAGGTAGCGGAGAAGCGCTCCCAGGTGAGCGGGCAAGAGTCTGGAGTAGCTGGTGGTCACAGCACGTGACAGCGGAGCCTCCGGGCAGGCAAGCAGACAGGTAACGGAGAAGCGCTCCCAGGTGAGCGGGCAAGCTGGTCCATAGACAGACTAACCGGAGTGGTAAGGCAGACCGTCGGACCTCAGGCAAGCAGACAGGTAGCTGAGGTGCGCTCCCAGGTGAGCGGGCAAGTTGGTCCTTAGACAGACTGACCGGAGTTGTAAGGCAGACCGTCGGACCTCAGGCAGGCAGGCAGGTAACAGGAAATCAGGCAGGATTAGGATTAGGACAGCAAACTGGCAGGAATCTGGCAGGTAACTGGTAGGTAACTGGCAACGGGACCTGAGGGCTGAAGCACAGGTGAGACACTGGTGCAAACAACATTGCTCGGGCACCTCCATTTTGGAGGAGGTGCCTTATATATGGTAAAGTCCTCCGGCCATTGGCCGGGGACTCCTTAGGACGGCGCGCGCGGCCCCTTTAAGAGGGAGGGAGAGCGCGCGCGCCCTAAGCACAGTGGCCGGGAAGGAGCGCGCGCTGCCAGCAGAGCGGGAGAGGGACGCCGGGCACGGAGCAGAGCGGTGAGGGGAACAGCGTCCCTGCCTAGCAGAGGGCAGGGACGCCGGCACTACAGTACCCCCCCCTTTAGGCCCCCCCTTTTTTAGGCCAGATAGAAATTTAGCTAGGATGAGAGGGGCATGGATGTTCTCCCGGGGCTCCCACGTTCTCTCCTCAGGACCAAACCCCTTCCAATCTACCAGAAAAAAGGTCTTTCCTCTTACCCTTTTGGTGGCAAGAATGTTCTCTACCTCAAACTCGTCCTCAGCAGAAACCGGAGCAGGAGGCGTACCTGTAGACTTGGAAAAAGAGTTAAGCACCACGGGTTTGAGGAGAGATACATGGAAGGAGTTAGGGATCCGTAAGTTGGCCGGGAGTTTCAATTTATAGGCCACCGGGTTGATCTGACTGATGACCTCCAGAGGACCGATGAACCGAGGCCCTAACTTGTAAGAAGGTATCTTGAGTCGAACATATTTAGATGAGAGCCAGACTTTATCTCCTGGACGAAATTGTGGAGTATCCAGGCGTTTTTTTGTCAGCGTGTCTTTTCATACGCTCGGATGACAGAAGGAGTGCGGACCGGGTACTCTCCCATATGGAGGAAAATTTGCTAACGAGAGATTCCGCAGCCGGGTTGTCCACAGAGGTGGAGACAGGAAAAGGAATCCGAGGATGCTGACCAAAGACTACAAAAAACGGGGATTTGGAGGAGGATTCGCTCTCGTGATTATTATAAGAGAACTCGGCCCATGGTAGGAGATCCACCCAGTCAGAATGGTGGGCATTAACGAAGTGCCGGAGGTAACTGGTCAGGTTCTGATTGATCCGCTCCACTTGACCATTGGACTGTGGGTGGTAAGCGGAAGAGAAGTCCAGGGTGACGTCTAGTAGTTTACAAGTGGCTCTCCAGAAACGAGAGGTGAACTGTACCCCACGATCCGACACGATGTGGAGGGGCAGGCCATGAAGACGGAAGATGTGGCGGATAAAGTCTTTAGCCAACTCGGGTGCAGACGGAAGGCCTGGCAGGGGAATAAAGTGAGCCATCTTGGAAAAGCGGTCAGCGACCACCCAAATGACCGTACAACCGGCAGAGACGGGGAGATCAGTTATAAAGTCCATCGCTATATGCTGCCAGGGGGCAGCAGGTACAGGAAGCGGAAGGAGGCGTCCGGCTGGCAGATGTCTCGGGACTTTGTTGCGGGCGCAGGACACACAGGCAGAAACAAAGTCTATTATGTCCTTGTGCAGGGTAGGCCACCAATAGTGCCGGGCAATAAGCTGGAGGGTCTTTTTCTGACCGGCGTGGCCAGCTAGTTTAGACGAATGGCCCCAGTGTAGGATCCTCTCCCAATCAGGTACAGAAACAAACGTCTTACCGGGAGGGAGACGATTTAGACTCACGGGAGCCACCTGCATTACTCTGGCGGGATCGATGATATGTTTAGGTTCTTCCTCGAGATCGGACACCAGAAAGGATCGGGACAAGGCGTCTGCTTTGACGTTCTTGTCAGCCGGGCGAAAATGAAGAACAAAATCAAAGCGAGCAAAAAACAAGGACCACCGGGCTTGGCGCGGGTTAAGTCTCTGGGCATGCTGAAGGTAAGCCAAGTTCTTGTGGTCAGTGTAAATTATTACCGGGTGAAGAGCCCCCTCGAGTAGGTAACGCCACTCCTCCAACGCCAGCTTGATGGCCAATAACTCTCGGTCTCCTATGGAATAGTTACGCTCAGAAGAGGAGAAGAGTTTGGAGAAGAAGCCACAAGTTACCATTCTCCCGGAAGATGATTTTTGAGTAAGTACCGCTCCGGCTCCAGAGGAGGAGGCGTCAACTTCCAGGAAGAACTGCTTGTTGCCGTCCGGGCGATGCAGCACCGGGGCGGAAGAGAAGGCCTGTTTTAGGGAAAGAAAGGCCTCCTCTGCTTCGGTGACCACTCTTTGGGATTAGTACCCTTACGGGTGAGCGCGGAAATTTGGGCAGTCCGGGAAGAGAAGTGCGGTATGAAGAGGCGGTAATAGTTGGTGAAGCCCAGGAACCGTTGAATAGCCTTCAACCCCTCTGGTCGGGGCCATTTCTCGATGGCAGACAGTTTCTCAGGATCCATTTGTAGGCCGGTCTGAGAGATAATGTAGCCCAGAAACGGAAGCGAGGTCTGCTCAAAGAGGCACTTCTCAAATTTAGCATAGAGATGGTTCTGCCTGAGCCTGAGCAGGACCTGACGAACGTCCCTCCGGTGAGTCTGGAGATCCGGAGAGAAGACCAAGATGTCGTCCAGGTACACCACTACGCAGGAGTAGAGAAGGTCCCGGAAGATGTCATTGACCAACTCTTGAAAGACGGCAGGAGCGTTACAGAGGCCAAAGGGCATTACCAGATATTCATAGTGGCCGTCCCGGGTGTTGAATGCCGTCTTCCATTCATCCCCCTGACGGATACGAACCAGGTTGTACGCCCCACGGAGGTCCAGTTTGGTGAAGATTCTAGCCCCCCTCAGACGATCAAATAACTCCGGAATGAGCGGAAGGGGGTACTTATTCTTCACCGTGATCTGGTTAAGGCCTCTATAGTCTATACAGGGACGGAGAGAGCCGTCCTTCTTTTTGACGAAAAAGAAGCCTGCTCCCGCCGGGGAGGTAGATTTCCGGATGAATCCCCTGGCCAGATTCTCCTCAATATATTCGGACATCGACCGGGTCTCAGCAGCAGATAATGGATAAATACGCCCACGGGGAGGAGAAGTACCAGGTAACAGGTCGATAGGGCAGTCGTATGGTCTATGAGGGGGTAGTGTCTCTGCCTCCTTTTTATTAAAGACATCAGCATAAGTCCAATAAGGAATCGGAAGTCCAGGTAGATTAGCTGGGGAAGGAGAAGGACGGACGGGATGAGCGGGGACCAGACAGGTCTTATGGCAGCCCTGTCCCCAGCGAAGAACTTCTCCGGTCTGCCAGTCAAGCACGGGTGCATGTCTCTGGAGCCAAGGTAGGCCTAGCAAGAGGGCGTGAGAGAGTCCAGGCAGAACATGGAAGGAGATACTTTCAGAATGCAGCATTCCCACCTGCAGAGTAATGGATTCGGTGATGAGTTGGATGGGGCGTGGTAAGAGCCCCCCATCCACAGCAGCAACAGACAAGGGTACAGCCAGAGGTTTGGTGGGGATGCGGTATTTCTCTACCAGGGACTGTGAAATAAGATTCCCGGCTGCTCCAGAGTCCAGTTGGGCTAGTTCAAAATAACGGTTCTCCCCGTAGACGATAAAAACTGACAACAGCAGGGATGGAGAGGATTTATTCTTGTCTAGGTAGACCTCTCTGAGCGAACCTAGACACAGGCGTTTCCCGACCTCTCCGGGCAGGCACGGATCCGGTGCTCCTTACTGCCACAGTAGAAGCAGGTCCCCTCGGCACGGCGTAAGTCCTGACGGGTCTTGACCATCTTGGTCTGGTCGACCTGCATAGGCTCAGGAGGGTGTACCTGGTTAGGGACAGAAGGAGTGACGGGTTTCTGAAAAGTAGGAGCTAGACATGGTTACCTCCTCTCACGGGTGACCTCTCTGGCACGCTCCTGGAACCGTAGGTCAATCCGGGTGGCAAGAGTTATTAAGTCATCGAGAGTGGTAGGAATGTCCCGACCGGCAAGTTCATCTTTAATACGGCCGGACAGACCCTCCCAGAAGACGGAAACCAGAGCGTCGTTATCCCAAGCCAGCTCCGAGGCAAGGGTACGGAACCGTATGGCATATTGGCCCACGGTGAGACTTTCCTGACGGAGGCGTAGCAATGATGATGCGGATGAGGTCCTCCGTCCGGGTTCGTCGAAGACTTTCCGGAAAGCCGTGAGAAAAGCAGGCAAGTTGGACACCAGGGGGTCTCCTCTCTCCCATAGAGGATTTAGCCAGGCCAGGGCCTCCCCGGTGAGATGGGACATGATGAATGCAATTTTGGATCGGTCGGAGTTAAACTGGTGGGACAATAGTTCAAAGTGCAGGGTGCACTGATTTATGAAGCCCCGAGCCTGGGCGGAGTCGCCTCCGAAGCGAGGAGGTGCAGAAAGCCGGGGTCCGGGGTAGGAAATCATGGTGTTAGTGGACTGCGGAGCTGCCGGGTTGCGAGACATGGCACTGGCGGAGGTTGTTGGTGGAGCAGTCAGAGTGTCCAGGCGAGTATGGACATTCCGCAGGTGACCCAGGATGGAGTCCTGTTGGGACCTTTGACGGGACAGTTCATGACACAGGTCCGAGAGCGAGGGAGCTTGGGTGCCACCGGGTTCCATGGCCCGAGCAAACTGTAATGGGTCTGGGAGGCGGAACCTCTGGGCTACTATACAAGGGGGCGGTCCTTGTAAGGGAGCGGGTGGCGACCAGGCAGGCAGACACAGCAGGTGACCGGGACAGTCTCTGGGTGCACGGGCAGGAGGTTATGGCAAGTGATCGGGGCAGTCTCTGGATAAAGGGTAGGTACGACCTGTGATGGCTGAACCTCCAGGTAGGCTAGCAAGGCAGATGGAGGACGTGTGCTCCCAGGTGAGCAAGCGAGAGTCTCTGGAATAGCAGGTGGTCACAGCACGTGACGGCGGAGCCTCCAGGTAGGCAAACAGGCAGGTAACGGAGAAGCGCTCCCAGGTGAGTGGGCAAGAGTCTCAGGAATAGCTGGTGGTCACAGCACGTGACAGCGGAGCCTCTGGGCAGGCAAGCAGGTAGGTAGCGGAGAAGCGCTCCCAGGTGAGCGGGCAAGAGTCTGGAGTAGCTGGTGGTCACAGCACGTGACAGCGGAGCCTCCGGGCAGGCAAGCAGACAGGTAACGGAGAAGCGCTCCCAGGTGAGCGGGCAAGCTGGTCCATAGACAGACTAACCGGAGTGGTAAGGCAGACCGTCGTACCTCAGGCAAGCAGACAGGTAGCTGAGGTGCGCTCCCAGGTGAGCGGGCAAGTTGGTCCTTAGACAGACTGACCGGAGTTGTAAGGCAGACCGTCGGACCTCAGGCAGGCAGGCAGGTAACAGGAAATCAGGCAGGATTAGGATTAGGACAGCAAACTGGCAGGAATCTGGCAGGTAACTGGCAGGTAACTGGCAACGGGACCTGAGGGCTGAAGCACAGGTGAGACACTGGTACAAACAACATTGCTCGGGCACCTCCATTTTGGAGGAGGTGCCTTATATATGGTAAAGTCCTCCGGCCATTGGCCGGGGATTCCTTAGGACGGCGCGCGCGGCCCCTTTAAGAGGGAGGGAGAGCGCGCGCGCGCGCCCTAAGCACAGTGGCCGGGAAGGAGCGCGCGCTGCCAGCAGAGCGGGAGAGGGACGCCGGGCACGGAGCAGAGCGGTGAGGGGAACAGCGTCCCTGCCTAGCAGAGGGCAGGGACGCCGGCACTACAAAATGCCTCTTGGAAGAGACGTGCAGGTCGCAGTAGCTTAACAAGATGGTTTAAATGTCCCTTGGAAATGTGGTGGAGGTTACAGTAGCTTAACAAGACGGTTTAAATGCCCCTTGGAAGAGACGTGCAGGTCGCAGTAGCATAACAAGACAGTTTAAATGCCCCTTGTAAGAGACATGCAGGTCGCAGTAGCTTAATAAGATGGTTTAAATGCCCCTTGGAAGAGACGTGCAGGTCGCAGTAGCTTAACAAGACGGTTTCAATGCCCCTTGGAAGAGACGTGCAGGTCGCAGTAGCTTAAAAAGACGGTTTAAATTCTGCTTAGAAGAGGCTTGCAGGTCTCAGTAGCTTACCAAGACGGATTATATGGCCCTTGGAATAGACGTGCAGGTCGCAGTAGCTAAACAAGATGGTTTAAATGTCCCTTGGAAATGTGGTGGAGGTTACAGTAGCTTAACAGGACGGTTTAAATGCCCCTTGGAAGAGACGTGCAGGTTGCAGTAGCTTAACAAGACTGTTTAAATGCCCCTTGGAAGAGACTTGCAGGTCGCAGTAGCAAAATAAGACGTTTTAAATGCCCCTTGCAAGAGACGTGCAGGTCACAGTAGCTTAAAAAGACGGTTTAAATGCCACTTTGAAGAGACGTGCAGGTCGCATTAGCTTAACAAGACAGTTTAAATGCCCCTTGGAAGAGACGTGCAGGTCGCAGTAGCTTAAAAAGACAGTTTAAATGCCCCTTGGAAGAGACGTGCAGGTCGCCGTAGCTTAACAAGACAGTTTAAATGCCCCTTGGAAGAGACGTGCAGGTCGCAGTAGCTTAATAAGATGGTTTAAATGCCGCTTGGAAGAGACGTGCAGGTCGCAGTGGCTTAACGAGATGGTTTCAATGCCCCTTGGAAGAGACGTGCAGGTCGCAGTAGCTTAACAAGACGGTTTAAATGCCCCTTGGAAGAGACATGCAGGTCACAGTAGCTTACCAAGACGGATTATATGGCCCTTGGAAGAGACGTGCAGGTAGCAGTAGCTTAACAAGACGGTTTAAATGCCCCTTGGAAGAGCGGTGGAGGTCGCAGTAGCTTAACAAGACGGTTTAAATGCCCCTTGGAAGAGACGTGCAGGTCGCAGTAGCTTAACAAGATGGTTTAAATGTCCCTTGGATATGTGGTGGAGGTTACAGTAGCTTAACAAGACGGTTTAAATGCCCCTTGGAAGAGACGTGCAGGTCGCAGTAGCTTAACAAGACAGTTTAAATGCCCCTTGTAAGAGACATGCAGGTCGCAGTAGCTTAATAAGATGGTTTAAATGCCCCTTGGAAGAGACGTGCAGGTCGCAGTAGCTTAACAAGACGGTTTCAATGCCCCTTGGAAGAGACGTGCAGGTCGCAGTAGCTTAAAAAGACGGTTTAAATTCCGCTTAGAAGAGGCTTGCAGGTCTCAGTAGCTTACCAAGATGGATTATATGGCCCTTGGAAGAGCGGTGGAGGTCGCAGTAGCTTAACAAGACGGGTTAAATGCCCCTTGGAAGAGACATGCAGGTCACAGTAGCTTACCAAGACGGATTATATGGCCCTTGGAATAGACGTGCAGGTCGCAGTAGCTAAACAAGATGGTTTAAATGTCCCTTGGAAATGTGGTGGAGGTTACAGTAGCTTAACAGGACGGTTTAAATGCCCCTTGGAAGAGACGTGCAGGTTGCAGTAGCTTAACAAGACTGTTTAAATGCCCCTTGGAAGAGCGGTGGAGGTCGCAGTAGCTTAACAAGACGGTTTAAATGCCCCTTGGAAGAGACGTGCAGGTCGCAGTAGCTTAACAAGATGGTTTAAATGTCCCTTGGAAATGTGGTGGAGGTTACAGTAGCTTAACAAGACGGTTTAAATGCAACTTGGAAGAGACGTGCAGGTCGCAGTAGCTTAACAAGACAGTTTAAATGCCCCTTGTAAGAGACATGCAGGTCGCAGTAGCTTAATAAGATGGTTTAAATGCCCCTTGGAAGAGACGTGCAGGTCGCAGTAGCTTAACAAGACGGTTTCAATGCCCCTTGGAAGAGACGTGCAGGTCGCAGTAGCTTAAAAAGACGGTTTAAATTCCGCTTAGAAGAGGCTTGCAGGTCTCAGTAGCTTACCAAGACGGATTATATGGCCCTTGGAAGAGCGGTGGAGGTCGCAGTAGCTTAACAAGACGGTTTAAATGCCCCTTGGAAGAGACATGCAGGTCACAGTAGCTTACCAAGACGGATTATATGGCCCTTGGAATAGACGTGCAGGTCGCAGTAGCTAAACAAGATGGTTTAAATGTCCCTTGGAAATGTGGTGGAGGTTACAGTAGCTTAACAGGACGGTTTAAATGCCCCTTGGAAGAGACGTGCAGGTTGCAGTAGCTTAACAAGACTGTTTAAATGCCCCTTGGAAGAGACTTGCAGGTCGCAGTAGCAAAATAAGACGTTTTAAATGCCCCTTGCAAGAGACGTGCAGGTCACAGTATCTTAAAAAGACGGTTTAAATGCCACTTTGAAGAGACGTGCAGGTCGCATTAGCTTAACAAGACAGTTTAAATGCCCCTTGGAAGAGACGTGCAGGTCGCAGTAGCTTAACAAGACAGTTTAAATGCCCCTTGGAAGAGACGTGCAGGTCGCCGTAGCTTAACAAGACAGTTTAAATGCCCCTTGGAAGAGACGTGCAGGTCGCAGTAGCTTAATAAGATGGTTTAAATGCCGCTTGGAAGAGACGTGCAGGTCGCAGTGGCTTAACGAGACGGTTTCAATGCCCCTTGGAAGAGACGTGCAGGTCGCAGTAGCTTAACAAGACGGTTTAAATGCCCCTTGGAAGAGACATGCAGGTCACAGTAGCTTACCAAGACGGATTATATGGCCCTTGGAAGAGACGTGCAGGTCGCAGTAGCTTAACAAGACGGTTTAAATGCCCCTTGGAAGAGACGTGCAGGTCGCAGTAGCTTAACAAGATGGTTTAAATGTCCCTTGGAAATGTGGTGGAGGTTACAGTAGCTTAACAAGACGGTTTAAATGCCCCTTGGAAGAGACGTGCAGGTCGCAGTAGCTTAACAAGACAGTTTAAATGCCCCTTGTAAGAGACATGCAGGTCGCAGTAGCTTAATAAGATGGTTTAAATGCCCCTTGGAAGAGACGTGCAGGTCGCAGTAGCTTAACAAGACGGTTTCAATGCCCCTTGGAAGAGACGTGCAGGTCGCAGTAGCTTAAAAAGACGGTTTAAATTCCGCTTAGAAGAGGCTTGCAGGTCTCAGTAGCTTACCAAGACGGATTATATGGCCCTTGGAAGAGCGGTGGAGGTCGCAGTAGCTTAACAAGACAGTTTAAATGCCCCTTGGAAGAGACATGCAGGTCACAGTAGCTTACCAAGACGGATTATATGGCCCTTGGAATAGACGTGCAGGTCGCAGTAGCTAAACAAGATGGTTTAAATGTCCCTTGGAAATGTGGTGGAGGTTACAGTAGCTTAACAGGACGGTTTAAATGCCCCTTGGAAGAGACGTGCAGGTTGCAGTAGCTTAACAAGACTGTTTAAATGCCCCTTGGAAGAGACTTGCAGGTCGCAGTAGCAAAATAAGACGTTTTAAATGCCCCTTGCAAGAGACGTGCAGGTCACAGTAGCTTAAAAAGACGGTTTAAATGCCACTTTGAAGAGACGTGCAGGTCGCATTAGCTTAACAAGACAGTTTAAATGCCCCTTGGAAGAGACGTGCAGGTCGCAGTAGCTTAACAAGACAGTTTAAATGCCCCTTGGAAGAGACGTGCAGGTCGCAGTAGCTTAATAAGATGGTTTAAATGCCGCTTGGAAGAGACGTGCAGGTCGCAGTAGCTTAACGAGACGGTTTCAATGCCACTTGGAAGAGACGTGCAGGTCGCAGTAGCTTAACAAGACGGTTTAAATGCCCCTTGGAAGAGACATGCAGGTCACAGTAGCTTACCAAGACGGATTATATGGCCCTTGGAAGAGACGTGTAGGTAGCAGTAGCTTAACAAGACGGTTTAAATGCCCCTTGGAAGAGCGGTGGAGGTCGCAGTAGCTTAACAAGACGGTTTAAATGCCCCTTGGTAGAGACATGCAGGTCGCAGTAACTTAACAAAACGGTTCAAATGCCCCATTGAAGAGACGTGCAGGTCGCAGCAGCTTAACAAGACGGGTTAAATGCCCCTTGGAAAAGTGGTGGAGGTTACAGTAGCTTAACAATACGGTTTAAATGCCCCTTGGAAGAGACGTGCAGGTCGCAGTAGCTTAACAAGACTGTTTAAATGCCCCTTGGAAGAGACGTGCAGGTCACAGTAGCTTAAAAAGACGGTTTAAATGCCACTTTGAAGAGACGTGCAGGTCGCATTAGCTTAACAATACAGTTTAAATACCCCTTGGAAGAGACGCGCAGGTCGCAGTAGCTTAACAAGACAGTTTAAATGCCCCTTGGAAGAGACGTGCAGGTCGCCGTAGCTTAACAAGACAGTTTAAATGCCCCTTGGAAGAGACGTGCAGGTCGCAGTAGCTTAATAAGATGGTTTAAATGCCCCTTGGAAGAGACTTGCAGGTCGCAGTAGCTTAACAAGACGGTTTAAATGCCGCTTAGAAGAGGCTTGCAGGTCTCAGTAGCTTACCAAGACGGATTATATGGCCCTTGGAAGAGCGGTGGAGGTCGCAGTAGCTTAACAAGACGGTTTAAATGCCCCTTGGAAGAGACATGCAGGTCACAGTAGCTTACCAAGACGGATTATATGGCCCTTGGAAGAGACATGCAGGTCGCAGTAGCTTAACAAGACGGTTTAAATGGCCCTTGGAAGAGACGTGCAGGTCGCAGTAGCTTATCAAGACGGTTTAAATGCCCCTTGGAAGAGACGTGCTGGTCGCAGTAGCTTAACAAGACGGTTTAAATGCCCCTTGGAAGAGACGTGTTGGTCGCAGTAGCTTAACAAGACGGTTTAAATGCCCCTTGGAAGAGACGTGCAGGTCGCAGTTCCTTAACAAGATGGTTTAAATGCCCCTTGGAAGAGCGGTGGAGGTCGCATTAGCTTAACAAGACGGTTTAAATGCCCATTGGAAGAGAGGTGCAGGTCGCAGTAGCTTAATAAGACGGTTTAAATGCCCCTTGGAAGATGCTTGCAGGTCGCAGTAGCTTACCAAGGCGGATTATTTGGCCCTTGGAAGAGACGTGCAGGTCGCAGTAGCTTAACAAGACGGTTTAAATGCCCCTTGGAAGAGCGGTGGAGGTCGCAGTAGCTTAAAAAGACGGTTTAAATGCCCCTTGGAAGAGACGTGCAGGTCGCAGTAGCTTACCAAGACGGTTTAAATGGCCCTTGGAAGAGACGTGCAGGTCGCAGTAGCTTATCAAGACGGTTTAAATGCCCATTGGAAGAGACGTGCTGGTCGCAGTAGTTTAACAAGACGGATTAAATGCCCCTTGGAAGAGACGTGTTGGTCGCAGTAGCTTAACAAGACGGTTTAAATGCCCCTTGGAAGAGACGTGCAGGTCGCAGTTCCTTAACAAGATGGTTTAAATGCCCCTTGGAAGAGCGGTGGAAGTCGCATTAGCTTAACAAGACGGTTTAAATGCCCATTGGAAGAGAGGTGCAGGTCGCAGTAGCTTAATAAGACGGTTTAAATGCCCCTTGGAAGAGACATGCAGGTCGCAGTAGCTTAACAAGACGGTTTAAACGCCCCTTGAAAGAGCGGTGGAGGTCGCAGTAGCTTAACAAGACGGTTTAAATGCCCCTTGGAATAGACATGCAGGTCACTGTAGCTTAACAAGACGGTTTAAATGCCTCTTGGAAGAGACGTGCAGGTCGCAGTAGCTTAACAAGATGGTTTAAATGTCCCTTGGAAATGTGGTGGAGGTTACAGTAGCTTAACAAGACGGTTTAAATGCCCCTTGGAAGAGACGTGCAGGTCGCAGTAGCTTAACAAGACTGTTTAAATGCCCCTTGGAAGAGACTTGCAGGTCGCAGTTGCGAAATAAGACGGTTTAAATGCCCCTTGCAAGAGACGTGCAGGTCACAGTATCTTAAAAAGACGGTTTAAATGCCACTTTGAAGAGACGTGCAGGTCGCATTAGCTTAACAAGACAGTTTAAATGCCCCTTGGAAGAGACGTGCAGGTCGCAGTAGCTTAACAAGACAGTTTAAATACCCCTTGGAAGAGACGTGCAGGTCGCCGTAGCTTAACGAGACAGTTTAAATGCCCCTTGGAATAGACGTGCAGGTCGCAGTAGCTTAATAAGATGGTTTAAATGCCCCTTGGAAGAGACGTGCAGGTCGCAGTAGCTTAACAAGATGGTTTCAATGCCCCTTGGAAGAGACTTGCAGGTCGCAGTAGCTTAACAAGACGGTTGAAATGCCGCTTAGAAGAGGCTTACAGGTCTCAGTAGCTTACCAAGACGGATTATATGGCCCTTGGAAGAGCGGTGGAGGTCGCAGTAGCTTAACAAGACGGTTTAAATGCCCCTTGGAAGAGACACGCAGGTCACAGTAGCTTACCAAGACGGATTATATGGCCCTTGGAAGAGACGTGCAGGTCGCAGTAGCTTAACAAGACGGTTTAAATGCCCATTGGAAGAGCGGTGGAAGTCGCAGTAGCTTAACAAGACGGTTTAAATGCCCCTTGGAAATTGCTTGCAGGTCGCAGTAGCTTACCAAGGCGGATTATTTGGCCCTTGGAAGAGACGTGCAGGTCGCAGTAGCTTAACAAGACAGTTTAAATGCCCCTTGGAAGAGCGGTGGAGGTCGCAGTAGCTTAAAAAGACGGTTTAAATGCCCCTTGGAAGAGACGTGCAGGTCGCAGTAGCTTACCAAGAGGGTTTAAATGGCCCTTGGAAGAGACGTGCAGGTCGCAGTAGCTTATCAAGACGGTTTAAATGCCCCTTGGAAGAGACGTGCTGGTCGCAGTAGCTTAACAAGACGGTTTAAATGCCCCTTGGAAGAGACGTGTTGGTCGCAGTAGCTTAACAAGACGGTTTAAATGCCCCTTGGAAGAGACGTGCAGGTCGCAGTTCCTTAACAAGATGGTTTAAATGCCCCTTGGAAGAGCGGTGGAGGTCGCATTAGCTTAACAAGACGGTTTAAATGCCCATTGGAAGAGAGGTGCAGGTCGCAGTAGCTTAATAAGACAGTTTAAATGCCCCTTGGAAGAGACATGCAGGTCGCAGTAGCTTAACAAGACAGTTTAAATGCCCCTTGGAATAGACATGCAGGTCACTGTAGCTTAAGAAGACAGTTTAAATGCCCCTTGGAAGAGACATGCAGGTTACAGTAGCTTAACAAGACGGTTTAAATGCCCCTTGGAAGAGACGTGCAGGTCGCAGTAGCTTAACAAGATGGTTTAAATGACCCATGGAACAGACGTGCAGGTCGCAGTAGATTAACAAGACGGTTTAAATGCCCTTTGGAAGAGACGTGCAGGTCGCAGTAGCTTAACAAGACAGTTTAAATGCCCCTTGGAAGAGACGTGAAGGTCGCAGTAGCTTAATAAGACGGTTTAAATTCCCCTTGCAAGAGACGTGCAGGTCGCAGTAGCTTAATAAGACGGTTTAAATGCCCCTTAGAAGAGACGTGCAGGTCGCAGTAGCTTAAAAAGACGGTTTAAATGCCCTTTGGAAGAGACATGCAGGTCGCAGCAGCTTAACAAGACTGTTTAAATGCCCCTTGGAAGAGACGTGCAGGTCGCAGTAGCTTAACAAGACGGTTTAAATGCACCTTGGTGGAGACATGCAGGTCGCAGTAGCTTAACAAGACGGTTTAAATACCCCATTGAAGAGACGTGCAGGTCGCAGTAGCTTAACAATACGGTTTAAATGCCCCATGGAAAAGTGGTGGAGGTTACAGTAGCTTAACAAGACGGTTTAAATGCCCCTTGGAAGAGAAGCGCAAGTCGCAGTAGCTTAACAAGACGATTTAAATGCCCCTTGGAAGAGACGTGCAGGTCGCAGTAGCTTAACAAGACGGTTTAAATACCCCTTGGAAGAGACTTGCTGGTCGCAGTAGCTTAACAAGATGGTTTAAGTGCCCCTTGGAAGAGCGGTGGAGGTCGCAGAAGCTTAACAAGACAGTTTAAATGCCCCTTGGAAGAGACGTGCAGGTCACAGGAGCTTAATAAGACGGTTTAAATGCCCCTTGGAAGAGATGTGCAGGTTGCAGTAGCTTAAAAAGACGGTTTAAAAGCCCCTTGGTAGAGCGGTGGAGGTCACAGTAGCTTAACAATATGGTTTAAATGCCCCTTGGAAGGAAAGTGCAGGTCGCAGTAGCTTACCAAGACGATTTAAATGACCTTTGGAAGAGACATGCAGGTCGCAGTAGCTTAACAAGACGGTTTAAATGCCCCTTGGAAGAGCGGTGTAGGTCGCAGTAGATTAACAAGACAGTTTAAATGCCCTTTGGAAGAGACATGCAGGTCACAGCAGCTTATCAAGACGGTTTAAATGCCGCGTGGAAGAGACGTGCAGGTCGCAGTAGCTTAACAAGACGGTTTAAATGCCCCTTGGTAGAGACATGCAGGTCGCAGTAGCAAAACAAGACGGTTAAAATGCCCCATTGAAGAGACGTGCAGGTCGCAGCAGCTTAACAAGACGGTTTAAATGCCCCTAGGAAAAGTGGTGGAGGTTACAGTAGCTTAACAAGATGGTTTAATTGCCCCTTGGAAGAGACGTGCAAGTCGCAGTAGCTTAACAAGACGATTTAAATGCCCCCTGGAAGAGACGTGCAGGTCGCAGTAGCTTAACAAGACGGTTTAAAAGCCCCTTGGAAGAGACGTGCAGGTCACAGGATCTTAATAAGACGGTTTAAATGTCCCTTCGAAGAGACGTGCAGTTCGCAGTAGCTTACCAAGACGGTTTAAATGGCCCTTGGAAGAGACGTGCAGGTCGCAGTAGCTTATCAAGACAGTTTAAATGCCCCTTGGAAGAGACATGCAGGTCGCAGTAGCTTAACAAGACGGTTTAAATGCCCCTTGGAAGAGACGTGCAGGTCGCAGTAGCTTAACAAGATGGTTTAAATGCCACTTGGAAGAGCGGTGGAGGTCGCATTAGCTTAACAAGACGGTTTAAATGCCCATTGGAAGAGAGGTGCAGGTCGCAGTAGCTTAATAAGACGGTTTAAATGCCCCTCGGAAGAGACATGCAGGTCGCAGTAGCTTAACAAGACGGTCTAAATGCCCCTTGAAAGAGCGGTGGAGGTCGCAGTAGCTTAACAAGACGGTTTAAATGCCCCTTGGAATAGACATGCAGGTCACTGCAGCTTAACAAGACGGTTTAAATGCCTCTTGGAAGAGACGTGCAGGTCGCAGGAGCTTAACAAGATGGTTTAAATGTCCCTTGGAAATGTGGTGGAGGTTACAGTAGCTTAACAAGACGGTTTAAATGCCCCTTGGAAGAGACGTGCAGGTCGCAGTAGCTTAACAAGACTGTTTAAATGCCCCTTGGAAGAGACTTGCAGGTCGCAGTAGCAAAATAAGACGGTTTAAATGCCCCTTGCAAGAGACGTGCAGGTCACAGTAGCTTAAAAAGACGGTTTAAATGCCACTTTGAAGAGACGTGCAGGTCGCATTAGCTTAACAAGACAGTTTAAATGCCCCTTGGAAGAGACGTGCAGGTCGCAGTAGCTTAACAAGACAGTTTAAATGCCCCTTGGAAGAGACGTGCAGGTCGCCGTAGCTTAACAAGACAGTTTAAATGCCCCTTGGAAGAGACGTGCAGGTCGCAGTAGCTTAATAAGATGGTTTAAATGCCCCTTGGAAGAGACGTGCAGGTCGCAGTAGCTTAACAAGACGGTTTCAATGCCCCTTGGAAGAGACGTGCAGGTCGCAGTAGCTTAACAAGACGGTTTAAATGCCGCTTAGAAGAGGCTTGTAGGTCTCAGTAGCTTACCAAGACGGATTATATGGCCCTTGGAAGAGCGGTGGAGGTCGCAGTAGCTTATCAAGACGGTTTAAATGCCCCTTGGAAGAGACATGCAGGTCACAGTAGCTTACCAAGATGGATTATATGGCCCTTGGAAGAGACGTGCAGGTCGCAGTAGCTTAACAAGACGGTTTAAATGCCCCTTGGAAGAGCGGTGGAGGTCGCAGTAGCTTAACAAGACGGTTTAAATGCCCCTTGGAAGATGCTTGCAGGTCGCAGTAGCTTACCAAGGCGGATTATTTGGCCCTTGGAAGAGACGTGCAGGTCGCAGTAGCTTAACAAGACGGTTTAAATGCCCCTTGGAAGAGCGGTGGAGGTCGCAGTAGCTTAAAAAGACGGTTTAAATGCCCCTTGGAAGAGACGTGCAGGTCGCAGTAGCTTACCAAGACGGTTTAAATGGCCCTTGGAAGAGACGTGCAGGTCGCAGTAGCTTATCAAGACGGTTTAAATGCCCCTTTGAAGAGACGTGCTGGTCGCAGTAGCTTAACAAGACGGTTTAAATGCCCCTTGGAAGAGACGTGTTGGTCGCAGTAGCTTAACAAGACGGTTTAAATGCCCCTTGGAAGAGACGTGCAGGTCGCAGTTCCTTAACAAGATGGTTTAAATGCCCCTTGGAAGAGCGGTGGAGGTCGCATTAGCTTAACAAGACGGTTTAAATGCCCATTGGAAGAGAGGTGCAGGTCGCAGTAGCTTAATAAGACAGTTTAAATGCCCCTTGGAAGAGAGATGCAGGTCGCAGCAGCTTAACAAGACGGTTTAAATGTCCCCTTGAAAGAGCGGTGGAGGTCGCAGTAGCTTAACAAGACGGTTTAAATGCCCCTTGGAATAGACATGCAGGTCACTGTAGCTTAACAAGACGGTTTAAATATGTAACGGGTCTGGGAGGCGGAACCTCTGGGCTACTATACAAGGGGGCGGTCCTTGTAAGGGAGCGGGTGGCGACCAGGCAGGCAGACACAGCAGGTGACCGGGACAGTCTCTGGGTGCACGGGCAGGAGGTTACGGCAAGTGATCGGGGCAGTCTCTGGATAAAGGGTAGGTACGACCTGTGATGGCTGAACCTCCAGGTAGGCTAGCAAGGCAGATGGAGGACGTGTGCTCCCAGGTGAGCAAGCGAGAGTCTCTGGAATAGCAGGTGGTCACAGCACGTGACGGCGGAGCCTCCAGGTAGGCAAACAGGCAGGTAACGGAGAAGCGCTCCCAGGTGAGTGGGCAAGAGTCTCAGGAATAGCTGGTGGTCACAGCACGTGACAGCGGAGCCTCCGGGCAGGCAAGCAGGCAGGTAGCGGAGAAGCGCTCCCAGGTGAGCGGGCAAGAGTCTGCAGTAGCTGGTGGTCACAGCACGTGACAGCGGAGCCTCCGGGCAGGCAAGCAGACAGGTAACGGAGAAGCGCTCCCAGGTGAGCGGGCAAGCTGGTCCATAGACAGACTAACCGGAGTGGTAAGGCAGACCGTCGGACCTCAGGCAAGCAGACAGGTAGCTGAGGTGCGCTTCCAGGTGAGCGGGCAAGTTGGTCCTTAGACAGACTGACCGGAGTTGTAAGGCAGACCGTCGGACCTCAGGCAGGCAGGCAGGTAACAGGAAATCAGGCAGAATTAGGATTAGGACAGCAAACTGGCAGGAATCTGGCAGGTAACTGGCAGGTAACTGGCAACGGGACCTGAGGGCTGAAGCACAGGTGAGACACTGGTGCAAACAACATTGCTCGGGCACCTCCATTTTGGAGGAGGTGCCTGATATATGGTAAAGTCCTCCGGCCATTGGCCGGGTACTCCTTAGGACGGCGCGCGCGGCCCCTTTAAGAGGGAGGGAGAGCGCGCGCGCGCGCCCTAAGCACAGTGGCCGGGAAGGAGCGCGCGCTGCCAGCAGAGCGGGAGAGGGACGCCGGGCACGGAGCAGAGCGGTGAGGGGAACAGCGTCCCTGCCTAGCAGAGGGCAGGGACGCCGGCACTACAAAATGCCTCTTGGAAGAGACGTGCAGGTCGCAGTAGCTTAACAAGATGGTTTAAATGTCCCTTGGAAATGTGGTGGAGGTTACAGTAGCTTAACAAGACGGTTTAAATGCCCCTTGGAAGAGACGTGCAGGTCGCAGTAGCTTAACAAGACAGTTTAAATGCCCCTTGTAAGAGACATGCAGGTCGCAGTAGCTTAATAAGATGGTTTAAATGCCCCTTGGAAGAGACGTGCAGGTCGCAGTAGCTTAACAAGACGGTTTAAATGCCCCTTGGAAGAGACGTGCAGGTCGCAGTAGCTTAAAAAGACGGTTTAAATTCCGCTTAGAAGAGGCTTGCAGGTCTCAGTAGCTTACCAAGACGTATTATATGGCCCTTGGAAGAGCGGTGGAGGTCGCAGTAGCTTAACAAGACGGTTTAAATGCCCCTTGGAAGAGACATGCAGGTCACAGTAGCTTACCAAGACGGATTATATGGCCCTTGGAATAGATGTGCAGGTCGCAGTAGCTAAACAAGATGGTTTAAATGTCCCTTGGAAATGTGGTGGAGGTTACAGTAGCTTAACAGGACGGTTTAAATGCCCCTTGGAAGAGACGTGCAGGTCGCAGTAGCTTAACAAGACTGTTTAAATGCCCCTTGGAAGAGACTTGCAGGTCGCAGTAGCGAAATAAGACGTTTTAAATGCCCCTTGCAAGAGACGTGCAGGTCACAGTAGCTTAAAAAGACGGTTTAAATGCCACTTTGAAGAGACGTGCAGGTCGCAGTAGCTTAACAATACAGTTTAAATGCCCCTTGGAAGAGACGTGCAGGTCGCAGTAGCTTAATAAGATGGTTTAAATGCCCCTTGGAAGGGACGTGCAGGTCGCAGTAGCTTAACGAGACAGTTTCAATGCCCCTTGGAAGAGACGTGCAGGTCGCAGTAGCTTAACAAGACGGTTTAAATGCCGCTTAGATGAGGCTTGCAGGTCTCAGTAGCTTACCAAGACGGATTATATGGCCCTTGGAAGAGCGGTGGAGGTCGCAGTAGCTTAACAAGACAGTTTAAATGCCCCTTGGAAGAGACATGCAGGTCACAGTAGCTTACCAAGACGGATTATATGGCCCTTGGAAGAGACGTGCAGGTAGCAGTAGCTTAACAAGACGGTTTAAATGCCCCTTGGAAGAGCGGTGGAGGTCGCAGTAGCTTAACAAGACGGTTCAAATGCCCCATTGAAGAGACGTGCAGGTCGCAGCAGCTTAACAAGACGGTTTAAATGCCCCTTGTTAAAGTGGTGGACTTTACAGTAGCTTAACAAGACAATTTAAATGCCCCCTGGAAGAGACATGCAGGTCGCAGTAGCTTAACAATACGGTTTAAAAGCCCCTTGGAAGAGACGTGCAGGTCACAGGATCTTAATAAGACGGTTTAAATGTCCCTTCGAAGAGACGTGCAGTTCGCAGTAGCTTACCAAGACGGTTTAAATGGCCCTTGGAAGAGACGTGCAGGTCGCAGTAGCTTATCAAGACGGTTTAAATGCCCCTTGGAAGAGACGTGCTGGTCGCAGTAGCTTAACAAGACGGTTTAAATGCCCCTTGGAAGAGACGTGCAGGTCGCAGTAGCTTAACAAGACGGTTTAAATGCCCCTTGGAAGAGACGTGCAGGTCGCAGTAGCTTAACAAGATGGTTTAAATGCCCCTTGGAAGAGCGGTGGAGGTCGCATTAGCTTAACAAGATGGTTTAAATGCCCATTGAAAGAGAGGTGCAGGTCGCAGTAGCTTAATAAGACGGTTTAAATGCCCCTCGGAAGAGACATGCAGGTCACAGTAGCTTAACAAGATGGTCTAAATGCCCCTTGAAAGAGCGGTGGAGGTCGCAGTAGCTTAACAAGACGGTTTAAATGCCCCTTGGAATAGACATGCAGGTCACTGTAGCTTAACAAGACGGTTTAAATGCCTCTTGGAAGAGACGTGCAGGTCGCAGTAGCTTAACAAGATGGTTTAAATGTCCCTTGGAAATGTGGTGGAGGTTACAGTAGCTTAACAAGACGGTTTAAATGCCCCTTGGAAGAGACGTGCAGGTCGCAGTAGCTTAACAAGACAGTTTAAATGCCCCTTGGAAGGGACGTGCAGGTCGCAGTAGCTTAACAAGACAGTTTAAATGCCCCTTGGAAGAGACGTGCAGGTCGCCGTAGCTTAACAAGACAGTTTAAATGCCCTTGGAAGAGACGTGCAGGTCGCAGTAGCTTAATAAGATGGTTTAAATGCCCCTTGGAAGAGACGTGCAGGTCGCAGTAGCTTAACAAGACGGTTTCAATGCCCCTTGGAAGAGATGTGCAGGTCGCAGTAGCTTAACAAGACGGTTTAAATGCCGCTTAGAAGAGGCTTGCAGGTCTCAGTAGCTTACCAAGACGGATTATATGGCCCTTGGAAGAGCGGTGGAGGTCGCAGTAGCTTAACAAGAGGGTTTAAATGCCCCTTGGAAGAGACATGCAGGTCACAGTAGCTTACCAAGACGGATTATATGGCCCTTGGAATAGATGTGCAGGTCGCAGTAGCTAAACAAGATGGTTTAAATGTCCCTTGGAAATGTGGTGGAGGTTACAGTAGCTTAACAGGACGGTTTAAATGCCCCTTGGAAGAGACGTTCAGGTCGCAGTAGCTTAACAAGACTGTTTAAATGCCCCTTGGAAGAGACTTGCAGGTCGCAGTAGCGAAATAAGACGTTTTAAATGCCCCTTGCAAGAGACGTGCAGGTCACAGTAGCTTAAAAAGACGGTTTAAATGCCACTTTGAAGAGACGTGCAGGTCGCATTAGCTTAACAATACAGTTTAAATGCCCCTTGGAAGAGACGTGCAGGTCGCAGTAGCTTAACAAGACAGTTTAAATGCCCCTTGGAAGAGACGTGCAGGTCGCCGTAGCTTAACAAGACAGTTTAAATGCCCCTTGGAAGAGACGTGCAGGTCGCAGTAGCTTAATAAGATGGTTTAAATGCCCCTTGGAAGGGACGTGCAGGTCGCAGTAGCTTAACGAGACGGTTTCAATGCCCCTTGGAAGAGACGTGCAGGTCGCAGTAGCTTAACAAGACGGTTTAAATGCCGCTTAGAAGAGGCTTGCAGGTCTCAGTAGCTTACCAAGACGGATTATATGGCCCTTGGAAGAGCGGTGGAGGTCGCAGTAGCTTAACAAGACAGTTTAAATGCCCCTTGGTAGAGACATGCAGGTCACAGTAGCTTACCAAGATGGATTATATGGCCCTTGGAAGAGACGTGCAGGTAGCAGTAGCTTAACAAGACGGTTTAAATGCCCCTTGGAAGAGCGGTGGAGGTCGCAGTAGCTTAACAAGACGGTTTAAATGCCCCTTGGTAGAGACATGCAGGTCGCAGTAGCTTAACAAGACGGTTCAAATGCCCCATTGAAGAGACGTGCAGGTCGCAGCAGCTTAACAAGACGGTTTAAATGCCCCTTGTTAAAGTGGTGGACTTTACAGTAGCTTAACAAGACAATTTAAATGCCCCCTGGAAGAGACATGCAGGTCGCAGTAGCTTAACAATACGGTTTAAAAGCCCCTTGGAAGAGACGTGCAGGTCACAGGATCTTAATAAGACGGTTTAAATGTCCCTTCGAAGAGACGTGCAGTTCGCAGTAGCTTACCAAGACGGTTTAAATGGCCCTTGGAAGAGACGTGCAGGTCGCAGTAGCTTATCAAGACGGTTTAAATGCCCCTTGGAAGAGACGTGCTGGTCGCAGTAGCTTAACAAGACGGTTTAAATGCCCCTTGGAAGAGACGTGCAGGTCGCAGTAGCTTAACAAGACAGTTTAAATGCCCCTTGGAAGAGACGTGCAGGTCGCAGTAGCTTAACAAGATGGTTTAAATGCCCCTTGGAAGAGCGGTGGAGGTCGCATTAGCTTAACAAGATGGTTTAAATGCCCATTGAAAGAGAGGTGCAGGTCGCAGTAGCTTAATAAGACGGTTTAAATGCCCCTCGGAAGAGACATGCAGGTCACAGTAGCTTAACAAGATGGTCTAAATGTCCCTTGAAAGAGCGGTGGAGGTCGCAGTAGCTTAACAAGACGGTTTAAATGCCCCTTGGAATAGACATGCAGGTCACTGTAGCTTAACAAGACGGTTTAAATGCCTCTTGGAAGAGACGTGCAGGTCGCAGTAGCTTAACAAGATGGTTTAAATGTCCCTTGGAAATGTGGTGGAGGTTACAGTAGCTTAACAAGACGGTTTAAATGCCCCTTGGAAGAGACGTGCAGGTCGCAGTAGCTTAACAAGACTGTTTAAATGCCCCTTGGAAGAGACGTGCAGGTCACAGTAGCTTAAAAAGACGGTTTAAATGCCACTTTGAAGAGACGTGCAGGTCGCATTAGCTTAACAAGACAGTTTAAATGCCCCTTGGAAGGGACGTGCAGGTCGCAGTAGCTTAACAAGACAGTTTAAATGCCCCTTGGAAGAGACGTGCAGGTCGCCGTAGCTTAACAAGACAGTTTAAATGCACCTTGGAAGAGACGTGCAGGTCGCAGTAGCTTAATAAGATGGTTTAAATGCCCCTTGGAAGAGACGTGCAGGTCGCAGTAGCTTAACAAGACGGTTTCAATGCCCCTTGGAAGAGATGTGCAGGTCGCAGTAGATTAACAAGACGGTTTAAATGCCGCTTAGAAGAGGCTTGCAGGTCTCAGTAGCTTACCAAGACGGATTATATGGCCCTTGGAAGAGCGGTGGAGGTCGCAGTAGCTTAACAAGACGGTTTAAATGCCCCTTGGAAGAGACATGCAGGTCACAGTAGCTTACCAAGACGGATTATATGGCCCTTGGAAGAGACGTGCAGGTCGCAGTAGCTTAACAAGACGGTTTAAATGCCCCTTGGAAGAGCGGTGGAGGTCGCAGTAGCTTAACAAGACGGTTTAAATGCCCCTTGGAAGATGCCTGCAGGTCGCAGTAGCTTACCAAGGCGGATTATTTGGCCCTTGGAAGAGACGTGCAGGTCGCAGTAGCTTAACAAGACGGTTTAAATGCCCCTTGGAAGAGCGGTGGAGGTCGCAGTAGCTTAAAAAGACGGTTTAAATGCCCCTTGGAAGAGACGTGCAGGTCGCAGTAGCTTACCAAGAGGGTTTAAATGGCCCTTGGAAGAGACGTGCAGGTCGCAGTAGCTTATCAAGACGGTTTAAATGCCCCTTGGAAGAGACGTGCTGGTCGCAGTAGCTTAACAAGACGGTTTAAATGCCCCTTGGAAGAGACGTGTTGGTCGCCGTAGCTTAACAAGACGGTTTAAATGCCCCTTGGAAGAGACGTGCAGGTCGCAGTTCCTTAACAAGATGGTTTAAATGCCCCTTGGAAGAGCGGTGGAGGTCGCATTAGCTTAACAAGACGGTTTAAATGCCCATTGGAAGAGAGGTGCAGGTCGCAGTAGCTTAATAAGACGGTTTAAATGCCCCTTGGAAGAGACATGCAGGTCGCAGTAGCTTAACAAGACGGTTTAAATGCCCCTTGAAAGAGCGGTGGAGGTCGCAGTAGCTTAACATGACGGTTTAAATGCCCCTTGGAATAGACATGCAGGTCGCAGTAGCTTAACAAGACGGTTTCAATGCCACTTGGAAGAGACGTGCAGGTCGCAGTAGCTTAACAAGACGGTTTAAATTCCGCTTAGAAGAGGCTTGCAGGTCTCAGTAGCTTACCAAGACGGATTATATGGCCCTTGGAAGAGACGTGCAGGTCGCAGTAGCTAAACAAGATGGTTTAAATGTCCCTTGGAAATGTGGTGGAGGTTACAGTAGCTTAACAAGACGGTTTAAATGCCCCTTGGAAGAGACGTGCAGGTCGCAGTAGCTTAACAAGACTGTTTAAATGCCCCTTGGAAGAGACTTGCAGGTCGCAGTAGCGAAATAAGACGGTTTAAATGCCCCTTGCAAGAGACGTGCAGGTCACAGTAGCTTAAAAAGACGGTTTAAATGCCACTTTGAAGAGACGTGCAGGTCGCAGTAGCTTAACAAGATGGTTTAAATGCCCCTTGGAAGAGCGGTGGAGGTCGCATTAGCTTAACAAGATGGTTTAAATGCCCATTGAAAGAGAGGTGCAGGTCGCAGTAGCTTAATAAGACGGTTTAAATGCCCCTCGGAAGAGACATGCAGGTCACAGTAGCTTAACAAGATGGTCTAAATGCCCCTTGAAAGAGCGGTGGAGGTCGCAGTAGCTTAACAAGACGGTTTAAATGCCCCTTGGAATAGACATGCAGGTCACTGTAGCTTAACAAGACGGTTTAAATGCCTCTTGGAAGAGACGTGCAGGTCGCAGTAGCTTAACAAGATGGTTTAAATGTCCCTTGGAAATGTGGTGGAGGTTACAGTAGCTTAACAAGACGGTTTAAATGCCCCTTGGAAGAGACGTGCAGGTCGCAGTAGCTTAACAAGACTGTTTAAATGCCCCTTGGAAGAGACGTGCAGGTCACAGTAGCTTAAAAAGACGGTTTAAATGCCACTTTGAAGAGACGTGCAGGTCGCATTAGCTTAACAAGACAGTTTAAATGCCCCTTGGAAGGGACGTGCAGGTCGCAGTAGCTTAACAAGACAGTTTAAATGCCCCTTGGAAGAGACGTGCAGGTCGCCGTAGCTTAACAAGACAGTTTAAATGCACCTTGGAAGAGACGTGCAGGTCGCAGTAGCTTAATAAGATGGTTTAAATGCCCCTTGGAAGAGACGTGCAGGTCGCAGTAGCTTAACAAGACGGTTTCAATGCCCCTTGGAAGAGATGTGCAGGTCGCAGTAGATTAACAAGACGGTTTAAATGCCGCTTAGAAGAGGCTTGCAGGTCTCAGTAGCTTACCAAGACGGATTATATGGCCCTTGGAAGAGCGGTGGAGGTCGCAGTAGCTTAACAAGACGGTTTAAATGCCCCTTGGAAGAGACATGCAGGTCACAGTAGCTTACCAAGACGGATTATATGGCCCTTGGAAGAGACGTGCAGGTCGCAGTAGCTTAACAAGACGGTTTAAATGCCCCTTGGAAGAGCGGTGGAGGTCGCAGTAGCTTAACAAGACGGTTTAAATGCCCCTTGGAAGATGCCTGCAGGTCGCAGTAGCTTACCAAGGCGGATTATTTGGCCCTTGGAAGAGACGTGCAGGTCGCAGTAGCTTAACAAGACGGTTTAAATGCCCCTTGGAAGAGCGGTGGAGGTCGCAGTAGCTTAAAAAGACGGTTTAAATGCCCCTTGGAAGAGACGTGCAGGTCGCAGTAGCTTACCAAGACGGTTTAAATGGCCCTTGGAAGAGACGTGCAGGTCGCAGTAGCTTATCAAGACGGTTTAAATGCCCCTTGGAAGAGACGTGCTGGTCGCAGTAGCTTAACAAGACGGTTTAAATGCCCCTTGGAAGAGACGTGTTGGTCGCCGTAGCTTAACAAGACGGTTTAAATGCCCCTTGGAAGAGACGTGCAGGTCGCAGTTCCTTAACAAGATGGTTTAAATGCCCCTTGGAAGAGCGGTGGAGGTCGCATTAGCTTAACAAGACGGTTTAAATGCCCATTGGAAGAGAGGTGCAGGTCGCAGTAGCTTAATAAGACGGTTTAAATGCCCCTTGGAAGAGACATGCAGGTCGCAGTAGCTTAACAAGACGGTTTAAATGCCCCTTGAAAGAGCGGTGGAGGTCGCAGTAGCTTAACATGACGGTTTAAATGCCCCTTGGAATAGACATGCAGGTCGCAGTAGCTTAACAAGACGGTTTCAATGCCACTTGGAAGAGACGTGCAGGTCGCAGTAGCTTAACAAGACGGTTTAAATTCCGCTTAGAAGAGGCTTGCAGGTCTCAGTAGCTTACCAAGACGGATTATATGGCCCTTGGAAGAGACGTGCAGGTCGCAGTAGCTAAACAAGATGGTTTAAATGTCCCTTGGAAATGTGGTGGAGGTTACAGTAGCTTAACAAGACGGTTTAAATGCCCCTTGGAAGAGACGTGCAGGTCGCAGTAGCTTAACAAGACTGTTTAAATGCCCCTTGGAAGAGACTTGCAGGTCGCAGTAGCGAAATAAGACGGTTTAAATGCCCCTTGCAAGAGACGTGCAGGTCACAGTAGCTTAAAAAGACGGTTTAAATGCCACTTTGAAGAGACGTGCAGGTCGCAGTAGCTTAACAAGACAGTTTAAATGCCCCTTGGAAGAGACGTGCAGGTCGCCGTAGCTTAACAAGACAGTTTAAATGCCCCTTGGAAGAGACGTGCAGGTCGCAGTAGCTTAATAAGATGGTTTAAATGCCCCTTGGAAGATGCTTGCAGGTCGCAGTAGCTTACCAAGGCGGATTATTTGGCCCTTGGAAGAGACGTGCAGGTCGCAGTAGCTTAACAAGATGGTTTAAATTCCCCTTGGAAGAGCGGTGGAGTTCGCAGTAGCTTAAAAAGACGGTTTAAATGCCCCTTGGAAGAGACGTGCAGGTCACAGTAGCTTAACAAGACGGTTTAAATGCCCCTTGGAAGAGAAGTGCAGGTCGCAGTAGCTTAACAAGATGGTTTAAATGCCCCTTGGAAGAGACGTGCTGGTCGCAGTAGCTTAACTAGACAGTTTAAATGCCCCTTGGAAGAGACGTGTAGGTCGCCGTAGCTTAACAAGACAGTTTAAATGCCCCTTGGAAGAGACGTGCAGGTCGCAGTAGCTTAATAAGATGGTTTAAATGCCCCTTGGAAGAGACGTGCAGGTCGCAGTAGCTTAACAAGACGGTTTCAATGCCCCTTGAAAGAGACGTGCAGGTCGCAGTAGCTTAACAAGACGGTTTAAATGCAGCTTAGAAGAGGCTTGCAGGTCTCAGTAGCTTACCAAGACGGATTATATGGCCCTTGGAAGAGCGGTGGAGGTCGCAGTAGCTTAACAAGACGGTTTAAATGCCCCTTGGAAGAGACATGCAGGTCACAGTAGCTTACCAAGACGGATTATATGGCCCTTGGAAGAGACGTGCAGGTCGCAGTAGCTTAACAAGACGGTTTAAATTCCCCTTGGAAGAGCGGTGGAGGTCGCAGTAGCTTAACAAGACGGTTTAAATGCCCCTTGGAAGATGCTTGCAGGTCGTAGTAGCTTACCAAGGCGGATTATTTGGCCTTTGGAAGAGACTTGCAGGTTGCAGTAGCTTAACAAGACGGTTTAAATGCCCCTTGGAAGAGCGGTGGAGGTCGCAGTAGCTTAACAAGACGGTTTAAATGCCCCTTGGTAGAGACATGCAGGTCGCAGTAGCTTAACAAGACGGTTCAAATGCCCCATTGAAGAGACGTGCAGGTCGCAGCAGCTTAACAAGACGATTTAAATGCCCCTTGGAAAAGTGGTGGACTTTACAGTAGCTTAACAAGATGGTTTAATTGCCCCTTGGAAGAGACGTGCAAGTCGCAGTAGCTTAACAAGACGATTTAAATGCCCCCTGGAAGAGAAATGCAGGTCGCAGTAGCTTAACAATACGGTTTAAAAGCCCCTTGGAAGAGACGTGCAGGTCACAGGATCTTAATAAGACGGTTTAAATGTCCCTTCGAAGAGACGTGCAGTTCGCAGTAGCTTACCAAGACGGTTTAAATGGCCCTTGGAAGAGACGTGCAGGTCGCAGTAGCTTATCAAGACGGTTTAAATGCCCCTTGGAAGAGACGTGCTGGTCGTAGTAGCTTAACAAGATGGTTTAAATGCCCCTTGGAAGAGACGTGCAGGTCGCAGTAGCTTAACAAGACGGTTTAAATGCCCCTTGGAAGAGACGTGCAGGTCGCAGTAGCTTAACAAGATGGTTTATATGCCCCTTGGAAGAGCGGTGGAGGTCGCATTAGCTTAACAAGATGGTTTAAATGCCCATTGGAAGAGAGGTGCAGGTCGCAGTAGCTTAATAAGATGGTTTAAATGCCCCTCGGAAGAGACATGCAGGTCGCAGTAGCTTAACAAGATGGTCTAAGTGCCCCTTGAAAGAGCGGTGGAGGTCGAAGTAGCTTAACAAGACGGTTTAAATGCCCCTTGGAATAGACATGCAGGTCACTGTAGCTTAACAAGACGGTTTAAATGCCTCTTGGAAGAGACGTGCAGGTCGCAGTAGCTTAACAAGATGGTTTAAATGTCCCTTGGAAATGTGGTGGAGGTTACAGTAGCTTAACAAGACGGTTTAAATGCCCCTTGGAAGAGACGTGCAAGTCGCAGTAGCTTAACAAGACTGTTTAAATGCCCATTGGAAGAGACGTGCAGGTCACAGTAGCTTAAAAAGACGGTTTAAATGCCACTTTGAAGAGACGTGCAGGTCGCATTAGCTTAACAAGACAGTTTAAATGCCCCTTGGAAGAGACGTGCAGGTCGCAGTAGCTTAACAAGACAGTTTAAATGCCCCTTGGAAGAGACGTGCAGGTCGCCGTAGCTTTACAAGACAGTTTAAATGCCACTTGGAAGAGACGTGCAGGTCGCAGTAGCTTAATAAGATGGTTTAAATGCCCCTTGGAAGAGACGTGCAGGTCGCAGTAGCTTAACAAGACGGTTTAAATGCCGCTTAGAAGAGGCTTGCAGGTCTCAGTAGATTACCAAGACGGATTATATGGCCCTTGGAAGAGCGGTGGAGGTCGCAGTAGCTTAACAAGACGGTTTAAATGCCCCTTGGAAGAGACATGCAGGTCACAGTAGCTTACCAAGACGGATTATTTGGCCCTTGGAAGAGACGTGCAGGTCGCAGTAGCTTAACAAGACGGTTTAAATGCCCCTTGGAAGAGCGGTGGAGATCGCAGTAGCTTAACAAGACGGTTTAAATGCCCCTTGGAAGAGACGTGCAGGTCGCAGTAGCTTACCAAGACGGTTTAAATGGCCCTTGGAAGAGACGTGCAGGTCGCAGTAGCTTATCAAGACGGTTTAAATGCCCCTTGGAAGAGACGTGCTGGTCGCAGTAGCTTAACAAGACGGTTTAAATGCCCCTTGGAAGAGACGTGTTGGTCGCAGTAGCTTAACAAGACGGTTTAAATGCCCCTTGGAAGAGACGTGCAGGTCGCAGTTCCTTAACAAGATGGTTTAAATGCCCCTTGGAAGAGCGGTGGAGGTCGCATTAGCTTAACAAGACGGTTTAAATGCCCATTGGAAGAGAGGTGCAGGTCGCAGTAGCTTAATAAGACGGTTTAAATGCCCCTTGGAAGAGACATGCAGGTCGCAGTAGCTTAACAAGACGGTTTAAATGCCCCTTGAAAGAGCGGTGGAGGTCGCAGTAGCTTAACAAGACGGTTTAAATGCCCCTTGGAATAGACATGCAGGTCACTGTAGCTTAACAAGACGGTTTAAATGCCTCTTGGAAGAGACGTGCAGGTCGCAGTAGCTTAACAAGATTGTTTAAATGTCCCTTGGAAATGTGGTGGAGGTTACAGTAGCTTGACAAGACGGTTTAAATGCCCCTTGGAAGAGACGTGCAGGTCGCAGTAGCTTAACAAGACTGTTTAAATGCCCCTTGGAAGAGACTTGCAGGTCGCAGTTGCGAAATAAGACGGTTTAAATGCCCCTTGCAAGAGACGTGCAGGTCACAGTATCTTAAAAAGACGGTTTAAATGCTACTTTGAAGAGACGTGCAGGTCGCATTAGCTTAACAAGACAGTTTAAATGCCCCTTGGAAGAGACGTGCAGGTCGCAGTAGCTTAACAAGACAGTTTAAATGCCCCTTGGAAGAGACATGCAGGTCGCCGTAGCTTAACAAGACAGTTTAAATGCCCCTTGGAAGAGACGTGCAGGTCGCAGTAGCTTAACAAGACGGTTTCAATGCCCCTTGGAAGAGACGTGCAGGTTGCAGTAGCTTAACAAGACGGTTTAAATGCCGCTTAGAAGAGGCTTACAGGTCTCAGTAGCTTACCAAGATGGATTATATGGCCCTTGGAAGAGCGGTGGAGGTCGCAGTAGCTTAACAAGACGGTTTAAATGCCCCTTTGAAGAGACACGCAGGTCACAGTAGCTTACCAAGACGGATTATATGGCCCTTGGAAGAGACGTGCAGGTCGCAGAAGCTCAACAAGACGGTTTAAATGCCCCTTGGAAGAGCGGTGGAGGTCGCAGTAGCTTAACAAGACGGTTTAAATGCCCCTTGGAAGAGACGTGCAGGTCGCAGTTCCTTAACAAGATGGTTTAAATGCCCCTTGGAAGAGCGGTGGAGGTCGCATTCGCTTAACAAGACGGTTTAAATGCCCATTGGAAGAGAGGTGCAGGTCGCAGTAGCTTAATAAGACGGTTTAAATGCCCCTTGGAAGAGACATGCAGGTCGCAGTAGCTTAACAAGACGGTTTAAATGCCCCTTGAAAGAGCGGTGGAGGTCGCAGTAGCTTAACAAGACGGTTTAAATGCCCCTTGGAATAGACATGCAGGTCGCAGTAGCTTAACAAGACGGTTTCAATGCCACTTGGAAGAGACGTGCAGGTCGCAGTAGCTTAACAAGACGGTTTAAATTCCGCTTAGAAGAGGCTTGCAGGTCTCAGTAGCTTACCAAGACGGATTATATGGCCCTTGGAAGAGCGGTGGAGGTCGCAGTAGCTTAACAAGACGGTTTAAATGCCCCTTGGAAGAGACATGCAGGTCACAGTAGCTTACCAAGACGGATTATATGGCCCTTGGAAGAGACGTGCAGGTCGCAGTAGCTAAACAAGATGGTTTAAATGTCCCTTGGAAATGTGGTGGAGGTTACAGTAGCTTAACAAGACGGTTTAAATGCCCCTTGGAAGAGACGTGCAGGTCGCAGTAGCTTAACAAGACTGTTTAAATGCCCCTTGGAAGAGACTTGCAGGTCGCAGTAGCGAAATAAGACGGTTTAAATGCCCCTTGCAAGAGACGTGCAGGTCACAGTAGCTTAAAAAGACGGTTTAAATGCCACTTTGAAGAGACGTGCAGGTCGCAGTAGCTTAACAAGACAGTTTAAATGCCCCTTGGAAGAGACGTGCAGGTCGCCGTAGCTTAACAAGACAGTTTAAATGCCCCTTGGAAGAGACGTGCAGGTCGCAGTAGCTTAATAAGATGGTTTAAATGCCCCTTGGAAGAGACGTGCAGGTCGCAGTAGTTTAACAAGACGGTTTCAATGCCACTTGGGAGATTTGTGCAGGTCGCAGTAGCTTAACAAGATGGTTTAAATGCCGCTTAGAAGAGGCTTGCAGGTCTCAGTAGCTTACCAAGACGGATTATATGGCCCTTGGAAGAGCGGTGGAGGTCGCAGTAGCTTAACAAGACAGTTTAAATGCCCCTTGGAAGAGACATGCAGGTCACAGTAGCTTACCAAGACGGATTATATGGCCCTTGGAAGAGACGTGCAGGTCGAAGAAGATTAACAAGACGGTTTAAATGCCCCTTGGAAGAGCGGTGGAGTTCGCAGTAGCTTAAAAAGACGGTTTAAATGCCCCTTGGAAGAGCGGTGGAGGTCGCAGTAGCTTAACAAGACGGTTTAAATGCCCCTTGGAAGATGCTTGCAGGTCGCAGTAGCTTACCAAGGCGGATTATTTGGCCCTTGGAAGAGACGTGCAGGTCGCAGTAGCTTAACAAGACGGTTTAAATGCCCCTTGGAAGAGCGGTGGAGTTCGCAGTAGCTTAAAAAGACGGTTTAAATGCCCCTTGGAAGAGACGTGCAGGTCACAGTAGCTTAACAAGACGGTTTAAATGCCCCTTGGAAGAGAAGTGCAGGTCGCAGTAGCTTAACAAGATGGTTTAAATGCCCCTTGGAAGAGACGTGCTGGTCGCAGTAGCTTAACTAGACAGTTTAAATGCCCCTTGGAAGAGACGTGCAGGTCGCCGTAGCTTAACAAGACAGTTTAAATGCCCCTTGGAAGAGACGTGCAGGTCGCAGTAGCTTAATAAGATGGTTTAAATGCCCCTTGGAAGAGACGTGCAGGTCGCAGTAGCTTAACAAGACGGTTTCAATGCCCCTTGAAAGAGACGTGCAGGTCGCAGTAGCTTAACAAGACGGTTTAAATGCAGCTTAGAAGAGGCTTGCAGGTCTCAGTAGCTTACCAAGACGGATTATATGGCCCTTGGAAGAGCGGTGGAGGTCGCAGTAGCTTAACAAGACGGTTTAAATGCCCCTTGGAAGAGACATGCAGGTCACAGTAGCTTACCAAGACGGATTATATGGCCCTTGGAAGAGACGTGCAGGTCGCAGTAGCTTAACAAGACGGTTTAAATGCCCCTTGGAAGAGCGGTGGAGGTCGCAGTAGCTTAACAAGACGGTTTAAATGCCCCTTGGAAGATGCTTGCAGGTCGTAGTAGCTTACCAAGGCGGATTATTTGGCCTTTGGAAGAGACTTGCAGGTTGCAGTAGCTTAACAAGACGGTTTAAATGCCCCTTGGAAGAGCGGTGGAGGTCGCAGTAGCTTAACAAGACGGTTTAAATGCCACTTGGTAGAGACATGCAGGTCGCAGTAGCTTAACAAGACGGTTCAAATGCCCCATTGAAGAGACGTGCAGGTCGCAGCAGCTTAACAAGACGATTTAAATGCCCCTTGGAAAAGTGGTGGACTTTACAGTAGCTTAACAAGATGGTTTAATTGCCCCTTGGAAGAGACGTGCAAGTCGCAGTAGCTTAACAAGACGATTTAAATGCCCCCTGGAAGAGAAATGCAGGTCGCAGTAGCTTAACAATACGGTTTAAAAGCCCCTTGGAAGAGACGTGCAGGTCACAGGATCTTAATAAGACGGTTTAAATGTCCCTTCGAAGAGACGTGCAGTTCGCAGTAGCTTACCAAGACGGTTTAAATGGCCCTTGGAAGAGACGTGCAGGTCGCAGTAGCTTATCAAGACGGTTTAAATGCCCCTTGGAAGAGACGTGCTGGTCGCAGTAGCTTAACAAGACGGTTTAAATGCCCCTTGGAAGAGACGTGCAGGTCGCAGTAGCTTAACAAGACGGTTTAAATGCCCCTTGGAAGAGACGTGCAGGTCGCAGTAGCTTAACAAGATGGTTTATATGCCCCTTGGAAGAGCGGTGGAGGTCGCATTAGCTTAACAAGATGGTTTAAATGCCCATTGGAAGAGAGGTGCAGGTCGCAGTAGCTTAATAAGACGGTTTAAATGCCCCTCGGAAGAGACATGCAGGTCGCAGTAGCTTAACAAGATGGTCTAAATGCCCCTTGAAAGAGCGGTGGAGGTCGAAGTAGCTTAACAAGACGGTTTAAATGCCCCTTGGAATAGACATGCAGGTCACTGTAGCTTAACAAGACGGTTTAAATGCCTCTTGGAAGAGACGTGCAGGTCGCAGTAGCTTAACAAGATGGTTTAAATGTCCCTTGGAAATGTGGTGGAGGTTACAGTAGCTTAACAAGACGGTTTAAATGCCCCTTGGAAGAGACGTGCAGGTCGCAGTAGCTTAACAAGATGGTTTAAATGCCCCTTGGAAGAGACGTGCAGGTCACAGTAGCTTAAAAAGACGGTTTAAATGCCACTTTGAAGAGACGTGCAGGTCGCATTAGCTTAACAAGACAGTTTAAATGCCCCTTGGAAGAGACGTGCAGGTCGCAGTAGCTTAACAAGACAGTTTAAATGCCCCTTGGAAGAGACGTGCAGGTCGCCGTAGCTTTACAAGACAGTTTAAATGCCACTTGGAAGAGACGTGCAGGTCGCAGTAGCTTAATAAGATGGTTTAAATGCCCCTTGGAAGAGACGTGCAGGTCGCAGTAGCTTAACAAGACGGTTTCAATGCCCCTTGGAAGAGATGTGCAGGTCGCAGTAGCTTAACAAGACGGTTTAAATGCCGCTTAGAAGAGGCTTGCAGGTCTCAGTAGCTTACCAAGACGGATTATATGGCCCTTGGAAGAGCGGTGGAGGTCGCAGTAGCTTAACAAGACGATTTAAATGCCCCTTGGAAGAGACATGCAGGTCACAGTAGCTTACCAAGACGGATTATATGGCCCTTGGAAGAGACGTGCAGGTCGCAGTAGCTTAACAAGACGGTTTAAATGCCCCTTGGAAGAGCGGTGGAGGTCGCAGTAGCTTAACAAGACGGTTTAAATGCCCCTTGGAAGATGCTTGCAGGTCGCAGTAGCTTACCAAGGCGGATTATTTGGCCCTTGGAAGAGACGTGCAGGTCGCAGTAGCTTAACAAGACGGTTTAAATGCCCCTTGGAAGAGCGGTGGAGGTCGCAGTAGCTTAACAAGACGGTTTAAATGCCCCTTGGAAGAGACGTGCAGGTCGCAGTAGCTTACCAAGACGGTTTAAATGGCCCTTGGAAGAGACGTGCAGGTCGCAGTAGCTTATCAAGACGGTTTAAATGCCCCTTGGAAGAGACGTGCTGGTCGCAGTAGCTTAACAAGACGGTTTAAATGCCCCTTGGAAGAGACGTGTTGGTCGCAGTAGCTTAACAAGACGGTTTAAATGCCCCTTGGAAGAGACGTGCAGGTCGCAGTTCCTTAACAAGATGGTTTAAATGCCCCTTGGAAGAGCGGTGGAGGTCGCATTAGCTTAACAAGACGTTTTAAATGCCCATTGGAAGAGAGGTGCAGGTCGCAGTAGCTTAATAAGACGGTTTAAATGCCCCTTGGAAGAGACATGCAGGTCGCAGTAGCTTAACAAGACGGTTTAAATGCCCCTTGAAAGAGCGGTGGAGGTCGCAGTAGCTTAACAAGACGGTTTAAATGCCCCTTGGAATAGACATGCAGGTCACTGTAGCTTAACAAGACGGTTTAAATGCCTCTTGGAAGAGACGTGCAGGTCGCAGTAGCTTAACAAGATTGTTTAAATGTCCCTTGGAAATGTGGTGGAGGTTACAGTAGCTTAACAAGACGGTTTAAATGCCCCTTGGAAGAGACGTGCAGGTCGCAGTAGCTTAACAAGACTGTTTAAATGCCCCTTGGAAGAGACTTGCAGGTCGCAGTTGCGAAATAAGTCGGTTTAAATGCCCCTTGCAAGAGACGTGCAGGTCACAGTATCTTAAAAAGACGGTTTAAATGCCACTTTGAAGAGACGTGCAGGTCGCATTAGCTTAACAAGACAGTTTAAATGCCCCTTGGAAGAGACGTGCAGGTCGCAGTAGCTTAACAAGACAGTTTAAATGCCCCTTGGAAGAGACATGCAGGTCGCCGTAGCTTAACAAGACAGTTTAAATGCCCCTTGGAATAGACGTGCAGGTCGCAGTAGCTTAATAAGATGGTTTAAATGCCCCTTGGAAGAGACGTGCAGGTCGCAGTAGCTTAACAAGACGGTTTCAATGCCCCTTGGAAGAGACGTGCAGGTTGCAGTAGCTTAACAAGACGGTTTAAATGCCGATAAGAAGAGGCTTACAGGTCTCAGTAGCTTACCAAGATGGATTATATGGCCCTTGGAAGAGCGGTGGAGGTCACAGTAGCTTAACAAGACGGTTTAAATGCCCCTTGGAAGAGACACGCAGGTCACAGTAGCTTACCAATACGGATTATATGGCCCTTGGAAGAGACTTGCAGGTCGCAGAAGCTCAACAAGACGGTTTAAATGCCCCTTGGAAGAGCGGTGGAGGTCGCAGTAGCTTAACAAGACGGTTTAAATGCCCCTTGGAAGATGCTTGCAGGTCGCAGTAGCTTACCAAGGCGGATTATTTGGCCCTTGGAAGAGACGTGCAGGTCGCAGTAGCTTAACAAGACAGTTTAAATGCCCCTTGGAAGAGCGGTGGAGGTCGCAGTAGCTTAAAAAGACGGTTTAAATGCCCCTTGGAAGAGACGTGCAGGTCGCAGTAGCTTACCAAGAGGGTTTAAATGGCCCTTGGAAGAGACGTACAGGTCGCAGTAGCTTATCAAGACGGTTTAAATGCCCCTTGGAAGAGACGTGCTGGTCGCAGTAGCTTAACAAGACGGTTTAAATGCCCCTTGGAAGAGACGTGTTGGTCGCAGTAGCTTAACAAGACGGTTTAAATGCCCCTTGGAAGAGACGTGCAGGTCGCAGTTCCTTAACAAGATGGTTTAAATGCCCCTTGGAAGAGCGGTGGAGGTCGCATTAGCTTAACAAGATGGTTTAAATGCCCATTGGAAGAGAGGTGCAGGTCGCAGTAGCTGAATAAGACAGTTTAAATGCCCCTTGGAAGAGACGAGCAGGTCGCAGTAGCTTAACAAGACGGTTTCAATGCCACTTGGAAGAGACGTGCAGGTCGCAGTAGCTTAACAAGATGGTTTAAATTCCGCTTAGAAGAGGCTTGCAGGTCTCAGTAGCTTACCAAGACGGATTATATGGCCCTTGGAAGAGCGGTGGAGGTCGCAGTAGCTTAACAAGACGGTTTAAATGCCCCTTGGAAGAGACATGCAGGTCACAGTAGCTTACCAAGACGGATTATATGGCCCTTGGAAGAGACGTGCAGGTCGCAGTAGCTAAACAAGATGGTTTAAATGTCCCTTGGAAATGTGGTGGAGGTTACAGTAGCTTAACAAGACGGTTTAAATGCCCCTTGGAAGAGACGTGCAGGTCGCAGTAGCTTAACAAGACTGTTTAAATGCCCCTTGGAAGAGACTTGCAGGTCGCAGTAGCGAAATAAGACGGTTTAAATGCCCCTTGCAAGAGACGTGCAGGTCACAGTAGCTTAAAAAGACGGTTTAAATGCCACTTTGAAGAGACGTGCAGGTCGCAGTAGCTTAACAAGACAGTTTAAATGCCCCTTGGAAGGGAAGTGCAGGTCGACGTAGCTTAACAAGACAGTTTAAATGCCCCTTGGAAGAGACATGCAGGTCACAGTAGCTTACCAAGATGGATTATATGGACCTTGGAAGAGACGTGCAGGTCGCAGTAGCTTAACAAGACGGTTTAAATGCCCCTTGGAAGATGCTTGCAGGTCGTAGTAGCTTACCAAGGCGGATTATTTGGTCTTTGGAAGAGACTTGCAGGTTGCAGTAGCTTAACAAGACGGTTTAAATGCCCCTTGGAAGAGCGGTGGAGGTCGCAGTAGCTTAACAAGACGGTTTAAATGCCCATTGGTAGAGACATGCAGGTCGCAGTAGCTTACCAAGACGGATTATATGGCCCTTGGAAGAGACGTGCAGGTCGCAGTAGCTTAACAAGACGGTTTAAATGCCCCTTGGAAGAGCGGTGGAGGTCGCAGTACCTTAACAAGACGGTTTAAATGCCCCTTGGTAGAGACATGCAGGTCGCAGTAGCTTAACAAGACGGTTCAAATGCCCCATTGAAGAGACGTGCAGGTCTCAGCAGCTTAACAAGACGATTTAAATGCCCCTTGGAAAAGTGGTGGAGGTTACAGTAGCTTAACAAGATGGTTTAATTGCCCCTTGGAAGAGACGTGCAAGTCGCAGTAGCTTAACAAGACGATTTAAATGCCCCCTGGAAGAGACATGCAGGTCGCAGTAGCTTAACAATACGGTTTAAAAGCCCCTTGGAAGAGACGTGCAGGTCACAGGATCTTAATAAGACGGTTTAAATGTCCCTTCGAAGAGACATGCAGTTCGCAGTAGCTTACCAAGACGGTTTAAATGGCCCTTGGAAGAGACGTGCAGGTCGCAGTAGCTTATCAAGACGGTTTAAATGCCCCTTGGAAGAGACGTGCTGGTCGCAGTAGCTTAACAAGATGGTTTAAATGCCCCTTGGAAGAGACGTGCAGGTCGCAGTAGCTTAACAAGATGGTTTAAATGCCCCTTGGAAGAGCGGTGGAGGTCGCATTAGCTTAACAAGATGGTTTAAATGCCCATTGGAAGAGAGGTGCAGGTCGCAGTAGCTTAATAAGACGGTTTAAATGCCCCTCGGAAGAGACATGCAGGTCGCAGTAGCTTAACAAGATGGTCTAAATGCCCCTTGAAAGAGCGGTGGAGGTCGCAGTAGCTTAACAAGACGGTTTAAATGCCCCTTGGAATAGACATGCAGGTCACTGTAGCTTAACAAGACGGTTTAAATGCCTCTTGGAAGAGACGTGCAGGTCGCAGTAGCTTAACAAGATGGTTTAAATGTCCCTTGGAAATGTGGTGGAGGTTACAGTAGCTTAGCAAGACGGTTTAAATGCCCCTTGGAAGAGACGTGCAGGTCGCAGTAGCTTAACAAGACAGTTTAAATGCCCCTTGGAAGAGACGTGCAGGTCGCAGTAGTTTAACAAGACAGTTTAAATGCCCCTTGGAAGAGACGTGCAGGTCGCCGTAGCTTAACAAGACAGTTTAAATGCCCCTTGGAAGAGACGTGCAGGTCGCAGTAGCTTAATAAGATGGTTTAAATGCCCCTTGGAAGAGACGTGCAGGTCGCAGTAGCTTAACGAGACGGTTTAAATGCCCCTTGGAAAAGTGGTGGACTTTACAGTAGCTTAACAAGATGGTTTAATTGCCCCTTGGAAGAGACGTGCAAGTCGCAGTAGCTTAACAAGACGATTTAAATGCCCCCTGGAAGAGACATGCAGGTCGCAGTAGCTTAACAATACGGTTTAAAAGCCCCTTGGAAGAGACGTGCAGGTCGCAGGATCTTAATAAGACGGTTTAAATGTCCCTTCGAAGAGACGTGCAGTTCGCAGTAGCTTACCAAGACGGTTTAAATGGCCCTTGGAAGAGACGTGCAGGTCGCAGTAGCTTATCAAGACGGTTTAAATGCCCCTTGGAAGAGACGTGCTGGTCGCAGTAGCTTAACAAGACGGTTTAAATGCCCCTTGGAAGAGACGTGCAGGTCGCGGTAGCTTAACAAGACGGTTTAAATGCCCCTTGGAAGAGACGTGCAGGTCGCAGTAGCTTAACAAGACGGTTTAAATGCCCTTTGGAAGAGACGTGCAGGTCGCAGTAGCTTAACAAGATGGTTTAAATGCCCCTTGGAAGAGCGGTGGAGGTCGCATTAGCTTAACAAGATGGTTTAAATGCCCATTGGAAGAGAGGTGCAGGTCGCAGTAGCTTAATAAGACGGTTTAAATGCCCCTCGGAAGAGACATGCAGGTCGCAGTAGCTTAACAAGATGGTCTAAATGCCCCTTGAAAGAGCGGTGGAGGTCGCAGTAGCTTAAAAAGACGGTTTAAATGCCCCTTGGAATAGACATGCAGGTCACTGTAGCTTAACAAGACGGTTTAAATGCCTCTTGGAAGAGACGTGCAGGTCGCAGTAGCTTAACAAGATGGTTTAAATGTCCCTTGGAAATGTGGTGGAGGTTACAGTAGCTTAACAAGACGGTTTAAATGCCCCTTGGAAGAGACGTGCAGGTCGCAGTAGCTTAACAAGACTGTTTAAATGCCCCTTGGAAGAGACTTGCAGGTCGCAGTAGCGAAATAAGACGGTTTAAATGCCCCTTGCAAGAGACGTGCAGGTCACAGTAGCTTAAAAAGACGGTTTAAATGCCACTTTGAAGAGACGTGCAGGTCGCAGTAGCTTAACAAGACAGTTTAAATGCCCCTTGGAAGAGACGTGCAGGTCGCCGTAGCTTAACAAGACAGTTTAAATGCCCCTTGGAAGAGACGTGCAGGTCGCAGTAGCTTAACAAGACGGTTTAAATGCCCCTTGGAAGAGCGGTGGAGGTCGCAGTAGCTTAACAAGACGGTTTAAATGCCCCTTGGAAGATGCTTGCAGGTCGCAGTAGCTTACCAAGGCGGATTATTTGGCCCTTGGAAGAGACGTGCAGGTCGCAGTAGCTTAACAAGACGGTTTAAATGCCCCTTGGAAGAGCGGTGGAGTTCGCAGTAGCTTAAAAAGACGGTTTAAATGCCCCTTGGAAGAGACATGCAGGTAAAAGTAGCTTAACAAGACGGTTTAAATGCCCCTTGGAAGAGAAGTGCAGGTCGCAGTAGCTTAACAAGATGGTTTAAATGCCCCTTGGAAGAGACGTGCTGGTCGCAGTAGCTTAACTAGACAGTTTAAATGCCCCTTGGAAGAGACGTGCAGGTCGCCGTAGCTTAACAAGACAGTTTAAATGCCCCTTGGAAGAGACGTGCAGGTCGCAGTAGCTTAATAAGATGGTTTAAATGCCCCTTGGAAGAGACGTGCAGGTCGCAGTAGCTTAACAAGACGGTTTCAATGCCCCTTGAAAGAGACGTGCAGGTCGCAGTAGCTTAACAAGACGGTTTAAATGCCGCTTAGAAGAGGCTTGCAGGTCTCAGTAGCTTACCAAGACGGATTATATGGCCCTTGGAAGAGCGGTGGAGGTCGCAGTAGCTTAACAAGACGATTTAAATGCCCCTTGGAAGAGACATGCAGGTCACAGTAGCTTACCAAGACGGATTATATGGCCCTTGGAAGAGACGTGCAGGTCGCAGTAGCTTAACAAGACGGTTTAAATGCCCCTTGGAAGAGCGGTGGAGGTCGCAGTAGCTTAACAAGACGGTTTAAATGCCCCTTGGAAGATGCTTGCAGGTCGTAGTAGCTTACCAAGGCGGATTATTTGGCCTTTGGAAGAGACTTGCAGGTTGCAGTAGCTTAACAAGACGGTTTAAATGCCCCTTGGAAGAGCGGTGGAGGTCGCAGTAGCTTAACAAGACGGTATAAATGCCCCTTGGTAGAGACATGCAGGTCGCAGTAGCTTACCAAGACGGATTATATGTCCCTTGGAAGAGACGTGCAGGTCGCAGTAGCTTAACAAGACGGTTTAAATGCCCCTTGGAAGAGACGTGCAGGTCGCAGTAGCTTAACAAGACGGTTTAAATTCCGCTTAGAAGAGGCTTGCAGGTCTCAGTAGCTTACCAAGACGGATTATATGGCCCTTGGAAGAGCGGTGGAGGTCGCAGTAGCTTAACAAGTTGGTTTAAATGCCCCTTGGAAGAGACATGCAGGTCACAGTAGCTTACCAAGACGGATTATATGGCCCTTGGAAGAGACGTGCAGGTCGCAGTAGCTAAACAAGATGGTTTAAATGTCCCTTGGAAATGTGGTGGAGGTTACAGTAGCTTAACAAGACGGTTTAAATGCCCCTTGGAAGAGACGTGCAGGTCGCAGTAGCTTAACAAGACTGTTTAAATGCCCCTTGGAAGAGACTTGCAGGTCGCAGTAGCGAAATAAGACGGTTTAAATGCCCCTTGCAAGAGACGTGCAGGTCACAGTAGCTTAGAAAGACGGTTTAAATGCCACTTTTAAGAGACGTGCAGGTCGCATTAGCTTAACAAGACAGTTTAAATGCCCCTTGGAAGAGACATGCAGGTCGCAGTAGCTTAACAAGACAGTTTAAATGCCCCTTGGAAGAGACGTGCAGGTCGCCGTAGCTTAACAAGACAGTTTAAATGCCCCTTGGAAGAGACGTGCAGGTCGCAGTAGCTTAATAAGATGGTTTAAATGCCCCTTGGAAGAGACGTGCAGGTCGCAGTAGCTTAACAAGACGGTTTCAATGCCCCTTGGGAGAGACGTGCAGGTCGCAGTAGCTTAACAAGACGGTTTAAATTCCGCTTAGAAGAGGCTTGAAGGTCTCAGTAGCTTACCAAGACGGATTATATGGCCCTTGGAAGAGCGGTGGAGGTCGCAGTAGCTTAACAAGACAGTTTAAATGCCCCTTGGAAGAGACATGCAGGTCACAGTAGCTTAACAAGACGGATTATATGGCCCTTGGAAGAGACGTGCAGGTCGCAGTAGCTTAACAAGACGGTTTAAATGCCCCTTGGAAGATGCTTGCAGGTCGTAGTAGCTTACCAAGGCGGATTATTTGGACTTTGGAAGAGACTTGCAGGTCGCAGTAGCTTAACAAGACGGTTTAAATACCCCTTGGAAGAGCGGTGGAGGTCGCAGTAGCTTAAAAAGACGGTTTAAATGCCCCTTGGAAGAGACGTGCAGGTCGCAGTAGCTTAAAAAGACGGTTTAAATGCCCCTTGGAAGAGACGTGCAGGTCGCAGTAGCTTATCAAGACGGTTTAAATGCCCCTTGGAAGAGACGTGCAGGTCGCAGTAGCTTATCAAGATGGTTTAAATGCCCCTTGGAAGAGACGTGCTGTTCGCAGTAGCTTAACAAGACGGTTTAAATGCCCCTTGGAAGAGACGTGTTGGTCGCAGTAGCTTAACAAGACGGTTTAAATGCCCCTTGGAAGACGCTTGCAGGTCGTAGTGGCTTACCAAGGCGGATTATTTGGCCTTTGGAAGAGACTTGCAGGTTGCAGTAGCTTAACAAGACGGTTTAAATGCCCCTTGGAAGAGCGGTGGAGGTCGCAGTAGCTTAACAAGACGGTTTAAATGCCCCTTGGTAGAGACATGCAGGTCGCAGTAGCTTACCAAGACGGATTATATGGCCCTTGGAAGAGACGTGCAGGTCGCAGTAGCTTAACAAGACGGTTTAAATGCCCCTTGGAAGAGACGTGCAGGTCGCAGTAGCTTAACAAGACGGTTTAAATTCCGCTTAGAAGAGGCTTGCAGGTTTCAGTAGCTTACCAAGACGGATTATATGGCCCTTGGAAGAGCGGTGGAGGTCGCAGTAGCTTAACAAGTTGGTTTAAATGCCCCTTGGAAGAGACATGCAGGTCACAGTAGCTTACCAAGACGGATTATATGGCCCTTGGAAGAGACGTGCAGGTCGCAGTAGCTAAACAAGATGGTTTAAATGTCCCTTGGAAATGTGGTGGAGGTTACAGTAGCTTAACAAGACGGTTTAAATGCCCCTTGGAAGAGACGTGCAGGTCGCAGTAGCTTAACAAGACTGTTTAAATGCCCCTTGGAAGAGACTTGCAGGTCGCAGTAGCGAAATAAGACGGTTTAAATGCCCCTTGCAAGAGACGTGCAGGTCACAGTAGCTTAAAAAGACGGTTTAAATGCCACTTTGAAGAGACGTGCAGGTCGCATTAGCTTAACAAGACAGTTTAAATGCCCCTTGGAAGAGACATGCAGGTCGCAGTAGCTTAACAAGACAGTTTAAATGCCCCTTGGAAGAGACGTGCAGGTCGCCGTAGCTTAACAAGACAGTTTAAATGCCCCTTGGAAGAGACGTGCAGGTCGCAGTAGCTTAATAAGATGGTTTAAATGCCCCTTGGAAGAGACGTGCAGGTCGCAGTAGCTTAACAAGACGGTTTCAATGCCCCTTGGGAGAGACGTGCAGGTCGCAGTAGCTTAACAAGACGGTTTAAATTCCGCTTAGAAGAGACTTGCAGGTCTCAGTAGCTTACCAAGGCGGATTATATGGCCCTTGGAAGAGCGGTGGAGGTCGCAGTAGCTTAACAAGACAGTTTAAATGCCCCTTGGAAGAGACATGCAGGTCACAGTAGCTTAACAAGACGGATTATATGGCCCTTGGAAGAGACGTGCAGGTCGCAGTAGCTTAACAAGACGGTTTAAATGCCCCTTGGAAGATGCTTGCAGGTCGTAGTAGCTTACCAAGGCGGATTATTTGGACTTTGGAAGAGACTTGCAGGTCGCAGTAGCTTAACAAGACGGTTTAAATACCCCTTGGAAGAGCGGTGGAGGTCGCAGTAGCTTAAAAAGACGGTTTAAATGCCCCTTGGAAGAGACGTGCAGGTCGCAGTAGCTTAAAAAGACGGTTTAAATGCCCCTTGGAAGAGACGTGCAGGTCGCAGTAGCTTATCAAGACGGTTTAAATGCCCCTTGGAAGAGACGTGCAGGTCGCAGTAGCTTATCAAGATGGTTTAAATGCCCCTTGGAAGAGACGTGCTGTTCGCAGTAGCTTAACAAGACGGTTTAAATGCCGCTTGGAAGAGACGTGTTGGTCGCAGTAGCTTAACAAGACGGTTTAAATGCCCCTTGGAAGACGCTTGCAGGTCGTAGTAGCTTACCAAGGCGGATTATTTGGCCTTTGGAAGAGACTTGCAGGTTGCAGTAGCTTAACAAGACGGTTTAAATGCCCCTTGGAAGAGCGGTGGAGGTCGCAGTAGCTTAACAAGACGGTTTAAATGCCCCTTGGTAGAGACATGCAGGTCGCAGTAGCTTACCAAGACGGATTATATGGCCCTTGGAAGAGACGTGCAGGTCGCAGTAGCTTAACAAGACGGTTTAAATGCCCCTTGGAAGAGACGTGCAGGTCGCAGTAGCTTAACAAGACGGTTTAAATTCCGCTTAGAAGAGGCTTGCAGGTCTCAGTAGCTTACCAAGACGGATTATATGGCCCTTGGAAGAGCGGTGGAGGTCGCAGTAGCTTAACAAGTTGGTTTAAATGCCCCTTGGAAGAGACATGCAGGTCACAGTAGCTTACCAAGACGGATTATATGGCCCTTGGAAGAGACGTGCAGGTCGCAGTAGCTAAACAAGATGGTTTAAATGTCCCTTGGAAATGTGGTGGAGGTTACAGTAGCTTAACAAGACGGTTTAAATGCCCCTTGGAAGAGACGTGCAGGTCGCAGTAGCTTAACAAGACTGTTTAAATGCCCCTTGGAAGAGACTTGCAGGTCGCAGTAGCGAAATAAGACGGTTTAAATGCCCCTTGCAAGAGACGTGCAGGTCACAGTAGCTTAAAAAGACGGTTTAAATGCCACTTTGAAGAGACGTGCAGGTCGCATTAGCTTAACAAGACAGTTTAAATGCCCCTTGGAAGAGACATGCAGGTCGCAGTAGCTTAACAAGACAGTTTAAATGCCCCTTGGAAGAGACGTGCAGGTCGCCGTAGCTTAACAAGACAGTTTAAATGCCCCTTGGAAGAGACGTGCAGGTCGCAGTAGCTTAATAAGATGGTTTAAATGCCCCTTGGAAGAGACGTGCAGGTCGCAGTAGCTTAACAAGACGGTTTCAATGCCACTTGGGAGAGACGTGCAGGTCGCAGTAGCTTAACAAGACGGTTTAAATTCCGCTTAGAAGAGACTTGCAGGTCTCAGTAGCTTACCAAGGCGGATTATATGGCCCTTGGAAGAGCGGTGGAGGTCGCAGTAGCTTAACAAGACAGTTTAAATGCCCCTTGGAAGAGACATGCAGGTCACAGTAGCTTAACAAGACGGATTATATGGCCCTTGGAAGAGACGTGCAGGTCGCAGTAGCTTAACAAGACGGTTTAAATGCCCCTTGGAAGATGCTTGCAGGTCGTAGTAGCTTACCAAGGCGGATTATTTGGACTTTGGAAGAGACTTGCAGGTCGCAGTAGCTTAACAAGACGGTTTAAATACCCCTTGGAAGAGCGGTGGAGGTCGCAGTAGCTTAAAAAGACGGTTTAAATGCCCCTTGGAAGAGACGTGCAGGTCGCAGTAGCTTAAAAAGACGGTTTAAATGCCCCTTGGAAGAGACGTGCAGGTCGCAGTAGCTTATCAAGACGGTTTAAATGCCCCTTGGAAGAGACGTGCAGGTCGCAGTAGCTTATCAAGATGGTTTAAATGCCCCTTGGAAGAGACGTGCTGTTCGCAGTAGCTTAACAAGACGGTTTAAATGCCCCTTGGAAGAGACGTGTTGGTCGCAGTAGCTTAACAAGACGGTTTAAATGCCCCTTGGAAGAGACGTGCAGGTCGCAGTTCCTTAACAAGATGGTTTAAATGCCCCTTGGAAGAGCGGTGGAGGTCGCATTAGCTTAACAAGACGGTTTAAATGCCCATTGGAAGAGAGGTGCAGGTCGCAGTAGCTTAATAAGACAGTTTAAATGCCCCTTGGAAGAGACGTGCAGGTCGCAGTAGCTTAATAAGATGGTTTAAATGCCCCTTGGAAGAGACGTGCAGGTCGCAGTAGCTTAACAAGACGGTTTCAATGCCCCTTGGAAGAGACGTGCAGGTCGCAGTAGCTTAACAAGACGGTTTAAATGCCGCTTAGAAGAGGCTTGCAGGTCTCAGTAGCTTACCAAGACGGATTATATGGCCCTTGGAAGAGCGGTGGAGGTCGCAGTAGCTTAACAAGAAGGTTTAAATGCCCATTGGAAGAGACATGCAGGTCACAGTAGCTTACCAAGACAGATTATATGGCCCTTGGAAGAGACGTGCAGGTCGCAGTAGCTTAACAAGACGGTTTAAATGCCCCTTGGAAGAGCGGTGGAGGTCGCAGTAGCTTAACAAGACGGTTTAAATGCCCCTTGGAAGAGCGGTGGAGGTCGCAGTAGCTTAACAAGACGGTTTAAATGCCCCTTGGAAGATGCTTGCAGGTCGCAGTAGCTTACCAAGGCGGATTATTTGGCCCTTGGAAGAGACGTGCAGGTCGCAGTAGCTTAACAAGACGGTTTAAATGCCCCTTGGAAGAGCGGTGGAGGTCGCAGTAGCTTAAAAAGACGGTTTAAATGCCCCTTGGAAGAGACGTGCAGGTCGCAGTAGCTTACCAAGATGGTTTAAATGGCCCTTGGAAGAGACGTGCAGGTCGCAGTAGCTTATCAAGACGGTTTAAATGCCCCTTGGAAGAGACGTGCTGGTCGCAGTTCCTTAACAAGATGGTTTAAATGCCCCTTGGAAGAGCGGTGGAGGTCGCATTAGCTTAACAAGACGGTTTAAATGCCCATTGGAAGAGAGGTGCAGGTCGCAGTAGCTTAACAAGACGGTTTAAATGCCCCTTGGAAGAGCGGTGTAGGTCGCAGTAGCTTAAAAAGACGGTTTAAATGTCCCTTGGAAGAGACGTGCAGGTCGCAGTAGCTTACCAAGACGGTTTAAATGGCCCTTGGAAGAGACGTGCAGGTCGCAGTAGCTTATCAAGACGGTTTAAATGCCCCTTGGAAGAGACGTGCTGGTCGCAGTTCCTTAACAAGATGGTTTAAATGCCCCTTGGAAGAGCGGTGGAGGTCGCATTAGCTTAACAAGACGGTTTAAATGCCCATTGGTAGAGAGGTGCAGGTCGCAGTAGCTTAATAAGACGGTTTAAATGCCCCTTGGAAGAGACGTGCTGGTCGCAGTAGCTTAACAAGACGGTTTAAATGCCCGTTGGAAGAGACGTGTTGGTCGCAGTAGCTTAACAAGACGGTTTAAATGCCCCTTGGAAGAGACGTGCAGTTCGCAGTTCCTTAACAAGATGGTTTAAATGCCCCTTGGAAGAGCGGTGGAGGTCGCATTAGCTTAACAAGACGGTTTAAATGCCCATTGGAAGAGAGGTGCAGGTCGCAGTAGCTTAACAAGACGGTTTAAATGCCCCTTGGAAGAGCGGTGGAGGTCGCAGTAGCTTAAAAAGACGGTTTAAATGCCCTTTGGAAGAGACGTGCAGGTCGCAGTAGCTTACCAAGACGGTTTAAATGGCCCTTGGAAGAGACGTGCAGGTCGCAGTAGCTTATCAAGACGGTTTAAATGCCCCTTGGAAGAGACGTGCTGGTCGCAGTTCCTTAACAAGATGGTTTAAATGCCCCTTGGAAGAGCGGTGGAGGTCGCATTAGCTTAACAAGACGGTTTAAATGCCCATTGGAAGAGAGGTGCAGGTCGCAGTAGCTTAATAAGACGGTTTAAATGCCCCTTGGAAGAGACGTGCTGGTCGCAGTAGCTTAACAAGACGGTTTAAATGCCCTTGGAAGAGACGTGTTGGTCGCAGTAGCTTAACAAGACGGTTTAAATGCCCCTTGGAAGAGACGTGCAGTTCGCAGTTCCTTAACAAGATGGTTTAAATGCCCCTTGAAAGAGCGGTGGAGGTCGCATTAGCTTAACAAGATGGTTTAAATGCCCATTGGAAGAGAGGTGCAGGTCGCAGTAGCTTAATAAGACGGTTTAAATGCCCCTTGGAAGAGACATGCAGGTCGCAGTAGCTTAACAAGACGGTTTAAATGCCCCTTGAAAGAGCGGTGGAGGTCGCAGTAGCTTAACAAGACGGTTTAAATGCCCCTTGGATTAGACATGCAGGTCACTGTAGCTTAACAAGACGGTTTAAAGGCCTCTTGGAAGAGACGTGCAGGTCACAGTAGCTTAAAAAGACGGTTTAAATGCCACTTTGAAGAGACGTGCAGGTCGCTTTAGCTTAACAAGACAGTTTAAATGCCCCTTGGAAGAGACGTGCAGTTCGCAGTAGCTTAACAAGACAGTTTAAATGCCCCTTGGAAGAGACGTGCAGGTCGCCGTAGCTTAACAAGACAGTTTAAATGCCCCTTGGAAGAGACATGCAGGTCGCAGTAGCTTAATAAGATGGTTTAAATGCCCCTTGTAAGAGACGTGCAGGTCGCAGTAGCTTAACAAGACGGTTTCAATGCCCCTTGGAAGAGACGTGCAGGTCGCAGTAGCTTAACAAGACGGTTTAAATTCCGCTTAGAAGAGGCTTGCAGGTCTCAGTAGCTTACCAAGACGGATTATATGGCCCTTGGAAGAGCTGTGGAGGTCGCAGTAGCTTAACAAGACGGTTTAAATGCCCCTTGGAAGAGACATGCAGGTCACAGTAGCTTACCAAGATGGATTATATGGCCCTTGGAAGAGACGTGCAGGTCGCAGTAGCTAAACAAGATGGTTTAAATGTCCCTTGGAAATGTGGTGGAGGTTACAGTAGCTTAACAAGACGGTTTAAATGCCCCTTGGAAGAGACGTGCAGGTCGCAGTAGCTTAACAAGACTGTTTAAATGCCCCTTGGAAGAGACGTGCAGGTCGCCGTAGCTTAACAAGACAGTTTAAATGCCCCTTGGAAGAGACGTGCAGGTCGCAGTAGCTTAATAAGATGGTTTAAATGCCCCTTGGAAGAGACGTGCAGGTCGCAGTAGCTTAACAAGACGGTGTCAATGCCCCTTGGAAGAGACGTGCAGGTCGCAGTAGCTTAACAAGACGGTTTAAATGCCGCTTAGAAGAGGCTTGCAGGTCTCAGTAGCTTACCAAGACGGATTATATGGCCCTTGGAAGAGCGGTGTAGGTCGCAGTAGCTTAACAAGACAGTTTAAATGCCCCTTGGAAGAGACATGCAGGTCACAGTAGCTTACCAAGACGGATTATATGGCCCTTGGAAGAGACGTGCAGGTCGCAGTAGCTTAACAAGACGGTTTAAATGCCCCTTGGAAGAGCGGTGGAGGTCGCAGTAGCTTAACAAGACGTTTTAAATGCCCCTTGGAAGATCCTTGCAGGTCGCAGTAGCTTACCAAGGCGGATTATTTGGCCCTTGGAAGAGACGTGCAGGTCGCAGTAGCTTAACAAGACGGTTTAAATGCCCCTTGGAAGAGCGGTGGAGTTCGCAGTAGCTTAAAAAGACGGTTTAAATGCCCCTTGGAAGAGACATGCAGGTCACAGTAGCTTAACAAGACGGTTTAAATTACCCTTGGAAGAGAAGTGCAGGTCGCAGTAGCTTAACAAGATGGTTTAAATGCCCCTTGGAAGAGACGTGCAGGTCGCAGTAGATTAACAAGACGGTTTAAATGCCCCTTGAGAAGAGACGTGCAGGTCGCAGTAGCTTAACAAGACGGTTTAAATGCCCCTTGGAAATGTGGTAGAGGTTACAGTAGCTTAAGAAGACGGTTTAAATGCCCCTTGGAAGAGCGGTGGAGGTCGCATTAGCTTAAAAAGACGGTTTAAATGCCCATTGGAAGAGACCTGCAGGTCGCAGTAGCTTAATAAGACGGTTTAAATGCCCCTTGAAAGAGACATGCAGGTCGCAGTAGCTTAACAAGACGGTTTAAATGCCCCTTGAGAAGAGACGGGCAGGTCGCAGTAGCTTAACAAGACGGTTTAAATGCCGCTTAGAAGAGGCTTGCAGGTCTCAGTAGCTTACCAAGACGGATTATATGGCCCTTGGAAGAGCGGTGGAGGTCGCAGTAGCTTAACAAGACAGCTTAAATGCCCCTTGGAAGAGACGTGCAGGTCGCCGTAGCTTAACAAGACAGTTTAAATGCCCCTTGGAAGAGACGTGCAGGTCGCAGTAGCTTAATAAGATGGTTTAAATGCCCCTTGGAAGAGACGTGCAGGTCGCAGTAGCTTAACAAGACGGTTTCAATGCCCCTTGGGAGAGACGTGCAGGTCGCAGTAGCTTAACAAGACGGTTTAAATTCCGCTTAGAAGAGGCTTGCAGGTCTCAGTAGCTTACCAAGACGGATTATATGGCCCTTGGAAGAGCGGTGGAGGTCGCAGTAGCTTAACAAGACAGTTTAAATGCCCCTTGGAAGAGACATGCAGGTCACAGTAGCTTAACAAGACGGATTATATGGCCCTTGGAAGAGACGTGCAGGTCGCAGTAGCTTAACAAGACGGTTTAAATGCCCCTTGGAAGAGCGGTGGAGGTCGCAGTAGCTTAACAAGACGGTTTAAATGCCCCTTGGAAGATGCTTGCAGGTCGCAGTAGCTTACCAAGGCGGATTATTTGGCCCTTGGAAGAGACGTGCAAGTCGCAGTAGCTTAACAAGACGGTTTAAATGCCCCTTGGAAGAGCGGTGGAGTTCGCAGTAGCTTAAAAAGACGGTTTAAATGCCCCTTGGAAGAGACATGCAGGTCACAGTAGCTTAACAAGACGGTTTAAATGCCCCTTGGAAGAGAAGTGCAGGTCGCAGTAGCTTAATAAGATGGTTTAAATGCCCCTTGGAAGAGACGTGCTGGTCGCAGTAGCTTAACAAGACAGTTTAAATGCCCTTTGGAAGAGACGTGCAGGTCGCCGTAGCTTAACAAGACAGTTTAAATGCCCCTTGGAAGAGGCGTGTTGGTCGCAGTAGCTTAACAAGACGGTTTAAATGCCCCTTGGAAGAGACGTGCAGGTCGCAGTTCCTTAACAAGATTTTTTAAATGCCCCTTGGAAGAGCGGTGGAGGTCGAATTAGCTTAACAAGACGGTTTAAATGCCCATTGGAAGAGAGGTGCAGGTCGCAGTAGCTTAATAAGACAGTTTAAATGCCCCTTGGAAGAGACGTACAGGTCGCAGTAGCTTAATAAGATGGTTTATATGCCCCTTGGAAGAGACGTGCAGGTCGCAGTAGCTTACCAAGACGGTTTCAATGCCCCTTGGAAGAGACGTGCAGGTCGCAGTAGCTTAGCAAGACGGTTTAAATGCCGCTTAGAAGAGGCTTGCAGGTCTCAGTAGCTTACCAAGACGGATTATATGGCCCTTGGAAGAGCGGTGGAGGTCGCAGTAGCTTAACAAGAAGGTTTAAATGCCCATTGGAAGAGACATGCAGGTCACAGTAGCTTACCAAGACAGATTATATGGCCCTTGGAAGAGACGTGCAGGTCGCAGTAGCTTAACAAGACGGTTTAAATGCCCCTTGGAAGAGCGGTGGAGGTCGCAGTAGCTTAACAAGACGGTTTAAATGCCCCTTGGAAGAGCGGTGGAGGTCGCAGTAGCTTAACAAGACGGTTTAAATGCCCCTTGGAAGATGCTTGCAGGTCGCAGTAGCTTACCAAGGCGGATTATTTGGCCCCTTGGAAGAGACGTGCAGGTCGCAGTAGCTTAACAAGACGGTTTAAATGCCCCTTGGAAGAGCGGTGGAAGTCGCAGTAGCTTAAAAAGACGGTTTAAATGCCCCTTGGAAGAGACGTGCAGGTCGCAGTAGCTTACCAAGACGGTTTAAATGGCCCTTGGAAGAGACGTGCAGGTCGCAGTAGCTTATCAAGACGGTTTAAATGCCGCTTGGAAGAGACGTGCTGGTCGCAGTTCCTTAACAAGATGGTTTAAATGCCCCTTGGAAGAGCGGTGGAGGTCGCATTAGCTTAACAAGACGGTTTAAATGCCCATTGGAAGAGAGGTGCAGGTCGCAGTAGCTTAATAAGACGGTTTAAATGCCCCTTGGAAGAGACGTGCTGGTCGCAGTAGCTTAACAAGACGGTTTAAATGCCCCTTGGAAGAGACGTGTTGGTCGCAGTAGCTTAACAAGACGGTTTAAATGCCCCTTGGAAGAGACGTGCAGTTCGCAGTTCCTTAACAAGATGGTTTAAATGCCCCTTGGAAGAGCGGTGGAGGTCGCATTAGCTAAACAAGACGGTTTAAATGCCCATTGGAAGAGAGGTGCAGGTCGCAGTAGCTTAAAAAGACGGTTTAAATGCCCCTTGGAAGAGCGGTGGAGGTCGCAGTAGCTTAAAAAGACGGTCTAAATGCCCCTTGGAAGAGACGTGCAGGTCGCAGTAGCTTACCAAGACGGTTTAAATGGCCCGTGGAAGAGACGTGCAGGTCGCAGTAGCTTATCAAGACGGTTTAAATGCCCCTTGGAAGAGACGTGCTAGTCACAGTTCCTTAACAAGATGGTTTAAATGCCCCTTGGAAGAGCGGTGGAGGTCGCATTAGCTTAACAAGACGGTATAAATGCCCATTGGAAGAGAGGTGCAGGTCGCAGTAGCTTAATAAGACGGTTTAAATGCCCCTTGGAAGAGACGTGCTGGTCGCAGTAGCTTAACAAGACGGTTTAAATGCCCCTTGGAAGAGACGTGTTGGTCGCAGTAGCTTAACAAGACGGTTTAAATGCCCCTTGGAAGAGACGTGCAGTTCGCAGTTCCTTAACAAGATGGTTTAAATGCCCCTTGGAAGAGCGGTGGAGGTCGCATTAGCTTAACAAGACGGTTTAAATGCCCATTGGAAGAGAGGTGCAGGTCGCAGTAGATTAATAAGGCGGTTTAAATGCCCCTTGGAAGAGACATGCAGGTCGCAGTAGCTTAACAAGACGGTTTAAATGCCCCTTGAAAGAGCGGTGGAGGTCGCAGTAGCTTAACAAGACGGTTTAAATGCCCCTTGGATTAGACATGCAGGTCACTGTAGCTTAACAAGACGGTTTAAAGGCCTCTTGGAAGAGACGTGCAGGTCGCAGTAGCTTAACAAGACGGTTTAAATGCCCCTTGCAAGAGACGTGCAGGTCACAGTAGCTTAAAAAGACGGTTTAAATGCCACTTTGAAGAGACGTGCAGGTCGCTTTAGCTTAACAAGACAGTTTAAATGCCCCTTGGAAGAGACGTGCAGGTCGCAGTAGCTTAACAAGACAGTTTAAATGCCCCTTGGAAGAGACGTGCAGGTCGCCGTAGCTTAACAAGACAGTTTAAATGCCCCTTGGAAGAGACATGCAGGTCGCAGTAGCTTAATAAGATGGTTTAAATGCCCCTTGTAAGAGACGTGCAGGTCGCAGTAGCTTAACAAGACGGTTTCAATGCCCCTTGGAAGAGACGTGCAGGTCGCAGTAGCTTAACAAGACGGTTTAAATTCCGCTTAGAAGAGGCTAGCAGGTCTCAGTAGCTTACCAAGACGGATTATATGGCCCTTGGAAGAGCTGTGGAGGTCGCAGTAGCTTAACAAGACGGTTTAAATGCCCCTTGGAAGAGACATGCAGGTCACAGTAGCTTACCAAGACGGATTATATGGCCCTTGGAAGAGACGTGCAGGTCGCAGTAGCTAAACAAGATGGTTTAAATGTCCCTTGGAAATGTGGTGGAGGTTACAGTAGCTTAACAAGACGGTTTAAATGCCCCTTGGAAGAGACGTGCAGGTCGCAGTAGCTTAACAAGACTGTTTAAATGCCCCTTGGAAGAGACGTGCAGGTCGCCGTAGCTTAACAAGACAGTTTAAATGCCCCTTGGAAGAGACGTGCAGGTCGCAGTAGCTTAATAAGATGGTTTAAATGCCGCTTGGAAGAGACGTGCAGGTCGCAGTAGCTTAACAAGACGGTGTCAATGCCCCTTGGAAGAGACGTGCAGGTCGCAGTAGCTTAACAAGACGGTTTAAATGCCGCTTAGAAGAGGCTTGCAGGTCTCAGTAGCTTACCAAGACGGATTATATGGCCCTTGGAAGAGCGGTGGAGGTCGCAGTAGCTTAACAAGACAGTTTAAATGCCCCTTGGAAGAGACATGCAGGTCACAGTAGCTTACCAAGACGGATTATATGGCCCTTGGAAGAGACGTGCAGGTCGCAGTAGCTTAACAAGACGGTTTAAATGCCCCTTGGAAGAGCGGTGGAGGTCGCAGTAGCTTAACAAGACGTTTTAAATGCCCCTTGGAAGATGCTTGCAGGTCGCAGTAGCTTACCAAGGCGGATTATTTGGCCCTTGGAAGAGACGTGCAGGTCGCAGTAGCTTAACAAGACGGTTTAAATGCCCCTTGGAAGAGCGGTGGAGTTCGCAGTAGCTTAAAAAGACGGTTTAAATGCCCCTTGGAAGAGACATGCAGGTCACAGTAGCTTAACAAGACGGTTTAAATTACCCTTGGAAGAGAAGTGCAGGTCGCAGTAGCTTAACAAGATGGTTTAAATGCCCCTTGGAAGAGACGTGCAGGTCGCAGTAGATTAACAAGACGGTTTAAATGCCCCTTGAGAAGAGACGTGCAGGTCGCAGTAGCTTAACAAGACGGTTTAAATGCCCCTTGGAAATGTGGTAGAGGTTACAGTAGCTTAACAAGACGGTTTAAATGCCCCTTGGAAGAGCGGTGGAGGTCGCATTAGCTTAAAAAGACGGTTTAAATGCCCATTGGAAGAGACCTGCAGGTCGCAGTAGCTTAATAAGACGGTTTAAATGCCCCTTGAAAGAGACATGCAGGTCGCAGTAGCTTAACAAGACGGTTTAAATGCCCCTTGAGAAGAGACGTGCAGGTCGCAGTAGCTTAACAAGACGGTTTAAATGCCGCTTAGAAGAGGCTTGCAGGTCTCAGTAGCTTACCAAGACGGATTATATGGCCCTTGGAAGAGCGGTGGAGGTCGCAGTAGCTTAACAAGACAGTTTAAATGCCCCTTGGAAGAGACGTGCAGGTCGCCGTAGCTTAACAAGACAGTTTAAATGCCCCTTGGAAGAGACGTGCAGGTCGCAGTAGCTTAATAAGATGGTTTAAATGCCCCTTGGAAGAGACGTGCAGGTCGCAGTAGCTTAACAAGACGGTTTCAATGCCCCTTGGGAGAGACGTGCAGGTCGCAGTAGCTTAACAAGACGGTTTAAATTCCGCTTAGAAGAGGCTTGCAGGTCTCAGTAGCTTACCAAGACGGATTATATGGCCCTTGGAAGAGCGGTGGAGGTCGCAGTAGCTTAACAAGACAGTTTAAATGCCCCTTGGAAGAGACATGCAGGTCACAGTAGCTTAACAAGACGGATTATATGGCCCTTGGAAGAGACGTGCAGGTCGCAGTAGCTTAACAAGACGGTTTAAATGCCCCTTGGAAGAGCGGTGGAGGTCGCAGTAGCTTAACAAGACGGTTTAAATGCCCCTTGGAAGATGCTTGCAGGTCGCAGTAGCTTACCAAGGTGGATTATTTGGCCCTTGGAAGAGACGTGCAAGTCGCAGTAGCTTAACAAGACGGTTTAAATGCCCCTTGGAAGAGCGGTGGAGTTCGCAGTAGCTTAAAAAGACGGTTTAAATGCCCCTTGGAAGAGACATGCAGGTCACAGTAGCTTAACAAGACGGTTTAAATGCCCCTTGGAAGAGAAGTGCAGGTCGCAGTAGCTTAATAAGATGGTTTAAATGCCCCTTGGAAGAGACGTGCTGGTCGCAGTAGCTTAACAAGACATTTTAAATGCCCTTTGGAAGAGACGTGCAGGTCGCCGTAGCTTAACAAGACAGTTTAAATGCCCCTTGGAAGAGACGTGCAGGTCGCAGTAGCTTAACAAGACGGTTTAAATGCCGCTTAGAAGAGGCTTGCAGGTCTCAGTAGCTTACCAAGACGGATTATATGGCCCTTGGAAGAGCGGTGGAGGTCGCAGTAGCTTAACAAGACGGTTTAAATGCCCCTTGGAAGAGACATGCAGGTCACAGTAGCTTACCAAGACGTATTATATGGCCCTTGGAAGAGACGTGCAGGTCGCAGTAGCTTAACAAGACGGTTTAAATGCCCCTTGGAAGAGCGGTGGAGGTTGCAGTAGCTTAACAAGACGGTTTAAATGCCCCTTGGAAGATGCTTGCAGGTCGTAGTAGCTTACCCAGGCGGATTATTTGGACTTTGGAAGAGACTTGCAGGTCGCAGTAGCTTAACAAGACGGTTTAAATGCCCCTTGGAAGAGCGGTGGAGGTCGCAGTAGCTTAAAAAGACGGTTTAAATGCCCCTTGGAAGAGACGTGCAGGTCGCAGTAGCTTAAAAAGACGGTTTAAATGCCCCTTGGAAGAGACGTGCAGGTCGCAGTAGCTTATCAAGACGGTTTAAATGCCCCTTGGAAGAGACGTGCATGTCGCAGTAGCTTATCAAGACGGTTTAAATGCCCCTTGGAAGAGACGTGCTGTTCGCAGTAGCTTAACAAGACGGTTTAAATGCCCCTTGGAAGAGACGTGTTGGTCGCAGTAGCTTAACAAGACGGTTTAAATGCCCCTTGGAAGAGACGTGCAGGTCGCAGTTCCTTAACAAGATGGTTTAAATGCCCCTTGGAAGAGCGGTGGAGGTCGCATTAGCTTAACAAGACGGTTTAAATGCCCATTGGAAGAGAGGTGCAGGTCGCAGTAGCTTAATAAGACAGCTTAAATGCCCCTTGGAAGAGACGTACAGGTCGCAGTAGCTTAATAAGATGGTTTAAATGCCCCTTGGAAGAGACGTGCAGGTCGCAGTAGCTTACCAAGACGGTTTAAATGCCGCTTAGAAGAGGCTTGCAGGTCTCAGTAGCTTACCAAGACGGATTATATGGCCCTTGGAAGAGCGGTGGAGGTCGCAGTAGCTTAACAAGAAGGTTTAAATGCCCATTGGAAGAGACATGCAGGTCACAGTAGCTTACCAAGACGGATTATATGGCCCTTGGAAGAGACGTGCAGGTCGCAGTAGCTTAACAAGACGGTTTAAATGCCCCCTGGAAGAGCGGTGGAGGTCGCAGTAGCTTAACAAAACGGTTTAAATGCCCCTTGGAAGAGCGGTGGAGGTCGCAGTAGCTTAACAAGACGGTTTAAATGCCCCTTGGAAGATGCTTGCAGGTCGCAGTAGCTTACCAAGGCGGATTATTTGGCCCCTTGGAAGAGACGTGCAGGTCGCAGTAGCTTAACAAGACGGTTTAAATGCCCCTTGGAAGAGCGGTGGAGGTCGCAGTAGCTTAAAAAGACGGTTTAAATGCCCCTTGGAAGAGACGTGCAGGTTGCAGTAGCTTACCAAGACGGTTTAAATGGCCCTTGGAAGAAACGTGCAGGTCGCAGTAGCTTATCAAGACGGTTTAAATGCCCCTTGGAAGAGACGTGCTGGTCGCAGTTCCTTAACAAGATGGTTTAAATGCCCCTTGGAAGAGTGGTGGAGGTCGCATTAGCTTAACAAGACGGTTTAAATGCCCATTGGAAGAGAGGTGCAGGTCGCAGTAGCTTAATAAGACGGTTTAAATGCCCCTTGGAAGAGACGTGCTGGTCGCAGTAGCTTAACAAGACGGTTTAAATGCCCCTTGGAAGAGACGTGTTGGTCGCAGTAGCTTAACAAGACGGTTTAAATGCCCCTTGGAAGAGACGTGCAGTTCGCAGTTCCTTAACAAGATGGTTTAAATGCCCCTTGGAAGAGCGGTGGAGGTCGCATTAGCTTAACAAGATGGTTTAAATGCCCATTGGAAGAGAGGTGCAGGTCGCAGTAGCTTAACAAGACGGTTTAAATGCCCCTTGGAAGAGCGGTGGAGGTCGCAGTAGCTTAAAAAGACGGTTTAAATGCCCCTTGGAAGAGACGTGCAGGTCGCAGTAGCTTACCAAGACGGTTTAAATGGCCCTTGGAAGAGACGTGCAGGTCGCAGTAGCTTATCAAGACGGTTTAAATGCCCCTTGGAAGAGACGTGCTAGTCGCAGTTCCTTAACAAGATGGTTTAAATGCCCCTTGGAAGAGCGGTGGAGGTCGCATTAGCTTAACAAGACGGTTTAAATGCCCATTGGAAGAGAGGTGCAGGTCGCAGTAGCTTAATAAGACGGTTTAAATGCCCCTTGGAAGAGACATGCAGGTCGCAGTAGCTTAACAAGACGGTTTAAATGCCCCTTGAAAGAGCGGTGGAGGTCGCAGTAGCTTAACAAGACGGTTTAAATGCCCCTTGGATTAGACATGCAGGTCACTGTAGCTTAACAAGACGGTTTAAAGGCCTCTTGGAAGAGACGTGCAGGTCGCAGTAGCTTAACAAGACGGTTTAAATGCCCCTTGCAAGAGACATGCAGGTCACAGTAGCTTAAAAAGACGGTTTAAATGCCACTTTGAAGAGATGTGCAGGTCGCTTTAGCTTAACAAGACAGTTTAAATGCCCCTTGGAAGAGACGTGCAGGTCGCAGTAGCTTAACAAGACAGTTTAAATGCCCCTTGGAAGAGACGTGCAGGTCGCCGTAGCTTAACAAGACAGTTTAAATGCCCCTTGGAAGAGACGTGCAGGTCGCCGTAGCTTAACAAGACAGTTTAAATGCCCCTTGGAAGAGACATGCAGGTCGCAGTAGCTTAATAAGATGGTTTAAATGCCCCTTGTAGGAGACGTGCAGGTCGCAGTAGCTTAACAAGACGGTTTCAATGCCCCTTGGAAGAGACGTGCAGGTCGCAGTAGCTTAACAAGACGGTTTAAATTCCGCTTAGAAGAGGCTAGCAGGTCTCAGTAGCTTACCAAGACGGATTATATGGCCCTTGGAAGAGCTGTGGAGGTCGCAGTAGCTTAACAAGACGGTTTAAATGCCCCTTGGAAGAGACATGCAGGTCACAGTAGCTTACCAAGACGGATTATATGGCCCTTGGAAGAGACGTGCAGGTCGCAGTAGCTAAACAAGATGGTTTAAATGTCCCTTGGAAATGTGGTGGAGGTTACAGTAGCTTAACAAGACGGTTTAAATGCCCATTGGAAGAGACGTGCAGGTCGCAGTAGCTTAACAAGACTGTTTAAATGCCCCTTGGAAGAGACGTGCAGGTCGCCGTAGCTTAACAAGACAGTTTAAATGCCCATTGGAAGAGACGTGCAGGTCGCAGTAGCTTAATAAGATGGTTTAAATGCCCCTTGGAAGAGACGTGCAGGTCGCAGTAGCTTAACAAGACGGTGTCAATGCCCCTTGGAAGAGACGTGCAGGTCGCAGTAGCTTAACAAGACGGTTTAAATGCCGCTTAGAAGAGGCTTGCAGGTCTCAGTAGCTTACCAAGACGGATTATATGGCCCTTGGAAGAGACGTGCAGGTCGCAGTAGCTTAACAAGACAGTTTAAATGCCCCTTGGAAGAGACATGCAGGTCACAGTAGCTTACCAAGACGGATTATATGGCCCTTGGAAGAGACGTGCAGGTCGCAGTAGCTTAACAAGACGGTTTAAATGCCCCTTGGAAGAGCGGTGGAGGTCGCAGTAGCTTAACAAGACGTTTTAAATGCCCCTTGGAAGATGCTTGCAGGTCGCAGTAGCTTACCAAGGCGGATTATTTGGCCCTTGGAAGAGACGTGCAGGTCGCAGTAGCTTAACAAGACGGTTTAAATGCCCCTTTGAGGAGCGGTGGAGTTCGCAGTAGCTTAAAAAGACGGTTTAAATGCCCCTTGGAAGAGACATGCAGGTCACAGTAGCTTAACAAGACGGTTTAAATTACCCTTGAAAGAGAAGTGCAGGTCGCAGTAGCTTAACAAGATGGTTTAAATGCCCCTTGGAAGAGACGTGCTGGTCGCAGTAGATTAACAAGACGGTTTAAATGCCCCTTGAGAAGAGACGTGCAGGTCGCAGTAGCTTAACAAGACGGTTTATATGCCCCTTGGAAATGTGGTAGAGGTTACAGTAGCTTAACAAGACGGTTTAAATGCCCCTTGGAAGAGCGGTGGAGGTCGCATTAGCTTAAAAAGACGGTTTAAATGCCCATTGGAAGAGACCTGCAGGTGGCAGAAGCTTAATAAGACGGTTTAAATGCCCCTTGAAAGAGACATGCAGGTCGCAGTAGCTTAACAAGACGGTTTAAATGCCCCTTGAGAAGAGACGTGCAGGTCGCAGTAGCTTAACAAGACGGTTTAAATGCCGCTTAGAAGAGGCTTGCAGGTCTCAGTAGCTTACCAAGACGGATTATATGGCCCTTGGAAGAGCGGTGGAGGTCGCAGTAGCTTAACAAGACAGTTTAAATGCCCCTTGGAAGAGACGTGCAGGTCGCCGTAGCTTAACAAGACAGTTTAAATGCCCCTTGGAAGAGACGTGCAGGTCGCAGTAGCTTAATAAGATGGTTTAAATGCCCCTTGGAAGAGACGTGCTGGTCGCAGTTCCTTAACAAGATGGTTTAAATGCCCCTTGGAAGAGCGGTGGAGGTCGCATTAGCTTAACAAGACGGTATAAATGCCCACTGGAAGAGAGGTGCAGGTCGCAGTAGCTTAATAAGACGGTTTAAATGCCCCTTGGAAGAGACGTGCTGGTCGCAGTAGCTTAACAAGACGGTTTAAATGCCCCTTGGAAGAGACGTGTTGGTCGCAGTAGCTTAACAAGACGGTTTAAATGCCCCTTGGAAGAGACGTGCAGTTCGCAGTTCCTTAACAAGATGGTTTAAATGCCCCTTGGAAGAGCGGTGGAGGTCGCATTAGCTTAACAAGACGGTTTAAATGCCCATTGGAAGAGAGGTGCAGGTTGCAGTAGCTTAATAAGACGGTTTAAATGCCCCTTGGAAGAGACATGCAGGTCGCAGTAGCTTAACAAGACGGTTTAAATGCCCCTTGAAAGAGCGGTGGAGGTCGCAGTAGCTTAACAAGACGGTTTAAATGCCCCTTGGATTAGACATGCAGGTCACTGTAGCTTAACAAGACGGTTTAAAGGCCTCTTGGAAGAGACGTGCAGGTCGCAGTAGCTTAACAAGACGGTTTAAATTCCCCTTGCAAGAGACGTGCAGGTCACAGTAGCTTAAAAAGACGGTTTAAATGCCACTTTGAAGAGACGTGCAGGTCGCTTTAGCTTAACAAGACAGTTTAAATGCCCCTTGGAAGAGACGTGCAGGTCGCAGTAGCTTAACAAGACAGTTTAAATGCCCCTTGGAAGAGACGTGCAGGTCGCCGTAGCTTTACAAGACAGTTTAAATGCCCCTTGGAAGAGACATGCAGGTCGCAGTAGCTTAATAAGATGGTTTAAATGCCCCTTGTAAGAGACGTGCAGGTCGCAGTAGCTTAACAAGACCGTTTCAATGCCCCTTGGAAGAGACGTGCAGGTCGCAGTAGCTTAACAAGACGGTTTAAATTCCGCTTAGAAGAGGCTTGCAGGTCTCAGTAGCTTACCAAGACGGATTATATGGCCCTTGGAAGAGCTGTGGAGGTCGCAGTAGCTTAACAAGACGGTTTAAATGCCGCTTAGAAGAGGCTTGCAGGTCTCAGTAGCTTACCAAGACGGATTATATGGCCCTTGGAAGAGCGGTGGAGGTCGCAGTAGCTTAACAAGACAGTTTAAATGCCCCTTGGAAGAGACGTGCAGGTCGCCGTAGCTTAACAAGACAGTTTAAATGCCCCTTGGAAGAGACGTGCAGGTCGCAGTAGCTTAATAAGATGGTTTAAATGCCCCTTGGAAGAGACGTGCAGGTCGCAGTAGCTTAACAAGACGGTTTCAATGCCCCTTGGGAGAGACGTGCAGGTCGCAGTAGCTTAACAAGACGGTTTAAATTCCGCTTAGAAGAGGCTTGCAGTTCTCAGTAGCTTACCAAGACGGATTATATGGCCCTTGGAAGAGCGGTGGAGGTCGCAGTAGCTTAACAAGACAGTTTAAATGCCCCTTGGAAGAGACATGCAGGTCACAGTAGCTTAACAAGACGGATTATATGGCCCTTGGAAGAGACGTGCAGGTCGCAGTAGCTTAACAAGACGGTTTAAATGCCCCTTGGAAGAGCGGTGGAGGTCGCAGCAGCTTAACAAGACGGTTTAAATGCCCCTTGGAAGATGCTTGCAGGTCGCAGTAGCTTACCAAGGCGGATTATTTGGCCCTTGGAAGAGACGTGCAAGTCGCAGGAGCTTAACAAGACGGTTTAAATGCCCCTTGGAAGAGCGGTGGAGTTCGCAGTAGCTTAAAAAGACGGTTTAAATGCCCCTTGGAAGAGACATGCAGGTCACAGTAGCTTAACAAGACGGTTTAAATGCCCCTTAGAAGAGAAGTGCAGGTCGCAGTAGCTTAATAAGATGGTTTAAATGCCCTTTGGAAGAGACGTGCTGGTCGCAGTAGCTTAACAAGACAGTTTAAATGCCCTTTGGAAGAGACGTGCAGGTCGCCGTAGCTTAACAAGACAGTTTAAATGCCCCTTGGAAGAGACGTGCAGGTCGCAGTAGCTTAATAAGATGGTTTAAATGCTCCTTGGAAGAGACGTGCAGGTCGCAGTAGCTTAACAAGACGGTTTCAATGCCACTTGAAAGAGACGTGCAGGTCGCAGTAGCTTAACAAGACGGTTTAAATGCCGCTTAGAAGAGGCTTGCAGGTCTCAGTAGCTTACCAAGACGGATTATATGGCCCTTGGAAGAGCGGTGGAGGTCGCAGTAGCTTAACAAGACGGTTTAAATGCCCCTTGGAAGAGACATGCAGGTCACAGTAGCTTACCAAGACGGATTATATGGCCCTTGGAAGAGACGTGCAGGTCGCAGTAGCTTAACAAGACGGTTTAAATGCCCCTTGGAAGAGCGGTGGAGGTCGCAGTAGCTTAACAAGACGGTTTAAATGCCCCTTGGAAGATGCTTGCAGGTCGTAGTAGCTTACCAAGGCGGATTATTTGGACTTTGGAAGAGACTTGCAGGTCGCAGTAGCTTAACAAGACTGTTTAAATGCCCCTTGGAAGAGCGGTGGAGGTCGCAGTAGCTTAAAAAGACGGTTTAAATGCCCCTTGGAAGAGACGTGCAGGTCGCAGTAGCTTAAAAAGACGGTTTAAATGCCCCTTGGAAGAGACGTGCAGGTCGCAGTAGCTTATCAAGACGGTTTAAATGCCCCTTGGAAGAGACGTGCATGTCGCAGTAGCTTATCAAGACGGTTTAAATGCCCCTTGGAAGAGACGTGCTGTTCGCAGTAGCTTAACAAGAACGTTTAAATGCCCCTTGGAAGAGACGTGTTGGTCGCAGTAGCTTAACAAGACGGTTTAAATGCCCCTTGGAAGAGGCGTGCAGGTCGCAGTTCCTTAACAAGATGGTTTAAATGCCCCTTGGAAGAGCGGTGGAGGTCGCATTAGCTTAACAAGACGGTTTAAATGCCCATTGGAAGAGAGGTGCAGGTCGCAGTAGCTTAATAAGACAGTTTAAATGCCCCTTGGAAGAGACGTGCAGGTCGCAGTAGCTTAATAAGATGGTTTAAATGCCCCTTGGAAGAGACGTGCAGGTCGCAGTAGCTTAACAAGACGGTTTCAATGCCCCTTGGAAGAGACGTGCAGGTCGCAGTAGCTTAACAAGACAGTTTAAATGCCGCTTAGAAGAGGCTTGCAGGTCTCAGTAGCTTACCAAGACGGATTATATGGCCCTTGGAAGAGCGGTGGAGGTCGCAGTAGCTTAACAAGAAGGTTTAAATGCCCATTGGCAGAGACATGCAGGTCACGGTAGCTTACCAAGACAGATTATATGGCCCTTGGAAGAGACGTGCAGGTCGCAGTAGCTTAACAAGACGGTTTAAATGCCCCTTGGAAGAGCGGTGGAGGTCGCAGTAGCTTACCAAGACGGTTTAAATGCCCCTTGGAAGAGCGGTGGAGGTCGCAGTAGCTTAACAAGACGGTTTAAATGCCCCTTGGAAGATGCTTGCAGGTCGCAGTAGCTTACGAAGGCGGATTATTTGGCCCTTGGAAGAGACGTGCAGGTCGCAGTAGCTTAACAAGACTGTTTAAATGCCCCTTGGAAGAGCGGTGGAGGTCGCAGTAGCTTAAAAAGACGGTTTAAATGCCCCTTGGAAGAGACGTGCAGGTCGCAGTAGCTTACCAAGACGGTTTAAATGGCCCTTGGAAGAGACGTGCAGGTCGCAGTAGCTTATCAAGACGGTTTAAATGCCCCTTGGAAGAGACGTGCTGGTCGCAGTTCCTTAACAAGATGGTTTAAATGCCCCTTGGAAGAGCGGTGGAGGTCGCATTAGCTTAACAAGACGGTTTAAATGCCCATTGGAAGAGAGGTGCAGGTCGCAGTAGCTTAATAAGACGGTTTAAATGCCCCTTGGAAGAGACGTGCTGGTCGCAGAAGCTTAACAAGACGGTTTAAATGCCCCTTGGAAGAGACGTGTTGGTCGCAGTAGCTTAACAAGACGGTTTAAATGCCCCTTGGAAGAGACGTGCAGTTCGCAGTTCCTTAACAAGATGGTTTAAATGCCCCTTGGAAGAGCGGTGGAGGTCGCATTAGCTTAACAAGACGGTTTAAATGCCCATTGGAAGAGAGGTGCAGGTCGCAGTAGCTTAACAAGATGGTTTAAATGCCCCTTGGAAGAGCGGTGGAGGTCGCAGTAGCTTAAAAAGACGGTTTAAATGCCCCTTGGAAGAGACGTGCAGGTCGCAGTAGCTTACCAAGACGGTTTAAATGGCCCTTGGAAGAGACGTGCAGGTCGCAGTAGCTTATCAAGACGGTTTAAATGCCCCTTGGAAGAGACGTGCTGGTCGCAGTTCCTTAACAAGATGGTTTAAATGCCCCTTGGAAGAGCGGTGGAGGTCGCATTAGCTTAACAAGACGGTTTAAATGCCCATTGGAAGAGAGGTGCAGGTCGCAGTAGCTTAATAAGACTGTTTAAATGCCCCTTGGAAGAGACGTGCTGGTCGCTGTAGCTTAACAAGACGGTTTAAATGCCCCTTGGAAGAGACGTGTTGGTCGCAGTAGCTTAACAAGACGGTTTAAATGCCCCTTGGAAGAGACGTGCAGTTCGCAGTTCCTTAACAAGATGTTTTAAATGCCCCTTGGAAGAGCGGTGGAGGTCGCATTAGCTTAACAAGACGGTTTAAATGTCCATTGGAAGAGAGGTGCAGGTCGCAGTAGCTTAATAAGACGGTTTAAATGCCCCTTGGAAGAGACATGCAGGTCGCAGTAGATTAACAAGACGGTTTAAATGCCCCTTGAAAGAGCGGTGGAGGTCGCAGTAGCTTAACAAGACGGTTTAAATGCCCCTTGGATTAGACATGCAGGTCACTGTAGCTTAACAAGACGGTTTAAAGGCCTCTTGGAAGAGACGTGCAGGTCGCAGTAGCTTAACAAGACGGTTTAAATGCCCCTTGCAAGAGACGTGCAGGTCACAGTAGCTTAAAAAGACGGTTTAAATGCCACTTTGAAGAGACGTGCAGGTCGCTTTAGCTTAACAAGACAGATTAAATGCCCCTTGGAAGAGACGTGCAGGTCGCAGTAGCTTAACAAGACAGTTTAAATGCCCCTTGGAAGAGACGTGCAGGTCGCCGTAGCTTAACAAGACAGTTTAAGTGCCCCTTGGAAGAGACATGCAGGTCGCAGTAGCTTAATAAGATGGTTTAAATGCCCCTTGTAAGAGACGTGCAGGTCGCAGTAGCTTAACAAGACGGTTTCAATGCCCCTTGGAAGAGACGTGCAGGTCGCAGTAGCTTAACAAGACGGTTTAAATTCCGCTTAGAAGAGGCTTGCAGGTCTCAGTAGCTTACCAAGACGGATTATATGGCCCTTGGAAGAGCTGTGGAGGTCGCAGTAGCTTAACAAGACGGTTTAAATGCCCCTTGGAAGAGACATGCAGGTCACAGTAGCTTACCAAGACGGATTATATGGCCCTTGGAAGAGACGTGCAGGTCGCAGTAGCTAAACAAGATGGTTTAAATGTCCCTTGGAAATGTGGTGGAGGTTACAGTAGCTTAACAAGACGGTTTAAATGCCCCATGGAAGAGACGTGCAGGTCGCAGTAGCTTAACAAGACAGTTTAAATGCCCCTTGGAAGAGACGTGCAGGTCGCAGTAGCTTAATAAGATGGTTTAAATGCCCCTTGGAAGAGACGTGCAGGTCGCAGTAGCTTAACAAGACGGTGTCAATGCCCCTTGGAAGAGACGTGCAGGTCGCAGTAGCTTAACAAGACGGTTTAAATGCCGCTTAGAAGAGGCTTGCAGGTCTCAGTAGCTTACCAAGACGGATTATATGGCCCTTGGAAGAGCGGTGGAGGTCGCAGTAGCTTAACAAGACAGTTTAAATGCCCCTTGGAAGAGACATGCAGGTCACAGTAGCTTACCAAGACGGATTATATGGCCCTTGGAAGAGACGTGCAGGTCGCAGTAGCTTAACAAGACGGTTTAAATGCCCCTTGGAAGAGCGGTGGAGGTCGCAGTAGCTTAACAAGACGTTTTAAATGCCCCTTGGAAGATGCTTGCAGGTCGCAGTAGCTTACCAAGGCGGATTATTTGGCCCTTGGAAGAGACGTGCAGGTCGCAGTAGCTTAACAAGACGGTTTAAATGCCCCTTGGAAGAGCGGTGGAGTTCGCAGTAGCTTAAAAAGACGGTTTAAATGCCCCTTGGAAGAGACATGCAGGTCACAGTAGCTTAACAAGACGGTTTAAATTACCCTTGGAAGAGAAGTGCAGGTCGCAGTAGCTTAACAAGATGGTTTAAATGCCCCTTGGAAGAGACGTGCTGGTCGCAGTAGATTAACAAGACGGTTTAAATGCCCCTTGAGAAGAGACGTGCAGGTCGCAGTAGCTTAACAAGACGGTTTAAATGCCCCTTGGAAATGTGGTAGAGGTTACAGTAGCTTAACAAGACGGTTTAAATGCCCCTTGGAAGAGCGGTGGAGGTCGCATTAGCTTAAAAAGACGGTTTAAATGCCCATTGGAAGAGACCTGCAGGTCGCAGTAGCTTAATAAGACGGTTTAAATGCCCCTTGAAAGAGACATGCAGGTCGCAGTAGCTTAACAAGACGGTTTAAATGCCCCTTGAGAAGAGACGTGCAGGTCGCAGTAGCTTAACAAGACGGTTTAAATGCCGCTTAGAAGAGGCTTGCAGGTCTCAGTAGCTTACCAAGACGGATTATATGGCCCTTGGAAGAGCGGTGGAGGTCGCAGTAGCTTAACAAGACAGTTTAAATGCCCCTTGGAAGAGACATGCAGGTCACAGTAGCTTACCAAGACGGATTATATGGCCCTTGGAAGAGACGTGCAGGTCGCAGTAGCTTAACAAGACGGTTTAAATGCCCCTTGGAAGAGCGGTGGAGGTCGCAGTAGCTTAACAAGACGTTTTAAATGCCCCTTGGAAGATGCTTGCAGGTCGCAGTAGCTTATCAAGGCGGATTATTTGGCCCTTGGAAGAGACGTGCAGGTCGCAGTAGCTTAACAAGACGGTTTAAATGCCCCTTGGAAGAGCGGTGGAGTTCGCAGTAGCTTAAAAAGACGGTTTAAATGCCCCTTGGAAGAGAAATGCAGGTCACAGTAGCTTAACAAGACGGTTTAAATTACCCTTGGAAGAGAAGTGCAGGTCGCAGTAGCTTAACAAGATGGTTTAAATGCCCCTTGGAAGAGACGTGCTGGTCGCAGTAGATTAACAAGACGGTTTAAATGCCCCTTGAGAAGAGACGTGCAGGTCGCAGTAGCTTAACAAGACGGTTTAAATGCCCCTTGGAAGAGACGTGCAGGTCGCAGTAGCTTAACAAGATGGTTTAAATGCCCCTTGGAAGAGCGGTGGAGGTCGCATTAGCTTAACAAGACGGTTTAAATGCCCATTGGAAGAGACCTGCAGGTCGCAGTAGCTTAATAAGACGGTTTAAATGCCCCTTGAAAGAGACATGCAGGTCGCAGTAGCTTAACAAGACGGTTTAAATGCCCCTTAGAAGAGACGTGCAGGTCGCAGTAGCTTAAAAAGACGGTTTAAATGCCCCTTGGAAGAGACTTGAAGGTCGCAGTAGCTTAACAAGACAGTTTAAATGCCCCTTGGAAGAGACGTGCAGTGCAGGTCGCAGTAGCTTAATAAGACGGTTTAAATGCCCCTTGGATGAGCGGTGGAGGTCGCATTAGCTTAACAAGACAGTTTAAATGCCCCTTGGAAGAGACGTGCAGGTCGCCGTATCTTAACAAGACAGTTTAAATGCCCCTTGGAAGAGACGTGCAAGTCGCAGTAGCTTAATAAGATGGTTTAAATGCCCCTTGGAAGAGACGTGCAGGTCGCAGTAGCTTAACAAGAAGGTTTAAATGCCCCTTGGAAGAGACGTGCAGGTCGCAGTAGCTTAACAAGACGGTAAAAATGGCCCCTGGAAGAGGCTTGCAGGTCGCAGTAGCTTACCAAGACAGTTTAAATGCCCCTTGGAAGACACGTGCAGGTCGCAGCAGCTTAACAAGACGGTATAAATGCCCCTTGGAAGAGGCTTGCAGGTCGCAGTAGCTTACCAAGATGGTTTAAATGGACCTTGGAAGAGACGTGCAGGTCGCAGAAGCTTAACAAGACAAATCAAATGCCCCTTGGAAGGGCGGTGGAGGTCGCAATAGCTTAACAAGATGGTTTAAATGCCCCTTGGAAGAGAAGTGCAGGTCGCAGCAACTTAACAAGACTGTTTAAATGCCCCTTGGAAGAGAAGAGCAGGTCTCAATAGCTTAACAAGACGGTTTAAATGCCCTTTGGTAGAGACATGCAGGTCGCAGTAGCTTAACAAGACGGTTTAAATGCCCCTTTGAAGAGACATGCAGGTCGCAGTAGCTTAACAAGACGGTTTAAATGCCCCTTGGAAGTGACGTGCAGGTTGCAGTAGCTTAAAAAGACAGTTTAAGTGCCCCTAGGTAGAGCGGTGGAGGTCGCAGTAGCTTAACAAGATGGTTTAAATGCCCCTTGGAAGAGAAATGCAGGTCGCAGTAGCTTACCAAGACGATTTAAATGTCCCTTGGAAGAGACGTGCAGGTCGCAGTAGCTTAACAAAGCGGTTTAAATGCCCCTTGGTAGAGCGGTGGAGGTCGCAGTAGCTTAACAAGACAGTTTAAATGCCCCTTGGAAGAGACATGCAGGTCGCAGCAGCTTAACAAGACTGTTTAAATGCCCCTTGGAAGAGACGTGCAGGTCGCAGTAGCTTAACAAGATGGTTTAAATGCCCCTTGGTAGAGACATGCAGGTCGCAGTAGCTTAACAAGACGATTTTAATGCCCCATTGAAGAGACGTGCAGGTCGCAGTAGCTTAACTAGACGGTTTAAATGCCCCTTGGAAGAGGCATGCAAGTCGCAGTAGCTTAACAAGATAATTTAAATGCCCCTTGGAAGAGACGTGCAGGTCGCAGTAGCTTAACAAGATGGTTTAAATGCCCCTTGGAAGAGATGTGCAGGTCGCAGTAGCTTAACAAGACGGTTGAAATGCCCCTTGGAAGAGAGGTGGAGGTCACAGTAGCTTAACAAGACAGTTTAAATGCCCCTTGGAAGAGATGTGCAGGTCGCAGTAGCTTAACAAGACTGTTTAAATGCCCCTTGGAAGAGACGTGCAGGTCGCAGTAGCTTAACAAGACTGTTTAAATGCCCCTTGGAAGAGACGTGCAGGTCGCAGTAGCTTAACAAGACGGTTTAAATGCACCTTGGAAGACACGTGCAGGTCGCAGTAGCTTAACAAGACGCTATAAATGCCCCGTGGAATAGGCTTGCAGGTCGCAGTAGCTTAATAAGACAGTTTAAATGTTCCTTAGAAGAGACGTGCAGGTCGCAGTAGCTTAACAAGACGGTTTAAATGCCCCTTGGTAGAGACATGCAGGTCGCAGTAGCTTAACAAGACCGTTTAAATGCCCCTTGAAAGAGACATGCAGGTCACAGTAGCTTACCAAGACGGATTATATGGCCCTTGGAAGAGACGTGCAGGTCGCAGTAGCTTAACAAGACGGTTTAAATGCCCCTTGGAAGAGCGGTGGAGGTCGCAGTAGCTTAACAAGACGGTTTAAATGCCCCTTGGAAGATGCTTGCAGGTCGTAGTAGCTTACCAAGGCGGATTATTTGGACTTTGGAAGAGACTTGCAGGTCGCAGTAGCTTAACAAGACGGTTTAAATGCCCCTTGGAAGAGCGGTGGAGGTCGCAGTAGCTTAAAAAGACGGTTTAAATGCCCCTTGGAAGAGACGTGCAGATCGCAGTAGCTTAAAAAGACGGTTTAAATGCCGCTTGGAAGAGACGTGCAGGTCGCAGTAGCTTATCAAGACGGTTTAAATGCCCCTTGGAAGAGACGTGCATGTCGCAGTAGCTTATCAAGTCGGTTTAAATGCCCCTTGGAAGAGACGTGCTGTTCGCAGTAGCTTAACAAGACGGTTTAAATGCCCCTTGGAAGAGACGTGTTGGTCGCAGTAGCTTAAGAAGACGGTTTAAATGCCCCTTGGAAGAGACGTGCAGGTCGCAGTTCCTTAACAAGATGGTTTAAATGCCCCTTGGAAGAGCGGTGGAGGTCGCATTAGCTTAACAAGACGGTTTAAATGCCCATTGGAAGAGAGGTGCAGGTCGCAGTAGCTTAATAAGACAGTTTAAATGCCCCTTGGAAGAGACGTGCAGGTCGCAGTAGCTTAATAAGATGATTTAAATGCCCCTTGGAAGAGACGTGCAGGTCGCAGTAGCTTAACAAGACGGTTTCATTGCCCCTTGGAAGAGACGTGCAGGTCGCAGTAGCTTAACAAGACGGTTTAAATTCCGCTTAGAAGAGGCTTGCAGGTCTCAGTAGCTTACCAAGACGGATTATATGGCCCTTGGAAGAGCGGTGGAGGTCGCAGTAGCTTAACAAGAAGGTTTAAATGCCCATTGGAAGAGACATGCAGGTCACAGTAGCTTACCAAGACAGATTATATGGCCCTTGGAAGAGACGTGCAGGTCGCAGTAGCTTAACAAGACGGTTTAAATGCCCCTTGGAAGAGCGGTGGAGGTCGCAGTAGCTTAATAAGACGGTTTAAATGCCCCTTGGAAGAGCTGTGGAGGTCGCAGTAGCTTAACAAGACGGTTTAAAAGCCCCTTGGAAGATGCTTGCAGGTCGCAGTAGCTTACCAAGGCGGATTATTTGGCCCTTGGAAGAGACGTGCAGGTCGCAGTAGCTTAACAAGATGGTTTAAATGCCCCTTGGAAGAGCGGTGGAGGTCGCAGTAGCTTAAAAAGACGGTTTAAATGCCCCTTGGAAGAGACGTGCAGGTCGCAGTAGCTTACCAAGACGGTTTAAATGGCCCTTGAAAGAGACATGCAGGTCGCAGTAGCTTAACAAGACGGTTTAAATGCCCCTTGAGAAGAGACGTGCAGGTCGCAGTAGCTTAACAAGACGGTTTAAATGCCGCTTAGAAGAGGCTTGCAGGTCTCAGTAGCTTACCAAGACGGATTATATGGCCCTTGGAAGAGCGGTGGAGGTCGCAGTAGCTTAACAAGACAGTTTAAATGCCCCTTGGAAGAGACATGCAGGTCACAGTAGCTTACCAAGACGGATTATATGGCCCTTGGAAGAGACTTGCAGGTCGCAGTAGCTTAACAAGACGGTTTAAATGCCCCTTGGAAGAGCGGTGGAGGTCGCAGTAGCTTAACAAGACGTTTTAAATGCCCCTTGGAAGATGCTTGCAGGTCGCAGTAGCTTATCAAGGCGGATTATTTGGCCCTTGGAAGAGACGTGCAGGTCGCAGTAGCTTAACAAGACGGTTTAAATGCCCCTTGGAAGAGCGGTGGAGTTCGCAGTAGCTTAAAAAGACGGTTTAAATGCCCCTTGGAAGAGAAATGCAGGTCAGAGTAGCTTAACAAGACGGTTTAAATTACCCTTGGAAGAGAAGTGCAGGTCGCAGTAGCTTAACAAGATGGTTTAAATGCCCCTTGGAAGAGACGTGCTGGTCGCAGTAGATTAACAAGACGGTTTAAATGCCCCTTGAGAAGAGACGTGCAGGTCGCAGTAGCTTAACAAGACGGTTTAAATGCCCCTTGGAAATGTGGTAGAGGTTACAGTAGCTTAACAAGACGGTTTAAATGCCCCTTGGAAGAGCGGTGGAGGTCGCATTAGCTTAACAAGACGGTTTAAATGCCCATTGGAAGAGACCTGCAGGTCACAGTAGCTTAATAAGACGGTTTAAATACCCCTTGAAAGAGACATGCAGGTCGCAGTAGCTTAACAAGACGGTTTAAATGCCCCTTAAGAAGAGACGTGCAGGTCGCAGTAGCTTAACAAGACGGTTTAAATGCCCCTTGGAAGAGACGTGCAGGTCGCAGTAGCTTAACAAGATGGTTTAAATGCCCCTTGGAAGAGCGGTGGAGGTCGCATTAGCTTAACAAGACGGTTTAAATGCCCATTGGAAGAGACCTGCAGGTCGCAGTAGCTTAACAAGACGGTTTAAATGCCCCTTAGAAGAGACGTGCAGGTCGCAGTAGCTTAAAAAGACGGTTTAAATGCCCCTTAGAAGAGACGTGCAGGTCGCAGTAGCTTAAAAAGACGGTTTAAATGCCCCTTGGAAGAGACTTGCAGGTCGCAGTAGCTTAACAAGACAGTTTAAATGCCCCTTGGAAGAGACGTGCAGTGCAGGTCGCAGTAGCTTAATAAGACGGTTTAAATGCCCCTTGGATGAGCGGTGGAGGTCACATTAGCTTAATAAGACAGTTTAAATGCCCCTTGGAAGAGACGTGCAGGTCGCCGTATCTTAACAAGACAGTTTAAATGCCCCTTGGAAGAGACGTGCAGGTCGCAGTAGCTTAATAAGATGGTTTAAATGCCCCTTGGAAGAGACGTGCAGGTCGCAGTAGCTTAACAAGAAGGTTTAAATGCCCCTTGGAAGAGACGTGCAGGTCGCAGTAGCTTAACAAGACGGTAAAAATGGCCCCTGGAAGAGGCTTGCAGGTCGCAGTAGCTTACCAAGACAGTTTAAATGCCCCTTGGAAGACACGTGCAGGTCGCAGCAGCTTAACAAGACGGTATAAATGCCCCTTGGAAGAGGCTTGCAGGTCGCAGTAGCTTACCAAGATGGTTTAAATGGACCTTGGAAGAGACGTGCAGGTCGCAGAAGCTTAACAAGACAAATCAAATGCCCCTTGGAAGAGCGGTGGAGGTCGCAATAGCTTAACAAGATGGTTTAAATGCCCCTTGGAAGAGAAGTGCAGGTCGCAGCAACTTAACAAGACTGTTTAAATGCCCCTTGGAAGAGAAGTGCAGGTCTCAGTAGCTTAACAAGACGGTTTAAATGCCCCTTGGTAGAGACATGCAGGTCGCAGTAGCTTAACAAGACGGTTTAAATGCCCCTTTGAAGAGACATGCAGGTCGCAGTAGCTTAACAAGACGGTTTAAATGCCCCTTGGAAGTGACGTGCAGGTTGCAGTAGCTTAAAAAGACAGTTTAAGTGCCCCTAGGTAGAGCGGTGGAGGTCGCAGTAGCTTAACAAGATGGTTTAAATGCCCCTTGGAAGAGAAGTGCAGGTCGCAGTAGCTTACCAAGACGATTTAAATGTCCCTTGGAAGAGACGTGCAGGTCGCAGTAGCTTAACAAAGCGGTTTAAATGCCCCTTGGTAGAGCGGTGGAGGTCGCAGTAGCTTAACAAGACAGTTTAAATGCCCCTTGGAAGAGACATGCAGGTCGCAGCAGCTTAATAAGACTGTTTAAATGCCCCTTGGAAGAGACGTGCAGGTCGCAGTAGCTTAACAAGATGGTTTAAATGCCCCTTGGTAGAGACATGCAGGTCGCAGTAGCTTAACAAGACGATTTTAATGCCCCATTGAAGAGACGTGCAGGTCGCAGTAGCTTAACTAGACGGTTTAAATGCCCCTTGGAAGAGGCATGCAAGTCGCAGTAGCTTAACAAGATAATTTAAATGCCCCTTGGAAGAGACGTGCAGGTCGCAGTAGCTTAACAAGATGGTTTAAATGCCCCTTGGAAGAGATGTGCAGGTCGCAGTAGCTTAACAAGACGGTTGAAATGCCCCTTGGAAGAGAGGTGGAGGTCGCAGTAGCTTAACAAGACAGTTTAAATGCCCCTTGGAAGAGATGTGCAGGTCGCAGTAGCTTAACAAGACTGTTTAAATGCCCCTTGGAAGAGACGTGCAGTTCGCAGTAGCTTAACAAGACGGTTTAAATGCCCCTTGGAAAAGGCATGCAAGTCGCAGTAGCTTAACAAGATGATTTAAATGCCCCTTGGAAGAGACGTGCAGGTCGCAGTAGCTTAACAAGACGGTTTAAATGCCCCTTGGAAGAGACGTGCAGGTCGCAGTAGCTTAACAAGACGGTTGAAATACCCCTTGGAAGACAGGTGGAGGTCGCAGTAGCTTAACAAGACAGTTTAAATGCCCCTTGGAAGAGATGTGCAGGTCGCAGTAGCTTAACAAGACTGTTTAAATGCCCCTTGGAAGAGACGTGCAGGTCGCAGTAGCTTAACAAGACTGTTTAAATGCCCCTTGGAAGAGACGTGCAGGTCGCAGTAGCTTAACAAGACGGTTTAAATGCACCTTGGAAGACACGTGCAGGTCGCAGTAGCTTAACAAGACGCTATAAATGCCCCGTGGAATAGGCTTGCAGGTCGCAGTAGCTTAATAAGACAGTTTAAATGTTCCTTAGAAGAGACGTGCAGGTCGCAGTAGCTTAACAAGACGGTTTAAATGCCCCTTGGTAGAGACATGCAGGTCGCAGTAGCTTAACAAGACGGTTTAAATGCCCCTTGAAAGAGACATGCAGGTCACAGTAGCTTACCAAGACGGATTATATGGCCCTTGGAAGAGACGTGCAGGTCGCAGTAGCTTAACAAGACGGTTTAAATGCCCCTTGGAAGAGCGGTGGAGGTCGCAGTAGCTTAACAAGACGGTTTAAATGCCCCTTGGAAGATGCTTGCAGGTCGTAGTAGCTTACCAAGGCGGATTATTTGGACTTTGGAAGAGACTTGCAGGTCGCAGTAGCTTAACAAGACGGTTTAAATGCCCCTTGGAAGAGCGGTGGAGGTCGCAGAAGCTTAAAAAGACGGTTTAAATGCCCCTTGGAAGAGACGTGCAGATCGCAGTAGCTTAAAAAGACGGTTTAAATGCCCCTTGGAAGAGACGTGCAGGTCGCAGTAGCTTATCAAGACGGTTTAAATGCCCCTTGGAAGAGACGTGCATGTCGCAGTAGCTTATCAAGACGGTTTAAATGCCCCTTGGAAGAGACGTGCTGTTCGCAGTAGCTTAACAAGACGGTTTAAATGCCCCTTGGAAGAGACGTGTTGGTCGCAGTAGCTTAACAAGACGGTTTAAATGCCCCTTGGAAGAGACGTGCAGGTCGCAGTTCCTTAACAAGATGGTTTAAATGCCCCTTGGAAGAGCGGTGGAGGTCGCATTAGCTTAACAAGACGGTTTAAATGCCCATTGGAAGAGAGGTGCAGGTCGCAGTAGCTTAATAAGACAGTTTAAATGCCCCTTGGAAGAGACGTGCAGGTCGCAGTAGCTTAATAAGATGGTTTAAATGCCCCTTGGAAGAGACGTGCAGGTCGCAGTAGCTTAACAAGACGATTCAATGCCCCTTGGAAGAGACGTGCAGGTCGCAGTAGCTTAACAAGACGGTTTAAATGCCGCTTAGAAGAGGCATGCAGGTCTCAGTAGCTTACCAAGACGGATTATATGGCCCTTGGAAGAGCGGTGGAGGTCGCAGTAGCTTAACAAGAAGGTTTAAATGCCCATTGGAAGAGACATGCAGGTCACAGTAGCTTACCAAGACAGATTATATGGCCCTTGGAAGAGACGTGCAGGTCGCAGTAGCTTAACAAGACGGTTTAAATGCCCCTTGGAAGAGCGGTGGAGGTCGCAGTAGCTTAACAAGACGGTTTAAATGCCCCTTGGAAGAGCTGTGGAGGTCGCAGTAGCTTAACAAGACGGTTTAAAAGCCCCTTGGAAGATGCTTGCAGGTCGCAGTAGCTTACCAAGGCGGATTATTTGGCCCTTGGAAGAGACGTGCAGGTCGCAGTAGCTTAACAAGACGGTTTAAATGCCCCTTGGAAGAGCGGTGGAGGTCGCAGTAGCTTAAAAAGACGGTTTAAATGCCCCTTGGAAGAGACGTGCAGGTCGCAGTAGCTTACCAAGACGGTTTAAATGGCCCTTGGAAGAGACGTGCAGGTCGCAGTAGCTTATCAAGACAGTTTAAATGCCCCTTGGAAGAGACGTGCTGGTCGCAGTTCCTTAACAAGATGGTTTAAATGCCCCTTGGAAGAACGGTGGAGGTCGCATTAGCTTAACAAGACGGTTTAAATGCCCATTGGAAGAGAGGTGCAGGTCGCAGTAGCTTAATAAGACGGTTTAAATGCCCCTTGGAAGAGACGTGCTGGTCGCAGTAGCTTAACAAGACGGTTTAAATGCCCCTTGGAAGAGACGTGTTGGTCGCAGTAGCTTAACAAGACGGTTTAAATGCCCCTTGGAAGAGACGTGCAGTTCGCAGTTCCTTAACAAGATGGTTTAAATGCCCCTTGGAAGAGCAGTGGAGGTCGCATTAGCTTAACAAGACGGTTTAAATGCCCATTGGAAGAGAGGTGCAGGTCGCAGTAGCTTAACAAGATGGTTTAAATGCCCCTTGGAAGAGCGGTGGAGGTCGCAGTAGCTTAAAAAGACGGTTTAAATGCCCCTTGGAAGAGACGTGCAGGTCACAGTAGCTTACCAAGACGGTTTAAATGGCCCTTGGAAGAGACGTGCAGGTCGCAGTAGCTTATCAAGACGGTTTAAATGCCCCTTGGAAGAGACGTGCTGGTCGCAGTTCCTTAACAAGATGGTTTAAATGCCCCTTGGAAGAGCGGTGGAGGTCGCATTAGCTTAACAAGACGGTTTAAATGCCCATTGGAAGAGAGGTGCAGGTCGCAGTAGATTAATAAGACGGATTAAATGCCCCTTGGAAGAGACGTGCTGGTCGCAGTAGCTTAACAAGACGGTTTAAATGCCCCTTCTAAGAGACGTGTTGGTCGCAGTAGCTTAACAAGACGGTTTAAATGCCCATTGGAAGAGACGTGCAGTTCGCAGTTCCTTAACAAGATGGTTTAAATGCCCCTTGGAAGAGCGGTGGAGGTCGCATTAGCTTAACAAGACGGTTTAAATGCCCATTGGAAGAGAGGTGCAGGTCGCAGTAGCTTAGTAAGACGGTTTAAATGCCCCTTGGAAGAGACATGCAGGTCGCAGTAGCTTAACAAGACGGTTTAAATGCCCCTTGAAAGAGCGGTGGAGGTCGCAGTAGCTTAACAAGACGGTTTAAATGCCCCTTGGATTAGTCATGCAAGTCACTGTAGCTTAACAAGACGGTTTAAAGGCCTCTTGGAAGAGACGTGCAGGTCGCAGTAGCTTAACAAGACGGTTTAAATGCCCCTTGCAAGAGACGTGCAGGTCACAGTAGCTTAAAAAGACGGTTTAAATGCCACTTTGAAGAGACGTGCAGGTCGCTTTAGCTTAACAAGACAGTTTAAATGCCCCTTGGAAGAGACGTGCAGGTCGCAGTAGCTTAACAAGACAGTTTAAATGCCCCTTGGAAGAGACGTGCAGGTCGCCGTAGCTTAACAAGACAGTTTAAATGCCCCTTGGAAGAGACATGCAGGTCGCAGTAACTTAATAAGATGGTTTAAATGCCCCTTGTAAGAGACGTGCAGGTCGCAGTAGCTTAACAAGACGGTTTCAATGCCCCTTGGAAGAGACGTGCAGGTCGCAGTAGCTTAACAAGACATTTTAAATTCCGCTTAGAAGAGGCTTGCAGGTCTCAGTAGCTTACCAAGACGGATTATATGGCCCTTGGAAGAGCTGTGGAGGTCGCAGTAGCTTAACAAGACGGTTTAAATGCCCCTTGGAAGAGACATGCAGGTCACAGTAGCTTACCAAGACGGATTATATGGCCCTTGGAAGAGACGTGCAGGTCGCAGTAGCTAAACAAGATGGTTTAAATGTCCCTTGGAAATGTGGTGGAGGTTACAGTAGCTTAACAAGACGGTTTAAATGCCCCTTGGAAGAGACGTGCAGGTCGCAGTAGCTTAACAAGACTGTTTAAATGCCCCTTGGAAGAGACGTGCAGGTCGCCGTAGCTTAACAAGACAGTTTAAATGCCCCTTGGAAGAGACGTGCAGGTCGCAGTAGCTTAATAAGATGGTTTAAATGCCCCTTGGAAGAGACGTGCAGGTCGCAGTAGCTTAACAAGACGGTGTCAATGAACCTTGGAAGAGACGTGTAGGTCGCAGTAGCTTAACAAGAGGGTTTAAATGCCGCTTAGAAGAGGCTTGCAGGTCTCAGTAGCTTACCAAGACGGATTATATGGCCCTTGGAAGAGCGGTGGAGGTCGCAGTAGCTTAACAAGACAGTTTAAATGCCCCTTGGAAGAGACATGCAGGTCACAGTAGCTTACCAAGACGGATTATATGGCCCTTGGAAGAGACGTGCAGGTCGCAGTAGCTTAACAAGACGGTTTAAATGCCCCTTGGAAGAGCGGTGGAGGTCGCAGTAGCTTAACAAGACGTTTTAAATGCCCCTTGGAAGATGCTTGCAGGTCGCAGTAGCTTACCAAGGCGGATTATTTGGCCCTTGGAAGAGACGTGCAGGTCGCAGTAGCTTAACAAGACGGTTTAAATGCCCCTTGGAAGAGCGGTGGAGTTCGCAGTAGCTTAAAAAGACGGTTTAAATGCCCCTTGGAAGAGACATGCAGGTCACAGTAGCTTAACAAGACGGTTTAAATTACCCTTGGAAGAGAAGTGCAGGTCGCAGTAGTTTAACAAGATGGTTTAAATGCCCCTTGGAAGAGACGTGCTGGTCGCAGTAGATTAACAAGACGGTTTAAATGCCCCTTGAGAAGAGACGTGCAGGTCGCAGTAGCTTAACAAGACGGTTTAAATGCCCCCTGGAAATGTGGTAGAGGTTACAGTGGCTTAACAAGACGGTTTAAATGCCCCTTGGAAGAGCGGTGGAGGTCGCATTAGCTTAAAAAGACGGTTTAAATGCCCATTGGAAGAGACCTGCAGGTCGCAGTAGCTTAATAAGACGGTTTAAATGCCCCTTGAAAGAGACATGCAGGTCGCAGTAGCTTAAGAAGACGGTTTAAATGCCCCTTGAGAAGAGACGTGCAGGTCGCAGTAGCTTAACAAGACGGTTTAAATGCCGCTTAGAAGAGGCTTGCAGGTCTCAGTAGCTTACCAAGAAGGATTATATGGCCCTTGGAAGAGCGGTGGAGGTCGCAGTAGCTTAACAAGACAGTTTAAATGCCCCTTGGAAGAGACATGCAGGTCACAGTAGCTTACCAAGACGGATTATATGGCCCTTGGAAGAGACGTGCAGGTCGCAGTAGCTTAACAAGACGGTTTAAATGCCCCTTGGAAGAGACGTGCAGGTCGCAGTAGCTTACCAAGACGGTTTAAATGGCCCTTGGAAGAGACGTGCTTGTCGCAGTAGCTTATCAAGACAGTTTAAATGCCCCTTGGAAGAGACGTGCTGGTCGCAGTTCCTTAACAAGATGGTTTAAATGCCCCTTGGAAGAGCGGTGGAGGTCGCATTAGCTTAACAAGACGGTTTAAATGCCCATTGGAAGAGAGGTGCAGGTCGCAGTAGCTTAATAAGACGGTTTAAATGCCCCTTGGAAGAGACGTGCTGGTCGCAGTAGATTAACAAGACGGTTTAAATGCCCCTTGGAAGAGACGTGTTGGTCGCAGTAGCTTAACAAGACGGTTTAAATGCCCCTTGGAAGAGAGGTGCAGTTCGCAGTTCCTTAACAAGATGGTTTAAATGCCCCTTGGAAGAGCAGTGGAGGTCGCATTAGCTTAACAAGACGGTTTAAATGCCCATTGGAAGAGAGGTGCAGGTCGCAGTAGCTTAACAAGATGGTTTAAATGCCCCTTGGAAGAGCGGTGGAGGTCGCAGTAGCTTAAAAAGACGGTTTAAATGCCCCTTGGAAGAGACGTGCAGGTCGCAGTAGCTTACCAAGACGGTTTAAATGGCCCTTGGAAGAGACGTGCAGGTCGCAGTAGCTTATCAAGACGGTTTAAATGCCCCTTGGAAGAGACGTGCTGGTCGCAGTTCCTTAACAAGATGGTTTAAATGCCCCTTGGAAGAGCGGTGGAGGTCGCATTAGCTTAACAAGACGGTTTAAATGCCCATTGGAAGAGAGGTGCAGGTCGCAGTAGCTTAATAAGACGGTTTAAATGCCCCTTGGAAGAGACGTGCTGGTCGCAGTAGCTTAACAAGACGGTTTAAATGCCCCTTCTAAGAGACGTGTTGGTCGCAGTAGCTTAACAAGACGGTTTAAATGCCCCTTGGAAGAGACGTGCAGTTCGCAGTTCCTTAACAAGATGGTTTAAATGCCCCTTGGAAGAGCGGTGGAGGTCGCATTAGCTTAACAAGACGGTTTAAATGCCCATTGGAAGAGAGGTGCAGGTCACAGTAGCTTAATAAGACGGTTTAAATGCCCCTTGGAAGAGACATGCAGGTCGCAGCAGCTTAACAAGACGGTTTAAATGCCCCTTGAAAGAGCGGTGGAGGTCGCAGTAGCTTAACAAGACCTTTTAAATGCCCCTTGGATTAGTCATGCAGGTCACTGTAGCTTAACAAGACGGTTTAAAGGCCTCTTGGAAGAGACGTGCAGGTCGCAGTAGCTTAACAAGACGGTTTAAATGCCCCTTGCAAGAGACGTGCAGGTCACAGTAGCTTAAAAAGACGGTTTAAATGCCACTTTGAAGAGACGTGCAGGTCGCTTTAGCTTAACAAGACAGTTTAAATGCCCCTTGGAAGAGACGTGCAGGTCGCAGTAGCTTAACAAGACAGTTTAAATGCCCCTTGGAAGAGACGTGCAGGTCGCCGTAGCTTAACAAGACAGTTTAAATGCCCCTTGGAAGAGACATGCAGGTCGCAGTAGCTTAATAAGATGGTTTAAATGCCCCTTGTAAGAGACGTGCAGGTCACAGTAGCTTAACAAGACGGTTTCAATGCCCCTTGGAAGAGACGTGCAGGTCGCAGTAGCTTAACAAGACGGTTTAAATGCCGCTTAGAAGAGGCATGCAGGTCTCAGTAGCTTACCAAGACGGATTATATGGCCCTTGGAAGAGCGGTGGAGGTCGCAGTAGCTTAACAAGAAGGTTTAAATGCCCATTGGAAGAGACATGCAGGTCACAGTAGCTTACCAAGACAGATTATATGGCCCTTGGAAGAGACGTGCAGGTCGCAGTAGCTTAACAAGACGGTTTAAATGCCCCTTGGAAGAGCGGTGGAGGTCGCAGTAGCTTAACAAGACGGTTTAAATGCCCCTTGGAAGAGCTGTGGAGGTCGCAGTAGCTTAACAAGACGGTTTAAAAGCCCCTTGGAAGATGCTTGCAGGTCGCAGTAGCTTACCAAGGCGGATTATTTGGCCCTTGGAAGAGACGTGCAGGTCGCAGTAGCTTAACAAGACGGTTTAAATGCCCCTTGGAAGAGCGGTGGAGGTCGCAGTAGCTTAAAAAGACGGTTTAAATGCCCCTTGGAAGAGACGTGCAGGTCGCAGTAGCTTACCAAGACGGTTTAAATGGCCCTTGGAAGAGACGTGCAGGTCGCAGTAGCTTATCAAGACAGTTTAAATGCCCCTTGGAAGAGACGTGCTGGTCGCAGTTCCTTAACAAGATGGTTTAAATGCCCCTTGGAAGAACGGTGGAGGTCGCATTAGCTTAACAAGACGGTTTAAATGCCCATTGGAAGAGAGGTGCAGGTCGCAGTAGCTTAATAAGACGGTTTAAATGCCCCTTGGAAGAGACGTGCTGGTCGCAGTAGCTTAACAAGACGGTTTAAATGCCCCTTGGAAGAGACGTGTTGGTCGCAGTAGCTTAACAAGACGGTTTAAATGCCCCTTGGAAGAGACGTGCAGTTCGCAGTTCCTTAACAAGATGGTTTAAATGCCCCTTGGAAGAGCAGTGGAGGTCGCATTAGCTTAACAAGACGGTTTAAATGCCCATTGGAAGAGAGGTGCAGGTCGCAGTAGCTTAACAAGATGGTTTAAATGCCCCTTGGAAGAGCGGTGGAGGTCGCAGTAGCTTAAAAAGACGGTTTAAATGCCCCTTGGAAGAGACGTGCAGGTCACAGTAGCTTACCAAGACGGTTTAAATGGCCCTTGGAAGAGACGTGCAGGTCGCAGTAGCTTATCAAGACGGTTTAAATGCCCCTTGGAAGAGACGTGCTGGTCGCAGTTCCTTAACAAGATGGTTTAAATGCCCCTTGGAAGAGCGGTGGAGGTCGCATTAGCTTAACAAGACGGTTTAAATGCCCATTGGAAGAGAGGTGCAGGTCGCAGTAGATTAATAAGACGGATTAAATGCCCCTTGGAAGAGACGTGCTGGTCGCAGTAGCTTAACAAGACGGTTTAAATGCCCCTTCTAAGAGACGTGTTGGTCGCAGTAGCTTAACAAGACGGTTTAAATGCCCATTGGAAGAGACGTGCAGTTCGCAGTTCCTTAACAAGATGGTTTAAATGCCCCTTGGAAGAGCGGTGGAGGTCGCATTAGCTTAACAAGACGGTTTAAATGCCCATTGGAAGAGAGGTGCAGGTCGCAGTAGCTTAGTAAGACGGTTTAAATGCCCCTTGGAAGAGACATGCAGGTCGCAGTAGCTTAACAAGACGGTTTAAATGCCCCTTGAAAGAGCGGTGGAGGTCGCAGTAGCTTAACAAGACGGTTTAAATGCCCCTTGGATTAGTCATGCAAGTCACTGTAGCTTAACAAGACGGTTTAAAGGCCTCTTGGAAGAGACGTGCAGGTCGCAGTAGCTTAACAAGACGGTTTAAATGCCCCTTGCAAGAGACGTGCAGGTCACAGTAGCTTAAAAAGACGGTTTAAATGCCACTTTGAAGAGACGTGCAGGTCGCTTTAGCTTAACAAGACAGTTTAAATGCCCCTTGGAAGAGACGTGCAGGTCGCAGTAGCTTAACAAGACAGTTTAAATGCCCCTTGGAAGAGACGTGCAGGTCGCCGTAGCTTAACAAGACAGTTTAAATGCCCCTTGGAAGAGACATGCAGGTCGCAGTAACTTAATAAGATGGTTTAAATGCCCCTTGTAAGAGACGTGCAGGTCGCAGTAGCTTAACAAGACGGTTTCAATGCCCCTTGGAAGAGACGTGCAGGTCGCAGTAGCTTAACAAGACATTTTAAATTCCGCTTAGAAGAGGCTTGCAGGTCTCAGTAGCTTACCAAGACGGATTATATGGCCCTTGGAAGAGCTGTGGAGGTCGCAGTAGCTTAACAAGACGGTTTAAATGCCCCTTGGAAGAGACATGCAGGTCACAGTAGCTTACCAAGACGGATTATATGGCCCTTGGAAGAGACGTGCAGGTCGCAGTAGCTAAACAAGATGGTTTAAATGTCCCTTGGAAATGTGGTGGAGGTTACAGTAGCTTAACAAGACGGTTTAAATGCCCCTTGGAAGAGACGTGCAGGTCGCAGTAGCTTAACAAGACTGTTTAAATGCCCCTTGGAAGAGACGTGCAGGTCGCCGTAGCTTAACAAGACAGTTTAAATGCCCCTTGGAAGAGACGTGCAGGTCGCAGTAGCTTAATAAGATGGTTTAAATGCCCCTTGGAAGAGACGTGCAGGTCGCAGTAGCTTAACAAGACGGTGTCAATGAACCTTGGAAGAGACGTGTAGGTCGCAGTAGCTTAACAAGAGGGTTTAAATGCCGCTTAGAAGAGGCTTGCAGGTCTCAGTAGCTTACCAAGACGGATTATATGGCCCTTGGAAGAGCGGTGGAGGTCGCAGTAGCTTAACAAGACAGTTTAAATGCCCCTTGGAAGAGACATGCAGGTCACAGTAGCTTACCAAGACGGATTATATGGCCCTTGGAAGAGACGTGCAGGTCGCAGTAGCTTAACAAGACGGTTTAAATGCCCCTTGGAAGAGCGGTGGAGGTCGCAGTAGCTTAACAAGACGTTTTAAATGCCCCTTGGAAGATGCTTGCAGGTCGCAGTAGCTTACCAAGGCGGATTATTTGGCCCTTGGAAGAGACGTGCAGGTCGCAGTAGCTTAACAAGACGGTTTAAATGCCCCTTGGAAGAGCGGTGGAGTTCGCAGTAGCTTAAAAAGACGGTTTAAATGCCCCTTGGAAGAGACATGCAGGTCACAGTAGCTTAACAAGACGGTTTAAATTACCCTTGGAAGAGAAGTGCAGGTCGCAGTAGTTTAACAAGATGGTTTAAATGCCCCTTGGAAGAGACGTGCTGGTCGCAGTAGATTAACAAGACGGTTTAAATGCCCCTTGAGAAGAGACGTGCAGGTCGCAGTAGCTTAACAAGACGGTTTAAATGCCCCCTGGAAATGTGGTAGAGGTTACAGTGGCTTAACAAGACGGTTTAAATGCCCCTTGGAAGAGCGGTGGAGGTCGCATTAGCTTAAAAAGACGGTTTAAATGCCCATTGGAAGAGACCTGCAGGTCGCAGTAGCTTAATAAGACGGTTTAAATGCCCCTTGAAAGAGACATGCAGGTCGCAGTAGCTTAAGAAGACGGTTTAAATGCCCCTTGAGAAGAGACGTGCAGGTCGCAGTAGCTTAACAAGACGGTTTAAATGCCGCTTAGAAGAGGCTTGCAGGTCTCAGTAGCTTACCAAGAAGGATTATATGGCCCTTGGAAGAGCGGTGGAGGTCGCAGTAGCTTAACAAGACAGTTTAAATGCCCCTTGGAAGAGACATGCAGGTCACAGTAGCTTACCAAGACGGATTATATGGCCCTTGGAAGAGACGTGCAGGTCGCAGTAGCTTAACAAGATGGTTTAAATGCCCCTTGGAAGAGACGTGCAGGTCGCAGTAGCTTACCAAGACGGTTTAAATGGCCCTTGGAAGAGACGTGCTTGTCGCAGTAGCTTATCAAGACAGTTTAAATGCCCCTTGGAAGAGACGTGCTGGTCGCAGTTCCTTAACAAGATGGTTTAAATGCCCCTTGGAAGAGCGGTGGAGGTCGCATTAGCTTAACAAGACGGTTTAAATGCCCATTGGAAGAGAGGTGCAGGTCGCAGTAGCTTAATAAGACGGTTTAAATGCCCCTTGGAAGAGACGTGCTGGTCGCAGTAGATTAACAAGACGGTTTAAATGCCCCTTGGAAGAGACGTGTTGGTCGCAGTAGCTTAACAAGACGGTTTAAATGCCCCTTGGAAGAGAGGTGCAGTTCGCAGTTCCTTAACAAGATGGTTTAAATGCCCCTTGGAAGAGCAGTGGAGGTCGCATTAGCTTAACAAGACGGTTTAAATGCCCATTGGAAGAGAGGTGCAGGTCGCAGTAGCTTAACAAGATGGTTTAAATGCCCCTTGGAAGAGCGGTGGAGGTCGCAGTAGCTTAAAAAGACGGTTTAAATGCCCCTTGGAAGAGACGTGCAGGTCGCAGTAGCTTACCAAGACGGTTTAAATGGCCCTTGGAAGAGACGTGCAGGTCGCAGTAGCTTATCAAGACGGTTTAAATGCCCCTTGGAAGAGACGTGCTGGTCGCAGTTCCTTAACAAGATGGTTTAAATGCCCCTTGGAAGAGCGGTGGAGGTCGCATTAGCTTAACAAGACGGTTTAAATGCCCATTGGAAGAGAGGTGCAGGTCGCAGTAGCTTAATAAGACGGTTTAAATGCCCCTTGGAAGAGACGTGCTGGTCGCAGTAGCTTAACAAGACGGTTTAAATGCCCCTTCTAAGAGACGTGTTGGTCGCAGTAGCTTAACAAGACGGTTTAAATGCCCCTTGGAAGAGACGTGCAGTTCGCAGTTCCTTAACAAGATGGTTTAAATGCCCCTTGGAAGAGCGGTGGAGGTCGCATTAGCTTAACAAGACGGTTTAAATGCCCATTGGAAGAGAGGTGCAGGTCACAGTAGCTTAATAAGACGGTTTAAATGCCCCTTGGAAGAGACATGCAGGTCGCAGCAGCTTAACAAGACGGTTTAAATGCCCCTTGAAAGAGCGGTGGAGGTCGCAGTAGCTTAACAAGACCTTTTAAATGCCCCTTGGATTAGTCATGCAGGTCACTGTAGCTTAACAAGACGGTTTAAAGGCCTCTTGGAAGAGACGTGCAGGTCGCAGTAGCTTAACAAGACGGTTTAAATGCCCCTTGCAAGAGACGTGCAGGTCACAGTAGCTTAAAAAGACGGTTTAAATGCCACTTTGAAGAGACGTGCAGGTCGCTTTAGCTTAACAAGACAGTTTAAATGCCCCTTGGAAGAGACGTGCAGGTCGCAGTAGCTTAACAAGACAGTTTAAATGCCCCTTGGAAGAGACGTGCAGGTCGCCGTAGCTTAACAAGACAGTTTAAATGCCCCTTGGAAGAGACATGCAGGTCGCAGTAGCTTAATAAGATGGTTTAAATGCCCCTTGTAAGAGACGTGCAGGTCACAGTAGCTTAACAAGACGGTTTCAATGCCCCTTGGAAGAGACGTGCAGGTCGCAGTAGCTTAACAAGACGGTTTAAATTCCGCTTAGAAGAGGCTTGCAGGTCTCAGTAGCTTACCAAGACGGATTATATGGCCCTTGGAAGAGCTGTGGAGGTCGCAGTAGCTTAACAAGACGGTTTAAATGCCCCTTGGAAGAGACATGCAGGTCACAGTAGCTTACCAAGACGGATTATATGGCCCTTGGAAGAGACGTGCAGGTCGCAGTAGCTAAACAAGATGGTTTAAATGTCCCTTGGAAATGTGGTGGAGGTTACAGTAGCTTAACAAGACGGTTTAAATGCCCCTTGGAAGAGACGTGCAGGTCGCAGTAGCTTAACAAGACTGTTTAAATGCCCCTTGGAAGAGACGTGCAGGTCGCCGTAGCTTAACAAGACAGTTTAAATGCCCCTTGGAAGAGACGTGCAGGTCGCAGTAGCTTAATAAGATGGTTTAAATGCCCCTTGGAAGAGACGTGCAGGTCGCAGTAGCTTAACAAGACGGTGTCAATGCCCCTTGGAAGAGACGTGCAGGTCGCAGTAGCTTAACAAGAGGGTTTAAATGCAGCTTAGAAGAGGCTTGCAGGTCTCAGTAGCTTACCAAGACGGATTATATGGCCCTTGGAAGAGCGGTGGAGGTCGCAGTAGCTTAACAAGACAGTTTAAATGCCCCTTGGAAGAGACATGCAGGTCACAGTAGCTTACCAAGACGGATTATATGGCCCTTGGAAGAGACGTGCAGGTCGCAGTAGCTTAACAAGACGGTTTAAATGCCCCTTGGAAGAGCGGTGGAGTTCGCAGTAGCTTAACAAGACGTTTTAAATGCCCCTTGGAAGATGCTTGCAGGTCGCAGTAGCTTACCAAGGCGGATTATTTAGCCCTTGGAAGAGACGTGCAGGTCGCAGTAGCTTAACAAGACGGTTTAAATGCCCCTTGGAAGAGCGGTGGAGTTCGCAGTAGCTTAAAAAGACGGTTTAAATGCCCCTTGGAAGAGACATGCAGGTCACAGTAGCTTAACAAGACGGTTTAAATTACCCTTGGAAGAGAAGTGCAGGTCGCAGTAGCTTAACAAGATGGTTTAAATGCCCCTTGGAAGAGACGTGCTGGTCGCAGTAGATTAACAAGACGGTTTAAATGCCCCTTGAGAAGAGACGTGCAGGTCGCAGTAGCTTAACAAGACGGTTTAAATGCCCCTTGGAAATGTGGTAGAGGTTACAGTGGCTTAACAAGACGGTTTAAATGCCCCTTGGAAGAGCGGTGGAGGTCGCATTAGCTTAAAAAGACAGTTTAAATGCCCATTGGAAGAGACCTGCAGGTCGCAGTAGCTTAATAAGACGGTTTAAATGCCCCTTGAAAGAGACATGCAGGTCGCAGTAGCTTAAGAAGACGGTTTAAATGCCCCTTGAGAAGAGACGTGCAGGTCGCAGTAGCTTAACAAGACGGTTTAAATGCCGCTTAGAAGAGGCTTGCAGGTCTCAGTAGCTTACCAAGACGGATTATATGGCCCTTGGAAGAGCGGTGGAGGTCGCAGTAGCTTAACAAGACAGTTTAAATGCCCCTTGGAAGAGACATGCAGGTCACAGTAGCTTACCAAGACGGATTATATGGCCCTTGGAAGAGACGTGCAGGTCGCAGTAGCTTAACAAGACGGTTTAAATGCCCCTTGGAAGAGCGGTGGAGGTCGCAGTAGCTTAACAAGACGTTTTAAATGCCCCTTGGAAGATGCTTGCAGGTGGCAGTAGCTTACCAAGGCGGATTATTTGGCCCTTGGAAGAGACGTGCAGGTCGCAGTAGCTTAACAAGACGGTTTAAATGCCCCTTGGAAGAGCGGTGGAGTTCGCAGTAGCTTAAAAAGACGGTTTAAATGCCCCTTGGAAGAGAAATGCACTTCACAGTAGCTTAACAAGACGGTTTAAATTACCCTTGGAAGAGAAGTGCAGGTCGCAGTAGCTTAACAAGATGGTTTAAATGCCCCTTGGAAGAGACGTGCTGGTCGCAGTAGATTAACAAGACGGTTTAAATGCCCCTTGAGAAGAGACGTGCAGGTCACAGTAGCTTAACAAGACGGTTTAAATTACCCTTGGAAGAGAAGTGCAGGTCGCAGCAGCTTAACAAGACTGTTTAAATGCCCCTTGGAAGAGAAGTGCAGGTCTCAGTAGCTTAACAAGACGGTTTAAATGCCCCTTGGTAGAGACATGCAGGTCGCAGTAGCTTAACAAGACGGTTTAAATGCCCCTTGGAAGAGACGTGCAGGTCGCAGTAGCTTAACAAGACGGTTTAAATGCCCCTTGGAAGTGACGTGCAGGTTGCAGTAGCTTAAAAAGACGGTTTAAGTGCCCCTAGGTAGAGCGGTGGAGGTCGCAGTAGCTTAACAAGATGGTTTAAATGCCCCTTGGAAGAGAAGTGCAGGTCGCATTAGCTTACCAAGACTATTTAAATGTCCCTTGGAAGAAACGTGCAGGTCGCAGTAGCTTAACAAAGCGGTTTAAATGCCCCTTGGTAGAGTGGTGGAGGTCGCAGTAGCTTAACAAGACAGTTTAAATGCCCCTTGGAAGAGACATGCAGGTCGCAGCAGCTTAACAAGACTGTTTAAATGCCCCTTGGAAGAGACGTGCAGGTCGCAGTAGCTTAACAAGATGGTTTAAATGCCCCTTGGTAGAGACATGCAGGTCGCAGTAGCTTAACAAGACGATTTTAATGCCCCATTGAAGAGACGTGCAGGTCGCAGTAGCTTAACTAGACGGAATAAATGCCCCTTGGAAGAGGCATGCAAGTCGCAGTAGCTTAACAAGATGATTTAAATGCCCCTTGGAAGAGACGTGCAGGTCGCAGTAGCTTAACAAGATGGTTTAAATGCCCCTTGGAAGAGATGTGCAGGTCGCAGTAGCTTAACAAGATGGTTGAAATGCCCCTTGGAAGAGAGGTGGAGGTCGCAGTAGCTTAACAAGACAGTTTAAATGCCCCTTGGAAGAGATGTGCAGGTCGCAGTAGCTTAACAAGACTGTTTAAATGCCCCTTGGAAGAGACGTGCAGGTCGCAGTAGCTTAAGAAGACGGTTTAAATGCCCCTTGGAAGAGGCATGCAATTCGCAGTAGCTTAACAAGATGATTTAAATGCCCCTTAGAAGAGACGTGCAGGTCGCAGTAGCTTAACAAGACGGTTTAAATGCCCCTTGGAAGAGACGTGCAGGTCGCAGTAGCTTAACAAGACGGTTGAAATACCCCTTGGAAGACAGGTGGAGGTCGCAGTAGCTTAACAAGACAGTTTAAATGCCCCTTGGAAGAGATGTGCAGGTTGCAGTAGCTTAACAAGACTGTTTAAATGCCCCTTGGAAGAGACGTGCAGGTCGCAGTAGCTTAACAAGACTGTTTAAATGCACCTTGGAAGAGACGTGCAGGTCGCAGTAGCTTAACAAGACGGTTTAAATGCACCTTGGAAGACACGTGCAGGTCGCAGTAGCTTAACAAGACGCTATAAATGCCCCTTGGAATAGGCTTGCAGGTCGCAGTAGCTTAATAAGACAGTTTAAATGTTCCTTAGAAGAGACGTGCAGGTCGCAGTAGCTTAACAAGATGGTTTAAATGCCCCTTGGTAGAGACATGCAGGTCGCAGTAGCTTAACAAGACGGTTAAAATGACCCTTGGAAGAGACGTGCAGTTCGCTGTAGCTTAACAAGACAGTTAAAATACCGCTTGGAATAGTGGTGGAGATTACAGTAGCTTAACAAGATGGTTTAAATGGCCCTTGGAAGAGACGTGCTGGTCGCAGTAGCTTAACAAGACAGTTTAAATGCCCCATTGTAGAGGCGTGCAGGTCGCAGTAGCTTAACTAGACGGTTTAAATGCCCCTTGGAAAAGTGGTGGAGGTTACAGTAGCTTAACAAGACGATTTAAATGCCCCTTGGAAGAGGCATGCAAGTCACAGTAGCTTAACAAGACGATTTAAATGCCCCTTGGAAGAGACGTGCAGGTCGCAGTAGCTTAACAAGAAGGTTTAAATGCCCCTTGTAAGAGCGGTGGAAGTCGCAGTAGCTTAACAAGACGGTTTAAATGCCCCTTGGAACAGACGTGCAGGTCGCAGTAGATAAACAAAAGACAGTTTAAATGCCCCTTGGAAGAGACGTGGAGGTCGCAGTAGCTTAACAAGATTGTTTAAATGCCCCTTGGAAGAGACGTGCATGTCGCAATAGCTTACCAAGATGGTTTAAATGGCCCTTGGTAGAGACGTGCAGGGCGCAGTAGCTTAACAAGACTGTTTAAATGCCACTTGGAAGAGACGTGCAGGTCGCAGTAGCTTAACAAGATGGTTTAAATGCCCCTTGGTAGAGACATGCAGGTCGCAGTAGATTAACAAGACGGTTTAAATGCCCCATTGAAGAGACGTGCAGGTGGCATTAGCTTAACTAGACGGTTTAAATGCTCCTAAGAAAAGTGGTGAAGGTTACAGTAGCTTAACAAGACGGTTTAAATGCCCCTTGGAAGAGGCATGCAAGTCGCAGTAGCTTAACAAGATGATTTCAATGCCCCTTGGAAGAGACCTGCAGGTCGCAGTAGCTTAACAAGACGGTTTAAATGACCATTGGAACAGACGTGCAGGTCGCAGTAGCTTAACAAGACTGTTTAAATGCCCCTTGGAAGAGACGTGCAGGTCGCAGTAGCTTAACAAGACGGTTTAAATGCACCTTGGAAGACACGTGCAGTTCGCAGTAGCTTACCAAGATGGTTTAAATGGCCCTTTGAAGAGACGTGCAGGTCGCAGTAGCTTAACAAGACGGTTTAAATGCCCCTTGGAAGAGCTGTGGAGGTCGCACTAGCTTAACAAGACGGTTTAAATGCCCCTTGGAAGAGACATGCAGGTCGCAGAAGCTTAACAAGACTGGTTAAATGCCCCTTGGAAGAGACGTGCAGGTCGCAGTAGCTTAACAAGACGGTTTAATTGACCCCTTGGAAGAGAGGTGCAGGTCGCAGTAGCTTAACAAGACAGTTTAAATGCCCCGTGGAAATGTGGTGGAGATTCCAGTAGCTTAACAAGACGGTTTAAATGCCCCTTGAAAGAGACGTGCAGGTCGCAGTAGCTTAATAAGACGGTTTAAATGTTCCTTAGAAGAGACGTGCAGGTCGCAGTAGCTTAACAAGACAGTTTAAATACCGCTTGGAAAAGTGGTGGAGATCACAGTAGCTTAACAAGACGGTTTAAATCGCCCTTGGAAGAGACGTGCTGGTCGCAGTAGCTTAACAAAATGGTTTAAATGCCCCATTGAAGAGACGTGCAGGTCGCAGTAACTTAACTAGACGGTTTAAATGCCCCTTGGAAAAGTGTTGGAGGTTACAGTAGCTTAACAAGACAATTTAAATGCCCCTTGGAAGAGACGTGCAGGTCGCAGTAGCTTAACAAGACGGATTAAATGCCCCTTGGAAGAGACGTGCAGGTCGCAGTAGCTTATCAAGACCGTTTAAATGCCCCTTGGAAGAGAGGTGGAGGTCGCAGTAGCTTAACAAGATGGTTTAAACGCACCTTGGAAGAGGGGTGTAGGTCGCAGTAGCTTAACAAGACGGTTTAAATGCCCCTTGGAAGAGACGTGCAGGTCGCAGTAGCTTAACAAGACGATTTAAATGCCCCTTGGAAGAAACGTGCATGTCGCAGTAGCTTAAAAAGACTGTTTAAATGCCCCTTGGAAGAGACGTGCAGGTCGCAGTAGCTTAACAAGATGGTTTAAATGCCCCTTGGAAGAGACGTGCAGGTCGCAGAAGCTTAACAAGACATTTTAAATGCCCCTTGGAAGAGGCTTGCAGGTCGCAGTAGCTTAACAAGACTATTTAAATGCCCCTTGGAAGAGCGGTGGAGGTCGCAGTAGCTTAACAAGACGGTTGAAATGCCCATTGGAAGAGACATGTAGGTCACAGTAGCTTAACAAGACGGTTTAAATGCCCCTTGGAAGAGACGTGCAGGTCGCAGTAGCTTAACAAGACTGTTTAAATGCCTCTTGGAAGAGACGTGCAGGTCGCAGTAGCTTAACAAGACCGTTGAAATGCCCCTTGGAAGAGAGGTGGAGTTCGCAGTAGCTTAACAAGACAGTTTAAATGCCCCTTGGAAGAGACGTGCATGTCGCAGAAACTTAACAAAAGGGTTTAAATGACCCTTGGAAGAGACATGCAAGTCGCAGTAGCTTAAAAAAATGGTTTAAATGCCCCTTGGTAGAGACGTGCAGGTCGCAGTAGCTTAACAAGACGGTTTAAATGCCCCTTGGAAGAGCGGTGGAGGTCACATTAGCTTAACAAGACAGTTTAAATGCCCCTTGGAAGAGACGTGCAGGTCGCAGTAGCTTAACAAAACTGTTTAAATGCCCCTTGGAAGAGATGTGCAGGTCGCAGTAGCTTAATAAGACGGTTTAAATGCCCCTTGGTAAAGAGGTGGAGGTCGCAGTAGCTTAACAAGATGGTTTAAATGAACCTTGGAATAAACATGCAGGTCGCAGCAGCTTATCAAGACGGTTTAAATGCCCCTTGCAAGAGACGTGCAGGTCGCAGAAGCTTAACAAAAGAGTTTAAATGCCCATTAGAAAAGGCTTGCAGGTCGTAGTAGCTTACCAAGACGGTTTAAATGCCCCATTGAAGAGACGTGCAGGTCGCAGTAGCTTAACAAGACGGTTTAAATGCCCCTTGGAGGAGACGTGCTGGTCGCAGTAGCTTAACAAGATGGTTTAAGTGCCCCTTGGAAGAGCGGTGGAGGTCGCAGAAGCTTAACCAGACAGTTTAAGTGCCCCTTGGAAGAGACGTGCAGGTCACAGGAGCTTAATAAGACGGTTTAAATGTCCCTTGGAAGAGACGTGCAGGTCGCAGTAGCTTAACAAGACAGTTTAAATGCCCCTTGGAAGCGACGTGCAGGTTGCAGTAGCTTAAAAAGACGGTTTAAATGCCCCTTGGTAGAGGGGTGGAGGTCACAGTAGCTGAACAAGATGGTTTAAATGCCCCTTGGAAGAGAAGTGCAGGTCGCAGTAGCTTACCACCACGATTTAAATGCCGTCTGGAAGAGACATGCAGGTCGCAATAGCTTAACAAGACGGTTTAAATGCCCCTTGGAAGAGACGTGCAGGTCGCAGTAGCTTAATAAGACGGTTCAAATGCCCCTTGGAAGAGACGCGCAGGACGCAGTAGCTTAACAAGACTGTTTAAATGCCACTTGGAAGAGCGGTGTAGGTCACAGTAGCTTAACAAGACAGTTTAAATGCTCCTTGGAAGAGACGTGCAGGTCGCAGTAGCTTAATAAGATGGTTTAAATGCCACTTGGAAGAGACGTGCATGTCGCAGTAGCATAACAAGACTGTTTAAATGCCCCCTTGGAAGAGACGTGCAGGTCGCAGTAGCTTAACAAGACGGTTTAAATGCCTCTTGGAAAAGACGTGAAGTTCGCAGTAGCTTAACAAGATTGTTTAAATGCCCCTTGAAAGAGACGTGCAGGTCGCAGTAGCTTAACAAAACAGTTTAAATGCCCCTTGGAAGAGACATGCAGGTCACAGTAGCTTAACAAGACGGTATAAATGCCCCTTGGAAGAGACGTGCAGGTCGCAGTAGCTTAACAAGACGGTTTAAATGCCCCTTGGAAGAGACGTGCAGGTCGCAGTAGCTTAACAAGACGGTTGAAATACCCCTTGGAAGACAGGTGGAGGTCGCAGTAGCTTAACAAGACAGTTTAAATGCCCCTTGGAAGAGATGTGCAGGTCGCAGTAGCTTAACAAGACTGTTTAAATGCCCCTTGGAAGAGACGTGCAGGTCGCAGTAGCTTAACAAGACGGTTTAAATGCCCCTTGGAAGAGACGTGCAGGTCGCAGTAGCTTAACAAGATGGTTTAAATGCCCCTTGGAACAGACGTGCAGGTCGCAGTAGATTAACAAGACGGTTTAAATGCCCTTTGGAAGAGACGTGCAGGTCGCAGTAGCTTAACAAGACAGTTTAAATGCCCCTTGGAAGAGACGTGAAGGTCGCAGTAGCTTAATAAGACGGTTTAAATGCCCCTTAGAAGAGACGTGCAGGTCGCAGTAGCTTAAAAAGACAGTTTAAATGCCCTTTGGAACAGACATGCAGGTCGCAGCAGCTTAACAAGACTGTTTAAATGCCCCTTGGAAGAGACGTGCAGGTCGCAGGAGCTTAACAAGACGGTTTAAATGCACCTTGATAGAGACATGCAGGTCGCAGTAGCTTAACAAGACGGTTTAAATACCCCATTGAAGAGACGTGCAGGTCGCAGTAGCTTAACAATACGGTTTAAATGCCCCTTGAAAAAGTGGTGGAGGTTACAGTAGCTTAACAACACTGTTTAAATGCCCCTTGGAAGAGACGTGCAAGTCACAGTAGCTTAACAAGACGATTTAAATGCCCCTTGGAAGAGACGTGCAGGTCGCAGTAGCTTAACAAGACGGTTTAAATACCCCTTGGAAGAGACTTGCTGGACGCAGTAGCTTAACAAGATGGTTTAAGTGCCCCTTGGAAGAGCGGTGGAGGTCGCAGTAGCTTAACAAGACAGTTTAAATGCCCCTTGGAAGAGACGTGCAGGTCACAGGAGCTTAATAAGACGGTTTAAATGTCCCTTGGAAGAGACGTGCAGGTCGCAGTAGCTTAACAAGACAGTTTAAATGCCCCTTGGAAGAGACTTGCAGGTTGCAGTAGCTTAAAAAGACGGTTTAAAAGCCCCTTGGTAGAGCGGTGGAGGTCACAGTAGCTTAACAAGATGGTTTAAATGCCCCTTGGAAGGGAAGTGCAGGTCGCAGTAGCTTACCAAGACGATTTAAATGCCCTTTGGAAGAGACATGCAGGTCGCAGTAGCTTAACAAGACGGTTTAAATGCCCCTTGGAAGAGCGGTGTAGGTCGCAGTAGATTAACAAGACAGTTTAAATGCCCTTTGGAAGAGAAGTGCAGGTCGCAGTAGCTTACCAACACGATTTAAATGCCGTTTTGAAGAGACATGCAGGTCGCAATAGCTTAACAAGATGGTTTAAATGCCCCTTGGAAGAGACGTGCAAGTCGCAGTAGCTTAACAAGACAATTTAAATGCCCCTTGGAAGAAACGTGCAGGTCGCAGTAGCTTAACAAGACGGTTTAAATGCCCCTTGGAAGAGCGGTGGAGGTCGCAGAAGCTTAACAAGACAGTTTAAATGCCCCTTGGAAGAGACGTGCAGGTCACAGGAGCTTAATAAGACGGTTTAAATGTCCCTTGGAAGAGACGTGCAGGTCGCAGTAGCTTAACAAGACAGTTTAAATGCCCCTTGGAAGAGACGTGCAGGTTGCAGTAGCTTAACAAGACTGTTTTAAAGCCCCTTGGTAGAGCGGTGGAGGTCACAGTAGCTTAACAAGATGGTTTAAATGTCCCTTGGAAGGGAAGTGCAGGTCGCAGTAGCTTACCAAGACGATTTAAATGCCCTTTGGAAGAGATATGCAGGTCGCAGTAGCTTAACAAGACAATTTAAATGCCCCTTGGAAGAAACGTGCAGGTCGCAGTAGCTTAACAAGACGGTTTAAATGCCCCTTGGAAGAGCGGTGGAGGTCGCAGAAGCTTAACAAGACAGTTTAAATGCCCCTTGGAAGAGACGTGCAGGTCACAGGAGCTTAATAAGACGGTTTAAATGTCCCTTGGAAGAGACGTGCAGGTCGCAGTAGCTTAACAAGACAGTTTAAATGCCCCTTGGAAGAGACGTGCAGGTTGCAGTAGCATAAAAAGACGGTTTAAAAGCCCCTTGGTAGAGCGGTGGAGGTCAAAGTAGCTTAACAAGATGGTTTAAATGCCCCTTGGAAGGGAAGTGCAGGTTGCAGTAGCTTACCAAGACGATTTAAATGCCCTTTGGAAGAGACATGCAGGTCGCAGTAGCTTAACAAGACAATTTAAATGCCCCTTGGAAGAAACGTGCAGGTCGCAGTAGCTTAACAAGACGGTTTAAATGCCCCTTGGAAGAGCTGTGGAGGTCGCAGAAGCTTAACATGACAGTTTAAATGCCCCTTGGAAGAGACGTGCCGGTCAGAGGAGCTTAATAAGACGGTTTAAATGCCCCTTGGAAGAGCGGTGGAGGTCGCAGAAGCTTAACATGACAGTTTAAATGCCCCTTGGAAGAGACGTGCCGGTCACAGGAGCTTAATAAGACGGTTTAAATGTCCCTTGGAAGAGACGTGCAGGTCGCAGTAGCTTAATAAGACGGTTTAAATGCCCCTTGGAAGAGACGCGCAGGTCGCAGTAGCTTAACAAGACTGTTTAAATGCCACTTGGAAAAGCGGTGTAGGTCACAGTAGCTTAACAAGACAGTTTAAATGCTCCTTGGAAGAGACGTGCAGGTCGCAGTAGCTTAATAAGATGGTTTAAATGCCACTTGGAAGAGACGTGCATGTCGCAGTAGCTTAACAAGACTGTTTAAATGCCCCCTTGGAAGAGACGTGCAGGTCGCAGTAGCTTAACAAGACGGTTTAAATGCCTCTTGGAAAAGACGTGAAGTTCGCAGTAGCTTAACAAGATTGTTTAAATGCCCCTTGAAAGAGACGTGCAGGTCGCAGTAGCTTAACAAGACAGTTTAAATGCCCCTTGGAAGAGACATGTAGGTCACAGTAGCTTAACAAGACGGTTTAAATGCCCCTTGGAAGAGACGTGCAGGTCGCAGTAGCTTAACAAGACGGTTTAAATGCCCGTTGGAACAGACGTACAGGTCGCAGTAGATTAACAAGACGGTTTAAATGCCCTTTGGAAGAGACGTGCAGGTCACAGGAGCTTAATAAGACGGTTTAAATGTCCCTTGGAAGAGACGTGCAGGTCGCCGTAGCTTAACAAGACAGTTTAAATGCCCCATGGAAGAGACGTGCAGGTTGCAGTAGCTTAATAAGACGGTTTAAAAGCCCCTTGGTAGAGCGGTGGAGGTCACAGTAGCTTAACAAGATGGTTTAAATGCCCCTTGGAAGGGAAGTGCAGGTCGCAGTAGCTTACCAAGACGATTTAAATGCCCTTTGGAAGAGACATGCAGGTCGCAGTAGCTTAAAAAGACGGTTTAAATGCCCCTTGGAAGAGCGGTGTAGGTCGCAGTAGATTAACAAGACAGTTTCAATGCCCTTTGGAAGAGAAGTGCAGGTCGCAGTAGCTTACCAACACGATTTAAATGCCGTTTGGAAGAGACATGCAGGTCGCAATAGCTTAACAAGACGGTTTAAATGCCCCTTGGAAGAGACGTGCAAGTCGCAGTAGCTTAACAAGACAATTTAAATGCCCCTTGGAAGAAACGTGCAGGTCGCAGTAGCTTAACAAGACGGTTTAAATGCCCCTTGGAAGAGCAGTGGAGGTCGCAGAAGCTTAACATGACAGTTTAAATGCCCCTTGGAAGAGACGTGCCGGTCACAGGAGCTTAATAAGACGGTTTAAATGTCCCTTGGAAGAGACGTGCAGGTCGCAGTAGCTTAACAAGACAGTTTAAATGCCCCTGGAAGAGACGTGAAGGTCGCAGTAGCTTAATAAGACGGTTTAAATGCCCCTTAGAAGAGACGTGCAGGTCGCAGTAGCTTAAAAAGACAGTTTAAATGCCCTTTGGAAGAGACATGCAGGTCGCAGCAGCTTAACAAGACTGTTTAAATGCCCCTTGGAAGAGACGTGCAGGTCGCAGTAGCTTAACAAGACGGTTTAAATGCACCTTGGTAGAGACATGCAGGTCGCAGTAGCTTAACAAGACGGTTTAAATACCCCATTGAAGAGACGTGCAGGTCGCAGTAGCTTAACAATACGGTTTAAATGCCCCTTGGAAAAGTGGTGGAGGTTACAGTAGCTTAACAAGACTGTTTAAATGCCCCTTGGAAGAGACGTGCAAGTCACAGTAGCTTAACAAGACGATTTAAATGCCCCTTGGAAGAGACGTGCAGGTCGCAGTAGCTTAACAAGACGGTTTAAATACCCCTTGGAAGAGACTTGCTGGACGCAGTAGCTTAACAAGATGGTTTAAGTGCCCCTTGGAAGAGCGGTGGAGGTCGCAGAAGCTTAACAAGACAGTTTAAATGCCCCTTATAAGAGACGTGCAGGTCACAGGAGCTTAATAAGACGGTTTAAATGTCCCTTGGAAGAGACGTGCAGGTCGCAGTAGATTAACAAGACAGTTTAAATGCCCCTTGGAAGAGACGTGCAGGTTGCAGTAGCTTAAAAAGACGGTTTAAAAGCCCCTTGGTAGAGCGGTGGAGGTCACAGTAGCTTAACAAGATGTTTTAAATGCCCCTTGGAAGGGAAGTGCAGGTCGCAGTAGCTTACCAAGACGATTTAAATGCCCTTTGGAAGAGACATGCAGGTCGCAGTAGCTTAACAAGACGGTTTAAATGCCCCTTGGAAGAGACGTGCAAGTCGCAGTAGCTTAACAAGACAATTTAAATGCCCCTTGGAAGAAACGTGCAGGTCGCAGTAGCTTAACAAGACGGTTTAAATGCCCCTTGGAAGAGCGGTGGAGGTCGCAGAAGCTTAACATGACAGTTTAAATGCCCCTTGGAAGAGACGTGCCGGTCACAGGAGCTTAATAAGACGGTTTAAATGTCCTTTGGAAGAGACGTGCAGGTCGCAGTAGCTTAACAAGACGGTTTAAATGCCCCTTGGAAGAGCGGTGGAGGTCGCAGAAGCTTAACATGACAGTTTAAATGCCCCTTGGAAGAGACGTGCCGGTCACAGGAGCTTAATAAGACGGTTTAAATGTCCCTTGGAAGAGACGTGCAGGTCGCAGTAGCTTAATAAGACGGTTTAAATGTCCCTTGGAAGAGACGCGCAGGTCGCAGTAGCTTAACAAGACGGTTTAAATGCCCCTTGGTAGAGACATGCAGTTCGCAGCAGCTTAACAAGACGGTTTAAATGCCCCTTGGAAAAGTGGTGGAGGTTACAGTAGTTTAACAAGATGGTTTAATTGCCCCTTGGAAGAGACGTGCAAGTCGCAGTAGCTTAACAAGACGATTTAAATGCCCCCTGGAAGAGACGTGCAGGTCGCAATAGCTTAACAAGACGGTTTAAAAGCCCCTTGGAAGAGACGTGCAGGTCACAGGATCTTAATAAGACGGTTTAAATGTCCCTTCGAAGAGACGTGCAGTTCGCAGTAGCTTACCAAGACGGTTTAAATGGCCCTTGGAAGAGACGTGCAGGTCGCAGTAGCTTATCAAGACGGTTTAAATGCCCCTTCGAAGTGACGTGCTGGTCGCAGTAGCTTAACAAGACGGTTTAAATGCCCCTTGGAAGAGACGTGCAGGTCGCAGTAGCTTAACAAGACGGTTTAAATGCCCCTTGGAAGAGACGTGCAGGTCGCAGTAGCTTAACAAGATGGTTTAAATGCCCCTTCGAAGAGCGGTGGAGGACGCATTAGCTTAACAAGACGGTTTAAATGCCCATTGGAAGAGAGGTGCAGGTCGCAGTAGCTTAATAAGACGGTTTAAATGCCCCTCGGAAGAGACATGCAGGTCGCAGGAGCTTAATAAGACGGTTTAAATGTCCCTTGGAAGAGACGTGCAGGTCGCAGTAGCTTAATAAGACGGTTTAAATGTCCCTTGGAAGAGACGCGCAGGTCGCAGTAGCTTAACAAGACGGTTTAAATGCCCCTTGGTAGAGACATGCAGTTCGCAGCAGCTTAACAAGACGGTTTAAATGCCCCTTGGAAAAGTGGTGGAGGTTACAGTAGCTTAACAAGATGGTTTAATTGCCCCTTGGAAGAGACGTGCAAGTCGCAGTAGCTTAACAAGACGATTTAAATGCCCCCTGGAAGAGACGTGCAGGTCGCAGTAGCTTAACAAGACGGTTTAAAAGCTCCTTGGAAGAGAAGTGCAGGTCACAGGATCTTAATAAGACGGTTTAAATGTCCCTTCGAAGAGACGTGCAGTTCGCAGTAGCTTACCAAGACGGTTTAAATGGCCCTTGGAAGAGACGTGCAGGTCGCAGTAGCTTATCAAGACGGTTTAAATGCCCCTTGGAAGAGACGTGCTGGTCGCAGTAGCTTAACAAGACGGTTTAAATGCCCCTTGGAAGAGACGTGCAGGTCGCAGTAGCTTAACAAGACGGTTTAAATGCCCCTTGGAAGAGACGTGCAGGTCGCAGTAGCTTAACAAGATGGTTTAAATGCCCCTTGGAAGAGCGGTGGAGGACGCATTAGCTTAACAAGACGGTTTAAATGCCCATTGGAAGAGAGGTGCAGGTCGCAGTAGCTTAATAAGACGGTTTAAATGCCCCTCGGAAGAGACATACAGGTCGCAGTAGCTTAACAAGACGGTCTAAATGCCCCTTGAAAGAGCGGTGGAGGTCGCAGTAGCTTAACAAGACGGTTTAAATGCCCCTTGGAATAGACATGCAGGTCACTGTAGCTTAACTAGACGGTTTAAATGCCTCTTGGAAGAGACGTGCAGGTCGCAGTAGCTTAACAAGACTGTTTAAATGCCCCTTGGAAGAGACTTGCAGGTCGCAGTAGCGAAATAAGACGGTTTAAATGTCCTTTGCAAGAGACGTGCAGGTCACAGTAGCTTAAAAAGACGGTTTAAATGCCACTTTGAAGAGACGTGCAGGTCGCATTAGCTTAACAAGACAGTTTAAATGCCCCTTGGAAGAGACGTGCAGGTCGCAGTAACTTAACAAGACAGTTTAAATGCCACTTGGAAGAGACGTGCAGGTCGCCGTAGCTTAACAAGTCAGTTTAAATGCCCCTTGGAAGAGACGTGCAGGTCGCAGTAGTTTAATAAGATGGTTTAAATGCCCCTTGGAAGAGACGTGCAGGTTGCAGTAGCTTAACAAGACGGTTTCAATGCCCCTTGGAAGAGACGTGCAGGTCGCAGTAGCTTAACAAGACGGTTTAAATGCCGCTTAGAAGAGGCTTGCAGGTCTCAGTAGCTTACCAAGACGGATTTTATGGCCCTTGGAAGAGCGGTGGAGGTCGCAGTAGCTTAACAAGATGGTTTAAATGCCCCTTGGAAGAGACATGCAGGTCACAGTAGCTTACCAAGACGGATTATATGGCCCTTGGAAGAGACGTGCAGGTCGCAGTAGCTTAACAAGACGGTTTAAATGCCCCTTGGAAGAGCGGTGGAGGTCGCAGTAGCTTAACAAGACATTTTAAATGCCCCTTGGAAGATGCTTGCAGGTCGCAGTAGCTTACCAAGGCGGATTATTTGGCCCTTGGAAGAGACGTTCAGGTCGCAGTAGCTTAACAAGACGCTTTAAATGCCCCTTGGAAGAGCGGTGGAGGTCGCAGTAGCTTAAAAAGACGGTTTAAATGCCCCTTGGAAGAGACATGCAGGTCGCAGTAGCTTACCAAGACGGTTTAAATGGCCCTTGGAAGAGACGTGCAGGTCGCAGTAGCTTATCAAGACGGTTTAAATGCCCTTTGGAAGAGACGTGCTGGTCGCAGTAGCTTAACAAGACGGTTTAAATGCCCCTTGGAAGAGACGTGTTGGTCGCAGTAGCTTAGCAAGACGGTTTAAATGCCCCTTGGAAGAGACGCGCAGGTCGCAGTTCCTTAACAATATGGTTTAAATGCCCCTTGGAAGAGCGGTGGAGATCGCATTAGCTTAACAAGACGGTTTAAATGCCCATTGGAAGAGAGGTGCAGGTCGCAGTAGCTTAATAAGACGGTTTAAATGCCCCTTGGAAGAGACATGCAGGTCGCAGTAGCTTAACAAGACGGTTTAAATGCCCCTTGAAAGAGCGGTGGAGGTCGCAGTAGCTTAGCAAGACGGTTTAAATGCCCCTTGGAATAGACATGCAGGTCACTGTAGATTAACAAGACGGTTTAAATGCCTCTTGGAAGAGACATGCAGGTCGCAGTAGCTTAACAAGATGGTTTAAATGTCCCTTGGAAATGTGGTGGAGGTTACAGTAGCTTAACAAGACGGTTTAAATGCCCCTTGGAAGAGACGTGCAGGTCGCAGTAGCTTAACAAGACTGTTTAAATGCCCCTTGGAAGAGACTTGCAGGTCGCTGTAGCGAAATAAGACGGTTTAAATGCCCCTTGCAAGAGACATGCACGTCACAGTAGCTTAAAAAGACGATTTAAATGCCATTGTGAAGAGACGTGCAGGTCGCATTAGCTTAACAAGACAGTTTAAATGCCCCTTGGAAGAGACGTGCAGGTCGCAGTAGCTTAACAAGACAGTTTAAATGCCCCTTGGAAGAGACGTGCAGGTCGCCGTAGCTTAACAAGACAGTTTAAATGCCCCTTGGAAGAGACGTGCAGGTCGCAGTAGCTTAATAAGATGGTTTAAATGCCCCTTGGAAGAGACGTGCAGGTCGCAGTAGCTTAACAAGACGGTTTCAATGCCAATTGGAAGAGACGTGCAGGTCGCAGTAGCTTAACAAGACGGTTTAAATGCCGCTTAGAAGAGGCTTGCAGGTCTCAGTAGCTTACCAAGACGGATTATATGGCCCTTGGAAGAGCGGTGGAGGTCGCAGTAGCTTAACAAGATGGTTTAAATGCCCCTTGGAAGAGACATGCAGGTCACAGTAGCATACCAAGACGGATTATATGGCCCTTGGAAGAGACGTGCAGGTCGCAGTAGCTTAACAAGACGGTTTAAATGCCCCTTGGAAGAGCGGTGGAGGTCGCAGTAGCTTAACAAGACGGTTTAAATGCCCCTTGGAAGATGCTTGCAGGTCGCAGTAGCTTACCGATGCGGATTATTTGGCCCTTGGAAGAGACGTGCAGGTCGCAGTAGCTTAACAAGACGGTTTAAATACCCCTTGGAAGAGACGTGCAGGTCGCAGTAGCTTAACAAGACAGTTTAAATGCCCTTTGGAAGAGACATGCAGGTCGCAGCAGCTTAACAAGACTGTTTAAATGCCCCTTGGTAGAGACATGCAGGTCGCATTAGCTTAACAAGACGGTTTAAATGCCCCATTGAAGAGACGTGCAGGTCGCAGTATCTTACCAAGACGATTTAACTGCCCCTTGGAAGAGAAGTGCAGGTCGCAGTAGCTTAACAAGACGATTTAAATGAAACTTGGAAGAGACGTGCAGGTCGCAGTAGCTTAACAAGACGGTTTAAATGCCCCTTGGAAGAGCGGTGTAGGTCGCAGTAGCTTAACAAGACAGTTTAAATGCCCTTTGGAAGAGACATGCAGGTCGCAGCAGCTTAACAAGACAGTTTAAATGCCCCTTGGTAGAGACATGCAGGTCGCAGTAGCTTAACAAGACGGTTTAAATGCCCCATTGAAGAGACGTGCTGGTCGCAGAAGCTTAACAAGACGGTTTAAATGCCCCTTGGAAAAATGGTGGAGGTTACAGTAGCTTAACAAGATTGTTTAAATGCACCTTGGAAGAAACGTGCAAGTCGCAGTAGCTTAACAAGATGATTTTAATGCCCCTTGGAAGAGACGTGCAGGTCGCAGTAGCTTAACAAGACGGTTTAAATGCCCCTTGGAAGAGACGTGCAGGTCGCAGTAGCTTAACAAGACGGTTTAAATTCCCCTTGGAAGAGCGGTGGAGGTCGCAGTAGATTAAAAAGACGGTTTAAATGCCCCTTGGAAGAGACATGCAGGTCACAGTATCTTAACAAGACGGTTTAAATGCCCCTTGGAAGAGAAGTGCAGGTCGCAGTAGCTTAACAAGATGGTTTAAATGCCCCTTGGAAGAGACGTGCTTTTCGCAGTAGATTAACAAGACGGTTAAAATGCCCCTTGAGAAGAGACGTGCAGGTCGCAGTAGCTTAACAAGACGGTTTAAATGCCCCTTGGAAATGTGGTGGAGGTTACAGTAGCTTAACAAGACGGTTTAAATGCCACTTGGAAGAGACGTGCAGGTCGCAGTAGCTTAACAAGATGGTTTAAATGCCCCTTGGAAGAGCGGTGGAGGTCGCATTAGCTTAACAAGACGGTTTAAATGCCCATTGAAAGAGACCTGCAGGTTGCAGTAGCTTAATAAGACGGTTTAAATGCCCCTTGAAAGAGACATGCAGGTCACAGTAGCTTAACAAGACGGTTTAAATGCCCCATAGAAGAGACGTGCAGGTCGCAGTAGCTTAAAAATACGGTTTAAATGCCCCTTGGAAGAGACTTGCAGGTCGCAGTAGCTTAACAAGACAGTTTAAATGCCCCTTGGAAGAGACGTGCAGGTCGCAGTAGTTTAATAAGATGGTTTAAATGCCCCTTGGAAGAGACGTGCAGGTCGCAGTAGCTTATCAAGAAGGTTTAAATGCCCCTTGGAAGAGACGTGCAGGTCGCAGTAGCTTAACAAGACGGTAAAAATGGCCCCTGGAAGAGGCTTGCAGGTCGCAGTAGCTTACCACGACAGTTTAAATGCCCCTTGGAAGACACGTGCAGGTCGCAGCAGCTTAACAAGACGGTATAAATGCCCCTTGGAAGAGGCTTGCAGGTCGCAGTAGCTTACCAAGACGTTTTAAATGGCCCTTGGAAGAGATGTGCGGGTTGCAGAAGCTTAACAAGACAAATCAAATGCCCCTTGGAAGAGCGGTGGAGGTCGCAATAGCTTAACAAGACGGTTTAAATGCCCCTTGGAAGAAACGTGCAGGTCGCAGCAGCTTAACAAGACTGTTTAAATGCCCCTTGGAAGAGAAGTGCAGGTCGCAGTAGCTTAACAAGACGGTTTAAATGCCCCTTGGTAGAGACATGCAGGTCGCAGTAGCTTAAAAAGACGGTTTAAATGCCCCTTGGAAGTGACGTGCAGTTTGCAGTAGCTTAAAAAGACGGTTTAAGTGCCCCTAGGTAGAGCGGTGGAGGTCGCAGTAGCTTAACAAGATGGTTTAAATGCCCCTTGGAAGAGAAGTGCAGGTCGCAGTAGCTTACCAAGACGATTTAAATGTCCCTTGGAAGAGACGTGCAGGTCGCAGTAGCTTAACAAGACGGTTTAAATGCCCCTTGGTAGAGCGGTGGAGGTCGCAGTAGCTTAACAAGACAGTTTAAATGCCCCTTGTAAGAGACATGCAGGTCGCAGCAGCTTAACAAGACTGTTTTAATGCCCCTGGGAAGAGACGTGCAGGTCGCAGTAGCTTAACAAGATGGTTTAAATGCCCCTTGGTAGAGACATGTAGGTCGCAGTAGCTTAACAAGACGATTTTAATGCCCCATTGAAGAGACGTGCAGGTCGCAGTAGCTTAACTAGACGGTTTAAATGCCCCTTGGAAGAGGCATGCAAGTCGCAGTAGCTTAACAAGATGATTTGAATGCCCCTTGGAAGAGACGTGCAGGTCGCAGTAGCTTAACAAGACGGTTTAAATGCCCCTTGGAAGAGACGTGCAGGTCGCAGTAGCTTAACAAGACGGTTGAAATGCCCCTTGGAAGAGAGGTGGAGGTCGCAGTAGCTTAACAAAACAGTTTAAATGCCCCTTGGAAGAGATGTGCAGGTCGCAGTAGCTTAACAAGACTGTTTAAATGCCCCTTGGAAGAGACGTGCAGGTCGCAGTAGCTTAACAAGACGGTTTAAATGCCCCTTGGAAGAGGCATGCAAGTCGCAGTAGCTTAACAAGATGATTTAAATGCCCCTTGGAAGAGACGTGCAGCTCGCAGTAGCTTAACAAGACGGTTTAAATGCCCTTTGGAAGAGACGTGCAGGTCGCAGTAGCTTAACAAGACGGTTTAAATGCACCTTGGAAGACACGTGCAGGTCGCAGTAGCTTAACAAGACGCTATAAATGCCCCTTGGAATAGGCTTGCAGGTCGCAGTAGCTTAATAAGGCGGTTTAAAGGTTCCTTAGAAGAGACGTGCAGGTCGCAGTAGCTTAACAAGACGGTTTAAATGCCCCTTGGTAGAGACATGCAGGTCGCAGAAGCTTAACAAGACTGGTTAAATGCCCCTTGGAAGAGACGTGCAGGTCGCAGTAGCTTAACAAAACAGTTTAATTGCCCCTTGGAAGAGACGTGCAGGTCGCAGTAGCTTAACAAGACAGTTTAAATGCCCCGTGGAAAAGTGGTGGAGATTCCAGTAGCTTAACAAGACGGTTTAAATGCCCCTTGAAAGAGACGTGCAGGTCGCAGTAGCTTAATAAGACGGTTTAAATGTTCCTTAGAAGAGACGTGCAGTTCGCAGTAGCTTAACAAGACAGTTTAAATACCGCTTGGAAAAGTGGTGGAGATCACAGTAGCTTAACAAGACGGTTTAAATGGCCCTTGAAAGAGACGTGCTGGTCGCAGTAGCTTAACAAAATGGTTTAAATGCCCCATTGAAGAGACGTGCAGGTCGCAGTAACTTAAGTAGACGGTTTAAATGCCCCTTGGAAAAGTGTGGGAGGAAACAGTAGCTTAACAAGACAATTTAAATGCCCCTTGGAAGAGACGTGCAGGTCGCAGTAGCTTAAGAAGACGGTTTAAATGCCCCTTGGAAGAGACGTGAAGGTCGCAGTAGCTTAACAAGACCGTTTAAATGCCCCTTGGAAGAGAGGTGGAGGTCGCAGTAGCTTAACAAGACGGTTTAAACGCCCCTTGGAAGAGCGGTGGAGGTCGCAGTAGCTTAACAAGACAGTTTAAATGCCCCTTGGAAGAGACGTGCAGGTCGCAGTAGATAAACAAGACAGTTTAAATGCCCCTTGGAAGAGACGTGCAGGTCGCAGTAGCTTAACAAGACGATTTAAATGCCCCTTGGAAGAGACGTGCATGTCGCAGTAGCTTAACAAGACTGTTTAAATGCCCCTTGGAAGAGACGTGCAGGTCGCATTAGCTTAACAAGACAGTTTAAATGCCCCTTGGAAGAGACGTGCAGGTCGCAGAAGCTTAACAAGACATTTTAAATGCCCCTTGGAAGAGGCTTGCAGGTCGCAGTAGCTTAACAAGACTGTTTAAATGCCTCTTGGAAGAGCGGTGGAGGTCGCAGTAGCTTAACAAGACGGTTGAAATGCCCCTTGGAAGAGACGTGCAGGTCGCAGTAGCTTAACAAGACTGTTTAAATGCCCCTTGGAAGAGACGTGCAGGTCGCAGTAGCTTAACAAGTCCGTTGAAATGCCCCTTGGAAAAGAGGTGGAGTTCGCAGTAGCTTAACAAGACAGTTTAAATGCCCCTTGGAAGAGACGTGCATGTCGCAGAAGCTTAACAAAAGGGATTAAATGCCCCTTGGAAGAGACATACAAGTCGCAGTAGCTTAAAAAGATGGTTTAAATGCCACTTGGTAGAGACGTGCAGGTCGCAGTAGCTTAACAAGACGGTTTAAATGCCCCTTGGAAGAGCGGTGGAGGTCACATTAGCTTAACAAGACAGTTTAAATGCCCCTTGGAAGAGACGTGCAGTATGCAGTAGCTTAACAAAACTGTTTAAATGCCCCTTGGAAGAGATGTGCAGGTCGCAGTAGCTTAATAAGACGGTTTAAATGCATCTTGGTAAAGAGGTGGAGGTCGCAGTAGCTTAAAAAGATGGTTTAAATGAACCTTGGAATAAACGTGCAGGTCGCAGTAGCTTATCAAGACGGTTTAAATGCCCCTTGCAAGAGACGTGCAGGTCGCAGAAGCTAAACAAAAGAGTTTAAATGCCCCTTAGAAAAGGCTTGCAGGTCGTAGTAGCTTACCAAGACGGTTTAAATGCCCCTTGGAAGAGACGTGCAGGTCGCAGTAGCTTAACAAGATGGTTTAAATGCCCCTTGGAAGTGCGGTGAAGGTCGCAGTAGCTTAACAAGATGGTTTAAATGCCCCTTGGAAAAGACGTGCAGGTTGCAGTAGCTTAACAAGACAGTTTAAATGCCCCTTGGAAGAGACGTGCAGGTCGCAGTAGCTTAACAAGACGGTATAAATGCCCCTTGGAAGAGGCTTGCAGGTCGCAGTAGCTTAACAAGACGGTTTAAATGGCCCTTGGAAGAGACGTGCAGGTCGCAGTAGCTTAACAAGATGGTTTAAATACCCCTTGGAAGAGCTGTGGAGGTCGCAGTAGCTTAACAAGATGGTTTAAATGCCCCTTTGAAGAGACATACAGGTCGTAGCAGCTTAACAAGACTGTTTAAATGCCCCTTGGAAGAGACGTGCAGGTCGCAGTAGCTTAACAAGACTGTTTAAATACCCCTTAGAAAAGTGGTGGAGATTACCGTAGCTTAACAAGACGGTTTAAATGCCCCTTGGAAGAGACGTGCAAGTCGCAGTAGCTCAACAAGATGGTTTAAATGCCCCTTGGAAGAGACCTGCAGGTCGCAGTAACTTAACAAGATGGTTTAAATGCCCCTTGGAAGAAACGTGCAGGTCGCAGTAGCTTAACAAGACGGTTTAAATGCCCCTTGGAAAAGCGGAGGAGGTAGCAGTAGCTTAACAAGACGGTTTAAATGCCCCTTGGAAGAGCGGTGGAGGTCGCAGTAGCTTAACAAAACGGTTTAAATGCCCCTTGGAAGAGACGTTCAGGTTGCAGTAGCTTAAAAAGACGGTTTAAATGCCCCTTGGTAGAGCGGTGGAGGTCGCAGTAGCTTACCAAGATGGTTTAAATGCCCCTTGAAAAAGAAGTGCAGGTCGCAGTAGCTTACCAAGACGATTTAAATGCCCCTTGGTAGAAACGTGCAGGTCGCAGTAGCTTAACAAGACGGTTTAAATGCCCCTTGGAAGAACGGTGTAGGTCGCATTAGCTTAACAAGACAGTTTAAATGCCCTTTGGAAGAGACATGCAGGTCGCAGCAGCTTAACAAGACTGTTTAAATGTCGCTTGGAAGAGACGTGTAGGTCGCAGCAGCTTAACAAGACGGTTTAAATGCCCCTTGGAAAAGACGTGCAGGTCGCATTAGCCTAACAAGACGGTTTACTTGCATCTTGGAGGAGCGGTGGAGGTCGCAGTAGCTAAACAAGACAGTTTAAATGTCCCTTGGAAGAGACGTGCAGGTCGCAGTAGCTTAACAAGATGGTTTAAATGCCGCTTGGAAGAACGGTGCAGGTCGCGGTAGCTTACCAAGACGTTTTAAATGTCCCGTGCAAGAGACGTGCAGGTCGCAGAAGCTTAACAAAAGGGTTTAAATGCCCCTTAGAAAAGGCTTGCAGGTCGCAGTAGCTTAACAAGACGGTTTAAATACCCCTTGGAAGAGACATGCAGGTCGCAGTAGCTTACCAAGACGGTTTAAATGCCCCTTGGAAGAGACGTGCAGGTCGCAGTAGCTTAACAAGATGCTTTAAATGCCCCTTGGAAGAGACGTGCAGGTCGCATTAGCTTAATAAGATGGTTTAAATGCCCCTTGGAAGAGAGGTGGAGGTCGCAGTAGCTTAACAAGATGGTTTAAATGCCCCTTGGAAAAGACGTACAGGTTGCAGTAGCTTAACAAGACGGTTTAAATGCCCCTTGGAAAAGTGGTGGAAATTACAGTAGCTTAACAAGACGGTTTAAATGCCCCTTGGAAGAGACGTACAAGTCGCAGTAGCTTAACAAGACTGTTTAAATGCCCCTTGGAAGAGACGTGCAGGTCGCAGTAGCTTAATAAGACGGTTTAAATGCCCCTTGGAAGAGAGGTGGAGTTCGCAGTAGCATAACAAGACGGTTTAAATGCCCCTTCGAAGAGACATGCAGGTCGTAGCAGCTTAACAAGACTGATTAAATGCACCTTGGAAGAGACGTGCAAGTCGCAGTAGCTTAACAAGACTGTTTAAATGCACCTTGGAAGAGACGTGCAAGTCACAGTAGCTTAACAAGACTGTTTAAATGCCCCTTGGAAGAGCGGTGGAGGTCGCAGAAGCTTAACAAGACAGTTTAAATGCCCCTTGGAAGAGACATGCAGGTCGCAGTAGCTTAACAAGACTGTTTAAATGCCCCTTGGAAGAGATGTGCAGGTCGCAGTAGCTTAACAAGACTGTTTAAATGCCCCTTGTAAGAGGGGTGGAGGTCGCAGTAGCTTAATAAGACGGTTTAAATTCCCCTTGGTAAAGAGGTGGAGGTCGCAGTAGCTTAACAAGATGGTTTAAATGCCCCTTGGAATAGACGTGCAGGTCGCAGTAGCTTATCAAGACGGTTTAAATGCTCCTTGCAAGAGACGTGCAGGTCGCAGAAGCTTAACAAAAGAGTTTAAATGCCCCTTAGAAAAGGCTTGTAGGTCGTAGTAGCTTACCAAGACGGTTTAAATGCCCCTTGGAAGAGACGTGCAGGTCGCAGTAGCTTAACAAGACGGTTTAAATGCCCCTTGGAAAAGACGTGCAGGTTGCAGTAGCTTAACAAGATGTTTTAAATGCCCATTGGAAGAGACGTGCAGGTCGCAGTAGCTTAACAAGACGGTATTAATGCCCCTTGGAAGAGGATTGCTGGTCGCAGGAGCTTACCAAGACGGTTTAAATGGCCCTTGGAAGAGACGTGCAGGTCGCAGTAGCTTAACAAGATGGTTTAAATGCCCCTTGGAAGAGACATGCCGGTCGGAGCAGCTTAACAAGACTGTTTAAATGCCCCTTGGAAGAGACGTGCAGGTCGCAGTAGCTTAACAAGACTGTTTAAATGCCCCTTGGAAGAGACGTGCAGGTCGCAGTAGCTTAATAAGACGGTTTAAATGCCCCTTGGAAAAGTGGTGGAAATTACAGTAGCTTAACAAGACGGTTTAAATGCCCCTTGGAAGAGACGTACAAGTCGCAGTAGCTTAACAAGACTGTTTAAATGCCCCTTGGAAGAGACGTGCAGGTCGCAGTAGCTTAATAAGACGGTTTAAATGCCCCTTGGAAGAGAGGTGGAGTTCGCAGTAGCATAACAAGACGGTTTAAATGCCCCTTCGAAGAGACATGCAGGTCGTAGCAGCTTAACAAGACTGATTAAATGCACCTTGGAAGAGACGTGCAAGTCGCAGTAGCTTAACAAGACTGTTTAAATGCACCTTGGAAGAGACGTGCAAGTCGCAGTAGCTTAACAAGACTGTTTAAATGCCCCTTGGAAGAGCGGTGGAGGTCGCAGAAGCTTAACAAGACAGTTTAAATGCCCCTTGGAAGAGACATGCAGGTCGCAGTAGCTTAACAAGACTGTTTAAATGCCCCTTGGAAGAGATGTGCAGGTCGCAGTAGCTTAACAAGACTGTTTAAATGCCCCTTGTAAGAGGGGTGGAGGTCGCAGTAGCTTAATAAGACGGTTTAAATTCCCCTTGGTAAAGAGGTGGAGGTCGCAGTAGCTTAACAAGATGGTTTAAATGCCCCTTGGAATAGACGTGCAGGTCGCAGTAGCTTATCAAGACGGTTTAAATGCTCCTTGCAAGAGACGTGCAGGTCGCAGAAGCTTAACAAAAGAGTTTAAATGCCCCTTAGAAAAGGCTTGTAGGTCGTAGTAGCTTACCAAGACGGTTTAAATGCCCCTTGGAAGAGACGTGCAGGTCGCAGTAGCTTAACAAGACGGTTTAAATGCCCCTTGGAAAAGACGTGCAGGTTGCAGTAGCTTAACAAGATGTTTTAAATGCCCATTGGAAGAGACGTGCAGGTCGCAGTAGCTTAACAAGACGGTATTAATGCCCCTTGGAAGAGGATTGCTGGTCGCAGGAGCTTACCAAGACGGTTTAAATGGCCCTTGGAAGAGACGTGCAGGTCGCAGTAGCTTAACAAGATGGTTTAAATGCCCCTTGGAAGAGACATGCCGGTCGGAGCAGCTTAACAAGACTGTTTAAATGCCCCTTGGAAGAGACGTGCAGGTCGCAGTAGCTTAACAAGACTGTTTAAATACCCCTTAGAATAGTGGTGGAGATTACAGTAGCTTAACAAGACGGTTTAAATGCCCCTTGGAAGAAACGTGCAGGTTGCAGTAGCTTAAAAAGACGGTTTAAACGCCCCTTGGTAGAGCGGTGGAGGTCGCAGTAGCTTAACAAGATGTTTTAAATGCCCTTTGGAAGAGAAGTGCAGGTCGCAGTAGCTTAACAAGACGGTTTAAATGCCGCTTGGAAGAGCGGAGGAGGTCGCAGTAGCTTAACAAGACGGTTTAAATGCCCCTTGGAAGAGACATGCAGGTTGCAGTAGCTTAAAAAGACGGTTTAAACGCCCCTTGGTAGAGCGGTGGAGGTCGCAGTAGCTTAACAAGATGTTTTAAATGCCCTTTGGAAGAGAAGTGCAGGTCGCAGTAGCTTAACAAGACGGTTTAAATGCCCCTTGGAAGAGACGTGCAGGTCGCAGTAGCTTAACAAGACGGTTTAAATGCCCCTTGGAAGAGCGGTGTAGGTCGCAGTAGCTTAAAAAGACAGTTTAAATGCCCTTTGGAAGAGACATGCAGGTCATAGTAGCTTAACAAGACGGTTTAAATGCCCCATTGAAGAGACGTGCAGGTCGCAGTAGCTTAACAAGACGGTTTAAATGCCCCTTGGAAGACCAGTGGAGGTCGCAGAAGCTTAACAAGACAGTTTAAATGCCCCTTGGAAGAGACGTGCAGGTCGCAGTAGCTTAACAAGACAGTTTAAATGCCCCTTGGAAGAGACGTGCAGGTCTCATTAGCCTAACAAGACGGTTTAAATGCCACTTGGAGGAGCGGTGGATGTCGCAGTAGCTTAACAAGACAGTTTAAATGCCCCTGCAGGTCGCAGTTGCTTAACAAGACGGTTTAAATGCCCCTTGGAAAAGACGTGCAGGTCGCAGTAGCTTAACAAGATGGTTTAAATGCCCCTTGGAAGAGCGGTGGAGGTCGCAGTAGCTTACCAAGACAGTTTAAATGCCCCTTGCAAGAGACGTGCAGGTCGCAGAAGCTAAACAAAAGGGTTTAAATGCCCCTTAGAAAAGACTTGCAGGTCGCAGTAGCTTACCAAGACGGTTTAAATGCCCCTTGGAAGAGACGTGCAGGTTGCAGTAGCTTAACAAGATGGTTTAAATGCCGCTTGGAAGAGCGGTGGAGGTCGCAGTAGCTTAACAAGACGGTTTAAATGCCCCTTGGAAAAGACGTACAGTTTGCAGTAGCTTAACAAGATGTTTTAAATGCCCCTTGGAAGAGACATGCAGGTAGTAGCAACTTAACAAGACTGATTAAATGCCCTTTGGAAGGGACGTGCAGGTCGCAGTAGCTTAACAAGACGGTCTAAATGCCCCTTGGAACAGACGTGCAGGTCTCAGTAGCTTAACAAGACTGTTTAAATGCCCCTTGGAAAAGTGGTGGAGATTACAGTAGCTTAACAAGACGGTTTAAATGCCCCTTGGAAGAGACATGCAAGTCGCAGTAGCTTAACAAGATGGTTTAAATGCCCCTTGGAAGAAACGTGTAGGTCACAGTAGCTTAACAAGATGGTTTAAATGCCCCTTGGAAGAGCGGTGGAGGTCGCAGTAGCTTAACAAGACAGTTTAAATGCCCCTTGGAAGAGATGTGCAGGTCGCAGTAGCTTAACAAGACTGTTTAAATGCCCCTTGGAAGAGACGTGCAGGTCGCAGTAGCTTAATAAGACGGTTTAAATGCCCCTTGGAAGAGAGGTGGTGGTCGCAGTAGCATAACAAGACGGTTTAAATGTCTCTTGGAAGAGACATGCAGGTAGCAGTAGCTTAACAAGATGGTTTAAATGCCCCTTGGAAGAGCGGAGGAGGTCGCAGTAGCTTAACAAGACGGTTTAAATGCCCCTTGGAAAAGACGTGCAGGTTGCAGAAGCTTAACAAGATGTTTTAAATGCCCCTTGGAAGAGACATGCAGGTAGCAGTAGCTTAACAAGATGGTTTAAATGCCCCTTGGAAGAGCAGAGGAGGTCGCAGTAGCTTAACAAGACGGTATAAATGCCCCTTGGAAGAGGCTTGCAGGTCGCAGTAGCTTACCAAGACGGTTTAAATGGCCCTTGGAAGAGACGTGCAGGTAACAGTAGCTTAACAAGACGGTTTAAATGTCACTTGGAGGAGCGTTGGAGGTCGCAGTACCTTAACAAGACGGATTATATGCCCCTTGGAAGAGACATGCAGGTCGTAGCAGCTTAAAAAGACTGTTTAAATGCCCCTTGGAAAAGTGGTGGAGATTACAGTAGCTTAACAAGACGGTTTAAATGTCCCTTGGAAAAGACGTGCAGGTCGCAGTAGCTTAACAAGAAGGTTTAAATGCCCCTTGGAAGAGACGTGCAGGTCGCAGTAGCTTAACAAGACGGTTTAAATGCCCCTTGGAAGAGACGTGCAGGTCGCAGTTGCTTAACAAGACGGTTTAAATGCCCCTTGGAAAAGACGTGCAGGTTGCAGTAGCTTAACAAATGGTTTAAATGCCCCTTTGAAGAGCGGTGGAGGTCGCAGTAGCTTAACAAGACAGTTTAAATGCCCCTTGGAAGAGCGGAGGAGGTCGCAGTAGCTTAACAAGACAGTTTAAATGCCCCTTGGAAGAGACGTGCAGGTCGCAGTAGCTTAACAAAACGTTTTAAATGCCCCTTGGAAGAGACGTGCAGGTTGCAGTAGCTTAAAAATACGGTTTAAATGCCCCTTGGTAGAGCGGTGGAGGTCGCAGTAGCTTAACAAGATGGTTTAAATGCCCCGTGGAAGAGAAGTGCAGGTCGCAGTAGCTTACCAAGACGATCTAAATGCCCCTTAGAAGAGACGTGCAAGTCGCAGTAGCTTAACAAGACGGTTTAAATGCCCCTTGGAAGAGCGGAGTAGGTCGCAGTAGCTTAACAAGACAGTTTAAATGAACTTTGGAAGAGACATGCAGGTCACAGCAGCTTAACAAGACTGTTTAAATGCCGCTTGGAAGAGACGTGCAGGTCGCAGTAGCTTAACAAGACGGTTTAAATGCCCCTTGGTAGAGACATGCAGGTCGCAGGAGCTTAACAAGACGGTTTAAATGCCACATTGAAGAGACGTGCAGGTCGCAGTAGCTTAACAAGAAGGTTTAAATGCCCCTTGTAAAAGTGGTGGATGTTACTGTAGCTTAACAAGATGGTTTAAATGCCCCTTGGAAGAGACGTGCAAGTCGCAGTAGCTTAGCAAGACGATTTAAATGCCCTTTGGAAGAGACGTGCAGGTCGCAGTAGCTTAACAAGACGGTTTAAATGCCCCTTGGAAGAGACGTGCAGGTCGTAGCAGCTTAAAAAGACTGTTTAAATGCCCCTTGGAAAAGTGGTGGAGATTACAGTAGCTTAACAAGACGGTTTAAATGTCCCTTGGAAAAGACGTGCAGGTCGCAGTAGCTTAACAAGAAGGTTTAAATGCCCCTTGGAAGAGACGTGCAGGTCGCAGTAGCTTAACAAGACGGTTTAAATGCCCCTTGGAAGAGACGTGCAGGTCGCAGTTGCTTAACAAGATGGTTTAAATGCCCCTTGGAAAAGACGTGCAGGTTGCAGTAGCTTAACAAGATGGTTTAAATGCCCCTTTGAAGAGACATGCAGGTCGCAGAAGTTTAACAAGACATTTTAAATGCCCCTTGAAAGAGGCTTGCTGGTCGCAGTAGCTTACCAAGAAGGTTTAAATGCCCCTTGGAAAAGACGTGCAGGTTGCAGTAGCTTAACAAGATGTTTTAAATGCCCCTTGGAAGAGACATGCAGGTCGCAGTAGCTTAACAAGACGGTATAAATGCCCCTTGGAAGAGGCTTGCAGGTTGCAGTAGCTTACCAAGACGGTTTAAATGGCCCTTGGAAGAGACGTGCAGGTAACAGTAGCTTAACAAGACGGTTTAAATGCCACTTGGAGGAGCGTTGGAGGTCGCAGTACCTTAACAAGAAGGATTATATGCCCCTTGGAAGACTCATGCAGGTCGTGGCAGCTTAACAAGACTGTTTAAATGCCGCTTGGAAGAGACGTGCATGTCGCAGTAGCTTAACAAGAATGTTCAAATGCCCCTTGGAAAAGTGGTGGAGATTACAGTAGCTTAACAAGACGGTTTAAATGTCCCTTGGAAGAGACGTGCAGGTCGCTGTAGCTTAACACGACGGTTTAAATGCCCCTTGGAAGATACGTGCAGGTCGCAGTTGCTTAACAAGACGGTTTAAATGCCCCTTGGAAAAGACGTGCATGTTGCAGTAGCTTAACAAATGGTTTAAATGCCCCTTTGAAGAGCGGTGGAGGTCACAGTAGCTTAACAAGACGGTTTAAATGCCCCTTGGAAAAGACGTGAAGGTCGCATTAGCTTAACAAGATGGTTTAAATGCCCCTTGGAAGAGACGTGCAGGTCGCAGAAGCTTAACAAGACATTTTAAATGACCCTTGGAAGAGGCTTGCTGGTCGCAGTAGCTTACCAAGAAGGTTTAAATGCCCTTTGGAAGAGCGGTGGAGGTCGCAGTAGCTCACCAAGACGATTTAAATGACCCTTGGAAGAGACGTGCAGGTCGCAGTAGCTTAACAAGACGGTTTAAATGCCCCTTGGAAGAGACGTGCAGGTCGCAGTTGCTTAACAAGACGGTTTAAATGCCCCTTGGAAAAGACGTGCAGGTTGAAGTAGCTTAACAAATGGTTTAAATGCCCCTTTGAAGAGCGGTGGAGGTCGCAGTAGCTTAATAAGACAGTTTAAATGCCCCTTGGAAGAGCGGAGGAGGTCGCAGTAGCTTAACAAGACAGTTTAAATGCCCCTTGGAAGAGACGTGCAGGTCGCAGTAGCTTAACAAAACGGTTTAAATGCCCCTTGGAAGAGACGTGCAGGTTGCAGTAGCTTAAAAATACGGTTTAAATGCCCCTTGGTAGAGCGGTGGAGGTCGCAGTAGCTTAACAAGATGGTTTAAATGCCCCGTGGAAGAGAAGTGCAGGTCGCAGTAGCTTACCAAGACGATCTAAATGCCCCTTGGAAGAGACTTGCAAGTCGCAGTAGCTTAACAAGACGGTTTAAATGCCCCTTGGAAGAGCGGAGTAGGTCGCAGTAGCTTAACAAGACAGTTTAAATGCCCTTTGGAAGAGACATGCAGGTCACAGCAGCTTAACAAGATTGTTTAAATGCCGCTTGGAAGAGACGTGCAGGTCGCAGTAGCTTAACAAGACGGTTTAAATGCCCCTTGGTAGAGACATGCAGGTCGCAGGAGCTTAACAAGACGGTTTAAATGCCACATTGAAGAGACGTGCAGGTCGCAGTAGCTTAACAAGAAGGTTTAAATGCCCCTTGTAAAAGTGGAGAATGTTACAGTAGCTTAACAAGATGGTTTAAATGCCCCTTGGAAGAGACGTGGAAGTCGCAGTAGCTTAGCAAGACGATTTAAATGCCCTTTGGAAGAGACGTGCAGGTCGCAGTAGCTTAACAAGACGGTTTAAATGCCCCTTGGAAGAGACGTGCAGGTCGCAGTAACTTAACAAGACGGTTTAAATGCCCCTTGGCTGAGCGGTGGAGGTCGCAGGAGCTTAACAAGACAGTTTAAATGCCCCTTGGAAGAGACGTGCAGGTCACAGGAGCTTAATGAGATGGTTTAAATGTCCCTTGGAAGAGACGTGCAGGTCGCAGTAGCTTAACAAGACGGTTTAAATGCCCCTTGGAAGAGACGTGCTGGTCGCAGTAGCTTAACAAGATGGTTTAAATGCCCCTTGGAAGAGCAGAGGAGGTCGCAGTAGCTTAACAAGACGGTATAAATGCCCCTTGGAAGAGGCTTGCAGGTCGCAGTAGCTTACCAAGACGGTTTAAATGGCCCTTGGAAGAGACGTGCAGGTAACAGTAGCTTAACAAGACGGTTTAAATGTCACTTGGAGGAGCGTTGGAGGTCGCAGTACCTTAACAAGATGGATTATATGCCCCTTGGAAGAGACATGCAGGTCGTAGCAGCTTAAAAAGACTGTTTAAATGCCCCTTGGAAAAGTGGTGGAGATTACAGTAGCTTAACAAGACGGTTTAAATGTCCCTTGGAAAAGACGTGCAGGTCGCAGTAGCTTAACAAGAAGGTTTAAATGCCCCTTGGAAGAGACGTGCAGGTCGCAGTAGCTTAACAAGACGGTTTAAATGCCCCTTGGAAGAGACGTGCAGGTCGCAGTTGCTTAACAAGATGGTTTAAATGCCCCTTGGAAAAGACGTGCAGGTTGCAGTAGCTTAACAAGATGGTTTAAATGCCCCTTTGAAGAGACATGCAGGTCGCAGAAGCTTAACAAGACATTTTAAATGCCCCTTGAAAGAGGCTTGCTGGTCGCAGTAGCTTACCAAGAAGGTTTAAATGCCCCTTGGAAAAGACGTGCAGGTTGCAGTAGCTTAACAAGATGTTTTAAATGCCCCTTGGAAGAGACATGCAGGTCGCAGTAGCTTAACAAGACGGTATAAATGCCCCTTGGAAGAGGCTTGCAGGTTGCAGTAGCTTACCAACACGGTTTAAATGGCCCTTGGAAGAGACGTGCAGGTAACAGTAGCTTAACAAGACGGTTTAAATGCCACTTGGAGGAGCGTTGGAGGTCGCAGTACCTTAACAAGACGGATTATATGCCCCTTGGAAGACTCATGCAGGTCGTGGCAGCTTAACAAGACTGTTTAAATGCCGCTTGGAAGAGACGTGCATGTCGCAGTAGCTTAACAAGAATGTTTAAATGCCCCTTGGAAAAGTGGTGGAGATTACAGTAGCTTAACAAGACGGTTTAAATGTCCCTTGGAAGAGACGTGCAGGTCGCAGTAGCTTAACACGACGGTTTAAATGCCCCTTGGAAGAGACGTGCAGGTCGCAGTTGCTTAACAAGACGGTTTAAATGCCCCTTGGAAAAGACGTGCAGGTTGCATTAGCTTAACAAGATGGTTTAAATGCCCCTTGGAAAAGACGTGCAGGTTGCAGTAGCTTAACAAGATGGTTTAAATGCCCCTTTGAAGAGACATGCAGGTCGCAGAAGCTTAACAAGACATTTTAAATGCCCCTTGAAAGAGGCTTGCTGGTCGCAGTAGCTTACCAAGAAGGTTTAAATGCCCCTTGGAAAAGACGTGCAGGTTGCAGTAGCTTAACAAGATGTTTTAAATGCCCCTTGGAAGAGACATGCAGGTCGCAGTAGCTTAACAAGACGGTATAAATGCCCCTTGGAAGAGGCTTGCAGGTTGCAGTAGCTTACCAAGACGGTTTAAATGGCCCTTGGAAGAGACGTGCAGGTAACAGTAGCTTAACAAGACGGTTTAAATGCCACTTGGAGGAGCGTTGGAGGTCGCAGTACCTTAACAAGACGGATTATATGCCCCTTGGAAGACTCATGCAGGTCGTGGCAGCTTAACAAGACTGTTTAAATGCCGCTTGGAAGAGACGTGCATGTCGCAGTAGCTTAACAAGAATGTTTAAATGCCCCTTGGAAAAGTGGTGGAGATTACAGTAGCTTAACAAGACGGTTTAAATGTCCCTTGGAAGAGACGTGCAGGTCGCAGTAGCTTAACACGACGGTTTAAATGCCCCTTGGAAGATACGTGCAGGTCGCAGTTGCTTAACAAGACGGTTTAAATGCCCCTTGGAAAAGACGTGCATGTTGCAGTAGCTTAACAAATGGTTTAAATGCCCCTTTGAAGAGCGGTGGAGGTCGCAGTAGCTTAACAAGACGGTTTAAATGCCCCTTGGAAAAGACGTGAAGGTCGCATTAGCTTAACAAGATGGTTTAAATGCCCCTTGGAAGAGACGTGCAGGTCGCAGAAGCTTAACAAGACATTTTAAATGACCCTTGGAAGAGGCTTGCTGGTCGCAGTAGCTTACCAAGAAGGTTTAAATGCCCTTTGGAAGAGCGGTGGAGGTCGCAGTAGCTCACCAACACGATTTAAATGACCCTTGGAAGAGACGTGCAGGTCGCAGTAGCTTAACAAGACGGTTTAAATGCCCCTTGGAAGAGACGTGCAGGTCGCAGTAGCTTAACAAGACGGTTTAAATGCCCCTTGGAAGAGACGTGCAGGTCGCAGTTGCTTAACAAGACGGTTTAAATGCCCCTTGGAAAAGACGTGCAGGTTGAAGTAGCTTAACAAATGGTTTAAATGCCCCTTTGAAGAGCGGTGGAGGTCGCAGTAGCTTAACAAGACAGTTTAAATGCCCCTTGGAAGAGCGGAGGAGGTCGCAGTAGCTTAACAAAACGGTTTAAATGCCCCTTGGAAGAGACGTGCAGGTTGCAGTAGCTTAAAAATACGGTTTAAATGCCCCTTGGTAGAGCGGTGGAGGTCGCAGTAGCTTAACAAGATGGTTTAAATGCCCCGTGGAAGAGAAGTGCAGGTCGCAGTAGCTTACCAAGACGATCTAAATGCCCCTTGGAAGAGACTTGCAAGTCGCAGTAGCTTAACAAGACGGTTTAAATGCCCCTTGGAAGAGCGGAGTAGGTCGCAGTAGCTTAACAAGACAGTTTAAATGCCCTTTGGAAGAGACATGCAGGTCACAGCAGCTTAACAAGATTGTTTAAATGCCGCTTGGAAGAGACGTGCAGGTCGCAGTAGCTTAACAAGACGGTTTAAATGCCCCTTGGTAGAGACATGCAGGTCGCAGGAGCTTAACAAGACGGTTTAAATGCCACATTGAAGAGACGTGCAGGTCGCAGTAGCTTAACAAGAAGGTTTAAATGCCCCTTGTAAAAGTGGAGAATGTTACAGTAGCTTAACAAGATGGTTTAAATGCCCCTTGGAAGAGACGTGCAAGTCGCAGTAGCTTAGCAAGACGATTTAAATGCCCCTTGGAAGAGACGTGCAGGTCGCAGTAACTTAACAAGACGGTTTAAATGCCCCTTGGCTGAGCGGTGGAGGTCGCAGGAGCTTAACAAGACAGTTTAAATGCCCCTTGGAAGAGACGTGCAGGTCACAGGAGCTTAATGAGATGGTTTAAATGTCCCTTGGAAGAGACGTGCAGGTCGCAGTAGCTTAACAAGACGGTTTAAATGCCCCTTGGAAGAGACGTGCAGGTCGCAGTAGCTTAACAAGATGGTTTAAATGCCCCTTGGAAGAGCAGAGGAGGTCGCAGTAGCTTAACAAGACGGTATAAATGCCCCTTGGAAGAGGCTTGCAGGTCGCAGTAGCTTACCAAGATGGTTTAAATGGCCCTTGGAAGAGACGTGCAAGTCGCAGTAGCTTAACAAGACGGTTTAAATGCCCCTTGGAAGAGCGGAGTAGGTCGCAGTAGCTTAACAAGACAGTTTAAATGCTCTTTGGAAGAGACATGCAGGTCACAGCAGCTTAACAAGACTGTTTAAATGCCGCTTGGAAGAGACGTGCAGGTCGCAGTAGCTTAAAAAGACGGTTTAAATGCCCCTTGGTAGAGACATGCAGGTCGCAGGAGCTTAACAAGAAGGTTTAAATGCCCCTTGTAAAAGTGGTGGATGTTACAGTAGCTTAACAAGATGGTTTAAATGCCCCTTGGAAGAGACGTGCAAGTCGCAGTAGCTTAGCAAGACGATTTAAATGCCCTTTGGAAGAGACGTGCAGGTCGCAGTAGCTTAACAAGACGGTTTAAATGCCCCTTGGAAGAGACGTGCAGGTCGTAGCAGCTTAAAAAGACTGTTTAAATGCCCCTTGGAAAAGTGGTGGAGATTACAGTAGCTTAACAAGACGGTTTAAATGTCCCTTGGAAAAGACGTGCAGGTCGCAGTAGCTTAACAAGAAGGTTTAAATGCCCCTTGGAAGAGACGTGCAGGTCGCAGTAGCTTAACAAGACGGTTTAAATGCCCCTTGGAAGAGACGTGCAGGTCGCAGTTGCTTAACAAGATGGTTTAAATGCCCCTTGGAAAAGACGTGCAGGTTGCAGTAGCTTAACAAGATGGTTTAAATGCCCCTTTGAAGAGACATGCAGGTCGCAGAAGCTTAACAAGACATTTTAAATGCCCCTTGAAAGAGGCTTGCTGGTCGCAGTAGCTTACCAAGAAGGTTTAAATGCCTCTTGGAAAAGACGTGCAGGTTGCAGTAGCTTAACAAGATGTTTTAAATGCCCCTTGGAAGAGACATGCAGGTCGCAGTAGCTTAACAAGACGGTATAAATGCCCCTTGGAAGAGGCTTGCAGGTTGCAGTAGCTTACCAAGACGGTTTAAATGGCCCTTGGAAGAGACGTGCAGGTAACAGTAGCTTAACAAGACGGTTTAAATGCCACTTGGAGGAGCGTTGGAGGTCGCAGTACCTTAACAAGACGGATTATATGCCCCTTGGAAGACTCATGCAGGTCGTGGCAGCTTAACAAGACTGTTTAAATGCCGCTTGGAAGAGACGTGCATGTCGCAGTAGCTTAACAAAACGGTTTAAATGCCCCTTGGAAGAGACGTGCAGGTTGCAGTAGCTTAAAAATACGGTTTAAATGCCCCTTGGTAGAGCGGTGGAGGTCGCAGTAGCTTAACAAGATGGTTTAAATGCCCCGTGGAAGAGAAGTGCAGGTCGCAGTAGCTTACCAAGACGATCTAAATGCCCCTTGGAAGAGACGTGCAAGTCGCAGTAGCTTAACAAGACGGTTTAAATGCAACTTTGAAGAGCGGAGTAGGTCGCAGTAGCTTAACAAGACAGTTTAAATGCCCTTTGGAAGAGACATGCAGGTGACAGCAGCTTAACAAGACTGTTTAAATGCCACTTGGAAGAGACGTGCAGGTCGCAGTAGCTTAACAAGACGGTTTAAATGCCCCTTGGTAGAGACATGCAGGTCGCAGGAGCTTAACAAGACGGTTTAAATGCCACATTGAAGAGACGTGCAGGTCGCAGTAGCTTAACAAGAAGGTTTAAATGCCCCTTGTAAAAGTGGTGGATGTTACAGTAGCTTAACAAGATGGTTTAAATGCCCCTTGGAAGAGACGTGCAAGTCGCAGTAGCTTAGCAAGACGATTTAAATGCCCTTTGGAAGAGACGTGCAGGTCGCAGTAGCTTAACAAGACAGTTTAAATGCCCCTTGGAAGAGACGTGCAGGTCGTAGCAGCTTAAAAAGACTGTTTAAATGCCCCTTGGAAAAGTGGTGGAGATTACAGTAGCTTAACAAGACGGTTTAAATGTCCCTTGGAAAAGACGTGCAGGTCGCAGTAGCTTAACAAGAAGGTTTAAATGCCCCTTGGAAGAGACGTGCAGGTCGCAGTAGCTTAACAAGACGGTTTAAATGCCCCTTGGAAGAGACGTGCAGGTCGCAGTTGCTTAACAAGATGGTTTAAATGCCCCTTGGAAAAGACGTGGAGGTTGCAGTAGCTTAACAAGATGGTTTAAATGCCCCTTTGAAGAGACATGCAAGTCGCAGAAGCTTAACAAGACATTTTAAATGCCCCTTGAAAGAGGCTTACTGGTCGCAGTAGCTTACCAAGAAGGTTTAAATGCCCCTTGGAAAAGACGTGCAGGTTGCAGTAGCTTAACAAGATGTTTTAAATGCCCCTTGGAAGAGACATGCAGGTCGCAGTAGCTTAACAAGACGGTATAAATGCCCCTTGGAAGAGGCTTGCAGGTTGCAGTAGCTTACCAAGACGGTTTAAATGGCCCTTGGAAGAGACGTGCAGGTAACAGTAGCTTAACAAGACGGTTTAAATGCCACTTGGAGGAGCTTGGAGGTCGCAGTACCTTAACAAGACGGATTATATGCCCCTTGGAAGACTCATGCAGGTCGTGGCAGCTTAACAAGACTGTTTAAATGCCACTTGGAAGAGACGTGCATGTCGCAGTAGCTTAACAAGAATGTTTAAATGCCCCTTGGAAAAGTGGTGGAGATTACAGTAACTTAACAAGACGGTTTAAATGTCCCTTGGAAGAGACGTGCAGGTCGCAGTAGCTTAACACGACGGTTTAAATGCCCCTTGGAAGAGACGTGCAGGTCGCAGTTGCTTAACAAGACGGTTTAAATGCCCCTTGGAAAAGAAGTGCAGGTTGCAGTAGCTTAACAAATGGTTTAAATGCCCCTTTGAAGAGCGGTGGAGGTCGCAGTAGCTTAACAAGACGGTTTAAATGCCCCTTGGAAAAGACGTGAAGGTCGCATTAGCTTAACAAGATGGTTTAAATGCCCCATGGAAGAGACGTGCAGGTCGCAGAAGCTTTACAAGACATTTTAAATGACCCTTGGAAGAGGCTTTCTGGTCGCAGTAGCTTACCAAGAAGGTTTAAATGCCCTTTGGAAGAGCGGTGGAGGTCGCAGTAGCTCACCAAGACGATTTAAATGACCCTTGGAAGAGACGTGCAGGTCGCAGTAGCTTAACAAGACGGTTTAAATGCCCCTTGGAAGAGACGTGCAGGTCGCAGTAGCTTAACAAGACGGTTTAAATGCCCCTTGGAAGAGACGTGCAGGTCGCAGTTGCTTAACAAGACGGTTTAAATGCCCCTTGGAAAAGACGTGCAGGTTGCAGTAGCTTAACAAATGGTTTAAATGCCCCTTTGAAGAGCGGTGGAGGTCGCAGTAGCTTAACAAGACAGTTTAAATGCCCCTTGGAAGAGCGGAGGAGGTCGCAGTAGCTTAACAAGACAGTTTAAATGCCCCTTGGAAGAGACGTGCAGGTCGCAGTAGCTTAACAAAACGGTTTAAATGCCCCTTGGAAGAGACGTGCAGGTTGCAGTAGCTTAAAAATACGGTTTAAATGCCCCTTGGTAGAGCGGTGGAGGTCGCAGTAGCTTAACAAGATGGTTTAAATGCCCCGTGGAATAGAAGTGCAGGTCGCAGTAGCTTACCAAGACGATCTAAATGCCCCTTGGAAGAGACTTGCAAGTCGCAGTAGCTTAACAAGACGGTTTAAATGCCCCTTGGAAGAGCGGAGTAGGTCGCAGTAGCTTAACAAGACAGTTTAAATGCCCTTTGGAAGAGACATGCAGGTCACAGCAGCTTAACAAGACTGTTTAAATGCCGCTTGGAAGAGACGTTCAGGTCGCAGTAGCTTAACAAGACCGTTTAAATGCCCCTTGGTAGAGACATGCAGGTCGCAGGAGCTTAACAAGACGGTTTAAATGCCCCTTGTAAAAGTGGTGGATGTTACAGTAGCTTAACAAGATGGTTTAAATTCCCCTTGGAAGAGACGTGCAAGTCGCAGTAGCTTAGCAAGACGATTTAAATGCCCTTTGGAAGAGACGTGCAGGTCGCAGTAGCTTAACAATACGGTTTAAATGCCCCTTGGAAGAGACGTGCAGGTCGCAGTAACTTAACAAGACGGTTTAAATGCCCCTTGGCTGAGCGGTGGAGGTCGCAGGAGCTTAACAAGACAGTTTAAATGCCCCTTGGAAGAGACGTGCAGGTCACAGGAGCATAATGAGATGGTTTAAATGTCCCTTGGAAGAGACGTGCAGGTCGCAGTAGCTTAACAAGACGGTTTAAATGCCCCTTGGAAGAGACGTGCAGGTCGCAGTAGCTTTTCAAGACGGTTTAAATGCCCCTTGGAAGAGACGTGCAGGTCGCAGTTGCTTAACAAGACGGTTTAAATGCCCCTTGGAAAAGACGTGCAGGTCGCAGTAGCTTAACAAATGGTTAAAATGCCCCTTGTAAGAGACGTGCAGGTCGCAGAAGCTTAACAAGACGGTTTAAATGCCCCTTTGAAGAGCGGTGGAGGTCGCAGTAGCTTCACAAGACGGTTTAAATGCCCCTTGGAAAAGATGTGAAGGTCGCATTAGCTTAACAAGATGGTTTAAATGCCCCTTGGAAGAGACGTGCAGGTCGCAGAATCTTAACAAGACATTATAAATGCCCCTCGGAAGAGGCTTGCTGGTCGCAGTAGCTTACCAAAAAGGTTTAAATGACCCTTGGAAGAGCGGTGGAGGTCGCAGTAGCTCACCAAGACGATTTAAATGACCCTTGGAAGAGACGTGCAGGTCGCAGTAGCTTAACAAGACGGTTTAAATGCCCCTCGGAAGAGCGGTGTAGGTCGCAGTAGCTTAACAAGACAGTTTAAATGCCCTTTGGAAGAGACATGCAGGTCGCAGCAGCTTAACAAGACGGTTTAAATGCCACTTGGAAGAGCCGTGTAGGTCGCAGTAGCTTAACAAGACTGTTTAAATGCCGCTTGGAAGAGACGTGCAGGTCGCAGTAGCTTAACAAGACGATTTAAATGCCCCTTGGAAGAGACGTGCAGGTCGCAGTTGCTTAACAAGACGGTTTAAATGCCCCTTGGAAGAGACGTGCAGGTCGCAGTAGCTTAACAAGACAGTTTAAATGCCCCTTGGAAAAGACGTGAAGGTCGCATTAGCTTAACAAGATGGTTTAAATGCCACTTGGAAGAGACGTGCAGGTCGCAGAAGCTTAACAAGACATTTTAAATGCCCCTTGGAAGAGGCTTGCTGGTCGCAGTAGCTTACCAAGAAGGTTTAAATGCCCCTTGGAAGAGCGGTGGAGGTCGCAGTAGCTTAACAAGATGGTTTAAATGCCCCTTGGAAGAGAAGTGCAGGTCGCAGTAGCTTACCAAGACGATTTAAATGCCCCTTGGAAGAGACGTGCAAGTCGCAGTAGCTTAACAAGACGGTTTAAATGCCCCTTGGAAGAGCGGAGTAGGTCGCAGTAGCTTAACAAGAGAGTTTAAATGCCCTTTGGAAGAGACATGCAGGTCACAGCAGCTTAACAAGACTGTTTAAATGCTGCTTGGAAGAGACGTGCAGGTCGCAGTAGCTTAACAAGACGGTTTAAATGCCCCATTGAAGAGACGTGCAGGTCGCAGTAGCTTAACAAGACGGTTTAAATGCCCCTTGGAAGAGCGGTGTAGGTCGCAGCAGCTTAACAAGACTGTTTAAATGCCGCTTGGAAGAGACGTGCAGGTCGCAGTAGCTTAACAAGACGGTTTAAATGCCCTTTGGTAGAGACATGCAGGTCGCAGTAGCTTAACAAGACGGTTTAAATGCCCCATTGAAGAGACGTGCAGGTCGCAGTAGCTTAACAAGACGGTTTAAATGCCCCTTGGAAAAGTGGTGGAGGTTACAGTAGCTTAACAAGACAGTTTAAATGCCCCTTGGAAGAGACGTGCAAGTCGCAGTAGCTTAAAAAGATGGTTTAAATGCCCCTTGGAAGAGATGTGCAGGTCGCAGTAGCTTACCAAGACGGTTTAAATGCCCCTTGGCTGAGCGGTGGAGGTCGCAGGAGCTTAACAAGACAGTTTAAATGCCCCTTGGAAGAGACGTGCAGGTCACAGGAGCATAATGAGATGGTTTAAATGTCCCTTGGAAGAGACGTGCAGGTCGCAGTAGCTTAACAAGACGGTTTAAATGCCCCTTGGAAGAGACGTGCAGGTCGCAGTAGCTTTTCAAGACGGTTTAAATGCCCCTTGGAAGAGACGTGCAGGTCGCAGTTGCTTAACAAGACGGTTTAAATGCCCCTTGGAAAAGACGTGCAGGTCGCAGTAGCTTAACAAATGGTTAAAATGCCCCTTGTAAGAGACGTGCAGGTCGCAGAAGCTTAACAAGACGGTTTAAATGCCCCTTTGAAGAGCGGTGGAGGTCGCAGTAGCTTCACAAGACGGTTTAAATGCCCCTTGGAAAAGATGTGAAGGTCGCATTAGCTTAACAAGATGGTTTAAATGCCCCTTGGAAGAGACGTGCAGGTCGCAGAATCTTAACAAGACATTATAAATGCCCCTCGGAAGAGGCTTGCTGGTCGCAGTAGCTTACCAAGAAGGTTTAAATGACCCTTGGAAGAGCGGTGGAGGTCGCAGTAGCTCACCAAGACGATTTAAATGACCCTTGGAAGAGACGTGCAGGTCGCAGTAGCTTAACAAGACGGTTTAAATGCCCCTCGGAAGAGCGGTGTAGGTCGCAGTAGCTTAACAAGACAGTTTAAATGCCCTTTGGAAGAGACATGCAGGTCGCAGCAGCTTAACAAGACGGTTTAAATGCCACTTGGAAGAGCCGTGTAGGTCGCAGTAGCTTAACAAGACTGTTTAAATGCCGCTTGGAAGAGACGTGCAGGTCGCAGTAGCTTAACAAGACGATTTAAATGCCCCTTGGAAGAGACGTGCAGGTCGCAGTTGCTTAACAAGACGGTTTAAATGCCCCTTGGAAGAGACGTGCAGGTCGCAGTAGCTTAACAAGACAGTTTAAATGCCCCTTGGAAAAGACGTGAAGGTCGCATTAGCTTAACAAGATGGTTTAAATGCCACTTGGAAGAGACGTGCAGGTCGCAGAAGCTTAACAAGACATTTTAAATGCCCCTTGGAAGAGGCTTGCTGGTCGCAGTAGCTTACCAAGAAGGTTTAAATGCCCCTTGGAAGAGCGGTGGAGGTCGCAGTAGCTTAACAAGATGGTTTAAATGCCCCTTGGAAGAGAAGTGCAGGTCGCAGTAGCTTACCAAGACGATTTAAATGCCCCTTGGAAGAGACGTGCAAGTCGCAGTAGCTTAACAAGACGGTTTAAATGCCCCTTGGAAGAGCGGAGTAGGTCGCAGTAGCTTAACAAGAGAGTTTAAATGCCCTTTGGAAGAGACATGCAGGTCACAGCAGCTTAACAAGACTGTTTAAATGCTGCTTGGAAGAGACGTGCAGGTCGCAGTAGCTTAACAAGACGGTTTAAATGCCCCATTGAAGAGACGTGCAGGTCGCAGTAGCTTAACAAGACGGTTTAAATGCCCCTTGGAAGAGCGGTGTAGGTCGCAGCAGCTTAACAAGACTGTTTAAATGCCGCTTGGAAGAGACGTGCAGGTCGCAGTAGCTTAACAAGACGGTTTAAATGCCCTTTGGTAGAGACATGCAGGTCGCAGTAGCTTAACAAGACGGTTTAAATGCCCCATTGAAGAGACGTGCAGGTCGCAGTAGCTTAACAAGACGGTTTAAGTGCCCCTTGGAAAAGTGGTGGAGGTTACAGTAGCTTAACAAGACAGTTTAAATGCCCCTTGGAAGAGACGTGCAAGTCGCAGTAGCTTAAAAAGATGGTTTAAATGCCCCTTGGAAGAGATGTGCAGGTCGCAGTAGCTTACCAAGACGGTTTAAATGCCCCTTGGAAGAACGGTGGAGGTCGCAGAAGCTTAACAAGACAGTTTAAATGCCCCTTGGAAGAGACGTGCAGGTCACAGGAGCTTAATAAGACGGTTTAAATGTCCCTTGGAAGAGACGTGCAGGTCGCAGTAGCTTAACAAGACGGTTTAAATGCCCCTTGGAAGAGAGATGCAGGTGGCAGTAGCTTAACAAGATGGTTTAAATGCCCCTTGGAAGAGCGGTGCAGGTCGCAGTAACTTAACAAGACGTTTTAAATGCACCTTGGAAAAGACGTGCAGGTTGCAGTAGCTTAACAAGATGTTTTAAATGCCCCTTGGAAGAGACATGCAGGTCTTAGCAGCTTAACAAGACTGTTTAAATGCCCCTTGGAAAAATGGTGGAGATTACAGTAGCTTAACAAGACGGTTTAAATGCCCCTTGGAAGAGACGTGCAAGTTGCAGTAGCTTAACAAGATGGTTTAAATGCCCCTTGGAAGAGACGTGCAGGTCACAGTAGCTTAACAAGACGGTTTAAGGGCCCCTTGGAAGAGCGGTGGAGGTCGCAGTAGCTTAACAAGACGGTTTAAATGCCCCTTGGAAGAGATGTGCAGGTCGCAGTAGCTTAACAAGACTGTTTAAATGCCCCTTGGAAGAGACATGCAGGTCGCAGTAGCTTAATAAGACGTTTTAAATGCCCCTTGGAAGAGAGGTGGAGGTCGCAGTAGCATAACAAGACGGTTTAAATGCCCCTTAGAATAGACGTGCAGGTCGCAGTAGCTTATCAAGACGGTTTAAATGCCCCTTGCAAGAGACATGCAGGTCGCAGAAGCTTAACAAAAGAGTTTAAATGCCCCTTAGAAAAGGCTTGCAGGTCGTAGTAGCTTACCAAGACGGTTTAAATGCCCCTTGGAAGAGACATGCAGATCGCAGTAGCTTAACAAGATGGTTTAAATGCCCCTTGGAAGAGCGGTGGAGGTCGCAGTAGCTTAACAAGACGGTTTAAATGCCCCTTGGAAAAGACGTGCAGGTTGCAGCAGCTTAACAAGATGTTTTAAATGCCCCTTGGAAGAGACAAGCAGGTCGCAGTACCTTAACAAGACGGTATAAATGCCCCTTGGAAGAGGCTTGCAAGTCGCAGTAGCTTACCAAGATGGTTTAAATGGCCCTTGGAAGAGACGTGCAGGTGGCAGTAGCTTAACAAGATGGTTTAAATGCCTCTTGGAAGAGCGGTGGAGGTCGGAGCAGCTTAACAAGACGGTTTAAATGCCCCTTGGAAGAGCGGTGGAGGTCGGAGTAGCTTAACAAGACGGTTTAAATGCCCCTTGGAAGAGACATGCAGGTCGTAGCAGTTTAACAAGACTGTTTAAATGCCCCTTGGAAGAGACGTGCTGGTCGCAGTAGCTTAACAAGACTGTTTAAATGCCCCTTGGAAAAGTGGTGGAGATAACAGTAGCTTAAGAAGTCGGTTTAAATGCCCCTTGGAAGAGACTTGCAAGTCGCAGTAGCTTAACAAGATGGTTTAAATGCCCCTTGAAAGAGACGTGCAGGTCGCAGTATCTTAACAAGACGGTTTATATGCCACTTGGAATAAACGTGCAGGTTGCAGTAGCTTAACAAGACCGTTTAAATGCCCCTTGGAAGAGCGGAGGAGGTCGCAGTAGCTTAACAACACGGTTTAAATGCCGCTTGGAAGAGCGGTGGAGGTCGCAGTAGCTTAACAAAAGGGTTTAAATGCCCCTTGGAAGAGACGTGCAGGTTGCAGTAGCTTAAAAAGACGGTTTAAATGCCACTTGGTAGAGCGGTGGAGGTCGCAGTAGCTTAACAAGATGGTTTAAATGCCCCTTGGAAGAGACGTGCAGGTCGCAGTATCTTGCCAAGACGATTTAACTACCCCTTGGAAGATACGTGCAAGTCGCAGTAGCTTAACAAGATGGTTTAAATGCCCCTTGGAAGAGACGTGCAGGTCGCAGTAGCTTAACAAGACGGTTTATATGCCACTTGGAATAAACGTGCAGGTTGCAGTAGCTTCACAAGATCGTTTAAATTCCCCTTGGAAGAGCGGAGGAGGTCGCAGTAGCTTAACAAGACGGTTTAAATGCCCCTTAGAAGAGCGGAGTAGGTCGCAGTAGCTTAACAAGACAGTTTATATGCCCTTTGGAAGAGACATTCAGGTCGCAGCAGCTTAACAAGACTGTTTAAATGCCCCTTGGTAGAGACATGCAGGTCGCATTAGCTTAACAAGACGGTTTAAATGCCCCATTGAAGAGACGTGCAGGTCGCAGTATCTTACCAAGACGATTTAACTGCCCCTTGGAAGAGACGTGCAAGTCGCAGTAGCTTAACAAGATGGTTTAAATGCCCCTTGGAAGAGACGTGCATGTCGCAGTAGCTTAGTAAGACGATTTAAATGCCCCTTGGAAGAGCGGTGGAGGTCACAGAAGCTTAACAAGACAGTTTAAATGCCCCTTGGAAGAGACATGCAGGTCACAGGAGCTTAATGAGATGGTTTAAATGTCCCTTGGAAGAGACGTGCAGGTCGCAGTAGCTTAACAAGACGGTTTAAATGCCCCTTGGAAGAGACGTGCAGGTCGCAGTAGCTTAACAAGCCGGTTTAAATGCCCCTTGGAAGAGACGTGCAGGTCGCAGTTGCTTAACAAGACGGTTTAAATGCCAATTGGAAAAGACGTGCAGGTCGCAGTAGCTTAACAAATGGTTTAAATGCCCCTTTGAAAAGCGGTGGAGGTCGAAGAAGCTTAACAAGACGGTTTAAATGCCCCTTGGAAAAGACGAGAAGGTCGCATTAGCTTAACAAGATGGTTTAAATGCCCCTTGGAAGAGACGTTCAGGTCTCAGAAGCTTAACAAGACATTTTAAATGCCCCTTGGAAGAGGCTTGCAGGTCGCAGTAGCTTAACAAGAAGGTTTAAATGCCCCCTGGAAAAGCGGTGGAGGTCGCAGTATCTTAACAACACGGTTTTAATGCCCCTTGGAAGAGACGTGCAGGTCGCAGTAGCTTAACAAGACGGTTTAAATGCCCCTTTTTAGAGCGGTGGAGGTCGCAGAAGCTTAACAAGACAGTTTAAATGCCCCTTGGAAGAGACGTGCTGGTCACAGGAGCTTAATAAGACGGTTTAAATGTCCCTTGGAAGAGACGTGCAAGTCGCAGTAGCTTAACAAGATGGTTTAAATGCCCCTTGGAAGACACGTGCAGGTCGCAGTAGCTTAACAAGACAGCTTAAATGCCACTTGGAAGAGCGGTGGAGGTCGCAGTAGCTTAACAAGACAATTTAAATGCACGTTGGAAGAGACGTGCAGTTCGCAGTTTCTTAACAAGACGGTTTAAATGCCCCTTGGAAGAGACGTGCAGGTTGCAGTAGCTTAACAAGACGGTTTAAATGCCCCTTGAAAGAGACGTGCAGGTCGCAGTAGCTTAACAAGACGGTTTAAATGCCCCTTAGAAGAGGCTTGCAGGTCGCAGTAGCTTACCAAGATGGTTTAAATGCCCCTGGTAAGAGGCATGTAGGTCACAGTAGCTTAACAAGACGGTTTAAATGCCCCTTGGAAGAGACGTGTAGGTAGCACTATCTTAACAAGACTGTTTAAATGCCCCTTGGAAGAGAGATGGAGGTCGCAGTAGCTTAACAAGACAGTTTAAATGCCCCTTGGAAGAGACGTGCAGGTCCCAGTAGCTTAATAAGATGGTTTAAATGCCCCTTGGAAGAGACGTGCAGGTCGCAGAAGCTTAACAAAAGGGTTTAAATGCAACTTAGAAAAGGCTTGCAGGTCGCAATAGCTTAACAAGATGGTTTAAATGCCCCTGGGAAGAGCGGTGGAGGTCGCAGTAACTTAACAAGACGGTTTAAATGCCCCTTGGAAAAGTCGTGCAGGTTGCAGTAGCTTAACAAGATGTTTTAAATGCCCCTTGGAAGAGACATGCAGGTCGTAGCAGTTTAACAAGACTGATTAAATGCCCCTTGGAAGAGACATGCAGATCGCAGTAGCTCAACAAGACGGTTTAAATGCCCCTTGGAAGAGACGTGTAGGTCGCAGTATCTTAACAAGACTGTTTAAATGCCCCTTGGAAAAGTGGTGGAGATAATAGTAGCTTAACAAGAGGGTTTAAATGCCCCTTGGAAGAGACGTGCAAGTCACAGTAGCTTAACAAGACGGTTTAAATGCCCCTTGGAAAAGACGAGAAGGTCGCATTAGCTTAAAAAGATGGTTTAAATGCCCCTTGGAAGAGACGTTCAGGTCTCAGAAGCTTAACAAGACATTTTAAATGCCCCTTGGAAGAGGCCTGCAGGTCGCAGTTGCTTACCAAGAAGGTTTAAATGCCCCCTGGAAAAGCGGTGGAGGTCGCAGAATCTTAACAACACGGTTTTAATGCCCCTTGCAAGAGACGTGCAGGTCGCAGTAGCTTAACAAGACGGTTTAAATGCCCCTTTTTAGAGCGGTGGAGGTCGCAGAAGCTTAACAAGACAGTTTAAATGCCCCTTGGAAGAGACGTGCTGGTCACAGGAGCTTAATAAGACGGTTTAAATGTCCCTTGGAAGAGACGTGCAAGTCGCAGTAGCTTAACAAGATGGTTTATATGCCCCTTGGAAGACACGTGCAGGTCGCAGTAGCTTAACAAGACAGTTTAAATGCCACTTGGAAGAGCGGTGGAGGTCGCAGTAGCTTAACAAGACAATTTAAATGCACGTTGGAAGAGACGTGCAGTTCGCAGTTTCTTAACAAGACGGTTTAAATGCCCCTTGGAAGAGACGTGCAGGTTGCAGTAGCTTAACAAGACGGTTTAAATGCCCCTTGAAAGAGACGTGCAGGTCGCAGTAGCTTAACAAGACGGTTTAAATGCCCCTTAGAAGAGGCTTGCAGGTCGCAGTAGCTTACCAAGATGGTTTAAATGCCCCTTGGAAAAGACGTGCAGGTCGCAGTAGCTTAACAAGATGGTTTAAATGCCCCTTGGAAGAGCGGTGGAGGTCGCAGTAGCTTAACAAGACGGTTTAAATGCCCCTGGTAAGAGACATGTAGGTCACAGTAGCTTAACAAGACGGTTTAAATGCCCCTTGGTAGAGACATGTAGGTAGCAGTATCTTAACAAGACTGTTTAAATGCCCCTTGGAAGAGAGATGCAGGTCGCAGTAGCTTAACAAGACAGTTTAAATGCCCGTTGGAAGAGACGTGCAGGTCCCAGTAGCTTAATAAGATGGTTTAAATGCCCCTTGGAAGAGACGTGCAGGTCGCAGAAGCTTAACAAAAGCGTTTAAATGCAACTTAGAAAAGGCTTGCAGGTCGCAATAGCTTAACAAGATGGTTTAAATGCCCCTGGGAAGAGTGGTGGAGGTCGCAGTAGCTTAACAAGACGGTTTAAATGCCCCTTGGAAAAGACGTGCAGGTTGCAGTAGCTTAACAAGATGTTTTAAATGCCCCTTGGAAGAGACATGCAGGTCGTAGCAGTTTAACAAGACTGATTAAATGCCCCTTGGAAGAGACATGCAGATCGCAGTAGCTCAACAAGACGGTTTAAATGCCCCTTGGAAGAGACGTGTAGGTCGCAGTATCTTAACAAGACTGTTTAAATGCCCGTTGGAAAAGTGGTGGAGATTACAGTAGCTTAACAAGACGGTTTAAATGCCCCTTGGAAGACACGTGCAAGTCACAGTAGCTTAACAAGACAGTATAAATGCCCCTTGGAAGAGACGTGCAGGTCGCAGTAGCTTAACAAGACGATTTATATGCCCCTTGGAAGAGACATGCAGGTCGCAGTAGCTTAACAAGACGGTTTATATGCCACTTGGAAGAGCGGTGTAGGTCGCAGTAGCTTAACAAGACAGTTTAAATACCCTTTGGAAGAGACATAGTGGTCGCAGCAGCTTAACAAGACTGTTTAAATGCCGCTTGGAAGAGATGTGCAGGTCGCAGTAGCTTAACAAGACGGTTTAAATGCCCCTTGGTAGAGACATGCAGGTCGCAGTAGCTTAACAAGACGGTTTAAATGCCCCATTGTAGAGACATGCAGGTTGCAGTACCTTAACAAGATGATTTAAATGCCCCTTGGAAGAGACGTGCAAGTCGCAGTAGCTTAACAAGACGATTTAAATGCCCCTTGGAAGAGACGTGCTGGTCGCAGTAGGTTAAAAAGACGGTTTGAATGCCCCTTGGAAGAGACGTGCAGGTCGCAGTAGCTTAACAAGATGGTTTAAATGCCCCTTGGAAGAGCGGTGGAGGTCGCAGTAGCTTAACAAGACGGTTTAAATGCCCCTTGGAAGAGCGATGGAGGTCGCAGTAGCTTAACAAGACGTTTTAAATGCCCCTTGGAAGAGACGTGCAGTTTGCAGTAGCTTAAAATGACGGTTTAAATGCCCCTTGGTAGTGCGGTGAAGGTCGCAGTATCCTAACAAGATGGTTTAAATGCCCCTTGGAAGAGAAGTGCAGGTCGCAGTAGCTTACCAAGACGATTTAAATGACCCTTGGAAGAGACGTGCAGGTCGCAGTAGCTTAACAAGACGGTTTAAATGCCCCTTGGAACAGCGGTGTAGGTCGCAGTAGCTTAACAAGACAGTATAAATGCCCTTTGGAAGAGACATGCAGGTCACAGCAGCTTAACAAGACAGTTTAAATGCCCCTTGGTAGAGACATGCAGGTCGCAGTAGCTTAACAAGACGGTTTAAATGCCCCATTGAAGAGACGTGCAGGTCGCAGTAGCTTAACAAGACGGTTTAAATGCCCCTTGGAAAAGTGGTGGAGGTTACAGTAGCTTAACAAGATGGTTTAAATGCCCCTTGGAAGAAACGTGCAAGTCGCAGTAGCTTAACAAGATGATTTAAATGCCCCTTGGAAGAGACGTGCAGGTAGCAGTAGCTTAACAAAACAGTTTAAATGCCCCTTGGAAGAGACGTGCAGGTCGCAGTAGCTTAGCAAGACGGTTTAAATTCCCCTTGGAAGAGCGGTAGAGGTCGCAGAAGCTTAACAAGACAGTTTAAATGCCACTTGGAAGAGACGTGCAGGTCACAGGAGCTTAATAAGACGGTTTCAATGTCCCTTGGAAGAGAAGTGCAGGTCGCAGTAGCTTAACAAGACGGTTTAAATGCCCCTTGGAAGACACGTGCAGGTCGCAGTAGCTTAACAAGACGGTTTAAATGCCCATTGGAAGAGACGCGCAGGTCGCAATTGCTTAACAAGACAGTTTAAATGCCCCTTGCAAGAGACGTGCAGGTTGCAGTAGCTTAATAAGACGGCTTAAATGCCCCTTGGAAGAGACGTGCAGGTCGCAGTAGCTTAACAAGACGGTTCAAATGCCCCTTAGAAGACGCTTGCAGGTCGCAGTAGCTTACCAAGATGGTTTAAATGCCCCTTGGAAAAGACGTGCAGGTCGCAGTAGCTTAACAAGATGGTTTAAATGCCCCTTGGAAGAGCCGTGCAGGTCGCAGTTGCTTAACAAGACGGTTTAAATGCCCCTTGGAAAAGTGGTGGAGATCATAGTAGCTTAACAAGAGGGTTTAAATGCCCCTTTGAAGAGCGGTGGAGGTCGAAGAAGCTTAACAAGACGGTTTAAATGCCCCTTGGAAAAGACGAGAAGGTCGCATTAGCTTAACAAGATGGTTTAAATGCCCCTTGGAAGAGACGTTCAGGTCTCAGAAGCTTAACAAGACATTTTAAATGCCCCTTGGAAGAGGCCTGCAGGTCGCAGTTGCTTACCAAGAAGGTTTAAATGCCCCCTGGAAAAGCGGTGGAGGTCGCAGAATCTTAACAACACGGTTTTAATGCCCCTTGCAAGAGACGTCAGGTCGCAGTAGCTTAACAAGACGGTTTAAATGCCCCTTTTTAGAGCGGTGGAGGTCGCAGAAGCTTAACAAGACAGTTTAAATGCCCCTTGGAAGAGACGTGCTGGTCACAGGAGCTTAATAAGACGGTTTAAATGTCCCTTGGAAGAGACGTGCAAGTCGCAGTAGCTTAACAAGATGGTTTATATGCCGCTTGGAAGACACGTGCAGGTCGCAGTAGCTTAACAAGACAGTTTAAATGCCACTTGGAAGAGCGGTGGAGGTCGCAGTAGCTTAACAAGACAATTTAAATGCACGTTGGAAGAGACGTGCAGTTCGCAGTTTCTTAACAAGATGGTTTAAATGCCCCTTGGAAGAGACGTGCAGGTTGCAGTAGCTTAACAAGACGGTTTAAATGCCCCTTGAAAGAGACGTGCAGGTCGCAGTAGCTTAACAAGACGGTTTAAATGCCCCTTAGAAGAGGCTTGCAGGTCGCAGTAGCTTACCAAGATGGTTTAAATGCCCCTTGGAAAAGACGTGCAGGTCGCAGTAGCTTAACAAGATGGTTTAAATGCCCCTTGGAAGAGCGGTGGAGGTCGCAGTAGCTTAACAAGACGGTTTAAATGCCCCTGGTAAGAGACATGTAGGTCACAGTAGCTTAACAAGACGGTTTAAATGCCCCTTGGAAGAGACGTGTAGGTAGCAGTATCTTAACAAGACTGTTTAAATGCCCCTTGGAAGAGAGATGGAGGTCGCAGTAGCTTAACAAGACAGTTTAAATGCCCCTTGGAAGAGACGTGCAGATCTCAGTAGCTTAATAAGATGGTTTAAATGCCCCTTGGAAGAGACGTGCAGGTCGCAGAAGCTTAACAAAAGCGTTTAAATGCAACTTAGAAAAGGCTTGCAGGTCGCAATAGCTTAACAAGATGGTTTAAATGCCCCTGGGAAGAGTGGTGGAGGTCGCAGTAGCTTAACAAGACGGTTTAAATGCCCCTTGGAAAAGACGTGCAGGTTGCAGTAGCTTAACAAGATGTTTTAAATGCCCCTTGGAAGAGACATGCAGGTCGTAGCAGTTTAACAAGACTGATTAAATGCCCCTTGGAAGAGACATGCAGATCGCAGTAGCTCAACAAGACGGTTTAAATGCCCCTTGGAAGAGACGTGTAGGTCGCAGTATCTTAACAAGACTGTTTAAATGCCCCTTGGAAAAGTGGTGGAGATTACAGTAGCTTAACAAGACGGTTTAAATGCCCCTTGGAAGACACGTGCACGTCACAGTAGCTTAACAAGACAGTATAAATGCCCCTTCTAAGAGACGTGCAGGTCGCAGTAGCTTAACAAGACGATTTATATGCCCCTTGGAAGAGACATGCAGGTCGCAGTAGCTTAACAAGACGGTTTATATGCCCCTTGGAAGAGCGGTGTAGGTCGCAGTAGCTTAACAAGACAGTTTAAATGCCCTTTGGAAGAGACATAGTGGTCGCAGCAGCTTAACAAGACTGTTTAAATGCCGCTTGGAAGAGATGTGCAGGTCGCAGTAGCTTAACAAGACGGTTTAAATGCCCCTTGGTAGAGACATGCAGGTCGCAGTAGCTTAACAAGACGGTTTAAATGCCCCATTGTAGAGACATGCAGGTTGCAGTAGCTTAACAAGATGATTTAAATGCCCCTTGGAAGAGACGTGCAAGTCGCAGTAGCTTAACAAGACGATTTAAATGCCCCTTGGAAGAGACGTGCTGGTCGCAGTAGGTTAAAAAGACGGTTTGAATGCCCCTTGGAAGAGACGTGCAGGTCGCAGTAGCTTAACAAGATGGTTTAAATGCCCCTTGGAAGAGCGGTGGAGGTCGCAGTAGCTTAACAAGACGGTTTAAATGCCCCTTGGAAGAGCGATGGAGGTCGCAGTAGCTTAACAAGACGTTTTAAATGCCCCTTGGAAGAGACGTGCAGTTTGCAGTAGCTTAAAATGACGGTTTAAATGCCCCTTGGTAGTGCGGTGAAGGTCGCAGTAGCCTAACAAGATGGTTTAAATGCCCCTTGGAAGAGAAGTGCAGGTCGCAGTAGCTTACCAAGACGATTTAAATGACCCTTGGAAGAGACGTGCAGGTCGCAGTAGCTTAAAAAGACGGTTTAAATGCCCCTTGGAAGAGCGGTGTAGGTCGCAGTAGCTTAACAAGACAGTTTAAATGCCCTTTGGAAGAGACATGCAGGTCGCAGCAGCTTAACAAGACAGTTTAAATGCCCCTTGGTAGAGACATGCAGGTCGCAGTAGCTTAACAAGACGGTTTAAATGCCCCATTGAAGAGACGTGCAGGTCGCAGTAGCTTAACAAGACGGTTTAAATGCCCCTTGGAAAAGTGGTGGAGGTTACAGTAGCTTAACAAGATGGTTTAAATGCCCCTTGGAAGAAACGTGCAAGTCGCAGTAGCTTAACAAGATGATTTAAATGCCCCTTGGAAGAGACGTGCAGGTAGCAGTAGCTTAACAAAACAGTTTAAATGCCCCTTGGAAGAGACGTGCAGGTCGCAGTAGCTTAACAAGACGGTTTAAATTTCCCTTGGAAGAGCGGTAGAGGTCGCAGAAGCTTAACAAGACAGTTTAAATGCCACTTGGAAGAGACGTGCAGGTCACAGGAGCCTAATAAGACGGTTTCAATGTCCCTTGGAAGAGAAGTGCAGGTCGCAGTAGCTTAACAAGACGGTTTAAATGCCCCTTGGAAGACACGTGCAGGTCGCAGTAGCTTAACAAGACGGTTTAAATGCCCATTGGAAGAGACGCGCAGGTCGCAATTGCTTAACAAGACAGTTTAAATGCCCCTTGCAAGAGACGTGCAGGTTGCAGTAGCTTAATAAGACGGCTTAAATGCCCCTTGGAAGAGACGTGCAGGTCGCAGTAGCTTAACAAGACGGTTCAAATGCCCCATAGAAGATGCTTGCAGGTCGCAGTAGCTTACCAAGACGGTTTAAATGCCCCTTGGAAAAGACGTGCAGGTCGCAGTAGCTTAACAAGATGGTTTAAATGCCCCTTGGAAGAGCCGTGCAGGTCGCAGTTGCTTAACAAGACGGTTTAAATGCCAATTGGAAAAGACGTGCAGGTCGCAGTAGCTTAACAAATGGTTTAAATGCCCCTTTGAAGAGCGGTGGAGGTCGAAGAAGCTTAACAAGACGGTTTAAATGCCCCTTGGAAAAGACGAGAAGGTCGAATTAGCTTAACAAGATGGTTTAAATGCCCCTTGGAAGAGACGTTCAGGTCTCAGAAGCTTAACAAGACATTTTAAATGCCCCTTGGAAGAGGCTTGCAGGTCGCAGTAGCTTAACAAGAAGGTTTAAATGACCCCTGGAAAAGCGGTGGAGGTCGCAGTATCTTAACAACACGGTTTTAATGCCCCTTGGAAGAGACGTGCAGGTCGCAGTAGCTTAACAAGACGGTTTAAATGCCCCTTTTTAGAGCGGTGGAGGTCGCAGAAGCTTAACAAGACAGTTTAAATGCCCCTTGGAAGAGACGTGCTGGTCACAGGAGCTTAATAAGACGGTTTAAATGTCCCTTGGAAGAGACGTGCAAGTCGCAGTAGCTTAACAAGATGGTTTAAATGCCCCTTGGAAGACACGTGCAGGTCGCAGTAGCTTAACAAGACAGCTTAAATGCCACTTGGAAGAGCGGTGGAGGTCGCAGTAGCTTAACAAGACAATTTAAATGCACGTTGGAAGAGACGTGCAGTTCGCAGTTTCTTAACAAGACGGTTTAAATGCCCCTTGGAAGAGACGTGCAGGTTGCAGTAGCTTAACAAGACGGTTTAAATGCCCCTTGAAAGAGACGTGCAGGTCGCAGTAGCTTAACAAGACGGTTTAAATGCCCCTTAGAAGAGGCTTGCAGGTCGCAGTAGCTTACCAAGATGGTTTAAATGCCCCTTGGAAAAGACGTGCAGGTCGCAGTAGCTTAACAAGATGGTTTAAATGCCCCTTGGAAGAGCGGTGCAGGTCGCAGTAGCTTAACAAGACGGTTTAAATGCCCCTGGTAAGATGCATGTAGGTCACAGTAGCTTAACAAGACAGTTTAAATGCCCCTTGGAAGAGACGTGTAGGTAGCAGTATCTTAACAAGACTGTTTAAATGCCCCTTGGAAGAGAGATGGAGGTCGCAGTAGCTTAACAAGACAGTTTAAATGCCCCTTGGAAGAGACGTGCAGGTCCCAGTAGCTTAATAAGATGGTTTAAATGCCCCTTGGAAGAGACGTGCAGGTCGCAGAAGCTTAACAAAAGGTTTTAAATGCAACTTAGAAAAGGCTTGCAGGTCGCAATAGCTTAACAAGATGGTTTAAATGCCCCTGGGAAGAGCGGTGGAGGTCGCAGTAGCTTAACAAGACGGTTTAAATGCCCCTTGGAAAAGACGTGCAGGTTGCAGTAGCTTAACAAGATGTTTTAAATGCCCCTTGGAAGAGACATGCAGGTCGTAGCAGTTTAACAAGACTGATTAAATGCCCCTTGGAAGAGACATGCAGATCGCAGTAGCTCAACAAGACGGTTTAAATGCCCCTTGGAAGAGACGTGTAGGTCGCAGTATCTTAACGAGACTGTTTAAATGCCCCTTGGAAAAGTGGTGGAGATTATAGTAGCTTAACAAGAGGGTTTAAATGCCCCTTGGAAGAGACGTGCAAGTCACAGTAGCTTAACAAGACGGTTTAAATGCCCCTTGGAAAAGACGAGAAGGTCGCATTAGCTTAACAAGATGGTTTAAATGCCCCTTCGAAGAGACGTTCAGGTCTCAGAAGCTTAACAAGACATTTTAAATGCCCCTTGGAAGAGGCCTGCAGGTCGCAGTTGCTTACCAAGAAGGTTTAAATGCCCCCTGGAAAAGCGGTGGAGGTCGCAGTATCTGAACAACACGGTTTTAATGCCCCTTGCAAGAGACGTGCAGGTCGCAGTAGCTTAACAAGACGGTTTAAATGGCCCTTTTTAGAGCGGTGGAGGTCGCAGAAGCTTAACAAGACAGTTTAAATGCCCCTTGGAAGAGACGTGCTGGTCACAGGAGCTTAATAAGACGGTTTAAATGTCCCTTGGAAGAGACGTGCAAGTCGCAGTAGCTTAACAAGATGGTTTAAATGCCCCTTGGAAGACACGTGCAGGTCGCAGTAGCTTAACAAGACAGTTTAAATGCCACTTGGAAGAGCGGTGGAGGTCGCAGTAGCTTAACAAGACAATTTAAATGCACGTTGGAAGAGACGTGCAGTTCGCAGTTTCTTAACAAGACGGTTTAAATGCCCCTTGGAAGAGACGTGCAGGTTGCAGTAGCTTAACAAGACGGTTTAAATGCCCCTTGAAAGAGACAAGCAGGTCGCAGTAGCTTAACAAGACGGTTTAAATGCCCCTTAGAAGAGGCTTGCAGGTCGCAGTAGCTTACCAAGATGGTTTAAATGCCCCTTGGAAAAGACGTGCAGGTCGCAGTAGCTTAACAAGATGGTTTAAATGCCCCTTGGAAGAGCGGTGGAGGTCGCAGTAGCTTAACAAGACGGTTTAAATGCCCCTGGTAAGAGACATGTAGGTCACAGTAGCTTAACAAGACGGTTTAAATGCCCCTTGGAAGAGACGTGTAGGTAGCAGTATCTTAACAAGACTGTTTAAATGCCCCTTGGAAGAGAAATGGAGGTCGCAGTAGCTTAACAAGACAGTTTAAATGCCCCTTGGAAGAGACGTGCAGGTCCCAGTAGCTTAATAAGATGGTTTAAATGCCCCTTGGAAGAGAGGTGCAGGTCGCAGAAGCTTAACAAAAGCGTTTAAATGCAACTTAGAAAAGGCTTGCAGGTCGCAATAGCTTAACAAGATGGTTTAAATGCCCCTGGGAAGAGTGGTGGAGGTCGCAGTAGCTTAACAAGACGGTTTAAATGCCCCTTGGAAAAGACGTGCAGGTTGCAGTAGCTTAACAAGATGTTTTAAATGCCCCTTGGAAGAGACATGCAGGTCGTAGCAGTTTAACAAGACTGATTAAATGCCCCTTGGAAGAGACATGCAGATCGCAGTAGCTCAACAAGACGGTTTAAATGCCCCTTGGAAGAGACGTGTAGGTCGCAGTATCTTAACAAGACTGTTTAAATGCCCCTTGGAAAAGTGGTGGAGATTACAGTAGCTTAAGAAGACGGTTTAAATGCCCCTTGGAAGACACGTGCAAGTCACAGTAGCTTAACAAGACAGTATAAATGCCCCTTGGAAGAGCGGTGGAGGTCGCAGTAGCTTAACAAGACGTTTTAAATGCCCCTTGAAAGAGACGTGCAGTTTGCAGTAGCTTAAAATGACGGTTTAAATGCCCCTTGGTAGTGCGGTGAAGGTCGCAGTAGCCTAACAAGATGGTTTAAATGCCCCTTGGAAGAGAAGTGCAGGTCGCAGTAGCTTACCAAGACGATTTAAATGACCCTTGGAAGAGACGTGCAGGTCGCAGTAGCTTAACAAGACGGTTTAAATGCCCCTTGGAAGAGCGGTGTAGGTCGCAGTAGCTTAACAAGACAGTTTAAATGCCCTTTGGAAGAGACATGCAGGTCGCAGCAGCTTAACAAGACAGTTTAAATGCCCCTTGGTAGAGACATGCAGGTCGCAGTAGCTTAACAAGACGGTTTAAATGCCCCATTGAAGAGACGTGCAGGTCGCAGTAGCTTAACAAGACGGTTTAAATGCCCCTTGGAAAAGTGTTGGAGGTTACAGTAGCTTAACAAGATGGTTTAAATGCCCCTTGGAAGAAACGTGCAAGTCGCAGTAGCTTAACAAGATGATTTAAATGCCCCTTGGAAGAGACGTGCAGGTAGCAGTAGCTTAACAAGACAGTTTAAATGCCCCTTGGAAGAGACGTGCAGGTCGCAGTAGCTTAACAAGACGGTTTAAATTCCCCTTGGAAGAGCGGTAGAGGTCGCAGAAGCTTAACAAGACAGTTTAAATGCCACTTGGAAGAGACGTGCAGGTCACAGGAGCTTAATAAGACGGTTTCAATGTCCCTTGGAAGAGAAGTGCAGGTCGCAGTAGCTTAACAAGACGGTTTAAATGCCCCTTGGAAGACACGTGCAGGTCGCAGTAGCTTAACAAGACGGTTTAAATGCCCATTGGAAGAGACGCGCAGGTCGCAATTGCTTAACAAGACAGTTTAAATGCCCCTTGCAAGAGACGTGCAGGTTGCAGTAGCTTAATAAGACGGCTTAAATGCCCCTTGGAAGAGACGTGCAGGTCGCAGTAGCTTAACAAGACGGTTTAAATGCCCCTTAGAAGACGCTTGCAGGTCGCAGTAGCTTACCAAGACGGTTTAAATGCCCCTTGGAAAAGACGTGCAGGTCGCAGTAGCTTAACAAGATGGTTTAAATGCCCCTTGGAAGAGCGGTGGAGGTCGCAGTAGCTTAACAAGACGGTTTAAATGTCCCTTGGAAAAGACGTGAAGGTCGCATTAGCTTAACAAGATGGTTTAAATGCCCCTTGGAAGAGGATTCCAGGTCGCAGTAGCTTACCAAGATGGTTTAAATGGCCCTTGGAAGAGCGGTGGAGGTCGCAGTAGCTTAACAATACGGTTTAAATGCCCCTTGGAAGAGACATGCAGGTCACAGTAGCTTAACAAGACGGTTTAAATGCCCCTTGGAAGAGACATGCAGGTCACAATAGCATAACAAGACGGTTTAAATGCCTCTTTGAAGAGACGTGCAGGTCGCAGTAGCTTAACAAGACTGTTTAAATGCCCCTTGGAAGAGACGTGCAGGTCGCAGTAGCTTAACAAGACGGTTGAAATGCTGATTGGAAAATCGGTGGAGGTCGCAGTAGCTTAACAAGACAGTTTAAATGCCCCTTGGAAGAGACGTGCAGGACGCAGTAGCTTAATAAGACGGTTTAAATGCCCCTTGAAAGAGACGTGCAGGTCGCAGTAGCTTAACAAGACGGTTTAAATGCCCCTTGCAAGACACGTGCAGGTCGCAGAAGCTTAACAAAAGGGTTTAAATGCCCCTTAGAAAAGGCTTGCAGGTCGCAGTAGCTTTCCAAGATGGTTTAATTGCCCCTTGGAAGAGACGTGCAGGTCGCAGTCGCTTAACAAGATGGTTTAAATGCCCCTTGGAAGATCGGTGGAGGTTGCAGTAGCTTAACAAGACGGTTTAAATGCCCCTTGGAAAAGATCCGCAGGTTGCAGTAGCTTAACAAGAAGTTTTAAATGCCCCTTGGAAAAGACGTGCAGGTCTCAGTAGCTTAACAAGACTGTATAAATTCCCCTTGGAAGAGGCTTGCAGGTCGCAGTAGATTACCAAGACGGTTTAAACGGCCCTTGGAAGAGACGTGTAGGTCGCAGTAGCTTAACAAGACGGTTTAAATGCCCCTTGGAAGAGCGGTAGAGGTCGCAGTAGCTTATCAAGATGGTTTAAATGCCCCTTGGAAGAGACATGCAGGTTGCAGCTGCTTAACAAGCCTGATTAAATGCCCCTTGGAAGAGACGTGCAGGTCGCAGTAGCTTAACAAGACAGTTTAAATGCCCCTTGGTAGAGACATACAGATCGCAGTAGCTTAACAAGACGGTTTAAATGCCCCTTGGAAGAGACGTGCAGGTCGCAGTAGTTTAACAAGACAGTTTAAATGCCCCTTAGAAAAGTGGTGGAGGTTACAGTAGCTTAACAAGATGGTTTAAATGCCCCTTGGAAGAGATGTGCAGGACGCAGTAGCTTAACAAGACGGTTTAAATTCCCCTTGGAAGAGACGTGCAGGTCGCAGTAGCTTAACAAGACGGTTTAAATGCCCCTTGGAAGAGCGGTGGAGGTCGCAGTAGCTTAACAAGATGTTTTATATGCCCCTTGGAAGAGACGTGCAGGTCGCAGTAGCTTAACAAGACTGTTTAAATGCCCCTTGGAAGAGACGTGCAGGTCGCAGTAGCTTAACAAGACTGTTTAAATGCCCCTTGGAAGAGATGTGCAGGTCGCAGTAGCTTAACAAGACGGTTTAATTGCCCCTTGGAAGAGACGTGCAGGTTGCAGAAGCTTAACAAGATGGTTTAAATGCAACTGCGACTTGCACATCTTTTCCAAGGGGCATTTAAACCGTCTTGTTAAGCTACTGTAACCTCCACCACTTTTCCAAGGGGCATTTAAACCATCTTGATAAGCTACTGCGACCTGCACGTCTCTTCCAAGGGGCATTTAAACCGTCTTGTTAAGCTACGGCGACCTGCAAGCCTCTTCCAAGTTGCATCTAAACTGTCTTGTTAAGCTACTGCGACCTCCACCGCTCTTCCAAGTGGCATTTAAATTGTCTTTTTAAGCTACTGCGACCTTAACGTCTCTTCCAAGGGGCATTTAAACTGTTTTGTTAAGCTACTGCCACCTGCACATCTCTTCTAAGGGGCATTTAAACCATCTTGTTAAGCTACTGCGACCTGCACGTCTCTTCCAAGGGGCATTTAAACCGTCTTGTTAAGCTACTGCAAGCTGCACGTCTCTTCCAAGGGGCATTTAAACTGTCTTGTTAAGCTACTGCGACCTCCACCGCTCTTCCAATGGGCATGTAAACCTTCTTGTTAAGCTACTGCGTCTTGCACGTCTCTTCCAAGGGGCATTTAATCCATCTTGCTAATCTACGGGGACCTCCATCGATTTTCCAAGGGGCATTTAAACCGTCTTGTTTAGCTGCTGCGACTTGCACGTCTCTACCAAGGGGCATTTAATCAGTCTTGATAAGCTACTACGACCTCCACCACTCGGTTTAAATGCCCCTTGGAAGAGACGTGCAGGTTGCAGTAGCTTAACAAGACGGTTTAAATGCCCCTTGGAAGAGACGTGCAGGTCGCATTAGCCTAACAAGACGGTTTAAATGCCACTTGGAGGAGTGCAGGTCGCAGTAGCTTAACAAGACAGTTTAAATGCCCATGCAGGTCGCAGTTGCTTAAGAAGACGGTTTAAATGCCCCTTGGAAAAGACGTGCAGGTCGCAGTAGCTTAACAAGATGGTTAAAATGCCCCTAGGAAGAGCGGTGGAGGTCGCAGTAGCTTACCAAGACAGTTTAAATGCCCCTTGCAAGAGACGTGCAGGTCGCAGAAGCTAAACAAAAGGGTTTAAATGCCCCTTAGAAAAGGCTTGCAGGTCGCAGGAGCTTACCAAGACGGTTTAAATGCCCCTTGGAAGAGACGTGCAGGTTGCAGTAGCTTAACAAGATGGTTTAAATGCGCCTTGGAAGAGCGGTGGAGGTCGCAGTAGCTTAACAAGACGGTTTAAATGCCCCTTGGAAAAGACGTACAGTTTGCAGTTGCTTAACAAGATGTTTTAAATGCCCCTTGCAAGAGACATGCAGGTAGTAGCAGCTTAACAAGACTGATTAAGTGCCCCTTGGAAGAGACGTGCAGGTCGCAGTAGCTTAACAAGACGGTCTAAATGTCCCTTGGAACAGACGTGCAGGTCGCAGTAGCTTAACAAGACTGTTTAAATGCCCCTTGGAAAAGTGATGGAAATTACAGTAGCTTAGCAAGAGGGTTTAAATGCCCCTTGGAAGAGACGTGCAAGTCGCAGTAGCTTAACAAGATGGTTTAAATGCCCCTTGGAAGAAACGTGTAGGTCACAGTAGCTTAACAAGATGGTTTAAATGCCCCTTGGAAGAGCGGTGGAGGTCGCAGTAGCTTAACAAGACAGTTTAAATGCCCCTTGGAAGAGATGTGCAGGTCGCAGTAGCTTAACAAGACTGTTTAAATGCCCCTTGGAAGAGACGTGCAGGTCGCAGTAGCTTAATAAGACGGTTTAAATGCCCCTTGGAAGAGAGGTGGTGGTCGCAGTAGCATAACAAGACGGTTTAAATGCCCCTTGGAATAGACATGCAGGTCGCAGTAGCTTAACAAGACGATTTAAATGCCCCTTGCAAGAGACGTGCAGGTCGCAGAGGCTTAACAAAAGAGTTTAAGTGCCCCTTAGAAAAGGCTTGCAGGTCGTAGTAGCTTACCAAGACGGTTTAAATGTCTCTTGGAAGAGACATGCAGGTAGCAGTAGCTTAACAAGATGGTTTAAATGCCCCTTGGAAGAGCGGAGGAGGTCGCAGTAGCTTAACAAGACGGTTTAAATGCCCCTTGGAAAAGACGTGCAGGTTGCAGTAGCTTAACAAGATGTTTTAAATGCCCCTTGGAAGAGACATGCAGGTCGCAGTAGCTTAACAAGACGGTATAAATGCCCCTTGGAAGAGGCTTGCAGGTCGCAGAAGCTTACCAAGACGGTTTAAATGGCACTTGGAAGAGACGTGCAGGTAACAGTAGCTTAACAAGACGGTTTAAATGCCACTTGGAGGAGCGTTCGAGGTTGCAGTACCTTAACAAGACGGATTATATGCCCCTTGGAAGAGACATGCAGGTCGTAGCAGCTTAACAAGACTGTTTAAATGCCCCTTGGAAAAGTGGTGGAGATTACAGTAGCTTAACAAGACGGTTTAAATGTCCCTTGGAAGAGATGTGCAGGTCGCAGTAGCTTAACAAGAAGGTTTAAATGACCCTTGGAAGAGACGTGCAGGTCGCAGTAGCTAAACAAGACGGTTTAAATGCCCCTTGGAAGAGACGTGCAGGTCGCAGTTGCTTAACAAGATGGTTTAAATGCCCCTTGGAAAAGACGTGCAGGTTGCAGTAGCTTAACAAGATGTTTTAAATGCCCCTTGGAAGAGACGTGCAGGTCGCAGTAGCTTAACAAGACGGTATAAATGCCCCTTGGAAGAGGCTTGCAGGTTGCAGTAGCTTACCAAGACGGTTTAAATGGCCCTTGGAAGAGACGTGCAGGTAACAGTAGCTTAACAAGACGGTTTAAATGCCACTAGGAGGAGCGTTGGATGTCGCAGTACCTTAACAAGACGGATTATATGTCCCTTGGAAGACTCATGCAGGTCGTAGCAGCTTAACAAGACTGTTTAAATGCCGCTTGGAAGAGACGTGCATGTCGCAGTAGCTTAACAAGAATGTTTAAATGCCCCTTGGAAAAGTGGTGGAGACTACAGTAGCTTAACCAAACGGTTTAAATGTCCCTTGGAAGAGACGTGCAGGTCGCAGTAGCTTAACAAGACGGTTTAAATGCCCCTTGGAAGAGACGTGCAGGTCGCAGTTGCTTAACAAGACGGTTTAAATGTGCCTTGGAAAAGACGTGCAGGTTGCAGTAGCTTAACAAATGGTTTAAATGCCCCTTGGAAGAGCGGTGGAGGTCGCAGTAGCTCACCAAGACGATTTAAATGACCCTTGGAAGAGACGTGCAGGTCGCAGTAGCTTAACAAGAGGGTTTAAATGCCCCTTGGAAGAGCGGTGTAGGTCGCAGTAGCTTAACAAGTCAGTTTAAATGCCCTTTGGAAGAGACGTGCAGGTCGCAGCAGCTTAACAAGACTGTTTAAATGCCGCTTGGAAGAGACGTGCAGGTCGCAGTAGCTTAACAAGACAGTTTAAATGCCCCTTGGAAGAGACGTGCAGGTCGCAGTTGCTTAACAAGACGGTTTAAATGCCCCTTGCAAGAGACGTGCAGGTCGCAGTAGCTTAACAAATGGTTTAAATGCCCCTTTGAAGAGCGGTGGAGGTCGCAGTAGCTTAACAAGACGGTTTAAATGCCCCTTGGAAAAGACATGCAGGTTGCAGTAGCTTAACAAGATGTTTTAAATGCCCCTTGGAAGAGACGTGCAGGTCGCAGTAGCTTAACAAGACGGTATAAATGCCCCTTGGAAGAGGCTTGCAGGTCGCAGTAGCTTTCCAATACGGTTTAAATGGCCCTTGGAAGAGAAGTGCAGGTAACAGTAGCTTAACAAGAAGGTTTAAATGCCACTTGGAGGAGCGGTGGAGGTCGCAGTACCTTAACAAGACGGTTTATATGTCCCTTGGAAGAGACATGCAGGTCGTAGCAGCTTAACAAGACTGTTTAAAGGCCCCTTGGAAGAGACGTGCAGGTCGCAGTAGCTTAACAAGACGGTTTAAATGCCACTTGGAGGAGCGGTGGAGGTCGCAGTACCTTAACAAGACGGTTTATATGCCCCTTGGAAGAGACATGCAGGTCGTAGCAGCTTAACAAGACTGTTTAAATGCCCCTTGGAAAAGACGTGCATGTCGCAGTAGCTTAAAAAGAATGTTTAAATGCCCCTTGGAAAAGTGGTGGAGATTACAGTAGCTTAACAAGACGGTTTAAATGTCCCTTGGAAGAGACGTGCAGGTCGCAGTAGCTTAACAAGACGGTTTTAATGCCCTTTGGAAGAGACGTGCAGGTCGCAGTAGCTTAACAAGACGGTTTAAATGCCCCTTGGAAGAGACGTGCAGGTCGCAGTTGCTTAACAAGACTGTTTAAATGCCCCTTGGAAAAGACGTGCAGGTTGCAGTAGCTTAACAAATGGTTTAAATGCCCCTTTGAAGAGCGGTGGAGGTCGCATTAGGTTAACAAGACAGTTTAAATGCCCCTTGGAAGAGCGGAGGAGGTCGCAGTAGCTTAACAAGACAGTTTAAATGCCCCTTGGAAGAGACGTGCAGGTCGCAGTATCTTAACAAAACGGTTTAAATGCCCCTTGGAAGAGACGTGCAGGTTGCAGTAGCTTAAAAAGACGGTTTAAATGCCCCTTGGAAAAGTGGTGGAGATTACAGTAACTTAACAAGACGGTTTAAATGTCCCTTGGAAGAGACGTGCAGGTCGCAGTAGCTTAACAAAACGATTTAAATGCCCCGTGGAAGAGAAGTGCAGGTCGCAGTAGCTTACCAAGACGATCTAAATGCCCCTTGGAATTGACGTGCAAGTCGCAGTAGATTAACAAGACGGTTTAAATGCCCCTTGGAAGAGCGGAATAGGTCGCAGTAGTTTAACAAGACAGTTTAAATGCCCTTTGGAAGAGACATGCAGGTCACAGCAGCTTAACAAGACTGTTGAAATGCCGCTTGGAAGAGACGTGCAGGTCGCAGTAGCTTAACAAGATGGTTTAAATGCCCCTTGGTAGAGACACGCAGGTCGCAGGAGCTTAACAAGACGTTTTAAATGCCCCATTGAAGAGACGTGCAGGTCGCAGTAGCTTAACAAGACGGTTTAAATGCCCCTTGGAAAAGTGGTGGATGTTACAGTAGCTTAACAAGATGGTTTAAATGCCCCTTGGAAGAGACGTGCAAGTCGCAGTAGCTTAGCAAGACGATTTAAATGCCCTTTGGAAGAGACGTGCAGGTCACAGTAGCTTAACAAGACGGTTTAAATGCCCCTTGGAAGAGACGTGTAGGTCGCAGTAACTTAACAAGACGGTTTAAATGCCCCTTGGCTGAGCGGTGGAGGTCGCAGGAGCTTAACAAGACAGTTTAAATGCCCCTTGGAAGAGACGTGCAGGTCACAGGACCTTAATGAGATGGTTTAAATGTCACTTGGAAGAGACGTGCAGGTCGCAGTAGCTTAACAAGACGGTTTAAATGCCCCTTGGAAGAGACGTGCAGGTCGCAGTAGCTTAACAAGACGGTTTAAATGCCCCTTGGAAGAGACGTGCAGGTCGCAGTTGCTTAACAAGACGGTTTAAATGCCCCTTGGAAAAGACGTGCAGGTCGCAGTAGCTTAACAAACGGTTGAAATGCCCCTTGCAAGAGACGTGCAGGTCGCAGAAGCTTAACAAGACGGTTTAAATGCCCCTTTGAAGAGCGGTGGAGGTCGCAGTAGCTTAACAAGACGGTTTAAATGCCCCTTGCAAGAGATGTGCAGGTCGCAGTAGCTTAACAAGACGGTTTAAATGCCCCTTGGAAAAGACGTGAAGGTCGCATTAGCTTAACAAGATGGTTTAAATGCCCCTTGGAAGAGACGTGCAGGTCGCAGAATCTTACCAAGACATTTTAAATGCCCCTTGGAAGAGGCTTGCTGGTCGCAGTAGCTTACCAAGAAGGTTTAAATATCCCTTGAAAGAGACGTGCAGGTCGCAGTAGCTTAACAAGACGGTTTAAATGCCCCTCGGAAGAGCGGTGTACGTCGCAGTAGCTTAACAAGACAGTTTAAATGCCCTTTGGAAGAGACATGCAGGTCCCAGCAGCTTAACAAGACGGTTTAAATGCCCCTTGGAAGAGCGGTGTAGGTCGCAGTAGCTTAACAAGACTGTTTAAATGCCCCTTGGAAGAGACGTGCAGGTCGCAGTAGCTTAACAAGGCAGTTCAAATGCCCCTTGGAAAAGACGTGAAGGTCGCATTAGCTTAACAAGATGGTTTAAGTGCCCCTTGGAAGAGACGTGCAGGTCGCAGAAGCTTAACAAGACATTTTAAATGCCCCTTGGAAGAGGCTTGCTGGTCGCAGTAGCTTACCAAGAAGGTTTAAATGCCCCTTGGAAGAGCGGTGGAGGTCGCAGTAGCTTATCAAGATGGTTTAAATGCCCCTTGGAAGAGAAGTGCAGGTCGCAGTAGCTTACCAAGACGATTTAAATGCCCCTTGGAAGAGACGTGCAAGACGAAGTAGCTTAACAAGACGGTTTAAATGCCCCTTGGAAGAGCGGAGTAGGTCGCAATAGCTTAACAAGACAGTTTAAATGCCCTTTGGAAGAGACATGCAGGTCACAGCAGCTTAACAAGACTGTTTAAATGCCGCTTGGAAGAGACGTGCAGGTCGCAGTAGCTTAACAAGACGGTTTAAATGCCCCATTGAAGAGACGTGCAGGTCGCAGTAGCTTAACAAGACGGTTTAAATGCCCCTTGGAAGAGCGGGGTAGGTCGCAGCAGCTTAACAAGACTGTTTAAATTCCCCTTGGAAGAGACGTGGAGGTCGCAGTAGCTTAACAAGACGGTTTAAATGCCCCTTTGTAGAGACATGCAGGTCGCAGTAGATTAACAAGACGGTTTAAATGCCCCATTGAAGAGACTTGCAGGTCGCAGTAGCTTAACAAGACGGTTTAAATGCCCCTTGGAAAAGTGGTGGAGGTTACAGTAGTTTAACAAGACAGTATAAATGCCCCTTGGAAGAGACGTGCAAGTCGCAGTAGCTTAAAAAGACGGTTTAAATGCCCCTTGGAAGAGACGTGCAGGTCACAGGAGCTTAATAAAACGGTTTAAATGTCCCTTGGAAGAGACGTGCAGGTCGCAGTAGCTTAACAAAACGGTTTAAATGCCCCTTGGAAGAGAGATGCAGGTCGCAGTAGCTTAACAAGATGGTTTAAATGCCCCTTGGTAGAGAGGTGCAGGTCGCAGTAACTTAACAAGACGTTTTAAATGCCCCTTGGAAAAGACGTGCAGGTTGCAGCAGCTTAACAAGATGTTTTAAATGCCCCTTGGAAGAGACATGCAGGTCATAGCAGCTTAACAAGACTGTTTAGATGCCCCTTGGAAAAATGGTGGAGATTACAGTAGCTTAACAAGACGGTTTAAATGCCCCTTGGAAAAGACGTGCAGGTTGCAGCAGCTTAACAAGATGTTTTAAATGCCCCTTGGAAGAGACGTGCAGGTCGCAGTACCTTAACAAGACGGTATAAATGCCCCTTGGAAGAGGCTTGCAGGTCGCAGTAGCTTACCAAGACGGTTTAAATGGCCCTTGGAAGAGACGTGCAGGTGGCAGTAGCTTAACAAGACGGTTTAAATGCCTCTTGGAAGAGCGGTGGAGGTCGGAGCAGCTTAACAAGACGGTTTAAATGCCCCTTGGAAGAGCGGTGGAGGTCGGAGTAGCTTTACAAGACGGTTTAAATGCCCCTTGGAAGAGACATGCAGGTCGTAGCAGCTTGACAAGACGGTTTAAATGCCCCTTGGAAGAGACATGCAGGTCGTAGCAGCTTGACAAGACTGTTTAAATGCCCCTTGGAAGAGACGTGCTGGTCGCAGTAGCTTAACAAGACTGTTTAAATGCCCCTTGGAAAAGTGGTGGAGATAACAGTAGCTTAACAAGACGGTTTAAATGCCCCTTGGAAGAGACGTGCAAGTCGCAGTAGCTTAACAAGATGGTTTAAATGCCCCTTGGAAGAGACGTGCAGTTCGCAGTATCTTAACAAGACGGTTTATATGCCACTTGGAATAAACGTGCAGGTTGCAGTAGCTTAACAAGAACGTTTAAATGCCCCTTGGAAGAGCGGTGGAGGTCGCAGTAGCTTAACAAAAGGGTTTAAATGCCCCTTGGAAGAGACGTGCAGGTTGCAGTAGCTTAAAAAGACGGTTTAAATGCCCCTTGGTAGAGCGGTGGAGGTCGCAGTGGCTTAACAAGATGGTTTAAATGCCCCTTGGAAGAGAAGTGCAGGTCGCAGTATCTTACCAAGACGATTTAACTGCCCCTTGGAAGAGACGTGCAAGTCGCAGTAGCTTAACAAGATGGTTTAAATGCCCCTTGGAAGAGACGTGCAGGTCGCAGTAGCTTAACAAGACGGTTCATATGCCACTTGGAATAAACGTGCAGTTGGCAGTAGCTTAACAAGACCGTTTAAATTCCCCTTGGAAGAGCGGAGGAGGTCGCAGTAGCTTTACAAGACGGTTTAAATGCCCCTTGGAAGAGCGGAGTAGGTCGCAGTAGCTTAACAAGACAGTTTAAATGCCCTTTGGAAGAGACATGCAGGTCGCATTAGCTTAACAAGACGGTTTAAATGCCCCATTTAAGAGACGTGCAGGTCGCAGTATCTTACCAAGACGATTTAACTGCCCCTTGGAAGATACATGCAAGTCGCAGTAGCTTAACAAGATGGTTTAAATGCCCCTTGAAGAGACTTGCAAGTCGCAGTAGCTTAGCAAGACGATTTAAATGCCCTTTGGAAGAGACGAGCAGGTCGCAGTAGCTTAACAAGATGTTTTAAATGCCCCTTGGAAGAGCGGTGGAGGTCACAGAAGCTTAAAAAGACAGTTTAAATGCCCCTTGGAAGAGACGTGCAGGTCACAGGAGCTTAATGAGATGGTTTAAATGTCCCTTGGAAGAGACGTGCAGGTTGCAGTAGCTTAACAAGACGGTTTAAATGCCCCTTGGAAGAGACGTGCAGGTCGCAGTAGCTTAACAAGCCGGTTTAAATGCCCCTTGGAAGAGACGTGCAGGTCGCAGTTGCTTAACAAGACGGTTTAAATGCCACTTGGAAAAGACGTGCAGGTCGCAGTAGCTTAACAAATGGTTTAAATGCCCCTTTGAAGAGCGGTGGAAGTCCAAGTAGCTTAACAAGACGGTTTAAATGCCCCTTGGAAAAGACGAGAAGGTCGCATTAGCTTAACAAGATGGTTTAAATGCCCCTTGGAAGAGACGTCCAGGTCGCAGAAGCTTAACAAGACATTTTAAATGCCCCTTGGAAGAGGCTTGCAGGTCGCAGTAGCTTACTAAGAAGGTTTAAATGCCCCTTGGAAAAGCGGTGGAGGTTGCAGTAGCTTAACAACACGGTTTTAATGCAACTTGGAAGAGACGTGCAGTTCGCAGTAGCTTAACAAGACGGTTTAAATGCCCATTTTTAGAGCGGTGGAGGTCGCAGAAGCTTAACAAGACAGTTTAAATGTCCCTTGGAAGAGACGTGCAAGTCGCAGTAGCTTAACAAGATGGTTTAAATGCCCCTTGGAAGAGCGGTGGAGGTTGCAGTAGCTTAACAAGACGGTTTAAATGCCCCTGGTAAGAGACATGCAGTTCGCAGTAGCTTAACAAGACGGTTTAAATGCCCATTTTTAGAGCGGTGGAGGTCGCAAAAGCTTAACAAGACAGTTTAAATGTCCCTTGGAAAAGACGTGCAAGTCGCAGTAGCTTAACAAGATGGTTTAAATGCCCCTTGGAAGACACGTGCAGGTCGCAGTTGCTTAACAAAACGGTTTGAATGCCCCTTGGAAGAGACGTGCAGGTCGCAGTAGCTTAACAAGATGGTTTACATGCCCCTTGGAAGAGCGGTGGAGGTCGCAGTAGCTTAACAAGACGGTTTAAATGCCCCTTGGAAGAGCGGTGGACGTCGCAGTAGCTTAACAAGACGGTTTAAATGCCCCTTGGAAGACACGTGCAGGTTGCAGTAGCTTAAAAAGACGTTTTAAATGCCCCTTGGTAGAGCGGTGGAGGTCGCAGCAGCCTAACAAGATGGTTTAAATGCCCCTTGGAAGAGAAGTGCAGGTCGCAGTAGCTTACCAAGAAGATTTAAATGACCCTTGGAAGAGACGTGCAGGTCGCAGTAGCTTAACAAGACGGTTTAAATGCCCCTTGGAAGAGCCGTGTAGGTCGCAGTAGCTTAACAAGACAGTTTAAATGCCCTTTGGAAGAGACATGCAGGTCGCAGCAGCTTAACAAGACAGTTTAAATGCCCCTTGGTAGAGACATGCAGGTCGCAGTAGCTTAACAAGAGGATTTATATGCCCCTTGGAAGAGACATGCAGGTCGCAGTAGCTTAACAAGACGGTTTATATGCCCCTTGGAAGAGCGGTGTAGGTCGCAGAAGCTTAACAAGACATTTTAAATGCCCTTTGGAAGAGACGTGCAAGTCGCAGTAGCTTAACAAGACGATTTAAATGCCCCTTGGAAGAGACGTGCTGGTCGCAGTAGCTTAACAAAACGGTTTGAATGGCCTCTGGAAGAGACGTGCAGGTCGCAGTAGCTTAACAAGATGGTTTACATGCCCCTTGGAAGAGCGGTGGAGGTCGCAGTAGCTTAACAAGACGGTTTAAATGCCCCTTGGAAGAGCGGTGGAGGTCGCAGTAGCTTAACAAGACAGTTTAAATGCCCTTGGGAAGAGACGTGCAAGTCGCAGTAGCTTAACAAGACGATTTAAATGCCCCATGGAAGAGACGTGCTGGTCGCAGTAGCTTAACAAAACGGTTTGAATGCCCCTTGGAAGAGACGTGCAGGTCGCAGTAGCTTAACAAGACGGTTTAAATGCCCCTTGGAAGAGCGGTGGAGGTCGCAGTAGCTTAACAAGACGGTTTAAATGCCCCTTGGAAGAGACGTGCAGGTTGCAGTAGCTTAAAAAGACGGTTTAAATGCCCCGTGGTAGAGCGGTGGAGGTCGCAGCAGCCTAACAAGATGGTTTAAATGCCCCTTGGAAGAGAAGTGCAGGTCGCAGTAGCTTACCAAGACGATTTAAATGACCCTTGGAAGAGACGTGCAGGTCGCAGTAGCTTAACAAGACGGTTTAAATGCCCCTTGGAAGAGCGGAGTAGGTCGCAGTAGCTTAACAAGACAGTTTAAATGCCCTTTGGAAGAGACATGCAGGTCGCAGCAGCTTAACAAGACAGTTTAAATGCCCCTTGGTAGAGACATGCAGGTCGCAGTAGCTTAACAAGACGGTTTAAATGCCCCATTGAAGAGACGTGCTGGTCGCAGTAGCTTAACAAGACGGTTTAAATGCCCCTTGGAAGAGACGTGCAGGTCGCAGTAGCTTAACCAGACTGTTTAAATTCCCCTTGGAAGAGCGGTGGAGGTCGCCGAAGCTTAAAAAGACAGTTTAAATGCCAATTGGAAGAGACGTGCAGGTCACAGGAGCTTAATAAGACGTTTTCCATGTCCCTTGGAAGAGAAGTGCAGGTCGCAGTAGCTTAACAAGAAGGTTTAAATGCCCCTTGGAAGAAACGTGCAGTTCGCAGAAGCTTAACAAGACGGTTTAAATGCCCATTGGAAGAGACGTGCAGGTCGCAGTTGCTTAACAAGACAGTTTAAATGCCCCTTGCAAGAGACGTGCAGGTTGCAGTAGCTTAATAAGACGGCTTAAATGCCCCTTGGAAGAGACGTGCAGGTCGCAGTAGCTTAACAAGACGGTTTAAATGCCCCTTGGAAGAGACGTGCAGGTCGCAGTAGCTTAACAAGACGGTTTAAATGCCCCTTAGAAGACGCTTGCAGGTCGCAGTAGCTTACCAAGACGGTTTAAGTGCCCCTTGGAAAAGACGTGCTGGTCGCAGTAGCTTAACAAGATGGTTTAAATGCCCCTTGGAAGAGCGGTGGAGGTCGCAGTAGCTTAACAAGACGGTTTAAATGTCCCTTGGAAAAGACGTGAAGGTCGCATTAGCTTAACAAGATGGTTTAAATGCCCCTTGGAAGAGGATTGCAGGTCGCAGTAGCTTACCAAGATGGTTTAAATGGCCCTTGGAAGAGACGTGCAGGTCGCAGTAGCTTAACAAGATGGTTTAAATGCCCCTTGGAAAAGCGGTGGAGGTCGCAGTAGCTTAACAATACGGTTTAAATGCCCCTTGGAAGAGACATGCAGGTCACAGTAGCTTAACAAGACGGTTTAAATGCCCCTTGGAAGAGACATGCAGGTCACAATAGCATAACAAGACGGTTTAAATGCCTCTTGGAAGAGACGTGCAGGTCGCAGTAGCTTAACAAGACTGTTTAAATGCCCCTTGGAAGAGACGTGCAGGTCGCAGTATCTTAACAAGACGGTTGAAATGCCCCTTGGAAAATCGGTGGAGGTCGCAGTAGCTTAACAAGACAGTTTAAATGCCCTTTGGAAGAGACGTGCAGGACGCAGTAGCTTAATAAGACGGTTTAAATGCCCATTGAAAGAGACGTGCAGGTCGCAGTAGCTTAACAAGACGGTTTAAATGCCCCTTGCAAGACACGTGCAGGTCGCAGAAGCTTAACAAAAGGGTTTAAATGCCCCTTAGAAAAGGCTTGCAGGTCGCAGTAGCTTAGCAAGACTGTTTAAATGACCCTTGAAGAGACGTGCAGGTCGCAGTAGCTTAACAAAGAAGGATTAAATGCCCCTTGGTAGAGACATGCAGGTCGCAGTAGCTTAACAAAATGGTTTAAATGCCCCATGGAAGAGAAGTGCAGGTCGCAGTAGCTTAACAAGATGGTTTAAATGCCCCTTGGAAAAGTGGTGGAGGTTACAGTAGCTTAACAAGACAGTTTAACTGCCCCTTGGAAGAGACGTGCAAGTCGTAGTAGCTTAAGAAGACGGTTTAAATGCCCATTGGAAGAGACGCGCAGGTCGCAGTAGCTTAAAAAGATGGTTTAAATGCCCCTTGGAAGAGACATGCAGGTTGCAGCAGCTTAAAAAGACTGTTTAAATGCCCCTTGGAAGAGACGTGCAAGTCGCAGTAGCTTAAAAAGACGGTTTAAATGAGCCTTGGAAGAGAGGTGCAGGTCGCAGTAGCTTAACGAGACGATTTAAATGCCCCTTGGAAGAGACGTGCAGGTCGCAGTGGCTTAACAAGAGAGTTTAAATGCCCCTTGGAAGAGATGTGCAAGTCGCAGTAGCTTAAAAAGACGGATTAAATGCCCCTTGGAAGAGACGTGCAGGTCGCAGTAGCTTAACAAGACGGTTTAAATGCCCCTTGGAAGAGACGTGCAAGTCGCAGTAGCTTAAAAAGACGGTTTAAATGAGACTTGGAAGAGAGGTGCAGGTCACAGTAGCTTAACAAGACGATTTAAATGCCCCTTGGAAGAGACGTGCAGGTCGCAGTAGCTTAACAAGACGGTCTAAATGCCCCTTGGAAGAGCGGTGGAGGTCGTAGTAGTTTATCAAGGCTGATTAAATGCCACTTGGTAGAGACGTGCAGGTCGCATCAGCTTAACAAAACGGTTTAAATGTACCTTGGAAGAGACGTGCAAGTCGCAGTAGCTTAACAAGACTGTTTAAATGCCCCTTGGAAAATCGGTGGAGGTCGCAGTAGATTAACAAGATGGATTAAATGCCCCTTGGAAGAGACGTGCAAGTCACAGTAGCTTAACAACACGGTTTACATGCCCCTTAGAAGAGCGGTGGAGGTCGCAGTAGCTTAACAAGATGGTTTAAATGCCCCTTGGAAGAGACGTGCAGGTCGCAGTAGCTTAACTACACGGTTTACATGCCCCTTGGATGAGCGGTGGAGGTCACAGCAGCCTAACAAGATGGTTTAAATGCCCCTTCGAAGAGAAGTGCAGGTCGCAGTAGCTTAACAAGACGGTTTAAATGCCCCTTGGAAGACACGTGCAGTTCGCAGAAGCTTAACGAGACGGTTTAAATGCCCATTGGAAGAGACGTGCAGGTCGCAGTTGCTTAACAAGACAGTTTAAATGCCCCTTGCAAGAGACGTGCAGGTTGCAGTAGCTTAATAAGACGGCTTAAATGCCCCTTGGAAGAGACGTGCAGGTCGCAGTAGCTTAACAAGATGGTTTAAATGCCCCTTGGAAGAGACGTGCAGGTCGCAGTAGCTTAACAAGACGGTTTAAATGCCCCTTAGAAGACGCTTGCAGGTCACAGTAGCTTACCAAGACGGTTTAAGTGCCCCTTGGAAAAGACGTGCTGGTCGCAGTAGCTTAACAAGATGGTTTAAATGCCCCTTGGAAGAGCGGTGGAAGTCGCATAGCTTAACAAGACTGTTTAAATGTCCCTTGGAAAAGACGTGAAGGTCGCATTAGCTTAACAAGATGGTTTAAATGCCCCTTGGAAGAGGATTGCAGGTCGCAGGAGCTTACCAAGATGGTTTAAATGGCCCTTGGAAGAGACGTGCAGGTCGCAGTAGCTTAACAAGATGGTTTAAATGCCCCTTGGAAAAGCGGTGGAGGTCGCAGTAGCTTAACAATACGGTTTAAATGCCCCTTGGAAGAGACATGCAGGTCACAGTAGCTTAACAAGACGGTTTAAATGCCCCTTGGTAGAGACATGCAGGTCACAATAGCATAACAAGACGGTTTAAATGCCTCCTGGAAGAGACGTGCAGGTCGCAGTAGCTTAACAAGACTGTTTAAATGCCCCTTGGAAGAGACGTGCAGGTCGCAGTAGCTTAAGAAGACGGTTGAAATGCCCCTTGGAAAATCGGTGGAGGTCGCAGTAGCTTAACAAGACAGTTTAAATGCCCCTTGGAAGAGACGTGCAGGACGCAGTAGCTTAAGAAGACGGTTTAAATGCCCATTGAAAGAGACGTGCAGGTCGCAGTAGCTTATCAACACGGTTTAAATGCCCCTTGCAAGACACGTGCAGGTCACAGAAGCTTAACAAAAGGGTTTAAATGCCCCTTAGAAAAGGCTTGCAGGTCGCAGTAGCTTAGCAAGACTGTTTAAATGCCCCTTGAAGAGACGTGCAGGTCGCAGTAGCTTAACAAAGAAGGATTAAATGCCCCTTGGTAGAGACATGCAGGTCGCAGTAGCTTAACAAAATGGTTTAAATGCCCCATGGAAGAGAAGTGCAGGTCGCAGTAGCTTAACAAGATGGTTTAAATGCCCCTTGGAAAAGTGGTGGAAGTTACAGTAGCTTAACAAGACAGTTTAAATGCCCCTTGGAAGAGACGTGCAAGTCGTAGTAGCTTAACAAGACGATTTAAATGCCCCTTGGAAGAGACGTGCTGGTCGCAGTAGCTTAACAAAACGGTTTGAATGCCCTCTGGAAGAGACGTGCAGGTCGCAGTAGCTTAACAAGATGGTTTACATGCCCCTTGGAAGAGCGGTGGAGGTCGCAGTAGCTTAACAAGACGGTTTAAATGCCCCTTGGAAGAGCGGTGGAGGTCGCAGTAGCTTAACAAGACAGTTTAAATGCCCTTGGGAAGAGACGTGCAATCGCAGTAGCTTAACAAGACGATTTAAATGCCCCATGGAAGAGACGTGCTGGTCGCAGTAGCTTAACAAAACGGTTTGAATGCCCCTTGGAAGAGACGTGCAGGTCGCAGTAGCTTAACAAGATGGTTTACATGCCCCTTGGAAGAGCGGTGGAGGTCGCAGTAGCTTAACAAGACGGTTTAAATGCCCCTTGGAAGAGCGGTGGAGGTCGCAGTAGCTTAACAAGACGGTTTAAATGCCCCTTGGAAGAGACGTGCAGGTTGCAGTAGCTTAAAAAGACGGTTTAAATGCCCCGTGGTAGAGCGGTGGAGGTCGCAGCAGCCTAACAAGATGGTTTAAATGCCCCTTGGAAGAGAAGTGCAGGTCGCAGTAGCTTACCAAGACGATTTAAATGACCCTTGGAAGAGACGTGCAGGTCGCAGTAGCTTAACAAGACGGTTTAAATGCCCCTTGGAAGAGCGGAGTAGGTCGCAGTAGCTTAACAAGACAGTTTAAATGCCCTTTGGAAGAGACATGCAGGTCGCAGGAGCTTAACAAGACAGTTTAAATGCCCCTTGGTAGAGACATGCAGGTCGCAGTAGCTTAACAAGACGGTTTAAATGCCCCATTGAAGAGACGTGCTGGTCGCAGTAGCTTAACAAGACGGTTTAAATGTCCCTTGGAAGAGACGTGCAGGTCGCAGTAGCTTAACCAGACTGTTTAAATTCCCCTTGGAAGAGCGGAATAGGTCGCAGTAGCTTAACAAGACAGTTTAAATGCCCTTTGGAAGAGACATGCAGGTCGCAGTAGCTTAACAAGACGGTTTAAATGCCCCATTGAAGAGACGTGCTGGTCGCAGTAGCTTAACAAGACGGTTTAAATGCCCCTTGGAAAAGTGGTGGAGGTTACAGTAGCTTAACAAGATTGTTTAAATGCACCTTGGAAGAAACGTGCAAGTCGCAGTAGCTTAACAAGATGATTTAAATGCCCCTTGGAAGAGACGTGCAGGTCGCAGTAGCTTAACAAGACGGTTTAAATGCCCCTTGGAAGAGACGTGCAGGTCGCAGTAGCTTAACCAGACTGTTTAAATTCCCCTTGGAAGAGCGGTGGAGGTCGCCGAAGCTTAAAAAGACAGTTTAAATGCCAATTGGAAGAGACGTGCAGGTCACAGGAGCTTAGTAAGACGTTTTCAATGTCCCTTGGAAGAGAAGTGCAGGTCGCAGTAGCTTAACAAGACGGTTTAAATGCCCCTTGGAAGACACGTGCAGTTCGCAGAAGCTTAACAAGACGGTTTAAATGCCCATTGGAAGAGACGTGCAGGTCGCAGTTGCTTAACAAGACAGTTTAAATGCCCCTTGCAAGAGACGTGCAGGTTGCAGTAGCTTAATAAGACGGCTTGAATGCCCCTTGGAAGAGACGTGCAGGTCGCAGTAGCTTAACTACACGGTTTACATGCCCCTTGGATGAGCGGTGGAGGTCACAGCAGCCTAACAAGATGGTTTAAATGCCCCTTGGAAGAGAAGTGCAGGTCGCAGTAGCTTACCAAGACGATTTAAATGACCCTTGGAAGAGACGTGCAGGTCGCAGTAGCTTAACAAGACGGTTTAAATGCCCCTTGGAAGAGCGGTGTAGGTCGCAGTAGCTTAACAAGACAGTTTAAATGCCCTTTGGAAGAGACATGCAGGTCGCAGCAGCTTAACAAGACAGTTTAAATGCCCCTTGGTAGAGACATGCAGGTCGCAGTAGCTTAACAAGACGGTTTAAATGCCCCATTGAAGAGACGTGCTGGTCGCAGTAGCTTAACAAGACGGTTTAAATGCCCCTTGTAAAAGTGGTGGAGGTTACAGTAGCTTAACAAAATTGTTTAAATGCACCTTGGCAGAAACGTGCAAGTCGCAGTAGCTTAACAAGATGATTTAAATGCCCCTTGGAAGAGACGTGCAGGTCGCAGTACCTTAACAAGACGGTTTAAATGCCCCTTGGAAGAGACGTGCAGGTGGCAGTAGCTTAACAAGACGGTTTAAATTCCCCTTGGAAGAGCGGTGGAGGTCGCCGAAGCTTAAAAAGACAGTTTAAATGCCAATTGGAAGAGACGTGCAGGTCACAGGAGCTTAATAAGACGTTTTCAATGTCCCTTGGAAGAGAAGTGCAGGTCGCAGTAGCTTAACAAGACGGTTTAAATGCCCCTTGGAAGACACGTGCAGTTCGCAGAAGCTTAACAAGACGGTTTAAATGCCCATTGGAAGAGACGTGCAGGTCGCAGTTGCTTAACAAGACAGTTTAAATGCCCCTTGCAAGAGACGTGCAGGTTGCAGTAGCTTAATAAGACGGCTTAAATGCCCCTTGGAAGAGACGTGCAGGTCGCAGTAGCTTAACAAGACGGTTTAAATGCCCCTTGGAAGAGACGTGCAGGTCGCAGTAGCTTAACAAGACGGTTTAAATGCCCCTTAGAAGACGCTTGCAGGTCGCAGTAGCTTACCAAGACGGTTTAAGTGCCCCTTGGAAAAGACGTGCTGGTCGCAGTAGCTTAACAAGATGGTTTAAATGCCCCTTGGAAGAGCGGTGGAAGTCGCAGTAGCTTAACAAGACGGTTTAAATGTCCCTTGGAAAAGACGTGAAGGTCGCATTAGCTTAACAAGATGGTTTAAATGCCCCTTGGAAGAGGATTGCAGGTCGCAGGAGCTTACCAAGATGGTTTAAATGGCCCTTGGAAGAGACGTGCAGGTCGCAGTAGCTTAACAAGATGGTTTAAATGCCCCTTGGAAAAGCGGTGGAGGTCGCAGTAGCTTAACAATACGGTTTAAATGCCCCTTGGAAGAGACATGCAGGTCACAGTAGCTTAACAAGACGGTTTAAATGCCCCTTGGTAGAGACATGCAGGTCACAATAGCATAACAAGACGGTTTAAATGCCTCTTGGAAGAGACGTGCAGGTCGCAGTAGCTTAACAAGACTGTTTAAATGCCCCTTGGAAGAGACGTGCAGGTCGCAGTAGCTTAAGAAGACGGTTGAAATGCCCCTTGGAAAATCGGTGGAGGTCGCAGTAGCTTAACAAGACAGTTTAAATGCCCCTTGGAAGAGACGTGCAGGACGCACTAGCTTAAGAAGACGGTTTAAATGCCCATTGAAAGAGACGTGCAGGTCGCAGTAGCTTATCAACACGGTTTAAATGCCCCTTGCAAGACACGTGCAGGTCACAGAAGCTTAACAAAATGGTATAAATGCCCCTTAGAAAAGGCTTGCAGGTCGCAGTAGCTTAGCAAGACTGTTTAAATGCCCCTTGAAGAGACGTGCAGGTCGCAGTAGCTTAACAAAGAAGGATTAAATGCCCCTTGGTAGAGACATGCAGGTCGCAGTAGCTTAACAAAATGGTTTAAATGCCCCATGGAAGAGAAGTGCAGGTCGCAGTAGCTTAACAAGATGGTTTAAATGCCCCTTGGAAAAGTGGTGGAAGTTACAGTAGCTTAACAAGACAGTTTAAATGCCCCTTGGAAGAGACGTGCAAGTCGTAGTAGCTTAAGAAGACGGTTTAAATGCCCCTTGGTAGAGACATGCAGGTCACAATAGCATAACAAGACGGTTTAAATGCCTCTTGGAAGAGACGTGCAGGTCGCAGTAGCTTAACAAGACTGTTTAAATGCCCCTTGGAAGAGACGTGCAGGTCGCAGTAGCTTAAGAAGACGGTTGAAATGCCCCTTGGAAAATCGGTGGAGGTCGCAGTAGCTTAACAAGACAGTTTAAATGCCCCTTGGAAGAGACGTGCAGTACGCAGTAGCTTAAGAAGACGGTTTAAATGCCCATTGAAAGAGACGTGCAGGTCGCAGTAGCTTATCAACACGGTTTAAATGCCCCTTGCAAGACACGTGCAGGTCACAGAAGCTTAACAAAAGGGTTTAAATGCCCCTTAGAAAAGGCTTGCAGGTCGCAGTAGCTTAGCAAGACTGTTTAAATGCCCCTTGAAGAGACGTGCAGGTCGCAGTAGCTTAACAAACAAGGATTAAATGCCCCTTGGTAGAGACATGCAGGTCGCAGTAGCTTAACAAAATGGTTTAAATGCCCCATGGAAGAGAAGTGCAGGTCGCAGTAGCTTAACAAGATGGTTTAAATGCCCCTTGGAAAAGTGGTGGAAGTTACAGTAGCTTAACAAGACAGTTTAAATGCCCCTTGGAAGAGACGTGCAAGTCGTAGTAGCTTAACAAGACGATTTAAATGCCCCTTGGAAGAGACGTGCTGGTCGCAGTAGCTTAATAAAACGGTTTGAATGCCCTCTGGAAGAGACATGCAGGTCGCAGTAGCTTAACAAGATGGTTTACATGCCCCTTGGAAGAGCGGTGGAGGTCGCAGTAGCTTAACAAGACGGTTTAAATGCCCCTTGGAAGAGCGGTGGAGGTCGCAGTAGCTTAACAAGACAGTTTAAATGCCCTTGGGAAGAGACGTGCAAGTCGCAGTAGCTTAACAAGACGATTTAAATGCCCCTTGGAAGAGACGTGCTGGTCGCAGTAGCTTAACAAAACGGTTTGAATGCCCCTTGGAAGAGATGTGCAGGTCGCAGTAGCTTACCAAGATGATTTAAATGACCCTTGGAAGAGACGTGCAGGTCGCAGTAGCTTAACAAGACGGTTTAAATGCCCCTTGGAAGAGCGGAATAGGTCGCAGTAGCTTAACAAGACAGTTTAAATGCCCTTTGGAAGAGACATGCAGGTCGCAGTAGCTTAACAAGACGGTTTAAATGCCCCATTGAAGAGACGTGCTGGTCGCAGTAGCTTAACAAGACGGTTTAAATGCCCCTTGGAAAAGTGGTGGAGGTTACAGTAGCTTAACAAGATTGTTTAAATGCACCTTGGAAGAAACGTGCAAGTCGCAGTAGCTTAACAAGATGATTTAAATGCCCCTTGGAAGAGACGTGCAGGTCGCAGTAGCTTAACAAGACGGTTTAAATGCCCCTTGGAAGAGACGTGCAGGTCGCAGTAGCTTAACCAGACTGTTTAAATTCCCCTTGGAAGAGCGGTGGAGGTCGCCGAAGCTTAAAAAGACAGTTTAAATGCCAATTGGAAGAGACGTGCAGGTCACAGGAGCTTAATAAGACGTTTTCAATGTCCCTTGGAAGAGAAGTGCAGGTCGCAGTAGCTTAACAAGACGGTTTAAATGCCCCTTGGAAGACACGTGCAGTTCGCAGAAGCTTAACAAGACGGTTTAAATGCCCATTGGAAGAGACGTGCAGGTCGCAGTTGCTTAACAAGACAGTTTAAATGCCCCTTGCAAGAGACGTGCAGGTTGCAGTAGCTTAATAAGACGGCTTGAATGCCCCTTGGAAGAGACGTGCAGGTCGCAGTAGCTTAACTACACGGTTTACATGCCCCTTGGATGAGCGGTGGAGGTCACAGCAGCCTAACAAGATGGTTTAAATGCCCCTTGGAAGAGAAGTGCAGGTCGCAGTAGCTTACCAAGACGATTTAAATGACCCTTGGAAGAGACGTGCAGGTCGCAGTAGCTTAACAAGACGGTTTAAATGCCCCTTGGAAGAGCGGTGTAGGTCACAGTAGCTTAACAAGACAGTTTAAATGCCCTTTGGAAGAGACATGCAGGTCGCAGCAGCTTAACAAGACAGTTTAAATGCCCCTTGGTAGAGACATGCAGGTCGCAGTAGCTTAACAAGACGGTTTAAATGCCCCATTGAAGAGACGTGCTGGTCGCAGTAGCTTAACAAGACGGTTTAAATGCCCCTTGGAAAAGTGGTGGAGGTTACAGTAGCTTAACAAAATTGTTTAAATGCACTTTGGCAGAAACGTGCAAGTCGCAGTAGCTTAACAAGATGATTTAAATGCCCCTTGGAAGAGACGTGCAGGTCGCAGTACCTTAACAAGACGGTTTAAATGCCCCTTGGAAGAGACGTGCAGGTGGCAGTAGCTTAACAAGACGGTTTAAATTCCCCTTGGAAGAGCGGTGGAGGTCGCCGAAGCTTAAAAAGACAGTTTAAATGCCAATTGGAAGAGACGTGCAGGTCACAGGAGCTTAATAAGACGTTTTCAATGTCCCTTGGAAGAGAAGTGCAGGTCGTAGTAGCTTAACAAGACGGTTTAAATGCCCCTTGGAAGACACGTGCAGTTCGCAGAAGCTTAACAAGACGGTTTAAATGCCCATTGGAAGAGACGTGCAGGTCGCAGTTGCTTAACAAGACAGTTTAAATGCCCCTTGCAAGAGACGTGCAGGTTGCAGTAGCTTAATAAGACGGCTTAAATGCCCCTTGGAAGAGACGTGCAGGTCGCAGTAGCTTAACAAGACGGTTTAAATGCCCCTTGGAAGAGACGTGCAGGTCGCAGTAGCTTAACAAGACGGTTTAAATGCCCCTTAGAAGACGCTTGCAGGTCGCAGTAGCTTACCAAGACGGTTTAAGTGCCCCTTGGAAAAGACGTGCTGGTCGCAGTAGCTTAACAAGATGGTTTAAATGCCCCTTGGAAGAGCGGTGGAAGTCGCAGTAGCTTAACAAGACGGTTTAAATGTCCCTTGGAAAAGACGTGAAGGTCGCATTAGCTTAACAAGATGGTTTAAATGCCCCTTGGAAGAGGATTGCAGGTCGCAGGAGCTTACCAAGATGGTTTAAATGGCCCTTGGAAGAGACGTGCAGGTCGCAGTAGCTTAACAAGATGGTTTAAATGCCCCTTGGAAAAGCGGTGGAGGTCGCAGTAGCTTAACAATACGGTTTAAATGCCCCTTGGAAGAGACATGCAGGTCACAGTAGCTTAACAAGACGGTTTAAATGCCCCTTGGTAGAGACATGCAGGTCACAATAGCATAACAAGACGGTTTAAATGCCTCTTGGAAGAGACGTGCAGGTCGCAGTAGCTTAACAAGACTGTTTAAATGCCCCTTGGAAGAGACGTGCAGGTCGCAGTAGCTTAAGAAGACGGTTGAAATGCCCCTTGGAAAATCGGTGGAGGTCGCAGTAGCTTAACAAGACAGTTTAAATGCCCCTTGGAAGAGACGTGCAGGACGCACTAGCTTAAGAAGACGGTTTAAATGCCCATTGAAAGAGACGTGCAGGTCGCAGTAGCTTATCAACACGGTTTAAATGCCCCTTGCAAGACACGTGCAGGTCACAGAAGCTTAACAAAATGGTTTAAATGCCCCTTAGAAAAGGCTTGCAGGTCGCAGTAGCTTAGCAAGACTGTTTAAATGCCCCTTGAAGAGACGTGCAGGTCGCAGTAGCTTAACAAAGAAGGATTAAATGCCCCTTGGTAGAGACATGCAGGTCGCAGTAGCTTAACAAAATGGTTTAAATGCCCCATGGAAGAGAAGTGCAGGTCGCAGTAGCTTAACAAGATGGTTTAAATGCCCCTTGGAAAAGTGGTGGAAGTTACAGTAGCTTAACAAGACAGTTTAAATGCCCCTTGGAAGAGACGTGCAAGTCGTAGTAGCTTAAGAAGACGGTTTAAATGCCCATTGAAAGAGACGCGCAGGTCGCAGTAGCTTAAAAAGACGGTTTAAATGAGCCTTGGAAGAGAGGTGCAGGTCGCAGTAGCTTAACGAGGCGATTTAAATGCCCCTTGGAAGAGACGTGCAGGTCGCAGTGGCTTAACAAGACAGTTTAAATGCCCCTTGGAAGAGATGTGCAAGTCGCAGTAGCTTAAAAAGACGATTTAAATGCCCCTTGGAAGATACGTGCAGGTCGCAGTGGCTTAACAAGACAGTTTAAATGCCCCTTGGAAGAGATGTGCAAGTCGCAGTAGCTTAACAAGACGATTTAAATGCCCCTTGGAAGAGACGTGCAGGTCGCAGTAGCTTAACAAGACGGTCTAAATGCCCCTTGGAAGAGCGGTGGAGGTCGTAGTAGTTTATGAAGGCTGATTAAATGCACCTTGGTAGAGACGTGCAGGTCGCATCAGCTTAACAAAACGGTTTCAATGTACCTTGGAAGAGACGTGCAAGTCGCAGTAGCTTAACAAGACTGTTTAAATGCCCCTTGGAAAATCGGTGGAGGTCGCAGTAGATTAACAAGATGGATTAAATGCCCCTTGGAAGAGACGTGCAAGTCACAGTAGCTTAACACCACGGATTACATGCACCTTGGAAGAGCGGTGGAGGTCGCAGTAGCTTAACAAGATGGTTTAAATGCCCCTTGGAAGAGACGTGCAGGTCGCAGTAGCTTAACTACACGGTTTACATGCCCCTTGGATGAGCGGTGGAGGTCGCAGTAGCTTAACAAGATGGTTTAATTGCCCCTTGGAAGAGAGGTGGAGGTTGCAGTAGTTTAACAAGACAGTTTAAATGCCCCTTGGTAGAGACGTGCAGTTCGCAGTAGCTTAACAACACGGTTTACATGCCCATTGGAAGAGCGGTGGAGGTCACAGTAGCTTAACAATATGGTTTAAATGCCCCTTGGTAGAGCGGTGGAGGTCGCAGTAGCTTAACAAGACGGTTTAATTGCCCCTTGGAAGAGACATGCAGGTCGCAGCAGCTTAACAAGACTGTTTAAATGCCCCTTGGAAGAGACGTACAGGTCGCAGCAGCTTAAAAAGACTGTTTAAATGCCCCTTGGAAAAGACGTGCAGGTCGCAGTGGCTTAACAAGACAGTTTAAATGCCCCTTGGAAGAGATGTGCAAATCGCAGTAGCTTAAAAAGACGGTTTAAATGCCCCTTGGAAGAGACGTGCAGGTCGCAGTAGCTTAACAAGACGGTTTAAATGTCCCTTGGAAGAGACGTGCAAGTCGCAGTAGCTTAAAAAGACGGTTTAAATGAGAATTGGAAGAGAGGTGCAGGTCGCTGTAGTTTAACAAGACGATTTAAATGCCCCTTTGGAAGAGACGTGCAGGTCGCAGTAGCTTAACAAGACGGTTTAAATGCCCCTTGGAAGAGATGTGCAGGTCGCAGTAGCTTAAAAAGACGGTTTAAATGAGCCTTGGAAGAGAGGTGCAGGTCGCAGTAGCTTAACAAGAAGATTTAAATGCCCCTTGGCAGAAACGTGCAGGTCGCAGTAGCTTAACAAGACGCTTTAAATGCCCCTTGGAAGAGACGTGCAGGTCGCAGTAACTTAACAAGATGGTCTAAATGCCCCTTGGATGAGCGGTGGAGGTCGTAGTAGTTTATCAAGACTGTTTAAATGCCCCTTGGTAGAGACGTGCAGGTCGCAGTAGCTTAACAAGACGGTTTAAATGTCCCTTGGAAGAGACGTGCAAGTCGCAGTAGCTTAACAAGACTGTTTAAATGCCCCTTGGAAAATCGGTGGAGGTCGCAGTAGATTAACAAGATGGATTAAATGCCCCTTGGAAGAGACGTGCATGTCACAGTAGCTTAACAACACGGTTTACATGCCCCTTGGAAGAGCGGTGGAGGTCGCAGTAGCTTAACAAGATGGTTTAAATGCCCCTTGGAAGAGCGGTGGAGGTTGCAGTAGCTTAACAAGATGGTTTAAATGCCCCTTGGAAGAGACATGCAGGTCGCAGCAGCTTAACAAGACTGTTTAAATGCCCCTTGGAAGAGACGTGCATTTCGCAGTAGCTTAACAAGACGGATTAAATGCCCATTGGTAGAGACATGCAGTTCGCAGTAGCTTAACAAAATGGTTTAAATGCCCCATGGAAGAGAAGTGCAGGTCGCAGTAGCTTAACAAGACGGTTTAAATGCCCGTGGAAAAGTGGCGTAGGTTACAGTAGCTTAACAAGACGATTTAATTGCCCCTTGGATGAGACGTGCAGGTCACAGTAGATTAATAAGACGTTTTAAATCCGCCTTGGAAGAGACGTGCAGGTCCCAGTAGCTTAACAAGATGGTTTAAAAGCCCCTATGAAAAGCGGTGGAGGTCGCAGTAGCTTAACAAGACGGTTTAACTGCCCCTTGGAAGAGACGAGCAGGTCACAGTAGCTTAACAAGACGGTTTAAATGCCCCTTGGAAGAGATGTGCAGGTCGCAGTAGCTTAACAAGACAGTTTAAATGCCCCTTGGAAGAGCGGTGGAGGGAGCAGTAGCTTAACAAGATAGTTTAAATGCCCCTTGGAAGAGACGTGCAGGTCGCAGTAGCTTAATAAGACGGTTTAAATGCCCCTTGGAAGAGACGTGCAGGTCGCAGTAGCTTAACAAGACGGTTTAAATGCCACATGGAAGAGCGGTGGAGGTCGCAGTAGCTTAACAAGACAGTTTAAATGCCCCTTGGAAGAGACGTGCAGGTCGCAGTAGCTTAATAAGACGGTTTAAATGACCCTTGGAAGAGACGTGCAGGTCGCAGTAGCTTAACAAGACGGTTTAAATGCCGCTTGGAAGAGACGTGCAGGTCGCAGTAGCTTAACAAGACAGTTTAAATACCCCTTTGAAGAGACGTGCAGGTAGCAGTAGCTTACCAAGATGGTTTAAATGCCCCTTGGAAGAGACATGCAGGTCGCAGCAGCTTAAAAAGAATGTTTAAATGCCCCTTGGAAAAGACGTGCAGGTCTCAGTGGCTTAACAAGACAGTTTAAATGCCCCTTGGAAGAGACATGCAGGTCTCAGTAGCTTAACAAGATGGTTTAAATGCCCCTTGGAAAAGACGCGCAGGTCGCAGTAGCTTAACAAGACGGTTTAAATGCCCCTTGGAAGAGACGTGCAAGTCGCAGTAGCTTAAAAAGACGGTTTAAATGAGCCTTGGAAGAGACGTGCAGGTCGCAGTAGCTTAACAAGACGGTTTAAATGCCCCTTGGAAGACACGAGCAGGTCGCAGTAGCTTAACAAGAGGGTTTAAATGCCCCTTGGAAGAGCGGTGGAGGTCGCAGTAGCTTAACAAGACAGTTTAGATGCCCCTTGGAAGAGACGTGCAGGACGCCGTAGCTTAACAAGAAAATTTAAATGCCCCTTGGAAGAGACGTGCAGGTCGCAGTAGCTTAACAAGATGGTTTAAATGCCCCTTGGAAAAGTGGTGGAGGTTACAGTAGCTTAACAAGACGGTTTAAATGCCCCTTGGAAAAGATGTGCAGGTCGCAGTAGCTTAACAAGACGGTTTAAATGCGCCTTGGAAGAGACGTGCAGGTCGCAGTAGCTTAACAAGAGGGTTTAAATGCCCCTTGGAAGAGCGGAGGATGTCGCAGTAGCTTAACAAGACAGTTTAAATGGCCCTTGGAAGAGGCGTGCAGGTCGCAGTAGCTTAACAAGACGGTTTAAATGCCCCTTGGAATAGACGTGGAGGTCGCAGTAGCTTAACAAGACAGTTTAAATGCCCCTTGGAAGAAACGTGCAGGTCGCAGTAGCTTAACAAGACAGTTTAAATTCCCCTTGGAAGAGATGTGCAGGTCGCAGTAGCTTAACAAGACGATTTAATTGCCCCTTGGATGAGACGTGCAGGTCGCAGTAGCTTAACAAGACGGTTTAAATACCCCTTGGAAGAGCGGCGTAGGTCGCAGTAGCTTAACAAGACGATTTAATTGCCCCTTGGATGAGACGTGCAGGTCACAGTAGATTAATAAGACGGTTTAAATGCGCCTTGGAAGAGACGTGCAGGTCCCAGTAGCTTAACAAGATGATTTAAAAGCCCCTATGAAAAGCGGTGGAGGTCGCAGTAGCTTAACAAGACGGTTTAACTGCCCCTTGGAAGAGACGAGCAGGTGACAGTAGCTTAACAAGACGGTTTAAATGCCCCTTGGAAGAGCGGTAGAGGTCACAGTAGCTTAACAAAACTTTTTAAATACCTCTTGCAAGAGACGTGCAGGTCACAGTAGCTTAACAAGACGGGTTAAATGCCCCTTGGTAGAGCGGTGGAGGTCGTAGTAGCTTATCAAAACTGATTAAATGCCCCCTGGTAGAGACGTGCAGGTCGCAGCAGCTTAACAAGACGGTTTAAATGCCCCTTGGAAAATCGATGGAGGTCGCAGTAGATTAACAAGATGGATTAAATGCCCCTTGGAAGAGACATGCAGTTCGCAGTAGCTTAACAAGAAGGTTTACATGCCCATTGGAAGAGCGGTGGAGGTCGCAGTAGCTTAACAAGACAGTTTAAATGCCCCTTGGAAGAGACATGCAGGTCGCAGTAGCTTAACAAGACAGTTTAAATGCCCCTTGGAAGAGGCTGGCAGGTCGCAGTAGCTTACCAAGACGATTTAAATGCCCCTTGGAAGAGACGTGCAGGTAGCAGTGGCTTAGCAAGATGGTTTAAATGCCCCTTGGAAAAGCGGTGGAGGTCGCAGTAGCTAAACAAGACAGTTTAATTGCACCTTGGAAGAGACATGCTGGTCGCAGCAGCTTAACAAGACTGTTTAAATGCCCCTTGGAAGAGACGTGCAGGTCGCAGTAGCTTAAAAAGACGGTTTAAATGCCCCTTGGAAGAGTCGTGCAGGTCGCAGTAGCTTAACAAGACGATTTAAATGCCCTTTGGAAATGTGGTGGAGGTTACAGTAGCTTAACAAGATGGTTTAAATGCCCCTTGGAAGAGACGTGCAAGTCGCAGTAGCTTAACAAGACTGTTTAAATTCCCCTTGGAAGAGACGTGCAGGTCGCAGTAGCTTGAAAAGACGGTTTAAATGCCCCTTGGAAGAGACGTGCAGGTCGCAGTAGCTTAATAAGACGGTTTAAATACCCCATGGAAGAGACGTGCAGGTCGCAGTAGCTTAATAAGACGGTTTAAATACCCCATGGAAGAGACGTGCAGGTCGCAAGAGCTTAAAAAGACAGTTTAAATGCCACTTAGTAGATACATGCAGGTCGCAGTAGCTTAGCAAAACGGTTTAAATGCCCCTGGAAGAGACGTGCAGGTCGCAGTAGCTTAACAAGAAGGTTTAAATGCCCCTTGGAAGAGACGTGCAGGTCGCAGTAGTTTAACAAGATGGTTTAAATGCCCCTTGGAAGAGACGTGCAGGTCGCAGTAGCTTAACAAGACGGTTTAAATGCCACTAGGAAGAGCAGTGGAGGTCGCAGTAGCTTAACAAGACAGTTTAAATGCCCCTTGGAAGAGACGTGCAGGTCGCAGTAGCTTAAAAAGACTGTTTAAATGCCCCTTGGAAGAGACGTGCAGGTCGTAGTAGCTTAACAAGACGGTTTAAATGCCCCTTGGAAGAGACGTGCAGGTTGCAGTAGCTTAACAAGACTGTTTAAATCCCCCTTGGAAGAGATGTGCAGATCGCAGTAGCTTAACAATATGGTTTAAATGCCCCTTGGAATAGACTTGCAGGTCGCAGTAGCTTACCAAGACGGTTTAAGTGCCCCTTGGAAGAGACGTACAGGTTGCAGTACCGTAACAAGACGGTTTAAATGACCTTTGGTAGAGAAGTGCTGGTCGTGTACCTTAACAAGACGGTTTAAATGCCCCTTGGAATAGCAGTGGAGGTTCCAGATGTTTAACAAGACGGTTTAAATGCCTCTTGGAAGAGACATGCAGGTCGCAGTAGCTTAACAAGATGGATTAAATGCCCCTTGGAAGAGACATGCAGGTCACAGTAGCTTAACAAGACGGTTTAAATGCCCCTTGAAATAGGCTTGCAGGTCGCTGTAGCTTACCAAGACGGTTTAAATGCCCCTTGGTAGAGACGTACAGGTCGCAGTAGCTTAACAAGACGGTTTAAATGCCCCTTGGTAGAGACATGCAAGTCGCAGTAGCTTAACAAGACGGTTTAAATGACCTTTGGAAGAGCGGTGGAGTTCGAAGTAGCTTCACAAGATGGTTTAAATGTGCCTTGGAAGAGACGTGCAGGTCACAGTAGCTTAACAAGATGGTTTAAATGCCCCTATGAAAAGCGGTGGAGGTCGCAGTAGCTTAACAAGACGGTTTAAATGCCCCTTGGAAGAGACGTGCAGGTCGGAGTAGCTTAACAAAATGGTTTAAATACCCCTTGCAAGAGACGTGCAGGTCACAGTAGTTTAACAAGACGGTTTAAATGCCCCTTGGAAGAAACGTGCAGGTCGCAGTAGCTTAACAAGACATTTTAAATGCCCCTTGGTAGAGATGTGCAAGTCGCAGTAGCTTTACAAGACGGTTTAAATGCCCCTTGGAAGAGCGGTGGAGGTCGTAGTAGCTTATCAAGACTGATTAAATGCCCCTTGGTAGAGACGTGCAGGTCACAGTAGCTTAACAAGACGGTTTAAATGCCCCTTGGAAGAAACGTGCAGGTCGCAGTAGCTTAACAAGACCATTTAAATGCCCCTTGGTAGAGATGTGCAAGTCGCAGTAGCTTAACAAGACGGTTTAAATGCCGCTTGGAACAGCGGTGGAGGTCGTAGTAGCTTATCAAGACTGATTAAATGCCCCTTGGTAGAGACGTGCAGGTCGCATCAGCTTAACAAGACGGTTTAAATGTCCCTTGGAAGAGACGTGCTAGTCGCAGTAGCTTAACAAGACGGTTTAAATGTCCCTTGGAACAGCGGTGGAGGTCGTAGTAGCTTAACAAGACAGTTTAAATGCCCCATGGAAGAGATGTGCAGGTCGCAGTAGCTTAACAAGACAGTTTAAATGCCCCTTGGAAGAGACGTGCAGGTCGCAGTAGCTTTACAAGATGGTTTAAATGCCCCTTGGAAAAGCAGTGGAGGTCGCAGTAGCTTAACAAGACAGTTTAATTGCCCCTTGGAAGAGACATGCAGGTCGCAGCAGCTTAACAAGACTGTTTATATGCCCCTTGGAAGAGACGTGCAGGTCGCAGCAGCTTAAAAAGACGGTTTAAATGCCCCTTGGAAGAGACGTGCAGGTCGCAGAAGCTTAACAAGACGGTTTAAATGCCCCTTGTAAAAGTGGTGGAGGTTACAGTAGCTTAACAAGACGGTTTAAATGCCCCTTGGAAGGGACGTTCAAGTCGCAGTAGCTTAACAAGACGGTTTAAATACCCCTTGGAAGAGACGTGCAGGTCGCAGTAGCTTAAAAACGGTTTAAATGCCCCTTGGAAGAGACGTGCAGGTCGCAGTAGCTTAATAAGACGGTTTAAATGCCCCATGGAAGAGACGTGCAGGTCGCAGTAGCTTAAAAAGACGGTTTAAATGCCCCTTGGTAGAGACATGCAGGTCGCAGTAGCTTAACAAAACGGTTTAAATGCCCCTTGGAAGAGACGTGCAGGTCGCAGTAGCTTTACAAGATGGTTTAAATGCCCCTTGGAAAAGCAGTGGAGGTCGCAGTAGCTTAACAAGACAGTTTAATTGCCCCTTGGAAGAGACATGCAGGTCGCAGCAGCTTAACAAGACTGTTTATATGCCCCTTGGAAGAGACGTGCAGGTCGCAGCAGCTTAAAAAAACGGTTTAAATGCCCCTTGGAAGAGACGTGCAGGTCGCAGAAGCTTAACAAGACGGTTTAAATGCCCCTTGTAAAAGTGGTGGAGGTTACAGTAGCTTAAAAAGACGGTTTAAATGCCCCTTGGAAAGGACGTTCAAGTCGCAGTAGCTTAACAAGACGGTTTAAATGCCCCATGGAAGAGACGTGCAGGTCGCAGTAGCTTAAAAACGGTTTAAATGCCCCTTGGAAGAGACGTGCAGGTCGCAGTAGCTTAAAAACGGTTTAAATGCCCCTTGGAAGAGACGTGCAGGTCGCAGTAGCTTAATAAGACGGTTTAAATGCCCCATGGAAGAGACGTGCAGGTCGCAGTAGCTTAAAAAGACGGTTTAAATGCCCCTTGGTAGAGACATGCAGGTCGCAGTAGCTTAACAAAACGGTTTAAATGCCCCTTGGAAGAGACGTGCAGGTCGCAGTAGCTTAACAAGAAGGTTTAAATGCCCCTTGGAAAAGTGGTGGAGGTTACAGTAGCTTAACAGACAGTTTAAATGCCCCTTGGAAGAGACGTGCAAGTCGCAGTAGCTTAACAAGACGGTTTAAATGCCCCTTGGAAGAGACGTGCAGGTCGCAGTAGCTTAATGCGACGGTTTAAATGTCAGTTGGTAGAGACGTGCAGGTCGCAGTAGCTTAATAAGACGGTTTAATTGCCCCTTGGAAGAGAAGTGCAGGTCGCAGTAGCTTAATAAGATGGTTTATATGCCACTTGGAAGAGCGGTGGAGGTCGCAGTAGCTTAACAAGACAGTTTAAATGCCCCATGGAAGAGACGTGCAGGTCGCAGTAGCTTAAAAAGACGGTTTAAATGCCCCTTGGAAGAGACGTACAGGTCGTAGTAGCTTAACAAGACGGTTTAAATGCCCCTTGGAAGAGACGTGCAGGTCGCAGTAGCTTAACAAGACTGTTTAAATCCCCCTTGGAAGAGATGTGCAGGTTGCAGTTCCGTAACAAGACGGTTTAAATGACCTTTGGTAGAGAAGTGCAGGTCGTGTAGCTTAACAAGACGGTTTAAATGCCCCTTGGAAGAGCAGTGGAGGTCGCAGATGTTTAACAAGACGGTTTAAATGCCTCTTGGAAGAGACGTGCAGGTCGCAGTGGCTTAACAAGATGGTTTAAATGCCCCTTGGAAGAGACGTGCAGGTCGCAGCAGCTTAACAAGATGGTTTAAATGCCCCTTTGGAAGAGATATGCAGGTCGCAGTAGCTTAACAACACAATTTCAATGCCCCTTGGAAAAGTGGTGGAGGTTACAGTAGCTAAACAAGAAGGTTTAAATGCCCCTTGGAAGAGACGTGCAAGTCACAGTAGCTTAACAAGACAGTTTAAATGCCCCTTGGAAGAGATGTGCAGGTTGCAGTAGCTTAACAAGACGGTTTAAATGCCCCTTGAAAGAGACGTGCAGGTCCAAGTAGCTTAATAAGACTGTTTAAATGCCCCTTGGAAGAGACGTGCAGGTCGCAGTAGCTTAATAAGACGGTTTAAATGCCACTTGGAAGAGAGGTGGGGGTCGCAGTAGCTTAACAAGACAGTTTAAATGCCCCTTGGAAGAGACGTGCAGGTCACAGTAGCTTAAAAAGACGGTGTAAATGCCCCTTGGTAGAGACATGCAAGTCGCAGTAGCTTAACAAGACGGTTTAAATGACCTTTGGAAGAGCGGTGGAGGTCGCAGTAGCTTAACAAGATGGTTTAAATGTGCCTTGGAAGAGACGTGCAGGTCCCAGTAGCTTAACAAGATGGTTTAAATGCCCCTATGAAAAGCGGTGGAGGTCGCAGTAGCTTAACAAGACGGTTTAAATGCCCCTTGGAAGAGACGTGCAGGTCGCAGTAGCTTAACAAAATGGTTTAAATACCCCTTGCAAGAGACGTGCAGGTCACAGTAGCTTAACAAGACGGTTTAAATGCCCCTTGGAAGAAACGTGCAGGTCGCAGTAGCTTAACAAGACCGTTTAAATTCCCCTTGGTAGAGATGTGCAAGTTGCAGTAGCTTAACAAGACGGTTTAAATGCCCCTTGGAAGAGCGGTGGAGGTCGTAGTAGCTTATCAAGATTGATTAAATGCCCCTTGGTAGAGACGTGCAGGTCGCATCAGCTTAACAAGACGGTTTAAATGTCCCTTGGAAGAGACGTGCTAGTCGCAGTAGCTTAACAAGACGGTTTAAATGCCCCTTGGAACAGCGGTGGAGGTCGCAGTAGCTTAACAAGACAGTTTAAATGCCCCTTGGAAGAGACGTGCAAATCGCAGTAGCTTAACAACACGGTTTACATGCCCCTTGGAAGAGCGGTGGAGGTTGCAGTAGCTTAACAAGATGGTTTAAATGCCCCTTGGAAGAGCGGTGGAGGTCGTAGTAGCTTATCAAGACTGATTAAATGCCCCTTGGTTGAGACGTGCAGATCGCAGTAGCTTAAAAATACGGTTTAAATGAGCCTTGGAAGAGACGTGCAGGTCGCAGTACCTTAACAAAAGGGTTTAAATGCCCCTTGAAATAGGCTTGCAGGTCGCAGTAGCTTACCAAGACGGTTTAAATGCCCCTTGGTAGAGACGTGCAGGTCGCAGTAGCCTAAAAAGACGGTTTAAATGAGCCTTGGAAGAGACGTGCATGTCGCAGTAGCTTAACAAGACGGTTTAAATGCCCCTTGAAAGCCACGAGAAGGTCGCAGTAGCTTAACGAGAGGGTTTAAATGCCCCTTGGAAGAGCGGTGGAGGTCGCAGTAGCTTAACAAGACAGTTTAGATGCCCCTTGGAAGAGACGTTCAGGTCGCCGTAGCTTAACAAGACGGTTTAAATGCCCCTTGGAAGAGACGTGCAGGTCGCAGTAGCTTAACAAGATGGTTTAAATGCCCCTTGGAAAAGTGGTGGAGGTGACAGTAGCTTCACAAGACGGTTTAAATTCCCCTTGGAAAAGAAGTGCAAGTCGCAGTAGCTTAAAAAGACGGTTTAAATGCGCCTTGGAAGAGACGAGCAGGTCGCAGTAGCTTAACAAGAGGGTTTAAATGCCCCTTGGAAGAGCGGTGGAGGTCACAGTAGCTTAACAAGACGGTTTAAATGCCACTTGGAAGAGACTTGCAGTTCGCAGCAGCTTAACAAGACGGTTTAAATGCCCCTTGGAAGAAATGTGCAGGTCGCAGTAGCTTAACAAGACGGTTTAAATGCCCCTTGAAAGAGAGGTGGAGGTCGAAGTACCTTAAAAAGACAGGTTAAATGCCCCTTGGAAGAAACGTGCAGGTCGCAGTAGCTTAACAAGACGGTTCAAATGCCCCTTGGAAGAGCGGTGGAGGTCGTAGTAGCTTAACAAGATGGATTAAATGCGCCTTGGTAGAGACGTGCAGGTCGCAGCAGCTTAACAAGACTGATTAAATGTCCCTTGGAAGAGACGCGCAGGTCGCAGTAGCTTAACAAGACGGTTTAAATGCCCCTTGGAAAAGCGGTGGAGATCGCAGTAGCTTAACAAGATGGTTTAAATGCCCCTTGGAAGAGCGGTGGAGGTCGTAGTAGCTTATCAAGTCTGATTAAATGCCCCTTGGTTGAGACGTGCAGGTCACAGTAGCTTAACAAGACGGTTTAAATGCCCCTTGGAAGAAACGTGCAGGTCGCAGTAGCTTAACAAGACCATTTAAATGCCCCTTGGTAGAGATGTGCAAGTCACAGTAGCTTAACAAGACGGTTTAAATGCCCCTTGGTAGAGCGGTGGAGGTCGTAGTAGCTTATCAAGACTGATTAAATGCCCCTTGGTAGAGACGTGCAGGTCGCATCAGCTTAACAAGACGGTTTAAATGTCCCTTGGAAGAGACGTGCTAGTCGCAGTAGCTTAACAAGACGGTTTAAATGTCCCTTGGAACAGCGGTGGAGGTCGCAATAGCTTAACAAGACAGTTTAAATGCCCCTTGGAAGAAATGTGCAGGTCACAGTAGCTTAACAAGACGGATTAAAGGCCCTTGGAAGAGACGTGCAAATCGCAGTAGGTTAACAACACGGTTTACATGCCCCTTGGAAGAGCGGAGGAGGTTGCAGTAGCTTAAAAAGACGGTTTAAATGCCCCTTGGAAGAGCGGTGGAGGTCGCAGTAGCTTAACAAGACAGTTTAAATGCCCCTTGGAAGAGATGTGCAGGTCGCAGTAGCTTAACAAGACGGTTTAAATGCCCCTTGGAAGAGACATGCAGGTCGCAGAAGCTTAACAAGATGGTTAACATGCCCCTTGGAAGAGCGGTGGAGGTCGCAGTAGCTTAACAAGACAGTTTAATTGCCCCTTGGTAGAGACATGCAGGTCACAGTCGCTTAGCAAGACTGTTTAAATGCCCCTTGGAAGAGACGTGCAGTTCGCAGTAGCTTAGCAAGACGGATTAAATGCCCCTTGGTAGAGTCATGCAGGTCGCAGTAGCTTAACAAAACAGTTTAAATGCCCCATGGAAGAGAAGTGCAAGTCGCAGTAGCTTAAAAAGACGGTTTAAATGAGCCTTGGAAGAGAGGTGCAGGTCGCAGTCGCTTAACAAGACGGTTTAAATGCCCCTTGGAAGAAACGTGCAGGTCGCAGTAGCTTAACAAGACGGTTTAAATGCCCCTTGGAAGAGACGTGCAGGTCGCAGTAGCTTAACAAGACGGTTTAAATGCCCCTTGGAAAAGTGGTGGAGGTTACAGTAGCTTAACAAGATGGTTTAAATGCCCCTTGGAAGAGACGTGCAGGTCGCAGTAGCTTAAAAAGACGGTTTAAATGCCCCTTGGAAGAGAAGTGCAGGTCGCAGTAGCTTAACAAGACGGTTTAAATGCCCCTTGGAAGAGCGGTGGAGGTCGCAGTAGCTTAACAAGACAGTTTAAATACCCCTTGGAAGAGACGTGCAGGTCGCAGTAGCTTAATAAGACGGTTTAAATGTCCCTTGGAAGAGATGTGCAGGTCGCAGTAGCTTAACAAGACGGTTTAAATGCCACTTGGAAGAGCGGTGGAGGTCGCAGTAGCTGTCACACTGTAACAGAATACTGGAGGTAGGGGGCCTAAGCTGACCCTAAGCTGGGACCCTGACTAACCCCTCAACCTGGAGGTACTGTTAAAGGTACAGAGGTCCAGGCCGCCAGCGTAACCCCTACCTCCTGAGGATCCCTGCACCTAAGTAATCTAGTCCTGAGAAGGACCCCGATCACAACAATAGGGAACCAGAAATAATATGCCCACACACAGTATTTAGACGAACGAGACAGTACAAGGGAAAAACCAAAACCACCTTGCATACAACTTCTACACAACTACAACAGAGGGAACACCAACGGGAAAGGAGATAAATGATAAAGCGAGGAAAGGGAAAAAACACTTCCAAATGCACTTATCTCAGCAACTCCAAACACCACGATCCGCTCTGTAAGTCAGAATGAAAAGCTTTCACCGACACCTCCCAAACAGACCTGCAGGAATATAAAGGAGTCTCACTAAAGAAGCATTGATTGCAGCTGGGCGAGGCTGGACCTCAGCTAGCCCAGAGAGAGAGAGAATTAACTCCTACACTGCCGAAAAAACACAAAGCACCAACAAGTCAGCTGCGAGAAGTCAGGCTGTGTACTCGTGACGATCTTCGTGGCAACACACCCGTGACAGTACCCCTCCTTCTACGAGGGGCCTCCGGACCCTCAGGGCCAGGTTTATCCGGGTGAGTCGAGTGGAAGGCCCGAACTAATCGGTCTGCGTTAATATCCGACGCAGGAACCCACATCCTCTCCTCAGGACCATACCCCTTCCAATGAACCAAGTACTGAAGGGACCGGCGATTAAAGCGTGAATCAATGACCCTCGATACCTGGAACTCCAAGTTACCATTGACAACCACAGGAGGGGGAGGTAAAGGTGACGGTACCACCGGCGCCACATACCTCTTAAGCAATGATCTGTGAAACACGTTGTGAATTTTAAACGTAGGGGGGAGGTCAAGACGGAATGCCACCGGATTAATAACAGAACTGATTCTGTACGGCCCGATGAACCTGGGACCCAGTTTCCAGGAGGGAACCTTAAGTTTAATATTCCTGGTAGACAACCATACCTGATCGTTCACACTTAGGTCCGGACCAGACACTCTCCTCCTATCAGCCATACGTTTGTATCGGTTCCCCATAGTATTCAGATTCTTCAGCACCCCTCTCCATACTGAAGCGAGAGATGAGGAAAATCGTTCCTCCTCCGGAACCCCCGAAGAGCCCCCCCTACTGAAAGTACAAAACTGGGGGTGAAAACCATATGCCCCAAAAAACGGGGACTTACCAGTGGACTCGCTCCGCCTATTATTGAGAGCAAACTCTGCCAGAGGTAGGAAAGAAGCCCAGTCCTCCTGGTTCTCTGACACAAAACACCGAAGATATGTCTCCAAGCTCTGGTTCATACGTTCCGTCTGACCATTGGTCTGAGGATGAAAAGCCGACGAGAATGACAAATGCATCCCCCGCCGAGCACAAAACGCCTTCCAGAACTTGGACACAAACTGAGACCCCCGATCAGACACCACCTCGGAGGGTACCCCGTGAAGCCTCACAATCTCCCCAATGAATACCTGCGCAAGAGTTTTAGCATTAGGAAGAGCCGGAAGAGCGATAAAATGTGCCATCTTGCTGAACCTGTCCACTACAACGAGTATGACCGTTTTACCCGAAGACGGAGGGAGGTCCGTAATAAAGTCCATAGACAGATGAGTCCAAGGACGCTCCGGGATCTTCAAAGGTAAGAGGGCCCCAGACGGACGGGTATGTGAGGTCTTAGAGCGCGCACAAACCCCACAGGACGCGACAAAAGTTACGACCTCTTTATGTAAGTTAGGCCACCAAAACCGACGCGAGAGGAGATCCACAGTTGCTTTACTCCCCGGGTGTCCTGCAAAAACTGAGTTATGGTGTGCCTCGATCACCTTTTGTCGCAACTGATCTGGAACGAACAGTCTCCCCGAAGGTCCAACAGGGGCGTCCCCCTGAGCCTCCAATATCTCCTCCTCCAGCTCAGAGCATACTGCCGAAACCACCACCCCCTCCTGAAGAATAGGAATCGGGTCGTCCGTATTCCCGGCCCCAGGGAAACTGCGAGATAAGGCATCCGCCTTTACATTTTTAGACCCAGGACGATATGTAACGACGAAATTAAACCTGGTAAAAAACAATGACCACCTAGCTTGTCTGGGATTCAGACGTTTAGCGGACTCCAGATATAGCAGGTTCTTGTGATCGGTGATGACGGTGACCGGATGAACTGCCCCCTCCAAAAAATGGCGCCACTCCTCAAAAGCTAACTTAATGGCCAAGAGTTCCCTATTGCCGACATCGTAATTCCTCTCAGCGGACGACAACTTTTTAGAGAAAAAGGCGCATGGATGCCACTTACCAGGGGACGAACCCTGTGACAATACTGCTCCCACCCCTACCTCGGAAGCGTCTACCTCTACAAAGAATGGCTGAGACGCATCAGGTTGAATGAGTATGGGTGCCGAGGCAAAACATTTTTTCAAGGAGGAGAATGCTTGACAAGCCTTGTCAGACCACCTAGAAAAATCCGTCCCCTTTTTAGTCATGTCTGTGAGAGGCTTAACCATGGACGAGAAATTACGAATGAACTTCCGGTAATAGTTAGCAAACCCCAGGAAACGTTGTAGTGCCTTAAGATTCTCCGGCCGATCCCACTCAAGAACTGCCCGCACTTTCCCAGGGTCCATACGAAAACCGGACGCTGAAACCAGGAAGCCTAAAAACTGGAGTTCCTGTACGGCGAACACACACTTTTCCCACTTGGCATACAGTTTATTATCCCGCAAGATCTGTAACACCTGTCTAACGTGCTCCTGATGAGACACCAGATCCGGCGAGTAAATTAAGATATCATCCAGATATATGACAACAAACTGTCCCACCAGGTGGCGAAAAATATCATTAACAAAGTGTTGAAACACCGCCGGGGCATTAGTCAGACCGAATGGCATGACAAGGTTCTCATAATGCCCCTCCGGAGTGTTAAAAGCCGTCTTCCACTCATCCCCCTCCTTCATCCTAATCAGATTGTACGCCCCCCTGAGATCCAACTTAGAGAACCATTTGGCGCCCACGATCTGATTAAAGAGATCGGGAATAAGTGGGAGCGGATACGGATCTCGGACCGTAATCCGATTAAGTTCACGGAAATCCAGGCAAGGGCGTAGGCCTCCATCTTTCTTCTTAACAAAGAAGAACCCCGCGGCCACCGGTGAAGATGAAGGTCTAATATGCCCCTTAGCCAGACTTTCAGAAATATAATCCTTCATGGCCTGCCTCTCAGGACCAGAAAGGTTATACAACCTAGCTTTAGGTAACTTGGCCTCAGGGAGCAGTTTTACAGAACAGTCATACTCGCGATGAGGAGGTAGTTCCTGACACCCATTCTCCGAGAATACATCCTCAAAGTCCGCCAGAAATGGAGGTAAGACCCAAGGAGTAACCGCACCGATGACCGTGTTCATGCAGTTTTTATTACAGAATTTACTCCATTGGCTTATCTCTCTGGTTTGCCAATTAATAACCGGGTTATGCTTAGCTAACCAAGGAAGGCCCAACACTATAGGAGTGGGAAGACCCTCCAACACGTAGCAAGACAACAGTTCTTTATGTATTGCCCCCACTTGAAGTTTTACACCATGCACAGCTTGCAAAAAACTTCCCTGACCGAGAGGCCTGGCATCGATCGAGAATATGGGGATGGGTTTAGCCAACTCACTCAACCGCATACCTTGAACCCGGGCAAACCGAGCATCAACCAGATTAGCCCCGGCCCCACTATCCAGAAGAACAGATATCCTCTCAGTTCTCGTACCCACCACCACCTCCGCCGGTACGAGAAACTGAGACGAACCTACGGACGAAATACCTACTCCCAGATTGCCGTCCACCACACAACCTGGGATCAACAGTTTTTTCGACGACTCTTTACTCTGCAAGGGACGGGATGGACACCCCCCAATAAAATGTCCCTTTTTCCCGCAGAGGAAACACCTTCCTGTCTTATGGCGCACCACCGGTCCCCTTCCCCGAAATGATGTCCCTCCTAATTGCATAGGCTCCTCCGGACTGACCAGGGGAACCACCATATGAGGGGACCTTGTAGGAGGTGGAGACATTACAGGGGGTAGAGTTGTCCCGCACCTCTCCCGAAGCCGTCTGTCAACACGAATAGCAAGGGCCATAGCGGCTTCCAGTGACGCGGGAGAGTCATACTGTGCCAACACATCCTGTAATTTGTCGGATAAACCATGACAAAACTGGCTCCTAAGAGCCGGGTCATTCCACTGGGTGTCCGTGGCCCACCTACGGAACTCCGAACAGAATTCCTCCGCCGGACGATCTCCCTGCTGAATCCTACGTAACTTAGACTCAGCAAGGGAGATCCGATCTGGGTCATCATATACGAGTCCCAGAGCAGCGAAAAACCTATCCACTGACTGGAGAACCGGGGAGCTTGGGGGAAGAGAGAACGCCCAAGATTGAGGGTCCCCTTGTAGGAGCGAGATGACAATTCCCACCCTTTGTTCTTCACTGCCCGATGACCGAGGCCGCAGCCGAAAGTACAATTTGCATGCCTCCCGGAAAACAAAAAACTTGTCCCGCCCCCCAGTGAACCTGTCAGGGAGAGCTACTTTAGGTTCTGGTCCGGCTTGCTCCGGAGGATGCAAAACCTTGGACTTAACGTCCGCCAGCCCCATGGACAAACTCTGCAACTGCCGAGCTAGACCGGCTACTGGATCCATGGTAGCTGGAGAAAACTAAGATGGTCGGTGAAAATGTCACACTGTAACAGAATACTGGAGGTAGGGGGCCTAAGCTGACCCTAAGCTGGGACCCTGACTAACCCCTCAACCTGGAGGTACTGTTAAAGGTACAGAGGTCCAGGCCGCCAGCGTAACCCCTACCTCCTGAGGATCCCTGCACCTAAGTAATCTAGTCCTGAGAAGGACCCCGATCACAACAATAGGGAACCAGAAATAATATGCCCACACACAGTATTTAGACGAACGAGACAGTACAAGGGAAAAACCAAAACCACCTTGCATACAACTTCTACACAACTACAACAGAGGGAACACCAACGGGAAAGGAGATAAATGATAAAGCGAGGAAAGGGAAAAAACACTTCCAAATGCACTTATCTCAGCAACTCCAAACACCACGATCCGCTCTGTAAGTCAGAATGAAAAGCTTTCACCGACACCTCCCAAACAGACCTGCAGGAATATAAAGGAGTCTCACTAAAGAAGCATTGATTGCAGCTGGGCGAGGCTGGACCTCAGCTAGCCCAGAGAGAGAGAGAATTAACTCCTACACTGCCGAAAAAACACAAAGCACCAACAAGTCAGCTGCGAGAAGTCAGGCTGTGTACTCGTGACGATCTTCGTGGCAACACACCCGTGACAGTAGCTTAACAAGACAGTTTAAATGCCCCTTGGAAGAGACGTGCAGGTCGCAGTAGCTTAATAAGACGGTTTAAATGTCCCTTGGAAGAGACGTGCAGGTCGCAGTAGCTTAACAAGACGGTTTAAATGCCCCTTGGAAGAGACGTGCAGGACGCAGTAGCTTAACAAGACAGTTTAAAATCCCCTTGGAAGAGACGTGCAGGTCGCAGTAGCTTAACAAGATGGTTTAAATGCCCCTTGGAATTGCGGTGGAGGTCGCAGTAGCTTAACAAGATGGTTTAAATGGCCCTTGGAAGAGACATGCAGGTCGCAGCAGCTTAAAAAGACTGTTTAAATGCCCCTTGGAAAAGACGTGCAGGTCTCAGTGGCTTAACAAGACAGTTTAAATGCCCCTTGGAAGAGACGTGCAGGTCGCAGTAGCTTAACAAGACGGTTTAGATGTCCCTTGGAACAGACGTGCAAGTCGCAGTAGCTTAAAAAGACGGTTTAAATGAGCCTTGGAAGAGACGTGCATGTCGCAGTAGCTTAAGAAGACGTTTTAAATGCCCCTTGAAAGACACGAGCAGGTCGCAGTAGCTTAACGAGAGGGTTTAAATGGCCCTTGGAAGAGCGGTGGAGGTCGCAGTAGCTTAACAAGACAGTTTAGATGCCCCTTAGAAGAGACGTGCAGGTCGCCGTAGCTTAACAAGACGATTTAAATGCCCCTTGGAAGAGACGTGCAGGTCGCAGTAGCTTAACAATATGGTTTAAATGCCCCTTGGAAAAGTGGTGGAGGTTACAGTAGCTTAACAAGACGGTTTAAATTCCCCTTGGAAAAGACGTGCAAGTCGCAGTAGCTTAAAAAGACAGTTTAAATGCGCCTTGGAAGAGACGAGAAGGTCGCAGTAGCTTAACAAGACGGTTTAAATGCCCCATGGAAGACACGAGCAGGTCGCAGTAGCTTAACAAGAGGGTTTAAATGCCCCTTGGAAGAGCGGTGGAGGTCGCAGTAGCTTAAAAAGACGGTTTAAATGCCCCTTGGAAGAGACGTGCAGGTCGCAGTAGCTTAACAAGACGGTTTAAATGCCCCTTGGAAAAGTGGTGGAGGTTACAGTAGCTTAACAAGATGGTTTAAATGCCCCTTGGAAGAGACGTGCAGGTCGCAGTAGCTTAAAAAGACGGTTTAAATGCCCCTTGGAAGAGACGTGCAGGTCGCAGTAGCTTAACAAGACGGTTTAAATGCCCCTTGGAAGAGCGGTGGAGGTCGCAGTAGCTTAACAAGACAGTTCAAATACCCCTTGGAAGAGACGTGCAGGTCGCAGTAGCTTAATAAGACGGTTTAAATGTCCCTTGGAAGAGATGTGCAGGTCGCAGTTGCTTAACAAGACGGTTTAAATGCCACTTGGAAGAGCGGTGGAGGTCGCAGTAGCTTAACAAGACAGTTTAAATACCCCTTGGAAGAGACGTGCAGGTCGCAGTAGCTTAATAAGACGGTTTAAATGTCCCTTGGAAGAGACGTGCAGATCGCAGTAGCTTAACAAGACGATTCAAATGCCCCTTGGAAGAGCGGTGGAGGTCGTAGTAGCATAACAAGATGGATTAAATGCCCCTTGGTAGAGACGTGCAGGTCGCAGCAGCTTAACAAGACTGATTAAATGTCCCTTGGAAGAGACGTGCAGGTCGCAGTAGCTTAACAAGACGGTTTAAATGCCCCTTGGAAAAGCGGTGGAGGTCGCAGTAGATTAACAAGATGGATTAAATGCCCCTTGGAAGAGACGTGCAAGTCGCAGTAGCTTAACAAGACGGTTTACATGCTCCTTGGAAGAGTGGTGGAGCTCGCAGTAGATTAACAAGACGGTTTAAATGCCCTTTGGAAGAGCGGTGCAGGTCGCAGTAGCTTAACAAGATGGTTTAAATGCCCCTTGGAATAGGCTTGCAGGTCGCAGTAGTTTACCAAGACGGTATAAATGCCCCTTGGAAGAGACGTGCAGGTCGCAGTAGCTTAACAAGATGGTTTAAATGCCCCTTGGAAGAGCGGTGGAGTTCCAGTAGCTTAACAAGACGGTTTAAATGCCCCTTGGAAGAGACATGCAGGTCGCAGCAGCTTAAAAAGACTCTTTAAATGCCCCTTGGAAGAGATGTGCAGGTCGCAGTGGCTTAACAAGACAGTTTAAATTCCCCTTGGAAGAGACATTCAGGTCCCAGTAGCTTAAGAAGACGGTTTAAATGCCCCTTGGAAGAGACGTGCAGGTGGCAGTAGCTTAACAAGACGGTTTTAATGCCCCTTGGAAAAGTGGTGGAGGTTACAGTAGCTTAACAAGACGGTTTAAATGCCCCTTGGAAGAGATGTGCAAGTCGCAGTAACTTAAAAAGACGGTTTAAATCCGCCTTGGAAAAGACGTGCAGGTCGCAGTAGCTTAACAAGATGGTTGAAATGCCCCTTTGAAGAGAGGTGGAGGTCACAGGAGCTTAACAAGATGGTTTAAATGCCCCTTGGAAGACACGAGCAGGTCGCAGTGGCTTAACAAGAGGATTTAAATGCCCCTTGGAAGAGACGTGCATGTCGCAGTAGCTTAACAAGACTTTTTAAATGCCCCGTGCAAGACACGAGCAGGTCGCAGTAGCTTAACAAGACAGTTTAGATGCCCCTTGGAAGAGACGTGCAGGTCGCCGTAGCTTAACAAGGCGGTTTAAATGCCCCTTGGAAGAGACTTGCAGGTCGCAGAAGCTTAACAAGATGGTTTAAATGCCCCTTGGAAAAGTGATGGAGGTTACAGTAGCTTAACAAGATGGTTTAAATTCCCCTTGGAAAAGACGTGCAAGTCGCAGTAGCTTAAAAAGGCGTTTTAAATGCCCCTTGGAAGAGATGTGCAGGTCGCAGTAGATTAACAAGACAGTTTAAATTCCCCTTGGAAGAGACATGCAGGTCGCAGTAGCTTAACAACACGGTTTAAATGCCCCTTGGAAGAGACGTGCAGGTCGCAGAAGCTTAACAAGATGGTTAAAATGCCCCTTGGAAGAGCGGTGGAGGTCGCAGTAGCTTAACAAGACAGTTTAATTGCCCCTTCGTAGAGACATGCAGGTCGCAGTAGCTTAGCAAGACTGTTTAAATGCCCCTTGGAAGTGACGTGCAGGTCGCTGTAGCTTAACAAGACGGATTAAATGCCCCTTGGTAGAGTCATGCAGCTCGCAGTAGCTTAACAAAACGGTTTAAATGCCCCATGGAAGAGAAGTGCAGGTCGCAGTAGCTTAACAATATGGTTTAAATGCCCCTTGGAAAAGTGTTGGAGGTTACAGTAGCTTAACAAGACAGTTTAAATGCCCCTTGGAAGAGACGTGCAGGTCGCAGTAGCTTAAAAAGACGGTTTAAATGCCCCTTGGAAGAGACATGCAGGTCGCAGCAGCTTAAAAAGACTGTTTAAATGCCCCTTGGAAAAGACGTGCAGGTCGCAGTGGCTAAACAAGACAGTTTAAATGCCCCTTGGAAGAGAGGTGCAAGTCGCAGTAGCTTAAAAAAACGGTTTAAATGCCCCTTGGAAGAGACGTGCAGGTCGCAGTAGCTTAACAAGACGGTTTAAATGCCCCTTGCAAGAGACGTGCAAGTCGCAGTAGCTTAAAAAGACGGTTTAAATGAGCCTTGGAAGAGAGGTGCAGGTCGCAGTAGCTTAACAAGACGGTTTAAATGCCCCTTGGAAGAAATGTGCAGGTCGCAGTAGCTTAACAAGACGGTTTAAATGCCCCTTGGAAGAGACGTGCAGGTCGCAGTAGCTTAACAAGATGGTTTAAATGCCCCTTGGAAAAGTGGTGGAGGTTACAGTAGCTTAACAAGACGGTTTAAATGCCCCTTGGAAGAGACGTACAAGTCGCAGTAGCTTAACAAGACGGTTTAAATGCCCCTTGGAAGAGACGTGCAGGTCGCAGAAGCTTAAAAAGACGGTTTAAATGCCCCTTGGAAGAGACGTGCAGGTCGCAGTAGCTTAACAAGATGGATTAAATGCCCCTTGGAAGAGCGGTGGAGGTCGCAGTAGCTTAACAAGACAGTTTAAATACCCCTTGGAAGAGGCGTGCAGGTCGCAGTAGCTTAATAAGACGGTTTAAATGTCGCTTGGAAGAGATGTGCAGGTCGCAGTAGCTTAACAAGACAGTTTAAATGCCACTTGGAAGAGCGGTGGAGGTCGCAGTAGCTTAACAAGACAGTTTAAATGCCCCTTGGAAGAGACGTGCAGGTCGCAGTAGCTTAATAAGACGGTTTAAATGCCCCTTGGAAGAGACGTGCAGGACGCAGTAGCTTAACAAGACGGTGTAAATGCCCCTTGGAAGAGACGTGCAGGTCGCAGTAGCTTAACAAGACAGTTTAAATACCCCTTGGAAGAGACGTGCAGGGTGCAGTAGCTTAACAAGATGGTTTAAATGCCCCTTGGAAGAGCGGTGGAGGTCGCAGTAGCTTAACAAGATGGTTTAAATGGCCCTTGGAAGAGACATGCAGGTCGTAGCAGCTTAAAAAGACTGTTTAAATGCCCCTTGGAAAAGACATGCAGGTCTCAGTGGCTTAACAAGACAGTTTAAATGCCCCTTGGAAGAGTCATGCAGGTCGCAGTAGCTTAACAAGATGGTTTAAATGCCCCTTGGAAGAGACGTGCAGGTCGCAGTAGCTTAACAAGACGGTTTAGATGCCCCTTGGAAGAGACGTGCAAGTCGCATTAGCTTAAAAAGACGGTTTAAATGAGCCTTGGAAGAGACGTGCAGGTCGCAGTAGCTTAACAAGACGGTTTAAATGCCCCTTGAAAGACACGAGCAGGTCGCAGTAGCTTAACGAGAGGGTTTAAATGCCCCTTGGAAGAGCGGTGGAGGTCGCAGTAGCTTAACAAGACAGTTTAGATGCCCCTTGGAAGAGACGTACAGGTCGCCGTAGCTTAACAAGACGGTTTAAATGCCCCTTGGAAGAGACGTGCAGGTCGCAGTAGCTTAACAAGATGGTTTAAATGCCCCTTGGAAAAGTGGTGGAGGTTACAGTAGCTTAACAAGACGGTTTAAATTCCCCTTGGAAAAGACGTGCAAGTCGCAGTAGCTTAAAAAGACGGTTTAAACGCGCCTTGGAAGAGACGTGCAGGTCGCAGTAGCTTAACAAGACGGTTTAAATGCCCCATGGAAGACACGAGCAGGTCGCAGTAGCTTAACAAGAGGGTTTAAATGCCCCTTGGAAGAGCGGTGGAGGTCGCAGTAGCTTAACAAGACGGTTTAAATGCCCCATGGAAGACACGAGCAGGTCGCAGTAGCTTAACAAGACGGTGTAAATGCCCCTTGGAAGAGACGTGCAGGTCGCAGTAGCTTAACAATACAGTTTAAATACCCCTTGGAAGAGACGTGCAGGTCGCAGAAGCTTAACAAGATGGTTTAAATGCTCCTTGGAAGAGCGGTGGAGGTCGCAGTAGCTTAACAAGATGGTTTAAATGGCCCTTGAAAGAGACATGCAGGTCGCATCAGCTTAAAAAGACTGTTTAAATGCCCCTTGGAAAAGACATGCAGGTCTCAGTGGCTTAACAAGACAGTTTAAATGCCCCTTGGAAGAGTCATGCAGGTCGCAGTAGCTTAAGAAGATGGTTTAAATGCCCCTTGGAAGAGACGTGCAGGTCGCAGTAGCTTAACAAGACAGTTTAGATGCCCCTTGGAAGAGACGTGCAAGTCGCAGTAGCTTAAAAATACGGTTTAAATGAGCCTTGGAAGAGACGTGCAGGTCGCAGTAGCTTAACAAGACGGTTTAAATGCCCCTTGAAAGACACGAGCAGGTCGCAGTAGCTTAACGAGAGTGTTTAAATGCCCCTTGGAAGAGCGGTGGAGGTCGCAGTAGCTTAACAAGACAGTTTAGATGCCCCTTGGAAAAGACGTGCAGGTCGCCGTAGCTTAACAAGACGGTTTAAATGCCCCTTGGAAGAGACGTGCAGGTCGCAGTAGCTTAACAAGATGGTTTAAATGCCCCTTGGAAAAGTGGTGGAGGTTACAGTAGCTTAACAAGACGGTTTAAATTCCCCTTGGAAAAGACGTGCAAGTCGCAGTAGCTTAAAAAGACGGTTTAAATGCGCCTTGGAAGAGACGTGCAGGTCGCAGTAGCTTAACAAGACGGTTTAAATGCACCAAGGAAGACACGAGCAGGTCGCAGTAGCTTAACAAGAGGGTTTAAATGCCCCTTGGAAGAGCGGTGGAGGTCGCAGTAGCTTAACAAGATGGTTTTAATGCCACTTGGAAGAGACTTTCAGTTCGCAGCAGCTTAACAAGACGGTTTAAATGCCCCTTGGAAGAAACGTGCAGGTAGCAGTAGCTTAACAAGACGGTTTAAATGCCCCTTGAAAGAGCGGTGGAGGTCGCAGTAGCTTAACAAGACAGTTTAAATGCCCCTTGGAAGAAACGTGCAGGTCGCAGTAGCTTAACAAGACGGTTCAAATGCCCCTTGGAAGAGACGTACAGGTCGCAGTCGCTTAACAAGACGGTTCAAATGCCCCTTGGAAGAGCGGTGGAGGTCGTAGTAGCTTAACAAGATGGATTAAATGCCCCTTGGTAGAGATGTGCAGTTCGCAGCAGCTTAACAAGACGGATTAAATGTCCCTTGGAAGAGACGTGCAGGTCGCAGTAGCTTAACAAGACGGTTTAAATGCCCCTTGGAAAAGCGGTGGAGGTCGCAGTAGATTAACAAGATGGATTAAATGCCCCTTGGAAGAGACGTGCAAGTCGCAGTAGCTGAACAAGACGGTTTACATGCCCCTTGGGAGAGTGGTGGAGGTCGCAGTAGCTTAACAAGACGGTTTAAATGCCCCTTGGAAGAGCGGTGGAGGTCGCAGTAGCTTAACTAGACAGTTTAAATCCCCCTTGGAAGAGATGTGAAGGTCGCAGTAGCTTAACAAGATGGTTTAAATGCCCCTTGGAATAGGCTTGCAGGTCGCAGCAGTTTACCAAGACGGTTTAAATGCCCCTTGGAAGAGACGTGCAGGTCGCAGTAGCTTAACAAGATGGTTTAAATGCCCCTTGGAAGAGCGGTGGAGTTCACAGTAGCTTAACAAGACGGTTTAAATGCCCCTTGGAAGAGACATGCAGGTCGCAGCAGCTTAAAAAGACTCTTTAAATGCCCCCTGGAAGAGACGTGCAGGTCGCAGTGGCTTAACAAGACAGTTTAAATTCCCCTTGGAAGAGACATGCAGGTCGCAGTAGCTTAACAAGACGGTTTAAATGCCCCTTGGAAGAGACGTGCAGGTGGCAGTAGCTTAACAAGACGGTTTAAATGCCCCTTGGAAAAGTGGTGGAGGTTACAGTAGCTTAACAAGATGGTTTAAATGCCCCTTGGAAGAGACGTGCAAGTCGCAGTAGCTTAAAAAGACGGTTTAAATGCGTCTTGGAAAAGACGTGCAGGTCGCAGTAGCTTAACAAGATAGTTGAAATGCCCCTAGGAAGAGAGGTGGAGGTCGCAGTAGCTTAACAAGATGGTTTAAATGCCCCTTGGAAGACACGAGCAGGTAGCAGTAGCTTAACAAGAGGGTTTAAATGCATCTTGGAAGAGCGGGGGAGATCGCAGTAGCTTAGCAAGACAGTTTAAATGCCCCTTGGAAGAGACGTGCAGGTCGCAGTAGCTTAACAAGACGGTTTAAATGCCCCTTGGAAGAGACGTGCAGGTCACCATAGCTTAACAAGACGGTTTAAATGCCCCTTGGAAGAGACGTGCAGGTCGCAGTAGCTTAACAAGATGGTTTAAATGCCCGTTGGAAAAGTGGTGGAGGTTACAGTAGCTTAACAAGATGGTTTAAATTCCCCTTGGAAAAGACGTGCAGGTCGCAGTAGCTTAACAAGACGGTTTAAATGCCCCATGGAATACACAAGCAGGTCGCAGTAGCTTAACAAGATAGTTTAAATGCCCCTTGGAAGAGAGGAGGATGTCGCAGTATCTTAACAAGACAGTTTAAATGCCCTTGGAAGAAACGTGCAGGTCGCAGTAGCTTAACAAGACGGTTTAAATGCCCCTTGGAAGAGATGTGCAGGTCGCAGTAACTTAACAAGACGGTTTAAATTCCCCTTGGAAGAGCGATGGAGGTCGTAGTAGCTTAAGGCTGTGTGCCCACGTAGCATTTTTCAAGCGTATATGCTGCGGAATTTCCGCAGCGTAAACGCTTGAAAAACGCATGTAGATCCGCACCCCATGGTCCCCAATGGGATTCCGCATGTTCTATGCACATGCTGCGGATTTTTCCGCAGCGTTTATGCTACGTCCAAAAATCCGCAGCATGTCATTTAATTTTGCGGAAGCGCAGCGGAACTCCCGCCATTGACTTGCATTGAGACGCATAGAAACCGCGACTGTACATTTGTACAAGCGGCTTCTATGCGTCTCTATGTGCGGATGGTACCCAGTTCTGGAGGAGAGGAGACTCTCATCCAGACCTGGGTACCATTGTACCTGTAAAAAAAGAATAAAATAACAAATAAAGTTTATACTCACCTGTCCGGCGTCTTCTCTCTGAATGCCAGCAGCGCTGAAGGACCTTCGGTGACGTCACAGTCATGTGACCGCAGGCCCTTCACCGCTCTGTCTCGCGATATGCCGGCAGCCGGGAACAAGCCAGGAAGCAGCGCTGCAGCCACGCCGGGCCTCGGGGGTGAGTATAGCTTTATTTGTTTTAATTTTTATGGTTCACACTGTATAAATCCATGCTGTTTCCATGGATTTATGCAGTGTGACCTAGTTGTCAAGCACTTTCCAAGTGATGCTATCGCCTGGAAAGTGCTTGTCAATCTGCATGCGGAAACGCATGTGAACCCGCATGTGGATCCGCATGTATTCTGCAGGAAAAACGCATGCACAATCTGCATGCGTTTTTTTCTGCCAGGGAGATGCAGAAATGCTGCAGAAATTTTCTGCTTCATTTCTGCATCGTGGGCACATAGCCTAACAAGATGGATTAAATGCCGCTTGGAAGAGACGTGCAAGTCGCAGTAGCTTAACAAGACGGTTTACATGCCCCTTGGAAGAGCGGTGGAGGTCGCAGTAGCTTAACTAGACAGTTTAAATCCCCCTTGGAAGAGATGTGCAGGTCGCAGTAGCTTAACAAGATGGTTTAAATGCCCCTTGGAATAGGCTTGCAGGTCGCAGTAGCTTACCAAGATGCTTTAAATGCCCATTGGAAGAGACGTGCAGGTCGCAGTAGCTTAACAAGTTGGTTTAAATGCCCCTTGGAAGAGCGGTGGAGATCGCAGTAACTTAACAAGACGGTTTAAATGCTCCTTGGAAGAGACGTGCAGGTCGCAGTGGCTTAACAAGACAGTTTAAATGCCCCTTGGAAGAGACATGCAGGTCGCAGTAGCTTAACAAGACGGTTTAAATGGCCCTTGGAAGAGATGTGCAGGTGGCAGTAGCTTAACAAGACGGTTTAAATGCCCCTTGGAAAAGTGGTGGAGGTTACAGTAGCTTAACAAGACGGTTTAAATGCCCCTTGGAAGACACGAGCAGGTCGCAGTAGCTTAACAAGAGGGTTTAAATGTCCCTTGGAAGAGCGGTGGAGGTCGCAGTAGTTATCAAGACAGTTTAAATGCCCCTTGGAAGAGACGTGCAGGTCGCAGTAGCTTAACAAGACTTTTTAAATGCCCCTTGGAAGAGACGTACAGGTCGCAGTAGCTTAACAAGACGGTTTAAATGCCCCTTGAAAAAGTGGTGGAGGTTACAGTAGCTTAACAAGACGGTTTAAATCCCCCTTGGAAGAGACGTTCTGGTCGCAGTAGCTTAACAAACGGTTTAAATGCCCCCTTGGAAGAGACGTGCAAGTCGCAGTAGATTAACAAGACGGTTTAAATGCCCCTTGGAAGAGACGTGCAGGTCGCAATAGCTTAACAAGACGGTTTAAATACCCCTTGCAAGAGACGTGCAGGTCGCAGTAGCTAAACAAGACGGTTTAAATGCCCCTTGGAAGAGACATACAGTTCGCAGTAACTTAACAAGACGGTTTAAATGCCCCTTGAAAGAGACGTGCAGGTCGCAGTAGCTTAACAAGACTGTTTAAATACCCCTTGGAAGAGACGTGCAGGTCGCAGTAGCTTAACAAGAGGGTTTAAATGCCCCTTGGAATAGGCTTGCAGGTTGCAGAAGCATAACAAGACTGTTTAAATGCCCCTTGGTAGAGACAAACAGGTAGCAGTAGCTTAACAAGACGGTTTAAATGCCCCTTGGTAGAGATGAACAGGTAGCAGTAGCTTAACAAGACGGTTTAAATGCCCCTTGGAAGAGACGTGCAGGTCGCTGTAGCTAAATAAGACGGTGTAAATTCCCCTTGGAAGAGCGGCGGAGGTCGCAGTAGCTTAACAAGAAGATTTAATTGCCCCTTGAAAGAAACGTGCAGGTCACAGTAGCTTAATAAGATGGTTTAAATGCTCCTTGGAAGAGAGGTGGAGGGCGCAGTAGCTTAACAAGACGGTTTAACTGCACCTTGAATAGATGTGCAGGTCGCAGTAGCTTAACAAAAAGGATTAAATACCCCTTGCAAGAGACGTGCAGGTCACAGTAGCTTAACAAGACGGTTTAAATGCCCCTTGGAAGAAACGTGCATGTCGCAGTAGCTTAACAAGATGGTTTAAATGCCCCTTGGAAGAGACGTGCAGGTCGCAGTAGCTTAACAAGACGGTTTAAATGTCCCTTGGAAGAGACATACAGTTCGCAGTAACTTAACAAGACGGTTTAAATGCTCCTTGGAAGAGACGTGCAGGTCGCAGTGGCTTAACAAGACAGTTTAAATGCCCCTTGGAAGAGACATGCAGGTCGCAGTAGCTTAACAAGACGGTTTAAATGGCCCTTGGAAGAGATGTGCAGGTGGCAGTAGCTTAACAAGACGGTTTAAATGCCCCTTGGAAAAGTGGTGGAGGTTACAGTAGCTTAACAAGACGGTTTAAATGCCCCTTGGAAGACACGAGCAGGTCGCAGTAGCTTAACAAGAGGGTTTAAATGTCCCTTGGAAGAGCGGTGGAGGTCGCAGTAGTTATCAAGACAGTTTAAATGCCCCTTGGAAGAGACGTGCAGGTCGCAGTAGCTTAACAAGACTTTTTAAATGCCCCTTGGAAGAGACGTACAGGTCGCAGTAGCTTAACAAGACGGTTTAAATGCCCCTTGAAAAAGTGGTGGAGGTTACAGTAGCTTAACAAGACGGTTTAAATCCCCCTTGGAAGAGACGTTCTGGTCGCAGTAGCTTAACAAACGGTTTAAATGCCCCCTTGGAAGAGACGTGCAAGTCGCAGTAGATTAACAAGACGGTTTAAATGCCCCTTGGAAGAGACGTGCAGGTCGCAATAGCTTAACAAGACGGTTTAAATACCCCTTGCAAGAGACGTGCAGGTCGCAGTAGCTAAACAAGACGGTTTAAATGCCCCTTGGAAGAGACATACAGTTCGCAGTAACTTAACAAGACGGTTTAAATGCCCCTTGAAAGAGACGTGCAGGTCGCAGTAGCTTAACAAGACTGTTTAAATACCCCTTGGAAGAGACGTGCAGGTCGCAGTAGCTTAACAAGAGGGTTTAAATGCCCCTTGGAATAGGCTTGCAGGTTGCAGAAGCATAACAAGACTGTTTAAATGCCCCTTGGTAGAGACAAACAGGTAGCAGTAGCTTAACAAGACGGTTTAAATGCCCCTTGGTAGAGATGAACAGGTAGCAGTAGCTTAACAAGACGGTTTAAATGCCCCTTGGAAGAGACGTGCAGGTCGCTGTAGCTAAATAAGACGGTGTAAATTCCCCTTGGAAGAGCGGCGGAGGTCGCAGTAGCTTAACAAGAAGATTTAATTGCCCCTTGAAAGAAACGTGCAGGTCACAGTAGCTTAATAAGATGGTTTAAATGCTCCTTGGAAGAGAGGTGGAGGGCGCAGTAGCTTAACAAGACGGTTTAACTGCACCTTGAATAGATGTGCAGGTCGCAGTAGCTTAACAAAAAGGATTAAATACCCCTTGCAAGAGACGTGCAGGTCACAGTAGCTTAACAAGACGGTTTAAATGCCCCTTGGAAGAAACGTGCATGTCGCAGTAGCTTAACAAGATGGTTTAAATGCCCCTTGGAAGAGACGTGCAGGTCGCAGTAGCTTAACAAGACGGTTTAAATGTCCCTTGGAAGAGACATACAGTTCGCAGTAACTTAACAAGACGGTTTAAATGCCCCTTGAAAGAGACGTGCAGGTCGCAGTAGCTTAACAAGACTGTTTAAATACCCCTTGGAAGAGACGTGCAGGTCGCAGTAGCTTAACAAGAGGGTTTAAATGCCCCTTGGAATAGGCTTGCAGGTTGCAGAAGCATAACAAGACTGTTTAAATGCCCCTTGGTAGAGACAAACAGGTAGCAGTAGCTTAACAAGACGGTTTAAATGCCCCTTGGAAGAGACGTGCAGGTCGCTGTAGCTAAAGAAGACGGTGTAAATTCCCCTTGGAAGAGCGGCGGAGGTCGCAGTAGCTTAACAAGAAGATTTAATTGCCCCTTGAAAGAAACGTGCAGGTCACAGTAGCTTAATAAGATGGTTTAAATGCTCCTTGGAAGAGAGGTGGAGGTCGCAGTAGCTTAACAAGACGGTTTAACTGCACCTTGAATAGATGTGCAGGTCGCAGTAGCTTAACAAAAAGGATTAAATACCCCTTGCAAGAGACGTGCAGGTCACAGTAGCTTAACAAGACGGTTTAAATGCCCCTTGGAAGAAACGTGCATGTCGCAGTAGATTAACAAGACGGTTTAAATGCCCCTTGGAAGAGACGTGCATGTCGCAGTAGCTTAACAAGACGGTTTAAATGCCCCTTGGAAGAGCGGTGGAGGTCGTAGTAGCTTATCAAGACTGATTAAATGCCCCTTGGTAGAGACATGAAGGTCGCAGCAGGTTAACAAGACGGTTTAAATGCCCCTTGGAAAATCGGTGGAGGTCGCAGTATATTAACAAGATGGATTAAATGCCCCTTGGAAGAGACGTGCAAGTCGCAGTAGCTTAACAAGACGGTTTACATACCCATTGGAAGAGTGGTGGAGGTAGCAGTAGCTTAACAAGATGGTTTAAATGCCCCTTGGAGGAGCGGTGGAGGTCGCAGAAGCTTAACAAGACAGTTTAAATGCCCCTTGGAAGAGACGTGCAGGTCGCAGTAGCTTAACAAGTCGGTTTAAATGCCACTTGGAAGAGCGGTGGAGGTCGCAGTAGCTTAACAAGACAGTTTAAATGCCCGTTGGAAGAGACATGCAGGTCGCAGTAGCTTAATAAGACGGTTTAAATGCTCCTTGGAAGAGACGTGCAGGTCGCAGTAGCTTAACAAGATGGTTTAAATGCCCCTTGGAAGAGACGTGCAGGACTCAGTGGCTTAACAAGACAGTTTAAATGCCCCTTGGAAGAGACATGCAGGTCGCAGTAGCTTAACAAGACGGTTTAAATGCCCCTTGGAAGAGACGTGCAGGTTGCAGTAGATTAACAAGACAGTTTAAATGCCCCTTTGAAGAGACATGCAGGTCGCAGTAGCTTAACAAGACGGTTTAAATGCCCCTTGGAAGAGACGTGCAGGTCGCAGTAGCTTAACAAGATGGTTTAAATGCCCCTTGGAAAAGTGGTTGAGGTTACAGTAGCTTAACAAGATGGTTTAAATGCTCCTAGGAAGAGTTGTGCAGGTCGCAGTAGATTTACAAGATTATTTAAATGCTCCTTGGAAGAGACGTGCAGGTCGCAGTAGCTTAACAAGATGGTTTAAATGCCCCTTGGAATAGGCTTGCAGGTCGCAGTAGCTTAACAAGACGGTTTAAAAGCCCCTTGGAAGAGACGTGCAGGTCGCACTAGCTTAACAAGATGGTTTAAATGCCCATTGGAAGAGCGGTGGAGGTCGCAGTAGCTTAATAAGACGGTTTAAATGCCCCTTGGAAGAAACATGCAGGTCGCAGCAGCTTAAAAAGACTGTTTAACTGCCCCTTGGAAAAGACGTGCAGGACTCAGTGGCTTAACAAGACCGTTTAAATGCCCCTTGGAAGAGACATGAAGGTCGCAGTAGCTTAACAAGACGGTTTAAATGCCCCTTGGAAGAGACGTGCAGGTCGCAGTAGATTAACAAGACAGTTTAAATGTCCCTTGGAAGAGCGGTGGAGGTCGCAGTAGCTTAACAAGACGGTTTAAATGCCCCTTGGAAGAGACATGCAGGTCGCAGCAGCTTAAAAAGACTGTTTAACTGCCCCTTGGAAAAGACGTGCAGGACTCAGTGGCTTAACAAGACAGTTTAAATGCCCCTTGGAAGAGACATGCAGGTCGCAGAAGCTTAACAAGACGGTTTAAATGCCCCTTGGAAGAGACGTGCAGGTCGCAGTAGATTAACAAGACAGGTTAAATGCCCCATGGAAGAGACATGCAGGTCACAGTAGCTTAACAAGACGGTTTAAATGCCCCTTGGAAGAGACGTGCAGGTCGCAGAAGATTAACAAGACGGTTTAAATGTCCCTTGGAAGAGACGTGCAAGTCGCAGTAGCTTAACAAGACGGTTTAAATGAGCCTTGGAAGAGACGTGCAGGTCGCAGTAGCTTAACAAAAGGGTTTAAATGCCCCTTGGAAAGGTGGTTGAGGTTACAGTAGCTTAACAAGACGGTTTAAATGCCCCTTGGAAGAGACGTGCAGGTCACAGTAGCTTAACAAGATGGTTTAAATGCCCCATGGAAGACACGAGCAGGTCGCAGTAGCTTAACAAAAGGGTTTAAATGCCCCTTGGAAGAGCGGAGGATGTCGCAGTAGCTTAACAAGACAGTTTAAATGCCCCTTGGAAGAGACGTGCAGGTCGCAGTAGCTTAACAAGATGGTTTAAATGCCCCTTGGAAGAGCGGTGGAGGTCGCAGTAGCTTAACAAGACAGTTTAAATGCCACTTGGAAGAAACGTGCAGGTCGCAGTAGCTTAACAAGACGGTTTAAATGCTCCTTGGAAGAGATGTGCAGGTCGCAGTAGCTTAACAAGACGGTTTAAATTCTCCTTGGAAGAGACGTGCAGGTCGCAGTAGCTTAACAAGATGGTTTAAATGCCCCTTGGAATAGGCTTGCAGGTCGCAGTAGCTTAACAAGACGGTTTAAATGCCCCTTGGAAGAGACGTGCAGGTCGCAGTAGCTTAACAAGATGGTTTAAATGCCCCTTGGAAGAGACATGCAGGTCGCAGCAGCTTAAAAAGACTGTTTAACTGCCCCTTGGAAAAGACGTGCAGGACTCAGTGGCTTAACAAGACAGTTTAAATGCCCCTTGGAAGAGACATGCAGGTCGCAGTAGCTTAACAAGACGGTTTAAATGCCCCTTGGAAGAGACGTGCAGGTCGCAGTAGATTAACAAGACAGTTTAAATGCCCCTTGGAAGAGACATGCAGGTCGCAGTAGCTTAACAAGATGGTTTAAATGCCCCTTGGAAGAGACGTGCAGGTCGCAGAAGATTAACAAGACGGTTTAAATACCCCTTGGAAGAGACGTGCAGGTCGCAGTAGATTAACAAGACGGTTTAAATGAGCCTTGGAAGAGACGTGCAAGTCGCAGTAGCTTAAAAAGACAGTTTAAATGCGTCTTGGAAAAGACGTGCAGGTCGCAGTAGCTTAACAAGATAGTTGAAATGCCCCTAGGAAGAGAGGTGGAGGTCGCAGTAGCTTAACAAGATGGTTTAAATGCCCCTTGGAAGACACGAGCAGGTAGCAGTAGCTTAACAAGAGGGTTTAAATGCATCTTGGAAGAGCGGGGGAGATCGCAGTAGCTTAGCAAGACAGTTTAAATGCCCCTTGGAAGAGACGTGCAGGTCGCAGTAGCTTAACAAGACGGTTTAAATGCCCCTTGGAAGAGACGTGCAGGTCACCATAGCTTAACAAGACGGTTTAAATTCCCCTTGGAAGAGACGTGCAGGTCGCAGTAGCTTAACAAGATGGTTTAAATGCCCGTTGGAAAAGTGGTGGAGGTTACAGTAGCTTAACAAGATGGTTTAAATTCCCCTTGGAAAAGACGTGCAGGTCGCAGTAGCTTAACAAGACGGTTTAAATGCCCCATGGAATACACAAGCAGGTCGCAGTAGCTTAACAAGATAGTTTAAATGCCCCTTGGAAGAGAGGAGGATGTCGCAGTATCTTAACAAGACAGTTTAAATGCCCTTGGAAGAAACGTGCAGGTCGCAGTAGCTTAACAAGACGGTTTAAATGCCCCTTGGAAGAGATGTGCAGGTCGCAGTAACTTAACAAGACGGTTTAAATTCCCCTTGGAAGAGCGATGGAGGTCGTAGTAGCTTAACAAGATGGATTAAATGCCGCTTGGAAGAGACGTGCAAGTCGCAGTAGCTTAACAAGACGGTTTACATGCCCCTTGGAAGAGCGGTGGAGGTCGCAGTAGCTTAACTAGACAGTTTAAATCCCCCTTGGAAGAGATGTGCAGGTCGCAGTAGCTTAACAAGATGGTTTAAATGCCCCTTGGAATAGGCTTGCAGGTCGCAGTAGCTTACCAAGATGCTTTAAATGCCCCTTGGAAGAGACGTGCAGGTCGCAGTAGCTTAACAAGTTGGTTTAAATGCCCCTTGGAAGAGCGGTGGAGATCGCAGTAACTTAACAAGACGGTTTAAATGCTCCTTGGAAGAGACGTGCAGGTCGCAGTGGCTTAACAAGACAGTTTAAATGCCCCTTGGAAGAGACATGCAGGTCGCAGTAGCTTAACAAGACGGTTTAAATGGCCCTTGGAAGAGATGTGCAGGTGGCAGTAGCTTAACAAGACGGTTTAAATGCCCCTTGGAAAAGTGGTGGAGGTTACAGTAGCTTAACAAGACGGTTTAAATGCCCCTTGGAAGACACGAGCAGGTCGCAGTAGCTTAACAAGAGGGTTTAAATGCCCCTTGGAAGAGCGGTGGAGGTCGCAGTAGTTATCAAGACAGTTTAAATGCCCCTTGGAAGAGACGTGCAGGTCGCAGTAGCTTAACAAGACTTTTTAAATGCCCCTTGGAAGAGACGTACAGGTCGCAGTAGCTTAACAAGACGGTTTAAATGCCCCTTGAAAAAGTGGTGGAGGTTACAGTAGGTTAACAAGACGGTTTAAATCCCCCTTGGAAGAGACGTTCTGGTCGCAGTAGCTTAACAAACGGTTTAAATGCCCCCTTGGAAGAGACGTGCAAGTCGCAGTAGATTAACAAGACGGTTTAAATGCCCCTTGGAAGAGACGTGCAGGTCGCAATAGCTTAACAAGACGGTTTAAATACCCCTTGCAAGAGACGTGCAGGTCGCAGTAGCTAAACAAGACGGTTTAAATGCCCCTTGGAAGAGACATACAGTTCGCAGTAACTTAACAAGACGGTTTAAATGCCCCTTGAAAGAGACGTGCAGGTCGCAGTAGCTTAACAAGACTGTTTAAATACCCCTTGGAAGAGACGTGCAGGTCGCAGTAGCTTAACAAGAGGGTTTAAATGCCCCTTGGAATAGGCTTGCAGGTTGCAGAAGCATAACAAGACTGTTTAAATGCCCCTTGGTAGAGACAAACAGGTAGCAGTAGCTTAACAAGACGGTTTAAATGCCCCTTGGTAGAGACGAACAGGTAGCAGTAGCTTAACAAGACGGTTTAAATGCCCCTTGGAAGAGACGTGCAGGTCGCTGTAGCTAAATAAGACGGTGTAAATTCCCCTTGGAAGAGCGGCGGAGGTCGCAGTAGCTTAACAAGAAGATTTAATTGCCCCTTGAAAGAAACGTGCAGGTCACAGTAGCTTAATAAGATGGTTTAAATGCTCCTTGGAAGAGAGGTGGAGGGCGCAGTAGCTTAACAAGACGGTTTAACTGCACCTTGAATAGATGTGCAGGTCGCAGTAGCTTAACAAAAAGGATTAAATACCCCTTGCAAGAGACGTGCAGGTCACAGTAGCTTAACAAGACGGTTTAAATGCCCCTTGGAAGAAACGTGCATGTCGCAGTAGCTTAACAAGATGGTTTAAATGCCCCTTGGAAGAGACGTGCAGGTCGCAGTAGCTTAACAAGACGGTTTAAATGTGCCTTGGAAGAGACATACAGTTCGCAGTAACTTAACAAGACGGTTTAAATGCCCCTTGAAAGAGACGTGCAGGTCGCAGTAGCTTAACAAGACTGTTTAAATACCCCTTGGAAGAGACGTGCAGGTCGCAGTAGCTTAACAAGAGGGTTTAAATGCCCCTTGGAATAGGCTTGCAGGTTGCAGAAGCATAACAAGACTGTTTAAATGCCCCTTGGTAGAGACAAACAGGTAGCAGTAGCTTAACAAGACGGTTTAAATGCCCCTTGGTAGAGACGAACAGGTAGCAGTAGCTTAACAAGACGGTTTAAATGCCCCTTGGAAGAGACGTGCAGGTCGCTGTAGCTAAAGAAGACGGTGTAAATTCCCCTTGGAAGAGCGGCGGAGGTCGCAGTAGCTTAACAAGAAGATTTAATTGCCCCTTGAAAGAAACGTGCAGGTCACAGTAGCTTAATAAGATGGTTTAAATGCTCCTTGGAAGAGAGGTGGAGGTCGCAGTAGCTTAACAAGACGGTTTAACTGCACCTTGAATAGATGTGCAGGTCGCAGTAGCTTAACAAAAAGGATTAAATACCCCTTGCAAGAGACGTGCAGGTCACAGTAGCTTAACAAGACGGTTTAAATGCCCCTTGGAAGAAACGTGCATGTCGCAGTAGATTAACAAGACGGTTTAAATGCCCCTTGGAAGAGACGTGCATGTCGCAGTAGCTTAACAAGACGGTTTAAATGCCCCTTGGAAGAGCGGTGGAGGTCGTAGTAGCTTATCAAGACTGATTAAATGCCCCTTGGTAGAGACATGAAGGTCGCAGCAGGTTAACAAGACGGTTTAAATGCCCCTTGGAAAATCGGTGGAGGTCGCAGTATATTAACAAGATGGATTAAATGCCCCTTGGAAGAGACGTGCAAGTCGCAGTAGCTTAACAAGACGGTTTACATACCCATTGGAAGAGTGGTGGAGGTAGCAGTAGCTTAACAAGATGGTTTAAATGCCCCTTGGAGGAGCGGTGGAGGTCGCAGAAGCTTAACAAGACAGTTTAAATGCCCCTTGGAAGAGACGTGCAGGTCGCAGTAGCTTAACAAGTCAGTTTAAATGCCACTTGGAAGAGCGGTGGAGGTCGCAGTAGCTTAACAAGACAGTTTAAATGCCCGTTGGAAGAGACATGCAGGTCGCAGTAGCTTAATAAGACGGTTTAAATGCTCCTTGGAAGAGACGTGCAGGTCGCAGTAGCTTAACAAGATGGTTTAAATGCCCCTTGGAAGAGACGTGCAGGACTCAGTGGCTTAACAAGACAGTTTAAATGCCCCTTGGAAGAGACATGCAGGTCGCAGTAGCTTAACAAGACGGTTTAAATGCCCCTTGGAAGAGACGTGCAGGTTGCAGTAGATTAACAAGACAGTTTAAATGCCCCTTTGAAGAGACATGCAGGTCGCAGTAGCTTAACAAGACGGTTTAAATGCCCCTTGGAAGAGACGTGCAGGTCGCAGTAGCTTAACAAGATGGTTTAAATGCCCCTTGGAAAAGTGGTTGAGGTTACAGTAGCTTAACAAGACGGTTTAAATGCTCCTAGGAAGAGTTGTGCAGGTCGCAGTAGATTTACAAGATGGTTTAAATGCTCCTTGGAAGAGACGTGCAGGTCGCAGTAGCTTAACAAGATGGTTTAAATGCCCCTTGGAATAGGCTTGCAGGTCGCAGTAGCTTAACAAGACGGTTTAAAAGCCCCTTGGAAGAGACGTGCAGGTCGCACTAGCTTAACAAGATGGTTTAAATGCCCATTGGAAGAGCGGTGGAGGTCGCAGTAGCTTAATAAGACGGTTTAAATGCCCCTTGGAAGAAACATGCAGGTCGCAGCAGCTTAAAAAGACTGTTTAACTGCCCCTTGGAAAAGACGTGCAGGACTCAGTGGCTTAACAAGACCGTTTAAATGCCCCTTGGAAGAGACATGAAGGTCGCAGTAGCTTAACAAGACGGTTTAAATGCCCCTTGGAAGAGACGTGCAGGTCGCAGTAGATTAACAAGACAGTTTAAATGTCCCTTGGAAGAGCGGTGGAGGTCGCAGTAGCTTAACAAGACGGTTTAAATGCCCCTTGGAAGAGACATGCAGGTCGCAGCAGCTTAAAAAGACTGTTTAACTGCATCTTGGAAAAGACGTGCAGGACTCAGTGGCTTAACAAGACAGTTTAAATGCCCCTTGGAAGAGACATGCAGGTCGCAGAAGCTTAACAAGACGGTTTAAATGCCCCTTGGAAGAGACGTGCAGGTCGCAGTAGATTAACAAGACAGGTTAAATGCCCCATGGAAGAGACATGCAGGTCACAGTAGCTTAACAAGACGGTTTAAATGCCCCTTGGAAGAGACGTGCAGGTCGCAGAAGATTAACAAGACGGTTTAAATGTCCCTTGGAAGAGACGTGCAAGTCGCAGTAGCTTAACAAGACGGTTTAAATGAGCCTTGGAAGAGACGTGCAGGTCGCAGTAGCTTAACAAGACGGTTTAAATGCCCCTTGGAAGACACGAGCAGGTCGCAGTAGCTTAACAAGAGGGTTTAAATGCCCCTTGGAAAAGCGGTGGAGGTCGCAGTAGCTTAACAAGACAGTTTAGATGCCCCTTGGAAGAGACGTGCAGGTCGCAGTAGCTTATCAAGATGGTTTAAATGCCCCTTGGAAAGGTGGTTGAGGTTACAGTAGCTTAACAAGACGGTTTAAATGCCCCTTGGAAGAGACGTGCAGGTCACAGTAGCTTAACAAGATGGTTTAAATGCCCCATGGAAGACACGAGCAGGTCGCAGTAGCTTAACAAAAGGGTTTAAATGCCCCTTGGAAGAGCGGAGGATGTCGCAGTAGCTTAACAAGACAGTTTAAATGCCCCTTGGAAGAGACGTGCAGGTCGCAGTAGCTTAACAAGATGGTTTAAATGCCCCTTGGAAGAGCGGTGGAGGTCGCAGTAGCTTAACAAGACAGTTTAAATGCCACTTGGAAGAAACGTGCAGGTCGCAGTAGCTTAACAAGACGGTTTAAATGCTCCTTGGAAGAGATGTGCAGGTCGCAGTAGCTTAACAAGACGGTTTAAATTCTCCTTGGAAGAGACGTGCAGGTCGCAGTAGCTTAACAAGATGGTTTAAATGCCCCTTGGAATAGGCTTGCAGGTCGCAGTAGCTTAACAAGACGGTTTAAATGCCCCTTGGAAGAGACGTGCAGGTCGCAGTAGCTTAACAAGATGGTTTAAATGCCCCTTGGAAGAGACATGCAGGTCGCAGCAGCTTAAAAAGACTGTTTAACTGCCCCTTGGAAAAGACGTGCAGGACTCAGTGGCTTAACAAGACAGTTTAAATGCCCCTTGGAAGAGACATGCAGGTCGCAGTAGCTTAACAAGACGGTTTAAATGCCCCTTGGAAGAGACGTGCAGGTCGCAGTAGATTAACAAGACAGTTTAAATGCCCCTTGGAAGAGACATGCAGGTCGCAGTAGCTTAACAAGATGGTTTAAATGCCCCTTGGAAGAGACGTGCAGGTCGCAGAAGATTAACAAGACGGTTTAAATACCCCTTGGAAGAGACGTGCAGGTCGCAGTAGATTAACAAGACGGTTTAAATGAGCCTTGGAAGAGACGTGCAGGTCGCAGTAGATTAACATGACGGTTTAAATTCCCCTTGGAAGACACGAGCAGGTCGCAGTAGCTTAACAAGAGGGTTTAAATGCCCCTTGGAAGAGCGGTGGAGGTCGCAGTAGCTTAACAAGACAGTTTAGATGCCCCTTGGAAGAGACGTGCAGGTCGCCGTAGCTTAACAAGACGTTATAAATTCCCCTTGGAAGAGACGTACAGGTCGCAGTAGCTTAACAAGATGGTTTAAATGCCCCTTGGAAAAGTGGTTGAGGTTACAGTAGCTTAACAAGACGGTTTAAATGCCCCTTGGAAGAGACGTGCAGGTCGCAGTAGTTTAACAAGACGGTTTAAATGCCCCATGGAAGACACGAGAAGGTCGCAGGAGCTTAACAAAAGGGTTTAAATGCCCCTTGGAAGAGCGGAGGATGTCGCAGTAGCTTAACAAGACAGTTTAAATGCCCCTTGGAAGAGACGTGCAGGTCGCAGTAGCTTAACAAGACGGTTTAAATGCCCCTTGGAAGAGCGGTGGAGGTCGCAGTAGCTTAACAAGACAGTTTAAATGCCACTTGGAAGAAACTTGCAGGTCGCAGTAGATTAACAAGATGGTTTAAATGCTCCTTGGAATAGATGTGCAGGTCGCAGTAGCTTAACAAGACGGTTTAAATGCCCCTTGGAAGAGTGGTGGAGGTCGTAGTAGCTTAACAAGACGGATTAAATGCCCATTGGTAGAGACGTGCAGGTCGCAGCAGCTTAACAAGACGGATTAAATGTCCCTTGGAAGAGACGTGCAGGTCGCGGTAGCTTAACAAGACGGTTTAAATGCCCCTTGGAAAAGCGGTGGAGGTCGCAGTAGATTAACAAGATGGATTAAATGCCCCTTGGAAGAGACGTGCAAGTCGCAGTAGCTTAACAAGACGGTTTACATGCCCCTTGGAAGAGTGGTGGAGGTCGCAGTAGCTTAATAAAACAGTTTAAATGAACCTTGGAAGAGCGGTGGAGGTCGCATTAGCATAATAAGACAGTTTACATGCCCCTTGGAAGAGACGAGCATGTCGCAGTCGCTCAACAAGCCGGTTTAAATGGCCCTTGGAAGAGCAGTGGAAGTCGCAGTAGCTTAATAAGACAGTTTAAATGCCCCTTGGAAGAGAAGTGCAGGTCGCAGTAGCTTACCAAGACGGTTTAAATGCCCCTTGGAAGAGACGTGCAGGTCGCAGTAGCTTAACAAGATGGTTTAAATGCCACTTGGAAAAGCGGTTAAGGTCGCAGTAACTTAACAAGACAGTTTAATTGCCCATTGGAAAAGACATGCAAGTCGCAGCAGTTTAACAAGACTGTTAAAATGCCCCTTGGAAGAGACGTGTAGGTCGAAGTATCTTAAAAAGACGTTTTAAATGCCCCTTGTAAGAGACGTGCAGGTCGCAGTGGCTTAACAAGACGGTTTAAATGCCCCTTGGAAGAGCGGTGGAGGTCGCAGAAGCTTAACAAGACAGTTTAAATGCCCTTGGAAGAGACGTGCAGGTCGCAGTAGCTTAACAAGACGGTTTAAATGCCCCTTGGAAGAGACGTGCAAGTCGCAGTAGCTTAACAAGACAATTTAAATGCCCCTTGGAAGAGACGTGCAGGTCGCAGTAGCTTAAGAAGACGGTTTAAATGCCCCTTGGAAGAGACGTGCCGGTCACAGGAGCTTAATAAGACGGTTTAAATGTCCCTTGGAAGAGACGTGCAGATCGCAGTAGCTTAACAAGACGGTTTAAATGCCCCTTGGAAGAGACGCGCAGGTCGCAGTAGCTTAACAAGACGGTTTAAATGCCACTTGGAAGAGCGGTGTAGGTCACAGTAGCTTAACAAGACAGTTTAAATACCCCTTGGAAGAGACGTGCAGGTCGCAGTAGCTTAACAAGTCAGTTTAAATGCCCCTTGGAAGAGAGTTGCAGGTTCGCAGTAGCTTAATAAGATGGTTTAAATGCTCCTTGGAAGAGACGTGCAGGTCGCAGTAGCTTAACAAGACGGTTTAAATGCCCCTTGGAAAAGACGTGAAGTACGCAGTAGCTTAACAAGATTGTTCAAATGCCCCTTGGAAGAGACGTGCAGGTCGCAGTAGCTTAACAAGACGGTTTAAATGCCCCTTGGAAGAGAGGTGGAGGTCGCAGTAGCTTAACAAGACAGTTTAAATGCCACTTGGAAGAAACATGCAGGTCGCAGTAGCTTAACAAGACGGTTTAAATGCTCCTTGGAAGAGATGTGCAGGTCGCAGTAGCTTAACAAGACGGTTTAAATGCCACTTGGAAGAGTGGTGGAGGTCGTAGTAGCTTAACAAGACGGATTAAATGCCCCTTGGTAGAGACGTGCAGGTCGCAGCAGCTTAACAAGACGGATTAAATGTCCCTTGGAAGAGACGTGCCGGTCGCAGTAGCTTAACAAGACGGTTTAAATGCCCCTTGGAAAAACGGTGGAGGTCGCAGTAGATTAACGAGATGGATTAAATGCCCCTTGGAAGAGACGTGCAATTCGCAGTAGCTTAACAAGACGGTTTACATGCCCCTTGGAAGAGTGGTGGAGGTCGCAGTAGCTTAAGAAGACGGTTTAAATGCCCCTTGGAAGAGCGGTTGAGGTCGCAGTAGCTTAACAACACAGTTTAAATCCCCCTTGGAAGAGATGTGCAGGTCGCAGTAGCTTAACAAGATGGTTTAAATGCCCCTTGGAATACCCTTGCAGGTCGCATTAGCTTACCAAGACGGTTCAAATGCCCCTTGGAAAAGTGGTGGAGGTTACAGTAGCTTAACAAGACGGTTTAAATGCCCCTTGGAAGAGACGTGCAAGTCGCAGTAGCTTAAAAAGACGGTTTAAATGCGCCTTGGAAAAGACGTGCAGGTCGCAGTAGCTTAACAAGAAGGTTTAAATGCCCCTTGGAAGACACGATCAGGTCGCAGTAGCTTAACAAGAGGGTTTAAATGCCACTTGGAAGAGCGGTGGAGGTCGCAGTAGCTTAACATGACAGTTTAAATGCCCGTTGGAAGAGATGTGCAGGTCGCAGTAGCTTAACAAGACGGTTTAATTCCCCCTTGGAAGAGACGTACAGGTCGCAGTAGCTTAACAAGACGGTTTAAATGCCCCTTGGAAGAGACGTGCAAGTCGCAGTAGCTAATAAGACGGTTTAAATTCCCCTTGCAAGAGACGTGCAGATCGCAGTAGCTTAATAAGACGGTTTAAATGCCCCTTAGAAGAGACGTGCAGGTCGCAGTAGCTTAAAAAGACGGTTTAAATGCCCTTTGGAAGAGACATGCAGGTCGCAGCAGCTTAACAAGACTGTTTAAATGCCCCTTGGAAGAGACGTGCAGGTCGAAGTAGCTTAACAAGACGGTTTAAATGCCCCTTGGAAGAGACGTGCAAGTCGCAGTAGCTTAACAAGACGATTTAAATGCCCCTTGGAAGAGACTTGCAGGTCGCAGAAGCTTAACAAGACGGTTTAAATACCCCTTGGAAGAGACGTGCTGGTCGCAGTAGCTTCACAAGATGGTTTAAGTGCCCCTTGGAAGAGCTTTGGAGGTCGCAGAAGCTTAACAAGACAGTTTAAATGCCCCTTGGAAGAGACGTGCAGGTCACAGGAGCTTAATAAGACGGTTTAAATGTCCCTTGGAAGAGACGTGCAGGTCGCAGTAGCTTAACAAGACAGTTTAAATGCCCCTTGGAAGAGAAGTGCAGGTCGCAGTAGCTTACCAAGACGATTTAAATGCCCTTTGGAAGAGACATGCAGGTCGCAGTAGCTTAACAAGACGGTTTAAATGCCCCTTGGAAGAGCGGTGTAGGTCGCAGTAGCTTAACAAGAGAGTTTAAATGCCCTTTGGAAGAGACATGCAAGTCACAGCAGCTTAACAAGACTGTTTAAATGCCGCGTGGAAGAGACGTGCAGGTCGCAGTAGCTTAACAAGACGGTTTAAATGCCCCTTGGTAGAGACATGCAGGTCTCAATAGCTTAACAAGACGGTTCAAATGCCCCATTGAAGAGACGTGCAGGTCGCAGCAGCTTAACAAGACGATTTAAATGCCCCTTGGAAAAGTGGTGGAGGTTACAGTAGCTTAACAAGATGGTTTAAATGCCCCTTGGAAGAGACGTGCAAGTCGCAGTAGCTTAACAAGACGATTTAAATACCCCCTGGAAGAGACGTGCAGGTTGCAGTAGCTTAACAAGACGATTTAAATGCCCCCTGGAAGAGACGTGCAGGTCGCAGTAGCTTAACAAGACGGTTTAAATGCCCCTTGGAAGAGACGTGCAGGTCACAGGATCTTAATAAGACGGTTTAAATGTCCCTTCGAAGAGACGTGCAGGTCGCAGTAGCTTACCAAGATGGTTTAAATGGCCCTTGGAAGAGAGGTGCAGGTCGCAGTAGCTTATCAAAACGGTTTAAATGCCCCTTGGAAGAGACGTGCTGGTCGCAGTAGCTTAACAAGACGGTTTAAATGCCCCTTGGAAGAGACGTGCAGGTCGCAGTAGCTTAACAAGACGGTTTAAATGCCCCTTGGAAGAGACGTGCAGGTCGCAGTAGCTTAACAAGATGGTTTAAATGCCCCTTGAAAGAGTGGTGGAGGTCGCATTAGCTTAACAAGACGGTTTAAATGCCCATTGGAAGAGAGGTGCAGGTCGCAGTAGCTTAATAAGACGGTTTAAATGCCCCTTGGAAGAGACATGCAGGTCGCAGTAGCTTAACAAGACGGTTTAAATGCCTCTTGGAAGAGCGGTGGAGGTCGCAGTAGCTTAACAAGACGGTTTAAATGCCCCTTGGAATAGACATGCAGGTCACTGTAGCTTAACAAGACGGTTTATATGCCTCTTGGAAGAGACGTGCAGGTCGCAGTAGCTTAACAAGATGGTTTAAATGTCCCTTGGAAATGTGGTGGAGGTTACAGTAGCTTAACAAGACAGTTTAAATGCCCCTTGGAAGAGACGTGCAGGTCGCAGTATCTTAACAAGACTGTTTAAATGCCCCTTGGAAGAGACTTGTAGGTCGCAGTAGCTTAATAAGACGGTTCAAATGCCCCTTGCAAGAGACGTGCAGGTCACAGTAGCTTAACAAGACGGTTTAAATGCCCCTTGGAAGAGACGTGCAGGTCGCAGTAGCTTAACAAGACTGTTTAAATGCCCCTTGGAAGAGACTTGCAGGTCGCAGTAGCTTAATAAGACGGTTTAAATGCCCCTTGCAAGAGACGTGCAGGTCACAGTAGCTTAAAAAGACGGTTTAAATGCCACTTTGAAGAGACGTGCAGGTCGCAGTAGCTTAATAAGACGGTTTAAATGCCCCTTGGATGAGCGGTGGAGGTCGCATTAGCTTAACAAGACAGTTTAAATGCCCCTTGGAAGAGACGTGCAGGTCGCAGTAGCTTAACAAGACAGTTTAAATGCCCCTTGGAAGAGACGTGCAGGTCGCAGTAGCTTAACAAGACAGTTTAAATGCCCCTTGGAAGAGACGTGCAGGTCACAGTAGCTTAACAAGACGGTTTAAATGCCCCTTGGAAGAGACGTGCAGGTCGCAGTAGCTTAACAAGATGGTTTAAATGCCACTTTGAAGAGACGTGCAGGTCGCAGTAGCTTAATAAGACGGTTTAAATGCCCCTTGGATGAGCGGTGGAGGTCGCATTAGCTTAAGAAGACAGTTTAAATGCCCCTTGGAAGAGACATGCAGGTCGCAGTAGCTTAACAAGACAGTTTAAATGCCCCTTGGAAGAGACGTGCAGGTCGCAGTAGCTTAACAAGACAGTTTAAATGCCCTTTGGAAGAGACGTGCAGGTCGCAGTAGCTTAATAAGATGGTTTAAATGCCCCTTGGAAGAGACGTGCAGGTCGCAGTAGCTTAACAAGACGGTTTAAATGCCCCTTGGAAGAGACGTGCAGGTCGCAGTAGCTTAACAAGACGGTTTAAATGCCGCTTAGAAGAGGCTTGCAGGTCTCAGTAGCTTACCAAGACGGATTATATGGCCCTTGGAAGAGCGGTGGAGGTCGCAGTATCTTAACAAGACGGTTTAAATGCACCTTGGAAAAGACATGCATGTCACAGAAGCTTACCAAGACGGTTTAAATGCCCCTTGGAAGAGCGGTGGAGGTCGCAGTAGCTTAACAAGACGGTTTAAATGCCCCTTGGAAGAGCGGTGGAGGTCGCAGTAGCTTAACAAGATGGTTTAAATGCCCCTTGGAGGATGCTTGCAGGTCGCAGTAGCTTACCAAGGCAGATTATTTGGCCCTTGGAAGAGACGTGCAGGTCGCAGTAGCTTAACAAGACGGTTTAAATGCCCCTTGGAAGAGCGGTGGAGGTCGCAATAGCTTAAAAAGACGGTTTAAATGCCCCTTGGAAGAGACATGCAGGTCGCAGTAGCTTAACAAGACGGTTTAAATGCCCCTTGGAAGAGAAGTGCAGGTCTCAGTAGCTTAACAAGATGGTTTAAATGCCCCTTGGAAGAGACGTGCAGGTCGCAGTAGATTAACAAGACGGTTTAAATGCCCCTTGAGAAGAGACGTGCAGGTCGCAGTAGCTTAACAAAACGGTTTAAATGCCCTTTGCAGGAGACGTGCAGGTCACAGTAGCTTAACAAGACGGTTTAGATGCCACTTGGAAGAGACGTGCAGTTCGCAGTAGCTTAAGAAGAAGGTTTAAATGCCCCTTGGAAGAGCGGTGGAGGTCGCATTAGCTTAACAAGACTGTTTAAATGCACATTGGAAGAGAGGTGAAGGTCGCAGTAGCTTAATAAGACGGTTTAAATGCCCCTTGGAAGAGACGTGCAGGTCGCAGTAGCTTAACAAGACGGTTTAAATGCCCAATGGAAGAGACCTGCAGGTCGCAGTAGCTTAATAAGACGGTTTAAATGCCACTTGAAAGAGACATGCAGGTCGCAGTAGCTTAACAAGACGGTTTAAATGCCCCTTAGAAGAGACGTGCAGGTCTCAGTAGCTTAAAAAGACGGTTTAAATGCCCCTTGGAAGAGACGTGCAGGTCGCAGTAGCTTAACAGGACAGTTTAAATGCCCCTTGAAAGAGACGTGCAGGTCGTAGTAGATTAACAAGACTGTTTCAATGCCCCTTGTAAGTGCGGTGGAGGTCGCAAAAGCTTAACAAGACAGTTTAAATGCCCATTGGAAGAGATGTGCAGGTCGCAGTTGCTTAACAAGATGGTTTAAATGCCCCTTGGAAGAAAAGTGCAGGTCACAGGATCTTAATAAGACAGTTTAAATGCCCATTGGAAGAGACGTGCAGCTCGCAGAAGCTTAATAAGATGGTTTAAATGCCCCTTGCAAGTGACGTGCAGGTCGCAGTAGCTTAACAAAACGGTTTAAATGCCGCTTGCAAGAGACGTGCAGGTCACAGTAGGTTAACAAGATGGTTTAAATGCCCCTTGCAAGAGACGTGCAGGTGACAGTAGCTTAACAAGATGGTTTAAATGCCCCTTGGAAGAGCGGTGGAGGTCGCTTTAGCTTAACAAGACGGTTTAAATGCCCATTGGAAGAGAGGTGCAGGTCGCAGTAGCTTAATAAGACGGTTTAAATGCCCCTTGGAAGAGCGGTGGAGGTCGCAGTAGCTTAACAAGACGGTTTAAATGCCCCTTGGAATAGACGTGCAGGTCGCAGTAGCTTAACAAGATGGTTTAAATGCCCCTTGGAAGAGACATGAAGGACGCAGTAGCTTAACAAGACTGATTAAATGCCCTTTGGAAGAGACGTGCAGGTCGCAGTGGCTTAACAAGACGGTTTAAATGCCCCTTCGAAGAGACGTGCAGGTCGCAGTAGCTTAACAAGATGGTTTAAATGCCCCTTGCAAGAGACATGCAGGACGCAGTAGCTTAACAAGACGGATTAAATGCCCTTTGGAAGAGACGTGCAGGACGCAGTAGCTTAACAAGACGGATTAAATGCCCTTTGGAAGAGACGTGCAGGTCCCAGTAGCTTAACAAGACGGTTTAAAAGCCCCTTCGAAGATACGTGCAGGTCGCAGTAGCTTAACAAGATGGTTTAAATGCCCCTTGGAAGAGACATGCAGGACGCAGTAGCTTAACAAGACGAATTAAATGCCCTTTGGAAGAGACGTGCAGGTCGCAGTAGATTAACAAGACGGTTTAAATGCCCCTTGGAAATGTGGTGGAGGTTACAGTAGCTTAACAAGACAGTTTAAATGCCCCTTGGAAGAGAAGTCCAGGTCGCAGTAGCTTAACAAGACTGTTTAAATGCCCCTTGGAAGAGACGTGCAGGTCGCACAAGCTTAATAAGACGGTTTAAATGCCCCTTGCAAAAGACGTGCAGGTCACAGTAGCTTAAAAAGACTGTTTAAATGCCACTTGGAAGAGAGGAGCAGGTCGCAGTAGCTTAACAAGATGGTTTAAATGCCCCTTGGAAATGTGGTGGAGGTCGCATTAGCTTAACAAGACGGTTTAAATGCCCATTGGAAGAGAGGTGCAGGTCGCAGTAGCTTAATAAGATGGTTTAAATGCCCCTTGGAAGAGACATGCAGGTCACAGTAGCTTAACAAGACGGTTTAAATGCCCCTTGGAAGAGTAGTGCAGGTCGCCGTAGCTTAACAAGATGGCTTAAATGCCCCTTGGAAGAGACGTGCAGGTCGCAGTAGATTAACAAGACGGTTTAAATGCCCCTTGAGAAGGGACGTGCAGGTCGCAGTAGCTTAACAAGGCGGTTTAAATGCCCCTTGGAAATGTGGTGGAGGTTACAGTAGCTTAACAAGACGGTTTAAATGCCCCTTGGAATAGAAGTGCAGGTCGCAGTAGATTAACAAGATGGTTTAAATGCCCCTTGGAAGAGACATGCAGGAAGCAGTAGCTTAACAAGACGGATTAAATGCCCTTTGGAAGAGACGTGCAGATCCCAGTAGCTTAACAAGACGGTTTAAATGCCCCTTCGAAGAGACGTGCAGGTCGCAGTAGCTTTACAAGACGGTTTAAATGCCCCTTGGAAGAGACATGCAGGACGCAGTAGCTTAACAAGATGGATTAAATGCCCTTTGGAAGAGACGTGCAGGTCGCAGTAGCTTAACAAGACGGTTTAAATGCCCATTGGAAATGTGGTGGAGGTTACAGTAGCTTAACAAGACGGTTTAAATGCCCCTTGGAAGAGAAGTGCAGGTCGCAGTAGCTTAACAAGACTGTTTAAATGCCCCTTGGAAGAGACGTGCAGGTCGCAGTAGCTTAAAAAGACTGTTTAAATGCCACTTGGAAGAGACGTGCAGGTCGCAGTAGCTTAACAAGATGGTTTAAATGCCCCTTGGAAATGTGGTGGAGGTCGCATTAGCTTAACAAGACGGTTTAAATGCCCATTGGAAGAGAGGTGCAGGTCGCAGTAGCTTAATAAGATGGTTTAAATGCCCCTTGGAAGAGACATGCAGGTCACAGTAGCTTAACAAGACGGTTTAAATGCCCCTTGGAGGAGAAGTGCAGGTCGCAGTAGCTTAACAAGATGGCTTAAATGACCCTTGGAAGAGACGTGCAGGTCGCAGTAGATTAACAAGAAGGTTTAAATGCTCCTTGGGAATAGACGTGCAGGTCGCAGTAGCTTAACAAGGCTGTTTAAATGCCCCTTGGAAATGTGGTGGAGGTCGCAGTAGCTTAACAAGACGGTTTAAATGCCAGTTGGAAGAGCGGTGGAGGTCGCATTAGATTAACAAGACGGTTTAAATGCCCCTTGGAAGAGCGGTGAAGGTCGCAGTAGCTTAATAAGACGGTTTAAATACCCCTTGGAAGAGCGGTGGAGGTCGCAGTAGCTTAACAAGACGGTTTAAATGCCCCTTGGAAGAGCGGTGGAGGTCGCAGAAGCTTAACAAGACGGTTTAAATGCCCATTGGAAGAGACCTGCAGGTCGCAGTAGCTTAATAAGACGTTTTAAATGCCCCTTGAAAGAGACATGCAGGTCGCAGTAGCTTAACAAGATGGTTTAAATGCCCCTTAGAAGAAACGTGCAGGTCGCAGTAGCTTAAAAAGACGGTTTAAATGCCCCTTGGAAGAGACGTGCAGGTCGCAGTAGTTTAACAAGACAGTTTAAATGCCCCTTGAAAGAGACGTGCAGGTCGTAGTAGCTTAACAAGACTGTTTAAATGCCCCTTGTAAGTGCGGTGGAGGTCGCAGTAGCTTAACAAGACAGTTTAAATGCCCCTTGGAAGAAAAGTTCAGGTCACAGGATCTTAATAAGACAGTTTAAATGCCCCTTGGAAGAGACGTGCAGGTCGCAGTAGCTTAATAAGACAGTTTAAATGCCCCTTGGAAGACACGTGCAGGTCGCAGTAGCTTAACAAGATGGTTTAAATGCCCCTTGGAAATGTGGTGGAGGTTACAGTAGCTTAACAAGACGGTTTAAATGCCCCTTGCAAGAGACGTGCAGGTCACAGAAGCTTAACAAGACTGTTTAAAAGCCCCTTGCAAGAGACGTGCAGGTCACAGTAGCTTAACAAGGCGGTTTAAATGCCCCTTGGAAATGTGGTGGAGGTTACAGTAGCTTAACAAGACGGTTTAAATGCCCCTTGGAATAGAAGTGCAGGTCGCAGTAGATTAACAAGATGGTTTAAATGCCCCTTGGAAGAGACATGCAGGAAGCAGTAGCTTAACAAGACGGATTAAATGCCCTTTGGAAGAGACGTGCAGATCCCAGTAGCTTAACAAGACGGTTTAAATGCCCCTTCGAAGAGACGTGCAGGTCGCAGTAGCTTTACAAGACGGTTTAAATGCCCCTTGGAAGAGACATGCAGGACGCAGTAGCTTAACAAGATGGATTAAATGCCCTTTGGAAGAGACGTGCAGGTCGCAGTAGCTTAACAAGACGGTTTAAATGCCCATTGGAAATGTGGTGGAGGTTACAGTAGCTTAACAAGACGGTTTAAATGCCCCTTGGAAGAGAAGTGCAGGTCGCAGTAGCTTAACAAGACTGTTTAAATGCCCCTTGGAAGAGACGTGCAGGTCGCAGTAGCTTAAAAAGACTGTTTAAATGCCACTTGGAAGAGACGTGCAGGTCGCAGTAGCTTAACAAGATGGTTTAAATGCCCCTTGGAAATGAGGTGGAGGTCGCATTAGCTTAACAAGACGGTTTAAATGCCCATTGGAAGAGAGGTGCAGGTCGCAGTAGCTTAATAAGATGGTTTAAATGCCCCTTGGAAGAGACATGCAGGTCACAGTAGCTTAACAAGACGGTTTAAATGCCCCTTGGAGGAGAAGTGCAGGTCGCAGTAGCTTAACAAGATGGCTTAAATGACCCTTGGAAGAGACGTGCAGGTCGCAGTAGATTAACAAGAAGGTTTAAATGCTCCTTGGGAATAGACGTGCAGGTCGCAGTAGCTTAACAAGGCTGTTTAAATGCCCCTTGGAAATGTGGTGGAGGTCGCAGTAGCTTAACAAGACGGTTTAAATGCCAGTTGGAAGAGCGGTGGAGGTCGCATTAGCTTAACAAGACGGTTTAAATGCCCCTTGGAAGAGCGGTGAAGGTCGCAGTAGCTTAATAAGACGGTTTAAATACCCCTTGGAAGAGCGGTGGAGGTCGCAGTAGCTTAACAAGACGGTTTAAATGCCCCTTGGAAGAGCGGTGGAGGTCGCAGAAGCTTAACAAGACGGTTTAAATGCCCATTGGAAGAGACCTGCAGGTCGCAGTAGCTTAATAAGACGTTTTAAATGCCCCTTGAAAGAGACATGCAGGTCGCAGTAGCTTAACAAGATGGTTTAAATGCCCCTTAGAAGAAACGTGCAGGTCGCAGTAGCTTAAAAAGACGGTTTAAATGCCCCTTGGAAGAGACGTGCAGGTCGCAGTAGTTTAACAAGACAGTTTAAATGCCCCTTGAAAGAGACGTGCAGGTCGTAGTAGCTTAACAAGACTGTTTAAATGCCCCTTGTAAGTGCGGTGGAGGTCGCCGTAGCTTAACAAGACAGTTTAAATGCCCCTTGGAAGAAAAGTGCAGGTCACAGGATCTTAATAAGACAATTTAAATGCCCCTTGGAAGAGACGTGCAGGTCGCAGTAGCTTAATAAGACAGTTTAAATGCCCCTTGGAAGACACGTGCAGGTCGCAGTAGCTTAACAAGATGGTTTAAATGCCCCTTGGAAATGTGGTGGAGGTTACAGTAGCTTAACAAGACGGTTTAAATGCCCCTTGCAAGAGACGTGCAGGTCACAGAAGCTTAACAAGACTGTTTAAAAGCCCCTTGCAAGAGACGTGCAGGTCACAGTAGCTTAACAAGATGGTTTAAATGCCCCTTGGAAGAGCGGTGGAGGTTACAGTAGCTTAACAAGAGGGTTTAAATGCCCCTTGGAATAGACATGCAGGTCACAGTAGCTTAACAAGACGGTTTAAATGCCCCTTCGAAGAGACGTGCAGGTCGCACTAGCTTAACAAGACGTTTTAAATGTCCATTGGAAGAGAGGTGCAGGTCGCAGTAGCTTAATAAGACGGTTTAACTGCCCCTTGGAAGAGCTTTGGAGGTCGCAATAGCTTAACAAGAGGGTTTAAATGCCCCTTGGAATAGACATGCAGGTCACAGTAGCTTAACAAGACGGTTTAAATGCCCCTTCGAAGAGACGTGCAGGTCGCAGTAGCTTAACAAGATGGTTTACATGCCCCTTGGAAGAGACACGCAGGACGCAGTAGCTTAACAAGACGGTTTAAATGCCCCTTGGAAATGTGGTGGAGGTTACAGTAGCTTAACAAGACGGTTTAAATGCCCCTTGGAAGAGACGTGCAGGTCGCAGTAGCTTAACAAGTCTGTTTAAATGACCCCTTGGAAGAGACGTGCAGGTCGCAGTAGCTTAATAAGACGGTTTAAATGCCCCTTGCAAGAGACGTGCAGGTCACAGTAGCATAAAAAGACGGTTTAAATGCCCCTTGGAAGAGACGTGCAGGTCGCAGTAGCTTAACAAGACTGTTTAAATGCCCCTTGGAAGAGACGTGCAGGTCGCAGTAGCTTAAAAAGACGGTTTAAATGCCCCTTGGAAGAGACATGCAGGTCGCAGCAGCTTAACACGACTGTTTAAATGCACCTTGGAAGAGACGTGCAGGTCGCAGTAGCTTAACACAACTGTTTAAATGCCCCTTGGAAGAGACATGCAGGTCGCAGCAGCTTAACACGACTGTTTAAATGCCCCTTGGAAGAGACATGCAGGTCGCAGCAGCTTAACACGACTGTTTAAATGCCCTTTGGAAGAGACATGCAGGTCGCAGCAGCTTAACACGACTTTTTAAATGCCCCTTGGAAGGGACGTGCAAGTCGCAGTAGATTAACAAGACAATTTAGATGCCCCTTTGAAGAGACGTGCAGGTCGCATAGCTTAACAAGATGGTTTAAATGCCCCTTGGAAGAGACATGCAGGTCACAGTAGCTTAACAAGACAGTTTAAATGCCCCTTGGAAGAGACGTGCAGGTCGCAGTAGCTTAATAAGATGGTTTAAATACCCCTTGGAAGAGACGTGCAGGTCGCAGTAGCTTAATAAGACGGTTTAAATGCCCCTTGCAAGAGACGTGCAGGTCAAAGTAGCTTAAAAAGACGGTTTAAATGCCACTTGGAAGAGACGTGCAGGTCGCAGTAGCTTAACAAGATGGTTTAAATGCCCCTTGGATGAGCGGTGGAGGTCGCATTAGCTTAACAAGACGGTTTAAATGCCCATTGGAAGAGAGGTGCAGGTCGCAGTACTTAATAAGATGGTTTAAATGCCCCTTGGAAGAGACATGCAGGTCGCAGTAGCTTAACAAGACGGTTTAAATGCCCCTTGGAAGAGACGTGCAGGTCACAGTAGCTTAAAAAGACCGTTTAAATGCCCTTTGGAAGAGACATGCAGGTCGCAGCAGCTTAACAAGACTGTTTAAATGCCCCTTGGAAGAGACGTGCAGGTCGCAGTAGCGTAACAAGACGGTTTAAATGCACCATGGTAGATACATGCAGGTCGCAGTAGCTTAACAAGACGGTTTAAATGCCCCATTGAAGAGACGTACATATCGCAGTAGCTTAACAATACGGTTTAAATACCCCTTGGAAAAGTGGTGGAGGTTACAGTAGCTTTACAAGACGGTTTAAATGCCAATTGGAAGAGACATGCAAGTCGCAGTAGCTTAACAAGATGGTTTAAATGCACCTTGGAAGAGCGGTGGCGGTCGCAGAAGCTTAACAAGACAGTTTAAATGCCCCTTGGAAGAGACGTGCAGGTCACAGGAGCTTAACAAGACGGTTTAAAAGTCTCTTGGAAGAGACGTGCAGGTCGCAGTAGCTTAACAAGACGGTTTAAATGCCCCTTGGAAGAGACGTGCAGGTCGCAGTTGCTTAACAAGACGGTTTAAATGCCCCTTGGAAGAGCGGTGGAGGTCGCAGTAGCTTAAGAAGACGGTTTAAATGCCCCTTGGAAGAGACATGCAGGTCACAGTAGCTTAAGAAGACGGTTTAAATGCCCCTTGGAAGAGGCTTGCAGGTCGCAGTAGCTTACCAAGACGTATTAAATGGCCCTTGGAAGAGACGTGGATGTCGCAGTAGATTAACTAGACGGTTTAAATGTCCTTTGGAAGAGATGTGCAGGTCGCAGTTGCTTAACAAGACAGTTTAAATGCCCCTTGGAAGAGACGTGCAGGTTGCAGTAGCTTAATAAGATGGTTTAAATGCCCCTTGCAAGAGACGTGCAGGTCGCAGTAGCTTAAAAAGACGGTTTAAATGCCCCTTTGTAGAAACATGCAGGTCACAGTAGCTTAACAAGTCTGTTTAAATGCCGCTTAGAATAGGCTTGCAGGTCGCAGTAGCTTACCAAGATGGTTTAAATGCCCCTTGGAAAAGACGTGCAGGTCGCAGTAGCTTAACAAGATGGTTTAAATGCCCCTTGGAAGAGACATGCAGGTCGCAGCAGCTTAACACGACAGTTTAAATGCCCCTTGGAAGAGACATGCAGGTCGAAGCAGCTTAACACGACTGTTTAAATGTCCTTTGGAAGAGACATGCAGGTCGCAGCAGCTTAACACGACTGTTTAAATGCCCCTTGGAAGAGACGTGCAGGTCGCAGTAGCTTAACAATTCGGTTTAAATGCCCCTTGGAAAAGTGGTGGAGGTTGCAGTAGCTTAACAAGTCGGTTTAAATGCCCCTTGGAAGGGACGTGCAAGTCGCAGTAGCTTAACAAGACAATTTAAATGCCCCTTTGAAGAGACGTGCAGGTCGCATAGCTTAACAAGATGGTTTAAATGCCCCTTGGAAGAGACGTGCAGGTCACAATATCTTAACAAGACGGTTTAAATGCAACTTGGAAGGGCGGTGGAGGTCGCAGAAGCTTAGCAAGACAGTTTAAATGCCCCTTGGAAGAGACGTGCAGGTCGCAGTAGCTTAATAAGATGTTTTAAATGCCCCTTGGAAGAGACGTGCAGGTCGCAGTAGCTTAACTAGACAGTTTAAATGCCCCTTGGAAGAGACGTGCAGGTCGCAGTACTTAATAAGATGGTTTAAATGCCCCTTGGAAGAGACATGCAGGTCGCAGTAGCTTAACAAGACGGTTTAAATGCCCCTTGGAAGAGACGTGCAGGTCACAGTAGCTTAAAAAGACCGTTTAAATGCCCTTTGGAAGAGACATGCAGGTCGCAGCAGCTTAACAAGACTGTTTAAATGCCCCTTGGAAGAGACGTGCAGGTCGCAGTAGCGTAACAAGACGGTTTAAATGCACCATGGTAGATACGTGCAGGTCGCAGTAGCTTAACAAGACGGTTTAAATGCCCCATTGAAGAGACGTATATGTCGCAGTAGCTTAACAATACGGTTTAAATACCCCTTGGAAAAGTGGTGGAGGTTACAGTAGCTTTACAAGACGGTTTAAATGCCAATTGGAAGAGACATGCAAGTCGCAGTAGCTTAACAAGATGGTTTAAATGCACCTTGGAAGAGCGGTGGCGGTCGCAGAAGCTTAACAAGACAGTTTAAATGCCCCTTGGAAGAGACGTGCAGGTCACAGGAGCTTAATAAGACGGTTTAAAAGTCACTTGGAAGAGACGTGCAGGTCGCAGTAGCTTAACAAGACGGTTTAAATGCCCCTTGGAAGAGACGTGCAGGTCGCAGTTGCTTAACAAGACGGTTTAAATGCCCCTTGGAAGAGCGGTGGAGGTCGCAGTAGCTTAAGAAGACGGTTTAAATGCCCCTTGGAAGAGACATGCAGGTCACAGTAGCTTAAGAAGACGGTTTAAATGCCCCTTGGAAGAGGCTTGCAGGTCGCAGTAGCTTACCAAGACGTATTAAATGGCCCTTGGAAGAGACGTGGATGTCGCAGTAGATTAACTAGACGGTTTAAATGTCCTTTGGAAGAGATGTGCAGGTCGCAGTTGCTTAACAAGACAGTTTAAATGCCCCTTGGAAGAGACGTGCAGGTTGCAGTAGCTTAATAAGATGGTTTAAATGCCCCTTGCAAGAGACGTGCAGGTCGCAGTAGCTTAAAAAGACGGTTTAAATGCCCCTTTGTAGAAACATGCAGGTCACAGTAGCTTAACAAGACTGTTTAAATGCCGCTTAGAATAGGCTTGCAGGTCGCAGTAGCTTACCAAGATGGTTTAAATGCCACTTGGAAAAGACCTGCAGGTTGCAGCAGCTTAACAAGATGGTTTAAATGCCCCTTGGAAGAGACATGCAGGTCGCAGCAGCTTAACACGACAGTTTAAATGCCCCTTGGAAGAGACATGCAGGTCGCAGCAGCTTAACACGACTGTTTAAATGTCCTTTGGAAGAGACATGCAGGTCGCAGCAGCTTAACACGACTGTTTAAATGCCCCTTGGAAGAGACGTGCAGGTCGCAGTAGCTTAACAATTCGGTTTAAATGCCCCTTGGAAAAGTGGTGGAGGTTGCAGTAGCTTAACAAGTCGGTTTAAATGCCCCTTGGAAGGGACGTGCAAGTCGCAGTAGCTTAACAAGACAATTTAAATGCCCCTTTGAAGAGACGTGCAGGTCGCATAGCTTAACAAGATGGTTTAAATGCCCCTTGGAAGAGACGTGCAGGTCACAATATCTTAACAAGACGGTTTAAATGCCCCTTGGAAGGGCGGTGGAGGTCGCAGAAGCTTAGCAAGACAGTTTAAATGCCCCTTGGAAGAGACGTGCAGGTCGCAGTAGCTTAATAAGATGGTTTAAATGCCCCTTGGAAGAGACGTGCAGGTCGCAGTAGCTTAACTAGACAGTTTAAATGCCCCTTGGAAGAGACGTGCAGGTCGCAGTAGCTTAATAAGACGGTTTAAATGCCCCTTGCAAGAGACGTGCAGGTCACAGTAGCTTAACAAGATGGTTTAAATGCCCCTTGGATGAGCAGTGGAGGTCGCATTAACTTAACAAGACGGTTTAAATGCCCATTGGAAGAGAGGTGCAGATCGCAGTACTTAATAAGATGGTTTAAATGCCCCTTGGAAGAGACATGCAGGTCGCAGTAGCTTAACAAGACGGTTTAAATGCCCCTTGGAAGAGACGTGCAGGTCGCAGTAGCTTAAAAAGACCGTTTAAATGCCCTTTGGAAGAGACATGCAGGTCGCAGCAGCTTAACAAGACTGTTTAAATGCCCCTTGGAAGAGACGTGCAGGTCGCAGTAGCGTAACAAGACGGTTTAAATGCACCATGGTTGATACATGCAGGTCGCAGTAGCTTAACAAGACGGTTTAAATACCCCATTGAAGAGATGTACATGTCGCAGTAGCTTAACAAAACGGTTTAAATGCCCCTTGGAAAAGTGGTGGAGGTTACAGTAGCTTTACAAGACAGTTTAAATGCCCCTTGGAAGAGACATGCAAGTCGCAGTAGCTTAACAAGACGGTTTAAATGCCCCTTGGAAGAGCGGTGGCGGTCGCAGAAGCTTAACAAGGCATTTTAGATGCCCCTTGGAAGAGACGTGCAGGTCACAGGAGCTTAATAAGACGGTTTAAAAGTCTCTTGGAAGAGACGTGCAGGTCGCAGTAGCTTAACAAGACGGTTTAAATGCCCCTTGGAAGAGACGTGCAGGTCGCAGTTGCTTAACAAGACGGTTTAAATGTCACTTGGAAGAGCGGTGTAGGTCACAGTAGCTTAACAAGACAGTTTAAATGCCCCTTGGAAGAGACGTGCAGGTCGCAGTAGCTTAACAAGACAGTTTAAATGCCCCATGGAAGAGGCTTGCAGGTTGCAGTAGCTTACCAAGACGGATTAAATGGCCTTTGGAAGAGACGTGCAGGTCGCAGTAGCTTAACAAGACGGTTTAATTGCCCCTTGGAAGAGCGCTGGAGGTCGCAGTAGCTTAACAAGACGGTTTAAATGCCCCTTGGAAAAGACATGCAGGTCACAGTAGCTTAACAAGACGGTTTAAATGCCCCTTGGAAGAGGCCTGCAGGTCGCAGTAGCTTACCAAGACGTATTAAATGGCCCTTGGAAGAAACGTGCAGGTCGCAGTAGCTTAACAAGACGGTTTTAATGCCCCTTGGAATAGCGGTGGAGGTCGCAGTAGCTTATCAAGATGGTTTAAATGCCCCTTGGAAGAGACGTGCAGGTCGCAGTAGATTAACAAGACGGTTTAAATGTCCTTTGGAAGAGATGTGCAGGTCGCAGTTGCTTAACAAGACAGTTTAAATGCCCCTTGGAAGAGACGTGCACGTTGCAGTAGCTTAATTAGATGGTTTAAATGCCCCTTGCAAGAGACGTGCAGGTCACAGTAGCTTAAAAAGACGGTTTAAATGCCCCTTTGTAGAAACATGCAGATCTCAGTAGCTTAACAAGATGGTTTAAATGCCCCTTGGAAGAGACGTGCAGGTCGCAGTAGCTTAACAAGACTGTTTAAATGCCGCTTAGAAAAGGCTTGCAGGTCGCAGTAGCTTACCAAGATGGTTTAAATGCCCCTTGGAAAAGACGTGCAGGTCGCAGTAGCTTAACAAGATGGTTTAAATGCCCCTTGGAAGAGAAGTGCAGGTCGCAGTAGTTTAACAAGACAGTTTAAATGCCCCTTGGAAGAGGCTTGCAGGTCGCAGTAGCTTACCAAGACCGATTAAATGGCCCTTGGAAGAGACGTGCAGGTCGCAGTAGCTTAACAAGACGTTTTAAATGCCCTTTGGAAGAGCGGTGGAGGTCGCAGTAGCTTAACAAGACGGTTTAAATGCCCTTTGGAAGAGACATGCAGGTCACAGTAGCTTAACAAGATGGTTTAAATGCCCCTTGGAAGAGAAGTGCATGTCGCAGTAGCTTAACAAGATGGTTTAAATGCCCCTTGGAAGAGACGTGCAGGTCGCAGTAGATTAACAAAACGGTTTAAATGCCCTTGGAAGAGAAGTGCAGTTCGCAGTAGCTTAACAAGACGGTTTAAATGCCCCTTGGTAGAAACGTGCAGGTCACAGTAGCTTAATAACACGGTTTAAATGCCGCTTGGAAGAGACATGCAGGTCGCAGTAGCTTAACAAGACGGTTTAAATGCCCCTTGCAAGAGACGTGCAGGTCGCAGTAGCTTAACAAGACTGTTTAAATGCCCCTTGGAAGAGACGTGCAGGTCGCAGTAGCTTAATAATACGGTTTAAATGCCCCTTGCAAGAGATGCGCAGGTCACAGTAGCTTAAAAAGACGGTTTAAATGCCACTTGGAAGAGACGTGCAGGTCGCAGTAGATTAACAAAACGGTTTAAATGCCCTTTGGAAGAGAAGTGCAGCTCGCAGTAGCTTAATAAGACGGTTTAAATGCCCCTTGCAAGAGACGTGTAGGTCACAGTAGCTTAACTAGACGGTTTAAATGCCCCTTGGAAGGGCGGTGGAGGTCGCAGAAGCTTAGCAAGACAGTTTAAATGCCCCTTGGAAGAGACGTGCAGGTCGCAGTAGCTTAATAAGATGGTTTAAATGCCCCTTGGAAGAGACGTGCAGGTCGCAGTAGCTTAACAAGACAGATTAAATGCCCCTTGGAAGAGACGTGCAGGTCGCAGTAGCTTAATAAGATGGTTTAAATGCCCCTTGCAAGAGACGTGCAGGTCACAGTAGCTTAAAAAGACGGTTTAAATGCCACTTGGAAGAGACGTGCAGGTCGCAGTAGCTTAACAAGATGGTTTAAATGCCCCTTGGATGAGCGGTGGAGGTCGCATTAGCTTAACAAGACGGTTTAAATGCCCATTGGAAGAGAGGTGCAGGTCGCAGTACTTAATAAGATGGTTTAAATGCCCCTTGGAAGAGACATGCAGGTCGCAGTAGCTTAACAAGATGGTTTAAATGCCCCTTGGAAGAGACGTGCAGGTCGCAGTAGCTTAAAAAGACCGTTTAAATGCCCTTTGGAAGAGACATGCAGGTCGCAGCAGCTTAACAAGACTTTTTAAATGCCCCTTGGAAGAGACGTGCAGGTCGCAGTAGCGTAACAAGGCGGTTTAAATGCACCATGGTAGATACATGCAGGTCGCAGTAGCTTAACAAGACGGTTTAAATGCCCCATTGAAGAGACGTACATGTCGCAGTAGCTTAACAATACGGTTTAAATGCCCCTTGGAAAAGTGGTGGAGGTTACAGTAGCTTTACAAGACGGTTTAAATGCCCCTTGGAAGAGACATGCAAGTCGCAGTAGCTTAACAAGACGGTTTAAATGCCCCTTGGAAGAGCGGTGGCGGTCGCAGAAGCTTAACAAGACATTTTAAATGCCCCTTGGAAGAGACGTGCAGGTCACAGGAGCTTAATAAGACGGTTTAAAAGTCTATTGGAAGAGACGTGCAGGTCGCAGTAGCTTAACAAGACGGTTTAAATGCCCCTTGGAAGAGACGTGCAGGTCGCAGTTGCTTAACAAGACGGTTTAAATGCCACTTGGAAGAGCGGTGTAGGTCACAGTAGCTTAACAAGACAGTTAAAATGCCCCTTGGAAGAGACGTGCAGGACGCAGTAGCTTAACAAGACGGTTTAAATGCCCCTTGGAAGAGACGTGCAGGTCGCAGTAGCTTAAAAAGACGGTTTAAATGCCCCTTGGAAGAGACATGCAGGTCGCAGCAGCTTAACACGCCTGTTTAAATGCCCCTTGGAAGAGACGTGCAGGTCGCAGTAGCTTAACACGACTGTTTAAATGTCCCTTGGAAGAGACATGCAGGTCGCAGCAGCTTAACACGACTGTTTAAATGCCACTTGGAAGAGACATGCAGGTCGCAGCAGCTTAACACGACTGTTTAAATGCCCTTTGGAAGAGACATGCAGGTCGCAGCAGCTTAACACGACTGTTTAAATGCCCCTTGGAAGAGACGTGCAGGTCGCAGTAGCTTAACCATACGGTTTAAATGCCCCTTGGAAAAGTGGTGGAGGTTACAGTAGCTTAACAAGTCGGTTTAAATGCCCCTTGGAAGGGACGTGCAAGTCGCAGTAGCTTAACTAGACGGTTTAAATGCCCCTTGGAAGGGCGGTGGAGGTCGCAGAAGCTTAGCAAGACAGTTTAAATGCCCCTTGGAAGAGGCTTGCAGGTCGCAGTAGCTTACCAAGACGTATTAAATGGCCCTTGGAAGAAACGTGCAGGTCGCAGTAGCTTAACAAGACGGTTTAAATGCCCCTTGGAAGAGCGGTGGAGGTCGCAGTAGCTTAACAAGATGGTTTAAATGCTCCTTGGAAGAGACGTGCAGGTCGCAGTAGATTAACAAGACGGTTTAAATGTCCTTTGGAAGAGATGTGCAGGTCGCAGTTGCTTAACAAGACAGTTTAAATGCCCCTTGGAAGAGACGTGCAGGTTGCAGTAGCTTAATAAGATGGTTTAAATGCCCCTTGCAAGAGACGTGCAGGTCACAGTAGCTTAAAAAGACGGTTTAAATGCCCCTTTGTAGAAACATGCAGGTCACAGTAGCTTAACAAGACGGTTTAAATGCCCCTTGGAAGAGGCGTGCAGGTCGCAGTAGCTTAAGAAGACTGTTTAAATGCCGCTTAGAAAAGGCTTGCAGGTCGCAGTAGCTTACCAAGATGGTTTAAATGCCCCTTGGAAAAGACGTGCAGGTCGCAGTAGCTTAACAAGATGGTTTAAATGCCCCTTGGAAGAGAAGTGCAGGTCGCAGTAGTTTAACAAGACAGTTTAAATGCCCCTTGGAAAAGGCTTGCAGGTCGCAGTAGCTTACCAAGACCGATTAAATGGCCCTTGGAAGAGACGTGCAGGTCGCAGTAGCTTAACAAGACGTTTTAAATGCCCTTTGGAAGAGCGGTGGAGGTCGCAGTAGCTTAACAAGACGGTTTAAATGCCCTTTGGAAGAGACATGCAGGTCACAGTAGCTTAACAAGATGGTTTAAATGCCCCTTGGAAGAGAAGTGCATGTCGCAGTAGCTTAACAAGATGGTTTAAATGCCCCTTGGAAGAGACGTGCAGGTCGCAGTAGATTAACAAAACGGTTTAAATGCCCTTTGGAAGAGAAGTGCAGTTCGCAGTAGCTTAACAAGACGGTTTAAATGCCACTTGGTAGAAACGTGCAGGTCACAGTAGCTTAATAACATGGTTTAAATGCCCCTTGGAAGACACATGCAGGTCGCAGTAGCTTAACAAGACGGTTTAAATGCCCCTTGCAAGAGACGTGCAGGTCGCAGTAGCTTAACAAGACTGTTTAAATGCCCCTTGGAAGAGACGTGCATGTCGCAGTAGCTTAATAATACGGTTTAAATGCCCCTTGCAAGAGACGCGCAGGTCACAGTAGCTTAAAAAGACGGTTTAAATGCCACTTGGAAGAGACGTGCAGGTCGCAGTAGATTAACAAAACGGTTTAAATGCCCTTTGGAAGAGAAGTGCAGTTCGCAGTAGCTTAATAAGACAGTTTAAATGCCCCTTGCAAGAGACGTGCAGGTCACAGTAGCTTAAAAAGACGGTTTAAATGCTACTTGGAAGAGACGTGCAGGTCGCAGTAGCTTCACAAGATGGTTTAAATGCCCCTTGGATGAGCGGTGGAGGTCGCATTAGCTTAACAAGATGGTTTAAATGCCCATTGGAAGAGGGGTGCAGGTCGCAGTAGCTTAATAAGATGGTTTAAATGCCCCTTGGAAGAGACATGCAGGACGCAGTAGCTTAACAAGACGGTTTAAATGCCCCTTGGAAGAGACGTGCAGGTCGCAGTAGCTTAAAAAGACGGTTTAAATGCCTCTTGGAAGAGACATGCAGGTCGCAGCAGCTTAACACGCCTGTTTAAATGCCCCTTGGAAGAGACGTGCAGGTCGCAGTAGCTTAACACGACTGTTTAAATGCCCCTTGGAAGAGATATGCAGGTCGCAGCAGCTTAACACGACTGTTTAAATGCCCCTTGGAAGAGACATGCAGGTCGCAGCAGCTTAACACGACTGTTTAAATGCCCTTTGGAAGAGACATGCAGGTCGCAGCAGCTTAACACGACTGTTTAAATGCCCCTTGGAAGAGACGTGCAGGTCGCAGTAGCTTAACAATACGGTTTAAATGCCCCTTGGAAAAGTGGTGAAGGTTACAGTAGCTTAACAAGTCGGTTTAAATGCCCCTTGGAAGGGACGTGCAAGTCGCAGTAGCTTAACTAGACGGTTTAAATGCCCCTTGGAAGGGCGGTGGAGGTCGCAGAAGATTAGCAAGACAGTTTAAATGCCCCTTGGAAGAGAGGTGCAGGTCGCAGTAGCTTAATAAGATGGTTTAAATGCCCCTTGGAAGAGACGTGCAGGTCGCAGTAGCTTAACAAGACAGATTAAATGCCCCTTGGAAGAGACGTGCAGGTCGCAGTAGCTTAATAAGATGGTTTAAATGCCCCTTGCAAGAGACGTGCAGGTCACAGTAGCTTAAAAAGACGGTTTAAATGCCACTTGGAAGAGACGTGCAGGTCGCAGTAGCCTAACAAGATGGTTTAAATGCCCCTTGGATGAGCGGTGGAGGTCGCATTAACTTAACAAGACGGTTTAAATGCCCATTGGAAGAGAGGTGCAGGTCGCAGTACTTAATAAGATGGTTTAAATGCCCCTTGGAAGAGACATGCAGGTCGCAGTAGCTTAACAAGATGGTTTAAATGCCCCTTGGAAGAGACGTGCAGGTCGCAGTAGCTTAAAAAGACCGTTTAAATGCCCTTTGGAAGAGACATGCAGGTCGCAGCAGCTTAACAAGACTTTTTAAATGCCCCTTGCAAGAGACGTGCAGGTCGCAGTAGCGTAACAAGATGGTTTAAATGCACCATGGTAGATACATGCAGGTCGCAGTAGCTTAACAAGACGGTTTAAATGCCCCATTGAAGAGACGTACATGTCGCAGTAGCTTAACAATACGGTTTAAATGCCCCTTGGAAAAGTGGTGGAGGTTACAGTAGCTTTACAAGACGGTTTAAATGCCCCTTGGAAGAGACATGCAAGTCGCAGTAGCTTAACAAGACAGTTTAAATGCCCCTTGGAAGAGCGGTGGCGGTCGCAGAAGCTTAACAAGACATTTTAAATGCCCCTTGGAAGAGACGTGCAGGTCACAGGAGCTTAATAAGACGGTTTAAAAGTCTCTTGGAAGAGACGTGCAGGTCGCAGTAGCTTAACAATACGGTTTAAATGCCCCTTGGAAGAGACGTGCAGGTCGCAGTTGCTTAACAAGACGGTTTAAATGCCACTTGGAAGAGCGGTGTAGGTCACAGTAGCCTAACAAGACAGTTAAAATGCCCCTTGGAAGAGACGTGCAGGTCGCAGTAGCTTAACAAGACAGTTTAAATGCCCCATGGAAGAGGCTTGCAGGTCGCAGTAGCTTACCAAGACGGATTAAATGGCCTTTGGAAGAGACGTGCAGGTCGCAGTAGCTTAACAAGACGGTTTAATTGCCCCTTGGAAGAGCGCTGGAGGTCGCAGTAGCTTAACAAGACGGTTTAAAAGCCCCTTGGAAGAGACATGCAGGTCACAGTAGCTTAACAAGACGGTTTAAATGCCCCTTGGAAGAGGCTTGCAGGTCGCAGTAGCTTACGAAGACGTATTAAATGGCCCTTGGAAGAAACGTGCAGGTCGCAGTAGCTTAACAAAACGGTTTAAATGCCCCTTGGAAGAGCGGTGGAGGTCGCAGTAGCTTAACAAGATGGTTTAAATGCCCCTTGGAAGAGACGTGCAGGTCGCAGTAGATTAACAAGACGGTTTAAATGTGCTTTGGAAGAGATGTGCAGGTCGCAGTTGCTTAACAAGACAGTTTAAATGCACCTTGGAAAAGACGTGCAGGTTGCAGTAGCTTAATAAGATGGTTTAAATGCCCCTTGCAAGAGACGTGCAGGTCACAGTAGCTTAAAAAGACGGTTTAAATGCCCCTTTGTAGAAATATGCAGGTCACAGTAGCTTAACAAGATGGTTTAAATGCCCCTTGGAAGAGACGTGCAGGTCGCAGTAGCTTAACAAGACTGTTTAAATGCCGCTTAGGAAAGGCTTGCAGGTCGCAGTAGCTTACCAAGATGGTTTAAATGCCCCTTGGAAAAGACGTGCAGGTCGCAGTAGCTTAACAAGATGGTTTAAATGCCCCTTGGAAGAGAAGTGCAGGTCGCAGTAGTTTAACAAGACGGTTTAAATGCCCCTTGGAAGAGACATGCAAGTCGCAGTAGCTTAACAAGACGGTTTAAATGCCCCTTGGAAGAGCGGTGGCGGTCGCAGAAGCTTAACAAGACATTTTAAATGCCCCTTGGAAGAGACGTGCAGGTCACAGGAGCTTAATAAGACGGTTTAAAAGTCTATTGGAAGAGACGTGCAGGTCGCAGTAGCTTAACAAGACGGTTTAAATGCCCCTTGGAAGAGACGTGCAGGTCGCAGTTGCTTAACAAGACGGTTTAAATGCCACTTGGAAGAGCGGTGTAGGTCACAGTAGCTTAACAAGACAGTTAAAATGCCCCTTGGAAGAGACGTGCAGGACGCAGTAGCTTAACAAGACGGTTTAAATGCCCCTTGGAAGAGACGTGCAGGTCGCAGTAGCTTAAAAAGACGGTTTAAATGCCCCTTGGAAGAGACATGCAGGTCGCAGCAGCTTAACACGCCTGTTTAAATGCCCCTTGGAAGAGACGTGCAGGTCGCAGTAGCTTAACACGACTGTTTAAATGCCCCTTGGAAGAGACATGCAGGTCGCAGCAGCTTAACACGACTGTTTAAATGCCACTTGGAAGAGACATGCAGGTCGCAGCAGCTTAACACGACTGTTTAAATGCCCTTTGGAAGAGACATGCAGGTCGCAGCAGCTTAACACGACTGTTTAAATGCCCCTTGGAAGAGACGTGCAGGTCGCAGTAGCTTAACCATACGGTTTAAATGCCCCTTGGAAAAGTGGTGGAGGTTACAGTAGCTTAACAAGTCGGTTTAAATGCCCCTTGGAAGGGACGTGCAAGTCGCAGTAGCTTAACTAGACGGTTTAAATGCCCCTTGGAAGGGCGGTGGAGGTCGCAGAAGCTTAGCAAGACAGTTTAAATGCCCCTTGGAAGAGGCTTGCAGGTCACAGTAGCTTACCAAGACGTATTAAATGGCCCTTGGAAGAAACGTGCAGGTCGCAGTAGCTTAACAAGACGGTTTAAATGCCCCTTGGAAGAGCGGTGGAGGTCGCAGTAGCTTAACAAGATGGTTTAAATGCTCCTTGGAAGAGACGTGCAGGTCGCAGTAGATTAACAAGACGGTTTAAATGTCCTTTGGAAGAGATGTGCAGGTCGCAGTTGCTTAACAAGACAGTTTAAATGCCCCTTGGAAGAGACGTGCAGGTTGCAGTAGCTTAATAAGATGGTTTAAATGCCCCTTGCAAGAGACGTGCAGGTCACAGTAGCTTAAAAAGACGGTTTAAATGCCCCTTTGTAGAAACATGCAGGTCACAGTAGCTTAACAAGACGGTTTAAATGCCCCTTGGAAGAGACGTGCAGGTCGCAGTAGCTTAAGAAGACTGTTTAAATGCCGCTTAGAAAAGGCTTGCAGGTCGCAGTAGCTTACCAAGATGGTTTAAATGCCCCTTGGAAAAGACGTGCAGGTCGCAGTAGCTTAACAAGATGGTTTAAATGCCCCTTGGAAGAGAAGTGCAGGTCGCAGTAGTTTAACAAGACAGTTTAAATGCCCCTTGGAAGAGGCTTGCAGGTCGCAGTAGCTTACCAAGACCGATTAAATGGCCCTTGGAAGAGACGTGCAGGTCGCAGTAGCTTAACAAGATGTTTTAAATGTCCTTTGGAAGAGCGGTGGAGGTCGCAGTAGCTTAACAAGACGGTTTAAATGCCCTTTGGAAGAGACATGCAGGTCACAGTAGCTTAACAAGATGGTTTAAATGCCCCTTGGAAGAGAAGTGCATGTCGCAGTAGCTTAACAAGATGGTTTAAATGCCCCTTGGAAGAGACGTGCAGGTCGCAGTAGATTAACAAAACGGTTTAAATGCCCTTTGGAAGAGAAGTGCAGTTCGCAGTAGCTTAACAAGACGGTTTAAATGCCCCTTGGTAGAAACGTGCAGGTCACAGTAGCTTAATAACACGGTTTAAATGCCCCTTGGAAGAGACATGCAGGTCGCAGTAGCTTAACAAGACGGTTGAAATGCCCCTTGCAAGAGACGTGCAGGTCGCAGTTGCTTAACAAGACTGTTTAAATGCCCCTTGGAAGAGACGTGCAGGTCGCAGTAGCTTAATAATACGGTTTAAATGCCCCTTGCAAGAGACGTGCAGGTCATAGTAGCTTAAAAAGACGGTTTAAATGCCACTTGGAAGAGACGTGCAGGTCGCAGTAGATTAACAAAACGGTTTAAATGCCCTTTGGAAGAGAAGTGCAGTTCGCAGTAGCTTAATAAGACGGTTTAAATGCCCCTTGCAAGAGACGTGCAGGTCACAGTAGCTTAAAAAGACGGTTTAAATGCCACTTGGAAGAGACGTGCAGGTCGCAGTAGCTTAACAAGATGGTTTAAATGCCCCTTGGATGAGCGGTGGAGGTCGCATTAGCTTAACAAGACGGTTTAAATGCCCATTGGAAGAGAGGTGCAGGTCGCAGTAGCTTAATAAGATGGTTTCAATGCCCCTTGGAAGAGACATGCAGGACGCAATAGCTTAACAAGACGGTTTAAATGCCCCTTGGAAGAGACGTGCAGGTCGCAGTAGCTTAAAAAGACGGTTTAAATGCCCCTTGGAAGAGACATGCAGGTCGCAGCAGCTTAACACGCCTGTTTAAATGCCCCTTGGAAGAGACGTGCAGGTCGCAGTAGCTTAACACGACTGTTTAAATTCCCCTTGGAAGAGACATGCAGGTCGCAGCAGCTTAACACGACTGTTTAAATGCCCCTTGGAAGAGACATGCAGGTCGCAGCAGCTTAACACGACTGTTTAAATGCCCTTTGGAAGAGACATGCAGGTCGCAGCAGCTTAACACGACTGTTTAAATGCCCCTTGGAAGAGACGTGCAGGTCGCAGTAGCTTAACAATACGGTTTAAATGCCCATTGGAAAAGTGGTGGAGGTTACAGTAGCTTAACAAGTCGGTTTAAATGCCCCTTGGAAGGGACGTGCAAGTCGCAGTAGCTTAACTAGACGGCTTAAATGCCCCTTGGAAGGGCGGTGGAGGTCGCAGAAGCTTAGCAAGACAGTTTAAATGCCCCTTGGAAGAGACGTGCAGGTCGCAGTAGCTTAATAAGATGGTTTAAATGCCCCTTGGAAGAGACGTGCAGGTCGCAGTAGCTTAACAAGACAGTTTAAATGCCCCTTGGAAGAGACGTGCAGGTCGCAGTAGCTTAATAAGACGGTTTAAATGCCCCTTGCAAGAGACGTGCAGGTCACAGTAGCTTAAAAAGACGGTTTAAATGCCACTTGGAAGAGACGTGCAGGTCGCAGTAGCTTAACAAGATGGTTTAAATGCCCCTTGGATGAGCGGTGGAGGTCGCATTAGCTTAACAAGACGGTTTAAATGCCCATTGGAAGAGAGGTGCAGGTCGCAGTACTTAATAAGATGGTTTAAATGCCCCTTGGAAGAGACATGCAGGTCGCAGTAGCTTAACAAGATGGTTTAAATGCCCCTTGGAAGAGACGTGCAGGTCGCAGTAGCTTAAAAAGACCGTTTAAATGCCCTTTGGAAGAGACATGCAGGTCGCAGCAGCTTAACAAGACTTTTTAAATGCCCCTTGGAAGAGACGAGCAGGTCGCAGTAGCTTAACAAGACGGTTTAAATGCCCCATTGAATAGACGTACATGTCGCAGTAGCTTAACAATACGGTTTAAATGCCCCTTGGAAAAGTGGTGGAGGTTACAGTAGCTTTACAAGACGGTTTAAATGCCCCTTGGAAGAGACATGCAAGTCGCAGTAGCTTAACAAGACGGTTTAAATGCCCCTTGGAAGAGCGGTGACGGTCGCAGAAGCTTAACAAGACAGTTTAAATGCCCCTTGAAAGAGACGTGCATTTCACAGGAGCTTAACAAGACGGTTTAAAAGTCTCTTGGAAGAGACATGCAGGTCGCAGTAGCTTAACAAGACGGTTTAAATGCCCCTTGGAAGAGACATGCAGGTCACAGTAGCTTAACAAGACGGTTTAAATGCCCCTTGGAAGAGGCTTGCAGGTCGCAGTACCTTACCAAGACGTATTAAATGGCCCTTGGAAGAAACGTGCAGGTCGCAGTAGCTTAACAAGACGGTTTAAATGCCCCTTGGAAGAGCGGTGGAGGTCGCAGTAGCTTAACAAGATGGTTTAAATGTCCTTTGGAAGAGCGTTGGAGGTCGCAGTTGCTTAACAAGACACTTTAAATGCCCCTTGGAAGAGACGTGCAGGTCGCAGTAGATTAACAAGACGGTTTAAATGTCCTTTGGAAGAGCGTTGGAGGTCGCAGTTGCTTAACAAGACAGTTTAAATGCCCCTTGGAAGAGACGTGCAGGTTGCAGTAGCTTAATAAGATGGTTTAAATGCCCCTTGCAAGAGACGTGCTGGTCGCAGTAGCTTAAAAAGACGGTTTAAATGCCCATTTGTAGAAACATGCAGGTCACAGTTGCTTAACAAGATGGTTTAAATGCCCCTTGGAAGAGACGTGCAGGTCGCAGTAGCTTAACAAGACTGTTTAAATGCCGCCTAGAATAGGCTTGCAGCTCGCAGTAGCTTACCAAGATGGTTTAAATGCCCCTTGGAAAAGACGTGCAGGTCGCAGTAGCTTAACAAGACAGTTTAAATGCCCCTTGGAAGAGACGTGCAGGTCGCAGTAGTTTAACAAGACAGTTTAAATGCCCCTTGGAAGAGGCTTGCAGGTCGCAGTAGCTTAACAAGACCGATTAAATGGCCCTTGGAAGAGACGTGCAGGTCGCAGTAGTTTAACAAGACGGTTTAAATGCCCTTTGGAAGAGCGGTGGAGGTCGCAGTAGCTTAACAAGATGGTTTAAATGCCCTTTGGAAGATACATGCAGGTCACAGTAGCTTAACAAGATGGTTTAAATGCCCCTTGGAAGAGAAGTGCATGTCGCAGTAGCTTAACAAGATGGTTTAAATGCCCCTTGGAAGAGACGTGCAGGTCGCAGTAGATTAACAAAATGGTTTAAATGCCCTTTGGAAGAGAAGTGCAGTTCGCAGTAGCTTAACAAGACGGTTTAAATGCCCCTTGGTAGAAACGTGCAGGTCACAGTAGCTTAATAACACGGTTTAAATGCCCCTTGGAAGAGACATGCAGGTCGCAGTAGCTTAACAAGACGGTTTAAATACCCCTTGCAAGAGACGTGCAGGTCTCAGTAGCTTAATAAGACGGTTTAAATGCCCATTGGAAGAGACCTGCAGGTCGCAGTAGCTTAATAACTCGGTTTAAATGCCCCTTGGAAGAGACATGCAGGTCGCAGTAGCTTAACAAGACGGTTTAAATGCCCCTTGGAAGAGACGTGCAGGTCGCAGTAGCTTAAAAGGACGGTTTAAATGCCCTTTGGAAGAGACGTGCAGGTCGCAGTAGCTTAACAAGACAGTTTAAATGCCCCTTGAAAGAGATGTGCAGGTCGCAGTAGCTTAACAAGACAGTTTAAATGCCCCTTGGAAGAAACGTGCAGGTCACAGGATCTTAATAAGACAGTTTAAATGCCCCTTGGAAGAGACGTGCAGGTCGCAGTAGCTTAATAAGATGGTTTAAATGCACCTTGCAAGTGACGTGCAGGTCGCAGTAGCTTAATAAGACTGTTTAAATGCACCTTGAAAGAGACGTGCAGGTCGCAGTAGCAAAACAAGATGGTCTAAATGCCTCTTGGAAATGTGGTGGAGGTTACAGTAGCTTAACAAGATGGTTTAAATGCCACTAGGAAGAGACGTGCAGGTCGCAGTAGCTTAACAAGATTTTTTAAATGCCCCTTGGAAGAGGGGTGGAGGTCGCATTAGCTTAACAAGGCGGTTTAAATGCCCATTGGAAGAAAGGTGCAGGTCGCAGTAGCTTAATAAGACGGTTTAAATGCCCCTTGGAAGAGACATGCAGGTCGCAGTAGCTTAACAAGATGGTTTAAATGCCCTTTGGAAGAGCGGTGGAGGTCGCAGTAGCTTAACAAGACTGTTTAAATGCCCCTTGGAATAGACATGCAGGTCACAGTAGCTTAACAAGACGGTTTAAATGCCCCTTGGAAGAGACGTGCAGGTCGCAGTAGCTTAACAAGACGGTTTAAATGCCCCTTGGAAGAGACATGCAGGTCGCAGTAGCTTAACAAGACGGTTTAAATGCCCCTTGTAAGAGACGTGCAGGTCGCAGTAGCTTAACAAGACGGTTTAAATGCCCCTTGGAAATGTGGTGGAGGTTACATTAGCTTAACAAGACGGTTTAAATGCACCTTGTAAGAGACGTGCAAGTCGCAGTAGCTTAACAAGACTGTTTAAATGCCTCTTGGAAGAGACGTGCAGGTCGCAGTAGCTTAACAAGGCGGTTTAAATGCCCCTTGGAAATGTGGTGGAGGTTACCGTAACTTAACAAGACGGTTTAAATGCCCCTTGGAAGAGACGTGCAGGTCGCAGTAGCTTAACAAGACTGTTTAAATGCCTCTTGGAAGAGACGTGCAGGTCGCAGTAGCTTAATAAAACGGTTTAAATGCCACTTGGAAGAGACGTGCAGGTCGCAGTGGCTTATCAAGATGGTTTAAATGCCCCTTGGATGAGCGGTGGAGGTCGCATTAGCTTAACAAGACGGTTTAAATGCTCATTGGAAGAGACATGCAGGTCGCAGTAGCTTAACAAGACGGTTTAAATGCCCCTTGGAAGAGACGTGCAGGTCGCAGTAGCTTAAAAAGACGGTTTAAATGCCCCTTAGAAGAGGCTTGCAGGTCGCAGTAGCTTAATAAGACGGTTTAAATGTTCCTTGGATGAGACGTGCAGGTCGCAGTAGCTTAATAAGATGGTTTAAATGCCCCTTGGAAGAGACGTGCAGGTCGCAGTAGCTTAAAAAGACGGTTTAAATGCCCTTTGGTAGAGACATGCAGGTCGCAGTAACTTAACAAGACGTTTTAAATGCCCCATTGAAGAGACGTGCATGTCGCAGTAGCTTAACAATACGGTTTAAATGCCCCTTGGAAAAGTGGTGGAGGTTACAGTAGCTTAACAAGACGGTTTAAATGCCCCTTGGAAGAGACGTGCAAGTCGCAGTAGCTTAACAAGACAATTTAAATGCCCCTTGGAAGAGACGTGCAGGTCGCAGTAGCTTAACAAGACGCTTTAAATGCCCCTTGGAAGAGACGTGCAGGTCGCAGTAGCTTAACAAGATGGTTTAAATGCCTCTTGGAAGAGCGGTGGAGGTCGCAGAAGCTTAACAAGACAGTTTAAATGCCCCTTGGAAGAGATGTGTAGGTCGCAGTAGCTTAACAAGACGGTTTAAATGCCCCTTAGAAGAGGCTTGCAGGTCGCAGTAGCTTAATAAGACGGTTTAAATGTTCCTTGGAAGAGACGTGCAGGTCGCAGTAGCTTAATAAGATGGTTTAAATGCCCCTTTGAAGAGATGTGCAGGTCGCAGTAGCTTAACAAGACGGTTTAAATGCCCCTTGGAAGAGATGTGTAGGTCGCAGTAGCTTAACAAGACGGTTTAAATGCCCCTTAGAAGAGGCTTGGAGGTCGCAGTAGCTTACCAAGATAGTTTAAATGCCCCATGAAAAAGACGTGCAGGTCGCAGTAGCTTAACAAGATGGTTTAAATGCCCCTTGGAAGAGCGGTGGACGTCGCGGTAGCTTAACAAGACGGTTTAAATGCCCCTTGGAAAAGACTTGAAGGTCGCAGTAGCTTAACAAGATTGTTTAAATGCCCCTTGGAAGAGACCTTCAGGTCGCAGTAGCTTAACAAGATAGTTTAAATGCCCCTTGGAAGAGGCTTGCAGGTCGCAGTAGCTTAACAAGACAGTTTAAATGCCCCTTGGAAGAGCGGTGGAGGTTGCAGTAGCTTAACAAGACAGTTTTAATGCCCCTTGAAAGAGACATGCAGGTCACAGTAGCTTAACAAGACGGTTTAAATGCCCTTTGGAAGAGAAGTGCAGGTCGTAGTAGTTTAACAAGATGGTTTAAATGCCCCTTGGAAGAGACGTGCAGGTCTCAGTAGCTTAACAAGAAAGTTTAAATGCCCCTTGGAAGAGACGTACAGGTCGCAGTAGCTTAATAAGATGGTTTAAATGCCCCTTGCAAGAGACGTGCAGGTAGTAGTAGCTTAATAACACGGTTTAAATGCCCCTTGGTAGAAACGTGCCGGTCACAGTAGCTTAACAAGACTGTTTAAATGCCCCTTGGAAGAGCGGTAGAGGTCGCAATAGCTTAAAAAGACGGTTCAAATGCCCCTTGGAAGAGACGTGCAGGTCGCAGTAGCTTAAAAAGACGGTTTAAATGCCCCTTGGAAGAGACGGGCAGGTCGCAGTAGCTTAACAAGAGAGTTTAAATGCCCCTTGGAAGAAACGTGCAGGTCACAGGATCTTAATACGACAGTTTAAATGCACCTTGGAAGAGACGTGCAGGTCGCAGTAGCTTAACAATACGGTTTAAATGCCCCTTGGAAATGTGGTGAAGGTTACAGTAGCTTAACAAGACTGTTTAAATGCCCCTTGCAAGAGACGTGCAGGTCACAGTAGCTTAACAAGATGGTTTAAATGCCGCTTGGAAGAACGGTGGAGGTCGCATTAGCTTAACAAGACCGTTTAAATGCCCATTGGAAGAGAGGTGCAGGTCGCAGTAGCTTAATAAGACGGATTAAATACCCCTTGGAAGAGACATGCAGGTTGCAGTAGCTTAAGAAGACTGTTTAAATGCCCCTTGGAAGAGCGGTGGACGTCGCAGCAGCTTAACAAGACGGTTTAAATGCCCCTTGGAAGAGACGTGCAGGTCGCAGTAGCTTAACAAGACGGTTTAAATGCACCTTGGAAGAGACTTGCAGGTCACAGTAGCTTAACAAGATGGTTTAAATCTCTCTTGGAAGAGACATGCAGGTCGCAGTAGCTTAAGAAGACGGTTTAAATGCCCCTTGGAAGAGACGTGCAGGTTGCAGTAGCTTAACAAGATGGTTTAAATGCCCCTTGGAAATGTGGTGGAGGTTACAGTAGCTTAACGAGACGGTTTAAATGCCCCTTGGAAGAGACTAGCAGGTCGCAGTACCTTAACAAGATTGTTTAAATGCCCCTTGGAAGAGACCTGCAGGTCGCAGTAGCTTAATAAGACGGTTTAAATGCCCCTTGGAAGAGACATGCAGGTCGCAGTAGCTTAACAAGACAGTTTAGATGCCCTTTGAAAGAGACGTGCAGGTCATAGTAGCTTAACAAGACTGTTTAAATGCCCCTTGTAAGTGTGGTGGAGGTCGCAGTAGCTTAACAAGACAGTTTAAATGCCCCTTGGAAGAAACGTGCAGGTCACAGGATCTTAATAAGACAGGTTAAATGCCCCTTGGAAGAGACGTGCAGGTCGCAGTAGCTTAATAAGATGGTTTAAAAGCCCCTGGCAAGTGACGTGCAGGTCGCAGTAGCTTAATAAGATGGTTTAAATGCACCTTGCAAGAGACGTGCAGGTCGCAGTAGCTTACCAAGACGGTTTAAATGCCCCTTGGAAATGTGGTGGAGGTTACAGTAGCTTAACAAGATGGTTTAAATGCCTCTTTGAAGAGACGTGCAGGTCACAGTAGCTTAACAAGACGGTTTAAATGCCACTTGTAAGAGACGTGCAGGTCGCAGTAGCTTAACAAGATGGTTTAAATGCCCCTTGGAAGAGCGGTGGAGGTCGCATTAGCTTAACAAGACGGTTTAAATGCCCATTGGAAGAGAGTTGCAGGTCGCAGTAGCTTAATAAGACTGTTTAAATGCCCCTTGGAATAGACATGCAGGTCACAGTAGCTTAACAAGACGGTTTAAATGCCCCTTGGAAGAGACGAGCAGGTCGCAGTAGCTTAACAAGATGGTTTAAATGCCCATTGGAAGAGACATGCAGGTCGCAATAGCTTAACAAGACTGTTTAACTGCCCCTTGGAAATGTGGTGGAAGTTACAGTAGCTTAAGAAGACAGTATAAATGCCCCTTGTAAGAAACATGCAGGTCGCAGTGGCTTAACAAGACTGTTTAAATGCCCCTTGGAAGAGACGTGCAGGTCGCAGTAGCTTAATAAGACGGTTTAAATGGCCCTTGCAAGAGACGTGCAGGTCACTGTAGCTTAACAAGACAGTTTAAATGCCCCTTGGAAGAGACGTGCAGGTCGCAGTAGATTAACAAGACGGTTTAAATGCCCTTTGGAAGAGAAGTGCAGGTCGCAGTAGCTTAACAAGACAGTTTAAATGCCCCTTAGAAGAGACGTGCAGGTCGAAGTAGCTTAATAAGACGGTTTAAATGCCCCTTGCAAGAGACGTGCAGGTTGCAGTAGCTTAATAAGACGGTTTAAATGCCCCTTGGTAGAAACTTGCAGGTCACAGTAGCTTAACAAGACTGTTTAAATGCCCCTTGGAAGAGCGGAGGAGGTCGCAATAGCTTAACAAGACGGTTTAAATGCCCCTTGGAAGGGACGTGCAGGTCGCAGTAGCTTAAAAAGACGGTTTAAATGCCCCTTGGAAGAGACGTGCAGGTCGCAGTAGCTTAACAAGACAGTTTAAATGCCCCGTGAAAGAGACATGCAGGTCGTAGTAGCTTAACAAGACTGATTAAATGCCCCTTGTAAGTGCGGTGGAGGTCGCAGTAGCTTAACAAGACAGTTTAAATGCCCCTTGCAAGAGACGTGCAGGTCACAGTAGCTTAACAAGACGGTTTAAATGCCACTTGGAAGAGACGTGCTAGTCGCAGTAGCTTAACAAGATGGTTTAAATGCCCCTTGGAAGAGCGGTAGAGGTCGCATTAGCTTAACAAGACGGTTTAAATGCCCATTGGAAGAGAGGTGCAGGTCGCAGTAGCTTAATAAGACGGTTTAAATATCCCTTGGAAGAGACATGCAGGTTGCAGTAGCTTAAGAAGACGGTTTAAATGCCGCTTGGAAGAGACGTGCAGGTCGCAGTAGCTTAACAAGATGGTTTAAATGCCCCTTGGTAGAGACATGCAGGTCGCAGTAGCTTAACAAGACGGTTCAAATGCCCCATTGAAGAGACGTGCAGGTCGCAGTAGCTTAACAAGACGGTTTAATTGCCCCTTGGAAAAGTGGTGGAGGATACAGTAGCTTAACAAGAAGGATTAAATGCCCCTTGGAAGAGACGTGCAAGTCGCAGTAGCTTAACAAGACGATTTAAATGCCCCTTGGAAGAGACGTGCAGTTCGCAGTAGCTTAACAAGACGGTTTAAATGCGCCTTGGAAGAGACGTGCAGGTCGCAGTAGCTTAACAAGACGGTTTAAATATCCCTTGGAAGAGCGGTGGAGGTCGCAGAAGCTTAACAAGACAGTTTAAATGCCCCTTGGAAGAGACGTGCAGGTCAAAGGTTCTTAATAAGACGGTTTAAATGTCCCTTGGAAGAGAAGTGCAGGTCGCAGTAGCTTACCAAGATGGTTTAAATGGCCCTTGGAAGAGACGTGCAGGTCGCAGTAGCTTACCAAGATGGTTTAAATGGCCCTTGGAATAGACATGCAGTTCACAGTAGCTTAACAAGACAGTTTAAATGCCCCTTTGAAGAGACGTGCAGGTCGCAGTAGCTTAACAAGATGGTTTAAATGCCTCTTGGAAGAGACATGCAGGTCGCAGTAGCTTAACAAGACGGTTTAAATACCCCTTGGAAGAGATGTGCAGGTCGCAGTAGCTTAACAAGACGGTTTAAATGCCCCTTGGAAATGAGGTGGAGGTAACAGTAGCTTAACAAGACGGTTTAAATGCCCCTTGGAAGAGACTAGCAGGTCGCAGTAGCTTAACAAGACTGTTTAAATGCCCCTTGGAAGAGACGTGCAGGCCGTAGTAGCTTAATAAGACGGTTTAAATGCCCCTTGCAAGAGACGTGCAGGTCACAGTAGCTTTAAAAGACAGTTTAAATGCCCCTTGGAAGAGACGTGCCAGTCGCAGTAGCTTAACAAGATTGTTTAAATGCCCCTTGGATGAGCGGTGGAGGTCGCATTAGCTTAACAAGACGGTTTAAATGCAAATTGGAAGAGAGGTGCAGGTCGCAGTAGCTTAATAAGACGGTTTAAAAGCCCCTTGGAAGAGACATGCAGGTCGCAGTAGCTTAACAAGACGGTTTAAATGCCCCTTGGAAGAGACGTGCAGGTTGCAGTAGCTTAACAAGACGGTTTAAATGCACCTTGGTAGAGACATGCAGGTCACAGTAGCTTAACAAGACGGTTTAAATGCCCCATTGAAGAGACGTGCATGTCGCAGTAGCTTAACAATACGGTTTAAATGCCCCTTGGAAAAGTGGTGGAGGTTACAGTAGCTTAACAAGACGGTTTAAATGCCCCTTGGAAGAGACGTGCCAGTCGCAGGAGCTTAACAAGACAATTTAAATGCCCCTTGGAAGAGACGTGCAGGTCGCTGTAGCTTAAAAGTCGGTTTAAATGCCCCTTGGAAGAGACGTGCAGGTCACAGTAGCTTAACAAGACGGTTTAAATGCCCCTTGGAAATGTGGTGGAGGTTACAGTAGCTTAACAAGACGGTTTAAATGCCCCTTGGAAGAGACGTGCAGGTCGCAGTAGCTTAACAAGACTGTTTAAATGCCCCTTGGAAGAGACGTGCAGGCCGCAGTAGCTTAATAAGACGGTTTAAATGCCCCTTGCAAGAGACGTGCAGGTCACAGTAGCTTAAAAAGACGGTTTAAATGCCACTTGGAAGAGACATGCAGGTCGCAGTAGCTTAACAAGACGGTTTAAATGCCCATTGGAAGAGAGGTGCAGGTCGCAGTAGCTTAATAAGATGGTTTAAATGCCCCTTGGAAGAGACATGCAGGTCGCAGTAGCTTAACAAGACGGTTTAAATACCTCTTGGAAGAGACGTGCAGATCGCAGTAGCTTAAAAAGACGGTTTAAATGCCCTTTGGAAGAGACATGCAGGTCGCAGCAGCTTAACAAGACTGTTTAAATGCCCCTTGGAAGAAACGTGCAAGTCGCAGTAGCTTAACAAGACGGTTTAAATGCACCTTGGTAGAGACGTGCAGGTCGCAGTAGCTTAACAAGACTGTTTAAATGCCCCATTGAAGAGACGTGCATGTTTCAGTAGCTTAACAATACGGTTTAAATGCCCCTTGGAAAAGTGGTGGAGGTTACAGTAGCTTAACAAGACGGTTTAATTGCCCCTTGGAAGAGACGTGCCAGTCGCAGTAGCTTAACAAGACAATTTAAATGCCCCTTGGAAGAGACGTGCAGGTCACAGTAGCTTAACAAGACGGTTTAAATGCCCCTTGGAAGAGACATGCAGGTCGCAGTAGCTTAATAATATGGTTTAAATGCCCCTTGGAAGAGCGGTGGAGGTCACAGAAGCTTAACAAGACAGTTTAAATGCCCCTTGGAAGAGACGTGCAGGTCACAGGAGCTTAATAAGACGGTTTAAATGTCCCTTGGAAGAGACGTGCAGGTCGCAGTAGCTTAACAAGACTGTTTAAATGCCCCTTGGAAGAGACTTGCAGGTCGCAGTAGCTTAACAAGACGGTTTAAATGCCACTTGGATGAGCGGTGTAGGTCACAGTAGCTTAACAAGACAGTTTAAATGCCCCTTGGAAGAGACGTGCAGGTCGCAGTAGGTTAACAAGATGGTTTAAATGCCCCTTAGAAGAGGCTTGCAGGTCGCAGTAGCTTACCAAGATGGTTTAAATGCCCCTTGGAAAAGACATGCAGTTCGCAGTAGCTTAACAAGACAGTTTAAATGCCCCTTGGAAGAGACGTGCAGGTCGCAGTAGCTTAACAAGATGGTTTAAATGCCGCTTACAAGAGGCTTGCAGGTCGCAGTAACTTACCAAGATGGTTTAAATGCCCCTTGGAAGAGACGTGCAAGTCGCAGTAGCTTAACAAGATGGTTTAAATGCCCCTTGGAAGAGCGGTGGAGGTCGCAGTAGCTTAACAAGACGGTTTAAATGCCCCTTGGAAAAGACTTGAAGGTCGCAGTAGCTTAACAAGATTGTTTAAATGCCCCTTGGAAGAGACGTGCAGGTCGCAGTAACTTAACAAGGTAGTTTAAATGCCCCTTGGAAGAGGCTTGCAGGTCGCAGTAGCTTAACAAGACAGTTTAAATGCTCCTTGTAAGAGCGGTGGAGGTCGCAGTAGCTTAACAAGACGGATTAAATGCCCCTTGGAAGAGACATGCAGGTCACAGTAGCTTACCAAGACGGTTTAAATGCCCCTTGGAAGAGAAGTGCATGTCGCAGTAGCTTAACAAGATGGTTTAAATGCCCCTTGCAAGAGACATGCAGGTCACAGTAGCTTAACAAGACGGTTTAAATGCCCCTTGGAAGAGCGGTGGAGGTCGCAGTAGCTTAACAAGACGGTTTAAATGCCCATTGGAAGAGACCTGCAGGTCGCAGTAGCTTAATAAGACGGTTTAAATGCCCCTTGGAAGAGACATGCAGGTCGCAGTAGCTTAAGAAGACGGTTTAAATGCAACTTGAAGAGACGTGCAGGTCGCAGTAGCTTAAAAAGACGGTTTAAATGCCCCTTGGAAGAGACTTGCAGGTCGCAAAAGCTTAACAAGACAGTTTAAATGCCCCTTGAAAGAGACGTGCAGGTCGTAGTAGCTTAACAAGACTATTTAAATGCCCCTTCGAAGAAATATGCAGGTCATAGGATCTTAATAAGACGGTTTAAATGTCCCTTGGAAGAGACATGCAGGTCGCAGTAGCTTACCAAGACGGTTTAAATGCCCCTTTGAAGAGATGTGCAGGTCGCAGTAGCTTAACAAGGGGGTTTAAATGCCACTTGGAAGAGACGTGCAGGTCGCAGTAGCTTAACAAGATGGTTTAAATGCCCCTTGGAAGAGCGGTGGAGGTCCTATTAGCTTAACAAGACGGTTTAAATGCCCATTGGAAGAGACGTGCAGGTCGCAGTAGCTTAATAAGACGGTTTAAATGGGCCTTGGAAGAGACATGCAGGTCGCAGTTGCTTAACAAGACGGTTTAAATGCCCCTTGGAAGAGACATGCAGGTCGCAGTAGCTTAACAAGATGGTTTAAATGCCCCTTGGAAGAGCGGTGGAGGTCGCAGAAGCTTAACAAGACAGTTTAAATGTCCCTTGGAAGAGACGTGCAGTTCGCAGTAGCTTAACAATACAGTTTAAGTGCCCCTTGAAAGAGACGTGCAGGTTGCAGTAGCTTAAAAAGACGGTTTAAATGCCCCTTGGAAGAGCGGTGGAGGTCACAGTAGCTTAATAAGATGGTTTAAATGCCCCTTGGAAGAGAAGTGCAGGTCGCAGTAGCTTAACAAGATGATTTAAATGCCCTTTGGAAAAGACATGCAGGTCGCAGTAGCTTAACAAGACGTTTTAAATGCCCCTTGGAAGAGCGGTGGAGGTCGCAGTAGCTTAACAAGACAGTTTAAATGCCCTTTGGAAGAGACATGCAGGTTGCAGCAGTTTAACAAGACTGTTTAAATGCCGCTTGGAAGAGACGTGCAGGTCACAATAGCTTAACAAGGTGGTTTAAATGCCCCTTGGTAGAGACATGCAGGTCGCAGTAGCTTAACAAGACGGTTCAAATGCCCCATTGAAGAGACGTGCAGGTCGCAGTAGCTTAACAAGACGGTTTAATTGCCCCTTGGAAAAGTGGTGGAGGTTAAAGTAGCTTAACAAGAAGGATTAAATGCCCCTTGGAAGAGACGTGCAAGTCGCAGTAGCTTAACAAGACGATTTAAATGCCCCTTGGAAGAGACGTGCAGATCGCATTAGCTTAACAAGATGGTTTAAATATCCCTTGGAAGAGCGGTGGAGGTCGCAGAAGCTTAACAAGACAGTTTAAATGCCCCTTGGAAGAGACACGCAGGTCAAAGGTTCTTAATAAGACGGTTTAAATGTCCCTTGGAAGAGACGTGCAGGTCGCAGTAGCTTACCAAGACGTTTTAAATGCCCCTTGGAAGAGCGGTGGAGGTCGCAGTAGCTTAACAAGACGGTTTAAATGCCCCTTGGAAGAGACATGCAGGTCGCAGTAGCTTAACAAGATGGTTTAAATGCCCCTTGGAAGAGACGTGCAGGTCGCAGTAGCTTAACAAGACGGTTTAAATGCCCCTTGGAAATGTGGTGGAGGTTACAGTAGCTTAACAAGACGGTTTAAATGCCCCTTGGAAGAGACGTGCAGGTCGCAGTAGCTTAACAAGACAGTTTAAATGCCCCTTGGAAGAGACGTGCAGGTCGCAGTAGCTTAATAAGACGGTTTAAATGCCCCTTGCAAGAGACGTGCAGGTCACAGTAGCTTAACAAGATGGTTTAAATGCCACTTGGAAGTGACGTGCAGGTCGCAGTATCTTAACAAGATGGTTTAAATGCCCCATGGAAGAGCGTTGGAGGTCGCATTAGCTTAACAAGACGGTTTAAATGCCCCCTAGAAGAGACATGCAGGTCGCAGTAGCTTAACAAGACAGTTTAAATGCCCTTTGGAAGAGACGTGCAGGTCGCAGTAGCTTAACAAGACAGTTTAAATGCCCCTTGGAAGAGACGTGCAGGTCGAAGTAGCTTAATAAGACGGTTTAAATGCCCCTTGCAAGAGACGTGCAGGTTGCAGTAGCTTAATAAGACGGTTTAAATCCCCCTTGGTAGAAACTTGCAGGTCACAGTAGCTTAACAAGACGCTTTAAATGCCACTTGGAAGAGACGTGCAGGTCGCAGTAGCTTAACAAGATGGTTTAAATGCCCCTTGGAAGAGCGGTGGAGGTCGCAGTAGCTTAACAAGACGGTTTAAATGCCCGTTGGAAGAGACGTGCAGGTCGCAGTAGCTTAACAAGACGGTTTAAATATCCCTTGGAAGAGCGGTGGAGGTCGCAGAAGCTTAACAAGACAGTTTAAATGCCCATTGGAAGAGACGTGCAGGTCAAAGAATCTTAGTAAGACGGTTTAAATGTCCCTTGGAAGAGACGTACAGGTCGCAGTAGCTTACCAAGACGGTTTAAATGGCCCTTGGAAGAGACGTGCAAGTCGCAGTAGCTTAACAAGACGGTTTAAATGCCCCTTGTAAGAGCGGTGGAGGTCGCAGTAGCTTAAAAAGACGGTTTAAATGCCCCTTGGAATAGACATGCTGGTCACAGTAGGTTAACAAGATGGTTTAAATGCCCCTTTGAAGAGACGTGCAGGTCGCAGTAGCTTAATAAGACGGTTTAAATGCCCCTTGCAAGAGACGTGCAGGTCACAGTAGCTTAACAAGACGGTTTAAATGCCACTTGGAAGAGACGTGCAGGTCGCAGTAGCTTAACAAGATGATTTAAATGCCCCTTGGAAGAGCGTTGGAGGTTGCATTAGCTTAACAAGACGGTTTAAATGCCCATTGGAATAGAGGTGCAGGTCGCAGTAGCTTAATAAGACGGTTTAAATGCCCCTTGCAAGAGACACGCAGGTCGCAGTAGCTTAAGAAGACGGTTTAAATGCCCCTTGGAAGGGACGTGCAGGTCGCAGAAGCTTAAAAAGATGGTTTAAATGCCCCTTGGAAGAGCGGTGGAGGTCGCAGAAGCTTAACAAGACAGTTTAAATGCCCCTTGGAAGAGACGTGCAGGTCGCAGTAGTTTAACAAGACAGTTTAAATGCCCCTTGGAAGAGACGTGCAGGTCGCAGTAGCTTAACAAGACAGTTTAAATGCCCCTTGGAAGAAACTTGCAGGTCGCAGTAGCTTAACAAGACAGTTTAAATGCCCCTTGGAAGAGACGTGCAGGTCGCAGTAGCTTAGCAAGACAGTTTAAATGCCCCTTGGAAGAAACCTGCAGGTCGCAGTAGCTTAATAAGATGGTTTAAATGCCCCTTGGAAGAGACGTGCAGGTCGCAGTAGCTTAACAAGACAGTTTAAATGCCTTTTTGAAGAGACGTGCAGGTCGCAGTAGCTTAACAAGACAGTTTAAATGCCCCTTGGAAGAGACGTGCAGGTCGCAGTAGCTTAATAAGACGGTTGAAATGCCCCTTGCAAGAGACGTGCTGGTCGCAGTAGCTTAATAAGACGGTTTAAATGCCCCTTGGTAGAAACGTGCAGGTCACAGTAGCTTAACAAGATGGTTTAAATGCCACTTGGATGAGACGTGCAGGACGCAGTAGCTTAACAAGATAGTTTAAATGCCCCTTGGAAGAGCGGTGGAGGTCGCAGTAGCTTAACAAGATGGTTTAAATGCCCCTTGGAAGAGACGTGCAGGTCGCAGTAGCTTAACAAGACAGGTTAAATGCCCCTTGGAAGAAACTTTCAGGTCGCAGTAGCTTAAAAAGACAGTTTAAATGCCCCTTGGAAGAGACGTGCAGGTCGCAGTAGCTTAACAAGACGGTTTAAATGGCCCTTGGAAGAGACGTGCAGGTCGCAGTAGCTTAACAAGATGGTTTATCTGCCCCTTGGAAGAGGCTTGCAGGTCGCAGTAGCTTACCAAGACGGTTTAAATGGCCCTTGGAAGAGACGTTCCGGTCGCAGTAGCTTAACAAGATGGTTTAAATGCCCCTTGGAAGAGCGGTGGAGGTCGCAGAAGCTTAACGAGACAGTTTAAATGCCCCTTGGAAGAGACGTGCAGGTCACAGGAGCTTAATAAGACGGTTTAAATGACACTTGGAAGAGACGTGCAGGTCACAGTAGCTTAACAAGATGGTTTAAATGCCCCTTGAAAGAGACGTGCAGGTCGCAGTAGCTTAACAAGACAGTTTAAATGCCCCTTGAAAGAGACGTGCAGGTCGCAGTAGCTTAACAAGACGGTTTAAATGCCCCTTGGAAGAAACTTGCAGGTCGCAGTAGCTTAACAAGACAGTTTAAATGCCCCTTGGAAGAGACGTGCAGGTCGCAGTAGCTTAACAAGACAGTTTAAATGCCCCTTGGAAGAAACCTGCAGGTCGCAGTAGCTTAATAAGATGGTTTAAATGCCCCTTGGAAGAGACGTGCAGTTCGCAGTAGCTTAACAAGAGGGTTTAAATGCCCCTTTGAAGAGACGTGCAGGCCGCAGTGGCTTAAAAAGACGGTTTAAATGCCCCTTAGAAGAGGCTTGCAGGTCGCAGTAGCTTAGCAAGATGGTTTAAATGCCCCTTGGAAAAGATGTGCAGGTCGCAGTAGCTTAACAAGATGGTTTAAATGCCCCTTGGAAGAGCGGTGGAGGTCGCAGTAGCTTAACAAGACAGTTTAACTGCCCCTTGGAAGAGGCTTGCAGGTCGCAGTAGCTTACCAAGACGGTTTAAAGGGCCCTTGGAAGAGACGGGCAGGTCGCAATAGCTTAACAAGATGGTTTAACTGCCCCTTGGAAGAGGCTTGCAGGTCGCAGTAGCTTACCAAGACGGTTTAAATGGCCCTTGGAAGAGACGTGCCGGTCGCAGTAGCTTAACAAGATGGTTTAAATGCCCCTTGGAAGAGCGGTGGAGGTCGCAGAAGCTTAACGAGACAGTTTAAATGACCTTTGGAAGAAACGTGCAGGTCACAGGAGCTTAATAAGACGGTTTAAATGACCCTTAGAAGAGACGTGCCGGTCGCAGTAGCTTAACAAGACGGTTTAAATGCCCCTTGGAAGAGACGTGCAGGTCGCAGTAGCTTAACAAGACGGTTTAAATGCCCCTTGGAAGAGCGGTGGAGGTCGCAGAAGATTAACAAGACAGTTTAAATACCCCTTGGAAGAGACGTGCAGGTCGCAGTAGCTTAACAAGACAGTTTAAATGCCCCTTGGAAGAAACGTGCAGGTCGCAGTAGCTTAAAAAGACGGTTTAAATGCCCTTTGGAAGAGACATGCAGGTCGCAGTAGCTTAACAAGACAGTTTAAATGCCCCTTGGAAGAAACGTGCAGGTCGCAGTAGCTTATTAAGATGGTTTAAATGCCCCTTGGAAGAGACGTGCAGTTCGCAGCAGCTTAACAAGATGGTTTAAATGCCCCTTTGAAGAGACGTGCAGTTCGCAGTAGCTTAATAAGACGGTTTAAATGCCCCTTAGAAGAGGCTTGCAGGTCGCAGTAGCTTACCAAGATGGTTTAAATGCCCCTTGGAAAAGACGTGCAGGTCGCAGTAGCTTAACAAGATGGTTTAAATGCCCCTTGGAAGAGCGGTGGAGGTCGCAGTAGCTTAACAAGACGATTTAAATGCCCCTTGGAAAAGACGTGAAGGTCGCAGTAGCTTAACATGATTGTTTAAATGCCCCTTGGAAGAGACGTGCAGGTCGCAGCAGCTTAACAAGACAGTTTAAATGCCCCTTGGAAGAGGCTTGCAGGTCGCAGTAGCTTAACAAGACGGTTTAATTGCCCCTTGGAAGAGACGTGCAGGTCACAGTAGCTTAACAAGATGGTTTAAATGCCCCTTGGAAGAGACGTGCAGGTCGCAGTAGCTTACCAAGACAGTTTAAATGCCCCTTGGAAGAGACGTGCAGGTCGAAGTAGCTTAATAAGACGGTTTAAATGCCCCTTGCAAGAGACGTGCAGGTTGCAGTAGCTTAATAAGACGGTTTAAATGCCCCTTGGTAGAAACGTGCAGGTCACAGTAGCTTAACAAGACGGTTTAAATGCCACTTGGAAGAGATGTGCAGGTCGCAGTAGATTAACAAGGTGGTTTAAATGCCCCTTGGAAGAGCGGTAGAGGTCGCAGTAGCTTAACAAGACGGTTTAAATGCCCATTGGAAGAGACCTGCAGGTCGCAGTAGCTTAAAAATACAGTTTAAATGCCCCTTGGAAGAGACGTGCAGGTCGCAGTAGCTTAATAAGATGGTTTAAATGCCCCTTGGAAGAGACGTGCAGGTAGCAGTAGCTTAACAAGACGGTTTAAATGCCCCTTGGAAGAGACGTGCAGGTCACAGTAGCTTAACAAGACGGTTTAAATATCCCTTGGAAGAGCGGTGGAGGTCACAGAAGCTTAACAAGACAGTTTAAATGCCCCTTGGAAGAGACGTGCAGGTCAAAGGATCTTAGTAAGACGGTTTAAATGTCCCTTGGAAGAGACGTGCAGGTCGTAGTAGCTTACCAAGACCATTTAAATGGCCCTTGGAAGAGATGTGCAGGTCGCAGTAGCTTAACAAGGCGGTTTAAATGCCCCTTGGAAGAGCGGTGGAGGTCGCAGTAGCTTAACAAGACGGTTTAAATGCCCCTTGGAATAGACATGCAGGTCACAGTAACTTAACAAGACGGTTTAAATGCCCCTTTGAAGAGACGTGCAGGTCGCAGTAGCTTAATAAGACGGTTTAAATGCCCCTTGCAAGAGACGTGCAGATCACAGTAGCTTAACAAGACGGTTTAAATGCCACTTGGAAGAGACGTGCAGGTCGCAGTAGCTTAACAAGATGGTTTAAATGCCCCTTGGAAGAGCGTTGGAGGTCGCAGTAGCTTAATAAGACGGTTTAAATGCCCCTTGGAAGAGACATGCAGTTCACAGTAGCTTAACAAGACGGTTTAAATGCCACTTGGAAGAGACGTGCAGGTCGCAGTAGCTTAACAAGATGGTTTAAATGCCCCTTGGAAGAACGTTGGAGGTCGCAGTAGCTTAATAAGACGGTTTAATTGCCCCTTGGAAGAGACATGCAGGTCGCAGTTGCTTAACAACACGGTTTAAATGTCCCTTGGAAGAGACTTGCAGGTCGCAGTAGCTTAATAAGACGGTTTAAATGCCCCTTGCAAGAGACGTTCAGGTCACAGTAGCTTATCAAGACGGTTTAAAATTCCCCTTCGAAGAGACGTGCAGGTCGCAGTAGCTTAACAAGATGGTTTAAATGCCTCTTGGAAGAGACGTGCAGGTCGCGGTAGCTTAAAAGACTGTTTAAATGCCCCTTGGAAAAGCGGTGTAGGTCGCAGTAGCTTAACAAGACAGTTTAAATGCCCCTTGGAAGAGACGTGCAGGTCACAGTAGCTTAACAAGACAGTTTAAATGCCCCTTGGAAGAAACGTGCAGGTCACAGTAGCTTAATAAGATGGTTTAAATGCCCCTTGGAAGAGACGTGCAGGTCGCAGTAGCTTAACAAGACGGTTTAAATGCCCCTTTGAAGAGACGTGCAGGTCGCAGTAGCTTAACAAAACGGTTTAAATGCCCCTTAGAAGAGGCTTGCAGGTCGCAGTAGCTTACCAAGATGGTTTAAATGCCCCTTGGAAAAGACGTGCAGGTCGCAGTAGCTTAACAAGATGGTTTAAACGCTCCTTGGAAGAGCGGTGGAGGTCGCAGTAGCTTAACAAGACGGTTTAAATGCCCCTTGGAAAAGACGTGAAGGTCGCACTAGCTTAACAAGATTGTTTAAATGCCCCTTGGAAGAGACGTGCAGGTCGCAGTAGCTTAACAAGACAGTTTAAATGCCCCTTGGACGAGTCTTGCAGGTCGCAGTAGCTTACCAAGACGTTTTAAATGGCCCTTGGAAGAGACGTGCCGGTCGCAGTAGCTTAACAAGATGGTTTAAATGCCCCTTGGAAGAGCGGTGGAGGTCGCAGTAGCTTAACAAGACGGTTTAAATGCCCCTTAGAAGAGACATGCAGGTCACAGTAGCTTAACAAGACGGTTTAAATGCCCCTTGGAAGAGACGTGCAGGTCGCAGTAGCTTAACAAGACAGTTTAAATGCCTTTTGGAAGAGACGTGCAGGTCGCAGTAGCTTAACAAGACAGTTTAAATGCCCCTTGGAAGAGACGTGCAGGTCGCAGTAGCTTAATAAGACGGTTGAAATGCCCCTTGCAAGAGACGTGCTGGTCGCAGTAGCTTAATAAGACGGTTTAAATACCCCTTGGTAGAAACGTGCAGGTCACAGTAGCTTAACAAAATGGTTTAAATGCCACTTGGATGAGACGTGCAGGACGCAGTAGCTTAACAAGATGGTTTAAATGCCCCTTGGAAGAGCGGTGGAGGTCGCAGTAGCTTAACAAGATGGTTTAAATGCCCCTTGGAAGAGACGTGCAGGTCGCAGTAGCTTAACAAGACAGGTTAAATGCCCCTTGGAAGAAACTTTCAGGTCGCAGTAGCTTAAAAAGACAGTTTAAATGCCCCTTGGAAGAGACGTGCAGGTCGCAGTAGCTTAACAAGACGGTTTAAATGGCCCTTGGAAGAGACGTGCAGGTTGCAGTAGCTTAACAAGATGGTTTATCTGCCCCTTGGAAGAGGCTTGCAGGTCGCAGTAGCTTACCAAGACGGTTTAAATGGCCCTTGGAAGAGACGTTCCGGTCGCAGTAGCTTAACAAGATGGTTTAAATGCCCCTTGGAAGAGCGGTGGAGGTCGCAGAAGCTTAACGAGACAGTTTAAATGCCCCTTGGAAGAGACGTGCAGGTCACAGGAGCTTAATAAGACAGTTTAAATGACACTTGGAAGAGACGTGCAGGTCACAGTAGCTTAACAAGATGGTTTAAATGCCCCTTGAAAGAGACGTGCAGGTTGCAGTAGCTTAACAAGACAGTTTAAATGCCCCTTGAAAGAGACGTGCAGGTCGCAGTAGCTTAACAAGACTGTTTAAATGCCCCTTGGAAGAAACGTGCAGGTCGCAGTAGCTTAACAAGACAGTTTAAATGCCCCTTGGAAGAGACGTGCAGGTCGCAGTAGCTTAACAAGACAGTTTAAATGCCCCTTGGAAGAAACCTGCAGGTCGCAGTAGCTTAATAAGATGGTTTAAATGCCCCTTGGAAGAGACGTGCAGTTCGCAGTAGCTTAACAAGAGGGTTTAAATGCCCCTTTGAAGAGACGTGCAGGTCGCAGTGGCTTAAAAAGACGGTTTAAATGCCCCTTAGAAGAGGCTTGCAGGTCGCAGTAGCTTAGCAAGATGGTTTAAATGCCCCTTGGAAAAGATGTGCAGGTCGCAGTAGCTTAACAAGATGGTTTAAATGCCCCTTGGAAGAGCGGTGGAGGTCGCAGTAGCTTAACAAGACAGTTTAACTGCCCCTTGGAAGAGGCTTGCAGGTCGCAGTAGCTTACCAAGACGGTTTAAAGGGCCCTTGGAAGAGACGGGCAGGTCGCAATAGCTTAACAAGATGGTTTAACTGCCCCTTGGAAGAGGCTTGCAGGTCGCAGTAGCTTACTAAGACGGTTTAAATGGCCCTTGGAAGAGACGTGCCGGTCGCAGTAGCTTAACAAGATGGTTTAAATGCCCCTTGGAAGAGCGGTGGAGGTCGCAGAAGCTTAACGAGACAGTTTAAATGACCTTTGGAAGAAACGTGCAGGTCACAGGAGCTTAATAAGACGGTTTAAATGACCCTTAGAAGAGACGTGCCGGTCGCAGTAGCTTAACAAGACGGTTTAAATGCCCCTCGGAAGAGACGTGCAGGTCGCAGTAGCTTAACAAGACGGTTTAAATGCCCCTTGGAAGAGTGGTGGAGGTCGCAGAAGCTTAACAAGACAGTTTAAATACCCCTTGGAAGAGACGTGCAGGTCGCAGTAGCTTAACAAGACAGTTTAAATGCCCCTTGGAAGAAACGTGCAGGGCGCAGTAGCTTAAAAAGACGGTTTAAATGCCCTTTGGAAGAGACATGCAGGTCGCAGTAGCTTAACAAGACAGTTTAAATGCCCCTTGGAAGAAACGTGCAGGTCGCAGTAGCTTATTAAGATGGTTTAAATGCCCCTTGGAAGAGACGTGCAGTTCGCAGCAGCTTAACAAGATGGTTTAAATGCCCCTTTGAAGAGACGTGCAGGTCGCAGTAGCTTAATAAGACGGTTTAAATGCGACTTAGAAGAGGCTTGCAGGTCGCAGTAGCTTACCAAGATGGTTTAAATGCCCCTTGGAAAAGACGTGCAGGTCGCAGTAGCTTAACAAGATGGTTTAAATGCCCCTTGGAAGAGCGGTGGAGGTCGCAGTAGCTTAACAAGACGGTTTAAATGCCCCTTGGAAAAGACGTGAAGGTCGCAGTAGCTTAACATGATTGTTTAAATGCCCCTTGGAAGAGACGTGCAGGTCGCAGTAGCTTAACAAGACAGTTTAAATGCCCCTTGGAAGAGGCTTGCGGGTCGCAGTAGGTTAACAAGACGGTTTAATTGCCCCTTGGAAGAGACGTGCAGGTCACAGTAGCTTAACAAGATGGTTTAAATGCCCCTTGGAAGGGACGTGCAGCTCGCAGTAGATTAACAAGACGGTTTAAATGCCCTTTGGAAGAGACGTGCAGGTCGCAGTAGCTTACCCAGACAGTTTAAATGCCCCTTGGAAGAGACGTGCAGGTCGAAGTAGCTTAATAAGACGGTTTAAATGCCCCTTGCAAGAGACGTGCAGGTTGCAGTAGCTTAATAAGACGGTTTAAATGCCCCTTGGTAGAAACGTGCAGGTCACAGTAGCTTAACAAGACGGTTTAAATGCCACTTGGAAGAGATGTGCAGGTCGCAGTAGATTAACAAGGTGGTTTAAATGCCCCTTGGAAGAGCGGTAGAGGTTGCAGTAGCTTAACAAGACGGTTTAAATGCCCATTGGAAGAGACCTGCAGGTCGCAGTAGCTTAAAAATACAGTTTAAATGCCCCTTGGAAGAGACGTGCAGGTCGCAGTAGCTTAATAAGATGGTTTTAATGCCCCTTGGAAGAGACGTGCAGGTAGCAGTAGCTTAACAAGACGGTTTAAATGCCCCTTGGAAGAGACGTGCAGGTCACAGTAGCTTAACAAGACGGTTTAAATATCCCTTGGAAGAGCGGTATAGGTCGCAGAAGCTTAACAAGACAGTTTAAATGCCCCTTGGAAGAGACGTGCAGGTCAAAGGATCTTAGTAAGACGGTTTAAATGTCCCTTGGAAGAGACGTGCAGGTCGTAGTAGCTTACCAAGACGGTTTAAATGGCCCTTGGAAGAGATGTGCAGGTCGCAGTAGCTTAACAAGGCGGTTTAAATGCCCCTTGGAAGAGCGGTGGAGGTCGCAGTAGCTTAACAAGACAGTTTAAATGCCCCTTGGAATAGACATGCAGGTCACAGTAACTTAACAAGACAGTTTAAATGCCCCTTTGAAGAGACGTGCAGGTCGCAGTAGCTTAATAAGACGGTTTAAATGCCCCTTGCAAGAGACGTGCAGATCACAGTAGCTTAAAAAGACGGTTTAAATGCCACTTGGAAGAGACATGCAGGTCGCAGTAGCTTAACAAGATGGTTTAAATGCCCCTTGGAAGAGCGTTGGAGGTCGCAGTAGCTTAATAAGACGGTTTAAATGCCCCTTGGAAGAGACATGCAGTTCGCAGTAGCTTAACAAGACGGTTTAAATGCCACTTGGAAGAGACGTGCAGGTCGCAGTAGCTTAACAAGATGGTTTAAATGCCCCTTGGAAGAGCGTTGGAGGTCGCAGTAGCTTAATAAGACGGTTTAATTGCCCCTTGGAAGAGACATGCAGGTCACAGTTGCTTAACAAGACGGTTTAAATGTCCCTTGGAAGAGACTTGCAGGTCGCAGTAGCTTAATAAGACGGTTTAAATGCCCCTTGCAAGAGACGTTCAGGTCACAGTAGCTTATCAAGACGGTTTAAATGCCCCTTGGAAGAGACGTGCAGGTCGCAGTAGCTTATTAAGACGGTTTAAATGCGCCTTGCAAGAGACGTGCAGATCACAGTAGCTTAACAAGACAGAGTAAATGCCACTTGGAAGAGACGTGCAGGTCGCAGTAGCTTAACAAGACGGTTTGAATGCCCATTGGAAGAGAGGTGCAGGTCGCAGTAGCTTAATAAGACGATTTAAATGCCCCTTGGAAGAGACGAGCAGGTCGCAGTAGCTTAAAAAGACGGTTTAAATGCCCTTTGGAAGAGACATGCAGGTCTCAGCAGCTTAACAAGACTGTTTAAATGCCCCTTGGAAGAGACGTGCAGGTCGCAGTAGCTTAACAAGACGGTTTAAATGCACCTTGGTAGAGACATGCAGGTCGCAGTAGTTTAACAAGACGGTTTAAATGCCCCATTGAAGAGACGTGCAGGTCGCAGTAGCTTAACAAGACGGTTTAAATGCCCCTTGGAAGAGACGTGCAAGTCGCAGTAGCTTAACAAGACAATTTAAATGCCCCTTGGAAGAGACGTGCAGGTCGCAGTAGCTTAACAAGATGTTTTAAATGCCCCTTGGAAGGGACGTGCAGGTCGCAGTAGCTTTAAAAGATGGTTTAAATGCCCCTTGGAAGAGCGGTGGAGGTCGCAGAAGCTTAACAAGACAGTTTAAATGCCCCTTGGAAGAGACGTGCAGGTCACAGGAGCTTAATAAGACGGTTTAAATGTCCCTTGGAAGAGACGTGCAGGTCGCAGTAGGTTAACAAGACGTTTTAAATGCCACTTGGAAGAGACGTGCAGGTCGCAGTAGCTTAACAAGACGGTTTAAATGCCCCTTGGAAGAGCGGTGTAGGTCGCAGTAGCTTAACAAGACAGTTTAAATGCCCCTTGGAAGAGACGTGCAGGTCGCAGTAGCTTAACAAGACAGTTTAATTGCCCCTTGGAAGAAACGTGCAGGTCGCAGTAGCTTAATAAGATGGTTTAAATGCCCCTTGGAAGAGAAATGCAGGTCGCAGTAGCTTAACAAGAGGGTTTAAATGCCCCTGTGAAGAGACGTGCAGGTCGCAGTAGCTTAACAAGACGGTTTAAATGCCCCTTAGAAGAGGCTTGCAGGTCACAGTAGCTTACCAAGATGGTTTAAATGCCCCTTGGAAAAAACGTGCAGGTCGCAGTAGCTTAACAAGATGGTTTAAATGCCCCTTGGAAGAGCGGTGGAGGTCGCAGTAGCTTAACAAGACGGTTTAAATGCCCATTGGAAGAGACCTGCAGGTCGCAGTAGCTTAATAAGACAGTTTAAATGCCCCTTGGAAGAGACGTGCAGGTCGCAGTAGCTTAATAAGATGGTTTAAATTCCCCTTCGAAGAGACGTGCAGGTCGCAGTAGCTTAACAAGACGGTTTAAATGCCCCTTGGAAGAGACGTGACGGTTGCAGTAGCTTAACAAGATTGTTTAAATGCCTCTTGGAAGAGCGGTGGAGGTCGCAGAAGCTTAACAAGACAGTTTAAATGCCCCTTGGAAGAGCCGTGCAGGTCATAGGATCTTAATAAGACGGTTTAAATGTCCCTTGGAAGAGACGTGCAGGTCGCAGTAGCTTAACAAGACGGTTTAAATGCCCCTTGGAAGAGACGTGCAGGTCGCAGTAGCTTAAAAGAATATTTAAATGCCCCTTGGAAGAGCGGTGTAGGTCACAGTAGCTTAACAAGACAGTTTAAATGCCCCTTGGAAGAGACGTGCAGGTCGCAGAAGCTTAACAAGACAGTTTAAATGCCCCTTGGAAGAAATATGCAGGTCGCAGTAGCTTAACAAGACGGTTTAAATGCCCCTTAGAAAAGGCTTGCAGGTCGCAGTAGCTTACCAAGATGGTTTAAATGCCCCTTGGAAAAGACGTGCAGGTCGCAGTAGCTTAACAAGATGGTTTAAACGCCCCTTGGAAGAGCGGTGGAGGTCGCAGTAGCTTAACAAGACGGTTTAAATGCCCCTTGGAAAAGACGTGAAGGTCGCAGTAGCTTAACAAGATTGTTTAAATGCCCCTTGGACGAGGCTTGCAGGTCGCAGTAGCTTACCAAGACGTTTTAAATGGCCCTTGGAAGAGACGTGCCGGTCGCAGTAGCTTAACAAGATGGTTTAAATGCCCCTTGGAAGAGCGGTGGAGGTCGCAGTAGCTTAACAAGACGGTTTAAATGCCCCTTAGAAGAGACATGCAGGTCACAGTAGCTTAACAAGACGGTTTAAATGCCCTTGGAAGAGACGTGCAGGTCGCAGTAGCTTAACAAGACAGTTTAAATGCCCTTTGGAAGAGACGTGCAGGTCGCAGTAGCTTAACAAGACGGTTTAAATGCCCCTTGGAAGAGACGTGCAGGTCGCAGTAGCTTAATAAGAAGGTTTAAATGCCCCTTCCAAGAGACGTGCTGGTCGCAGTAGCTTAATAAGATGGTGTAAATGCCCCTTGGTAGAAAAGTGCAGGTCACAGTAGCTTAACAAGATGGTTTAAATGCCACTTGGAAGAGACGTGCAGGACGCAGTAGCTTAACAAGATGGTTTAAATGCCCCTTGGAAGAGCGGTGGAGGTCGCAGTAGCTTAACAAGATGGTTTAAATGCCCATTGGAAGAGACATGCAGGTCGCAGTAGCTTAACAAGACAGTTTAAATGCCCGTTGGAAGAAACTTGCAGGTCGCAGTAGCTTAACAAGATAGTTTAAATGCCCCTTGGAAGAGACGTGCAGGTCGCAGTAGCTTAACAAGACAGTTTAAATGCCCCTTGGAAGAAACCTGCAGGTCGCAGTAGCTTAATAAGATGGTTTAAATGCCCCTTGGAAGAGACGTGCAGTTCGCAGTAGCTTAACAAGAGGGTTTAAATGCCCCTTTGAAGAGACGTGCAGGTCGCAGTGGCTTAACAAGACGGTTTAAATGCCCCTTAGAAGAGGCTTGCAGGTCGCATTAGCTTACCAAGACGGTTTAAATGGCCCTTGAAGAGACGTGCAGGTCGCAGTAGCTTAACAAGATGGTTTAACTGCCCCTTGGAAGAGGCTTCCAGTTCGCAGTAGCTTACCAAGACGGTTTAAATGGCCCTTGGAAGAGACGTGCCGGTCGCAGTAGCTTAACAAGATGGTTTAAATGTCCCTTGGAAGAGCGGTGGAGGTCGCAGAAGCTTAACGAGACAGTTTACATGCCCCTTGGAAGAGACGTGCAGGTCACAGGAGCTTAATAAGACGGTTTAAATGTCACTTAGAAGAGAAGTGCCGGTCGCAGTAGCTTAACAAGACGGTTTAAATGCCCCTTGGAAGAGAAGTGCAGGTCGCAGTAGCTTAACAAGACGGTTTAAATGCCTCTTGGAAGAGCGGTGGAGGTCGCAGTAGCTTAACAAGACGGTTTAAATGCCCCTTAGAAGAGGCTTGCAGTTCGCAGTAGCTTACCAAGATGGTTTAAATGCCCCTTGGAAAAGACGTGCAGGTCGCAGTAGCTTAACAAGATGGTTTAAATGCCCCTTGGAAGAGCGGTGGAGGTCGCAGTAGCTTAACAAGACGGTTTAAATGCCCCTTGGAAAAGACGTGAAGGTCGCAGTAGCTTAACATGATTGTTTAAATGCCCCTTGGAAGAGACGTGCAGGTCGCAGTAGCTTAACAAGACAGTTTAAATGCCCCTTGGAAGAGGCTTGCAGGTCGCAGTAGCTTAACAAGACGGTTTAATTGCCCCTTGGAAGAGACGTGCAGGTCGCAGTAGCTTAACAAGATGGTTTAAATGCCCCTTGGAAGGGACGTGCAGGTCGCAGTAGATTAACAAGACGGTTTAAATGCCCTTTGGAAGAGACGTGCAGGTCGCAGTAGCTTACGAAGACAGTTTAAATGCCCCTTGGAAGAGACGTGCAGGTCGAAGTAGCTTAATAAGATGGTTAGATGCCCCTTGCAAGAGACGTGCAGGTTGCAGTAGCTTAATAAGACGGTTTAAATGCCCCTTGGTAGAAACGTGCAGGTCACAGTAGCTTAACAAGACGGTTTAAATGCCACTTGGAAGAGATGTGCAGGTCGCAGTAGATTAACAAGATGGGTTAAATGCCCCTTGGAAGAGAGGTAGAGGTCGCAGTAACTTAATAAGATGGTTTAAATGCCCCTTGCAAGAGACGTGCAGGTCACAGTAGCTTAACAAGACGGTTTAAATGCCCCTTGGAAGAGACGTGCAGGTCGCAGTAGCTTATTAAGACGGTTTAAATGCCCCTAGCAAGAGACGTGCAGATCACATTAGCTTAACAAGACAGTTTAAATGCCACTTGGAAGAGACGTGCAGGTCGCAGTAGCTTAACAAGACGGTTTAAATGCCCATTGGAAGAGAGGTGCAGGTCGCAGTAGCTTAATAAGACGGTTTAAATGCCCCTTGGAAGAGACATGCAGGTTGCAGTAGCTTAATAAGACGGTTTAAATGTCCCTTGGAAGAGACGTGCAGGTCACAGTAGTTTAACAAGACGGTTTAAATGCCCCTTGGAAGAGACGTGCAGGTCGCAGTAGCTTAACAAGATGGTTTAAATGCCCCTTGGAAGAGTGGTGGAGGTCGCAGTAGCTTAACAAGACGGTTTAAATGCCCATTGGAAGAGACCTGCAGGTCGCAGTAGCTTAATAAGACAGTTTAAATGCCCCTTGGAAGAGACGTGCAGGTCGCAGTAGCTTAATAAGATGGTTTAAATTCCCATTCGAAGAGACGTGCAGGTCGCAGTAGCTTAACAAGACGGTTTAAATGCCCCTTGGAAGAGACGTGCCGGTCGCAGTAGCTTAACAAGATGGTTGAAATGCCTCTTGGAAGAGCGGTGGAGGTCGCAGAAGCTTAACAAGGCAGTTTAAATGCCCCTTGGAAGAGTCGTGCAGGTCACAGGAGCTTAATAAGACGGTTTAAATGTCCCTTGGAAGAAACGTGCAGGTCGCAGTAGCTTAAAAGACTGTTTAAATGCCCCTTGGAAGAGCGGTGTAGGTAGCAGTAGCTTAACAAGACAGTTTAAATGCCCCTTGGAAGAGACGTGCAGGTCGCAGTAGCTTAAAAAGACATTTTAAATGCCCCTTGGAAGAAACGTGCAGGTCATAGTAGCTTAATAAGATGGTTTAAATGCCCCTTGGAAGAGACGTGCAGGTCGCAGTAGCTTAACAAGACGGTTTAAATGCCCCTTTGAAGAGACGTGCAGGTCACAGTAGCTTAACAAGACGGTTTAAATGCCCCTTAGAAGAGGCTTGCAGGTCGCAGTAGCTTACCAAGATGGTTTAAATGCCCCTTGGAAAAGACCTGCAGGTCGCAGTAGCTTAACAAGATGGTTTAAACGCCCCTTGGAAGAGCGGTGGAGGTCGCAGTAGCTTAACAAGACGGTTTAAATGCCCCTTGGAAAAGACGTGAAGGTCGCAGTAGCTTAACAAGATTGTTTAAATGCCCCTTGGAAGAGACGTGCAGGTCGCAGTAGCTTAACAAGACAGTTTAAATGCCCCTTGGACGAGGCTTGCAGGTCGCAGTAGCTTACCAAGACGTTTTAAATGGCCCTTGGAATAGACGTGCCGGTCGCAGTAGCTTAACAAGATGGTTTAAATGCCCCTTGGAAGAGCGGTGGAGGTCGCAGTAGCTTAACAAGACGGTTTAAATGCCCCTTAGAAGAGACATGCAGGTCCAGTAGCTTAACAAGACGGTTTAAATGCCCCTTGGAAGAGACGTGCAGGTCGCAATAGCTTAACAAGACAGTTTAAATGCCCATTGGAAGAGACGTGCAGGTCGCAGTAGCTTAACAAGACAGTTTAAATGCCCCTTGGAAGAGACGTGCAGGTCGCAGTAGCTTAATAAGACGGTTTAAATGCCCCTTGCTAGAGACGTGCTGGTCGCAGTAGCTTAATAAGACGGTTTAAATGCCCCTTGGTAGAAACGTGCAGGTCACAGTAGCTTAACAAGATGGTTTAAATGCCACTTGGAAGAGACGTGCAGGACGCAGTAGCTTAACAAGATGGTTTAAATGCCCCTTGGAAGAGCGGTGCAGGTCGCAGTAGCTTAACAAGACGGTTTAAATGCCCATTGGAAGAGACCTGCAGGTCGCAGCAGCTTAATAAGACAGTTTAAATGCCCCTTGGAAAAGACGTGTAGGTCGCAGTAGCTTAAAAGACGGTTTAAATGCCCCATGGAAGAGCGGTGTAGGTCGCAGTAGCTAAACAAGACAGTTTAAATGCCCCTTGGAAGAGACGTGCAGGTCGCAGTAGCTTAACAAGACAGTTTAAATGCCCTTGGGATGAAACGTGCAGGTCACAGTAGCTTAACAAGATGGTTTAAATGCCCCTTTGAAGAGACGTGCAGGTCGCAGAAGCTTAACAAGACTGGTTAAATGCCCCTTAGAAGAGGCTTGCAGGTCACAGTAGCTTACCAAGATGGTTTAAATGCCCCTTGGAAAAGACGTGCAGGTTGCAGTAGCTTAACAAGATGGTTTAAATGCCCCTTGGAAGAGCGGTGGAGGTCGCAGTAGCTTAACAAGACGGTTTAAATACCCCTTTGAAAAGACGTGAAGGTCGCAGTAGCTTAACAAGATTGTTTAAATGCCCCTTGGAAGAGACGTGCAGGTTGCAGTAGCTTAACAAGACAGTTGAAATGCCCGTTGGAAGAGTCTTGCAGGTCGCAGTAGCTTACCAAGACGGTTTAAATGGCACTTGGAAGAGACGTGCCGGTCGCAGTAGCTTAACAAGACGGTTTAAATGCCCCTTGGAAGAGCGGTGGAGGTCGCAGTAGCTTAACAAGACGCTTTAAATGCCCCTTGGAAGAGACGTGCAGGTTCAAGGAATGTTAGAAAGACGGTTTAAATGTCCCTTGGAAGAGACGTGCAGGTCGCAGTAGCTTACCAAGACTGTTTAAATGGCCCTTGGAAGAGACGTGCAAGTCGCAGTAGCTTAACAAGACGGTTTAAATGCCCCTTGTAAGAGCGGTGGAGATCGCAGTAGCTTAACAAGACGGTTTAAATATCCCTTGGAATAGACATGCTGGTCACAGTAGCTTAACAAGATGTTTTAAATGCCCGTTTGAAGAGACGTGCAGGTCGCAGTAGCTTAATAAGACGGTTTAAATGCCCCTTGCAAGAGACGTGCAGGTCACAGTAGCTTAACAAGACGGTTTAAATGCCACTTGAAAGAGACGTGCAGGTCGCAGTAGCTTAACAAGATGGTTTAAATGCCCCTTGGAATAGCGTTGGAGGTCGCAATAGCTTAACAAGACGGTTTAAATGCCCATTGGAATAGAGGTGCAGGTCGCAGTAGCTTAATAAGACGGTTTATATGCCCCTTGCAAGAGACATGCAGCTCGCAGTAGCTTAAGAAGACGGTTTAAATGCCCCTTGGAAGGGACGTGCAGGTCGCAGTAGCTTAAAAAGATGGTTTAAATGCCCCTTGGAAGAGCGGTGGAGGTCGCAGAAGCTTAACAAGACAGTTTAAATGCCCCTTGGAAGAGACGTGCAGGTCGCAGTAACTTAACAAGACAGTTTAAATGCCCCTTGAAAGAGATGTGCAGGTCGCAGTAGCTTAACAAGACGGTTTAAATACCCCTTGTAAGAAACTTGCAGGTCGCAGTAGCTTAACAAGACAGTTTAAATGCCCCTTGGAAGAGACGTGCAGGTCGCAGTAGCTTAACAAGACAGTTTATATGCCCCTTGGAAGAAACCTGCAGGTCGCAGTAGCTTAATAAGATGGTTTAAATGCCCCTTGGAAGAGACTTGCAGTTCGCAGTAGCTTAACAAGAGGGTTTAAATGCCCCTTTGAAGAGACGTGCAGGTCGCAGTGGCTTAACAAGACGGTTTAAATGCCCCTTAGAAGAGGCTTGCAGATCGCAGTAGCTTACCAAGATGGTTTAAATGCCCCTTGGAAAAGATGTGCAGGTCGCAGTAGCTTAACAAGATGGTTTAAATGCCCCTTGAAAGAGCGGTGGAGGTCGCAGTAGCTTAACAAGATAGTTTAACTGCCCCTTGGAAGAGGCTTGCAGGTCGCAATAGCTTACCAAGACGGTTTAAATGGCCCTTGGAAGAGACGTGCAGGTCGCAATAGCTTAACAAGATGGTTTAACTGCCCCTTGGAAGAGGCTTGCAGGTCGCAGTAGCTTACACGACGGTTTAAGTGGCCCTTGGAAGAGACGTGCCGGTCGCAGTAGCTTAACAAGATGGTTTAAATGTCCCTTGGAAGAGCGGTGGAGGTCGTAGAAGCTTAACGAGACAGTTTAAATGCCCCTTGGAAGAAACGTGCAGGTCACAGGAGCTTAATAAGACAGTTTAAATGTCCCTTAGAAGAGATGTGCCGGTCTCAGTAGCTTAACAAGACGGTTTAAATGCCCCTTGGAAGAAACTTGCAGGTCGCAGTAGCTTAACAAGACAGTTTAAATGCCCCTTGGAAGAGACGTGCAGGTCGCAGTAGCTTAACAAGACAGTTTAAATGCCCCTTGGAAGAAACCTGCAGGTCGCAGTAGCTTAATAAGATGGTTTAAATGCCCCTTGGAAGAGACGTGCAGTTCGCAGTAGCTTAACAAGAGGGTTTAAATGCCCCTTTGAAGAGACGTGCAGGTCGCAGTGGCTTAAAAAGACGGTTTAAATGCCCCTTAGAAGAGGCTTGCAGGTCGCAGTAGCTTAGCAAGATGGTTTAAATGCCCCTTGGAAAAGATGTGCAGGTCGCAGTAGCTTAACAAGATGGTTTAAATGCCCCTTGGAAGAGCGGTGGAGGTCGCATTAGCTTAACAAGACGGTTTAAATGCCCCTTGGAAAAGACGTGAAGGTCGCAGTAGCTTAACATGATTGTTTAAATGCCCCTTGGAAGAGACGTGCAGGTCGCAGTAGCTTAACAAGACAGTTTAAATGCCCCTTGGAAGAGGCTTGCAGGTCGCAGGAGCTTAACAAGATGGTTTAATTGCCCCTTGGAAGAGACGTGCAGGTCACAGTAGCTTAACAAGATGGTTTAAATGCCCCTTGGAAGGGACGTGCAGGTCGCAGTAGATTAACAAGACGGTTTAAATGCCCTTTGGAAGAGACGTGCAGGTCGCAGTAGCTTACCAAGACAGTTTAAATGCCCCTTGGAAGAGACGTGCAGGTCGAAGTAGCTTAATAAGACGGTTTAAATGCCCCTTGCAAGAGCCGTGCAGGTTGCAGTAGCTTAATAAGACGGTTTAAATGCCCCTTGGTAGAAACGTGCAGGTCACAGTAGCTTAACAAGACGGTTTAAATGCCACTTGGAAGAGATGTGCAGGTCGCAGTAGATTAACAAGGTGGTTTAAATGCCCCTTGGAAGAGCGGTAGAGGTCGCAGTAGCTTACCAAGACGGTTTAAATGCCCATTGCAAGAGACCTGCAGGTCGCAGTAGCTTAATAATACAGTTTAAATGCCCCTTGGAAGAGACGTGCAGGTCGCAGTAGCTTAACAAGATGGTTTAAATGCCCCTTGGAAGAGACGTGCAGGTCACAGTAGCTTAACAAGACAGTTTAAATGCCCCTTGGAAGAGACGTGCAGGTCAAAGGATCTTAATAAGACGGTTTAAATGTCCCATGAAAGAGACGTGCAGGTCGCAGTAGCTTACCAAGACGGTTAAAATGGCCCTTGGAAGAGATGTGCAGGTCGCAGTAGCTTAACAAGGCGGTTTAAATGCCCCTTGGAAGAGCGGTGGAGGTCGCAGTAGCTTAACAAGACGGTTTAAATGCCCCTTGGAATAGACATGCAGGTCACAGTAACTTAACAAGACGGTTTATATGCCCCTTTGAAGAGACGTGCAGGTCGCAGTAGCTTAATAAGACGGTTTAAATGCCCCTTGCAAGAGACGTGCAGATCACAGTAGCTTAACAAGACGGTTTAAATGCCACTTGGAAGAGACGTGCAGGTCGCAGTAGCTTAACAAGATGGTTAAAATGCCCCTTGGAAGAGCGTTGGAGGTCGCAGTAGCTTAATAAGACGGTTTAAATGCCCCTTGGAAGAGACATGCAGTTCGCAGTAGCTTAACAAGACGGTTTAAATGCCACTTGGAAGAGACGTGCAGGTCGCAGTAGCTTAATAAGACGGTTTAAATGCCCCTTGCAAGAGACGTGCAGGTCACAGTAGCTTATCAAGACGGTTTAAATGCCCCTTGGAAGAGACGTGCAGGTCGCAGTAGCTTATTAAGACGGTTTAAATGCCCCTTGCAAGAGACGTGCAGATCACAGTAGCTTAACAAGACAGTTTAAATGCCACTTGGAAGAGACGTGCAGGTCGCAGTAGCTTAACAAGACGTTTTAAATGCCCATTGGAAGAGAGGTGCAGGCCGCAGTAGCTTAATAAGACGATTTAAATGCCCCTTGGAAGAGACGAGCAGGTCGCAGTAGCTTAAAAAGACGGTTTAAATGCCCTTGGGAAGAGACATGCAGGTCGCAGCAGCTTAACAAGACTGTTTAAATGCCCCTTGGAAGAGACGTGCAGGTCGCAGTAGCTTAACAAGACGGTTTAAATGCACCTTGGTAGAGACATGCAGTTCGCAGTAGTTTAACAAGACGGTTTAAATGCCCCATTGAAGAGACGTGCAGGTCGCAGTAGCTTAACAAGACGTTTTAAATGCCCCTTGGAAGAGACGTGCAAGTCGCAGTAGCTTAACAAGACAATTTAAATGCCCCTTGGAAGAGACCTGCAGGTCGCAGTAGCTTAACAAGATGGTTTAAATGCCCCTTGGAAGGGACGTGCAGGTCGCAGTAGCTTAAAAAGATGGTTTAAATGCCCCTTGGAAGAGCGGTGGAGGTCGCAGAAGCTTAACAAGACAGTTTAAATGCCCCTTGGAAGAGACGTGCAGGTCACAGGAGCTTAATAAGACGGTTTAAATGTCCCTTGGAAGAGACGTGCAGGTCGCAGTAGTTTAACAAGACGGTTTAAATGCCACTTGGAAGAGACGTGCAGGTCGCAGTAGCTTAACAAGACGGTTTAAATGCCCCTTGGAAGAGCGGTGTAGGTCGCAGTAGCTTAACAAGACAGTTTAAATGCCCCTTGGAAGAGACGTGCAGGTCGCAGTAGCTTAACAAGACAGTTTAATTGCCCCTTGGAAGAAACGTGCAGGTCGCAGTAGCTTAATAAGATGGTTTAAATGCCCCTTGGAAGAGAAGTGCAGGTCGCAGTAGCTTAACAAGAGGGTTTAAATGCCCCTGTGAAGAGACGTGCAGGTCGCAGTAGCTTAACAAGACGGTTTAAATGCCCCTTAGACGAGGCTTGCAGGTCACAGTAGCTTACCAAGATGGTTTAAATGCCCCTTGGAAAAGACGTGCAGGTCGCAGTAGCTTACCAAGATGGTTTAAATGCCCCTTGGAAGAGCGGTGGAGGTCGCAGTAGCTTAACAAGACGGTTTAAATGCCCATTGGAAGAGACCTGCAGGTCGCAGTAGCTTAATAAGACAGTTTAAATGCCCCTTGGAAGAGACGTGCAGGTCGCAGTAGCTTAATAAGATGGTTTAAATTCCCCTTCGAAGAGACGTGCAGGTCGCAGTAGCTTAACAAGACGGTTTAAATGCCCCTTGGAAGAGACGTGACGGTCGCAGTAGCTTAACAAGATGGTTTAAATGCCTCTTTTAAGAGCGGTGGAGGTCGCAGAAGCTTAACAAGACAGTTTAAATGCCCCTTGGAAGAGCCGTGCAGGTCACAGGATCTTAATAAGACGGTTTAAATGCCCCTTGGAAGAGACGTGCAGGTTGCAGTAGCTTAAAAGACTGTTTAAATGCCGCTTGGAAGAGCGGTGTAGGTCGCAGTAGCTTAACAAGACAGTTTAAATGCCCCTTGGAAGAAACGTGCAGGTCACAGCAGCTTAATAAGATGGTTTAAATGCCCCTTGGAAGAGACGTACAGGTCGCAGTAGCTTAACAAGACGATTTAAATGCCCCTTTGAAGAGACGTGCAGGTCGCAGTAGCTTAACAAGACGGTTTAAATGCCCCTTAGAAGAGGCTTGCAGGTCGCAGTAGCTTACCAAGATGGTTTAAATGCCCCTTGGAAAAGACGTGCAGGTCGCAGTAGCTTAACAAGATGGTTTAAACGCCCCTTGGAAGAGCGGTGGAGGTCGCAGTAGCTTAACAAGACGGTTTAAATGACCCTTGGAAAAGAAGTGAAGGTCGCAGTAGCTTAACAAGATTGTTTAAATGCCCCTTGGAAGAGACGTGCAGGTCGCAGTAGCTTAACAAGACAGTTTAAATGCCCCTTGGATGAGTCTTGCAGGTCGCAGTAGCTTACCAAGACATTTTAAATGGCCCTTGGAAGAGACGTGCCGGTCGCAGTAGCTTAACAAGATGGTTTAAATGCCCCTTGGAAGAGCGGTGGAGGTCGCAGTAGCTTAACAAGACGGTTTAAATGCCCCTTGGAAAAGACGTGAAGGTCGCAGTAGCTTAACATGATTGTTTAAATGCCCCTTGGAAGAGACGTGCAGGTCGCAGTAGCTTAACAAGACAGTTTAAATGACCCCTTAGAAGAGACATGCAGGTCACAGTAGCTTAACAAGACGGTTTAAATGCCCCTTGGAAGAGACGTGCATGTCGCAGTAGCTTAACAAGACAGTTTAAATGCCTTTTGGAAGAGACGTGCTGGTCGCAGTAGCTTACCAAGATGGTTTAAATGCCCCTTGGAAAAGACGTGCAGGTCGCAGTAGCTTAACAAGATGGTTTAAATGCCCCTTTGAAGAGCGGTGGAGGTCGCAGTAGCTTAACAAGACGGTTTAAATGCCCCTTGGAAAAGACGTGAAGGTCGCAGTAGCTTAACATGATTGTTTAAATGCCCCTTGGAAGAGACGTGCAGGTCGCAGTAGCTTAACAAGACAGTTTAAATGCCCCTTGGAAGAGACGTGCAGGTCGAAGTAGCTTAATAAGACGGTTTAAATGCCCCTTGCAAGAGACGTGCAGGTTGCAGTAGCTTAATAAGACGGTTTAAATGCCCCTTGGTAGAAACGTGCAGGTCACAGTAGCTTAAAAAGACGGTTTAAATGCCACTTGGATGAGATGTGCAGGTCGCAGTAGATTAACAAGATGGTTTAAATGCCCCTTGGAAGAGCGGTAGAGGTCGCAGTAGCTTAACAAGACGGTTTAAATGCCCATTGGAAGAGACCTGCAGGTCGCAGTAGCTTAATAAGACAGTTTAAATGCCCCTTGGAGAAGACGTGCAGGTCACAGTAGCTTAATAAGATGGTTTAAATGCCCCTTGGAAGAGACGTGCAGGTCGCAGTAGCTTAACAAGACGGTTTAAATGGCCCTTGGAAGAGAAGTGCAGGTCGCAGTAGCTTAACAAGACGATTTAAATGCCCCTTGGAAGAGCGGTGGAGGTCGCAGTAGCTTAACAAGACGGTATAAATGCCGCTTGGAATAGACATGCAGGTCACAGTAACTTAACAAGAGGGTTTAAATGCCCCTTTGAAGAGACGTGCAGGTCGCAGTAGCTTAACAAGATGTTTTAAACGCCCCTTGGAAGAGCGGTGGAGGTCGCAGTAGCTTAACAAGACGGTTTAAATGCCCCTTGGAAAAGACGTGAAGGTCGCAGTAGCTTAACAAGATTGTTTAAATGCCCCTTGGAAGAGACGTGCAGGTCGCAGTAGCTTAAAAAGACAGTTTAAATGCCCCTTGGACGAGGCTTGCAGGTCGCAGTAGCTTACCAAGACGTTTTAAATGGCCCTTGGAAGAGACGTGCCGGTCGCAGTAGCTTAACAAGATGGTTTAAATGCCCCTTGGAAGAGCGGTGGAGGTCGCATTAGCTTAACAAGACGGTTTAAATGCCCCTTGGAAAAGACGTGAAGGTCGCAGTAGCTTAACATGATTGTTTAAATGCCCCTTGGAAGAGACGTGCAGGTCGCAGTAGCTTAACAAGACAGTTTAAATGCCCCTTGGATGAGGCTTGCAGGTCGCAGTAGCTTAACAAGACGGTTTAATCGCCCCTTGGAAGAGACGTGCAGGTCACAGTAGCTTAACAAGATGGTTTAAATGCCCCTTGGAAGGGACGTGCAGGTCGCAGTAGATTAACAAGACGGTTTAAATGCCCTTTGGAAGAGACGTGCAGGTCGCAGTAGCTTACCAAGACAGTTTAAATGCCCCTTGGAAGAGACGTGCAGGTCGAAGTTGCTTAATAAGACGGTTTAAATGCCCCTTGCAAGAGCCGTGCAGGTTGCAGTAGCTTAATAAGACGGTTTAAATGCCCCTTGGTAGAAACGTGCAGGTCACAGTAGCTTAACAAGACGGTTTAAATGCCACTTGGAAGAGATGTGCAGGTCGCAGTAGATTAACAAGGTGGTTTAAATGCCCCTTGGAAGAGCGGTAGAGGTCGCAGTAGCTTAACAAGACGGTTTAAATGCCCATTGCAAGAGACCTGCAGGTCGCAGTAGCTTAATAATACAGTTTAAATGCCCCTTGGAAGAGACGTGCAGGTCGCAGTAGCTTAATAAGATGGTTTAAATGCCCCTTGGAAGAGATGTGCAGGTCGCAGTAGCTTAACAAGATGGTTTAAATGCCCCTTGGAAGAGACTTGCAGGTCACAGTAGCTTAACAAGACGGTTCAAATATCCCTTGGAAGAGCGGTGGAGGTCGCAGAAGCTTAACAAGACAGTTTAAATGTCCCTTGGAAGAGACGTGCAGGTCAAAGGATCTTAATAAGACGGTTTAAATGTCCCATGGAAGAGACGTGCAGGTCGCAGTAGCTTACCAAGACGGTTTAAATGGCCCTTGGAAGAGATGTGCAGGTCGCAGTAGCTTAACAAGGCGGTTTAAATGCCCCTTGGAAGAGCGGTGGAGGTCGCAGTAGCTTAACAAGACGGTTTAAATGCCCCTTGGAATAGACATGCAGGTCACAGTAGCTTAACAAGACGGTTTATATGCCACTTGGAAGAGACGTGCAGGTCGCAGTAGCTTAATAAGACGGTTTAAATGCCCCTTGCAAGAGACGTGCAGATCACAGTAGCTTAACAAGACGGTTTAAATGCCACTTGGAAGAGACGTGCAGGTCGCAGTAGCTTAACAAGATGGTTAAAATGCCCCTTGGAAGAGCGTTGGAGGTCGCAGTAGCTTAATAAGACGGTTTAAATGCCCCTTGGAAGAGACATGCAGTTCGCAGTAGCTTAACAAGACGGTTTAAATGCCACTTGGAAGAGACGTGCAGGTCGCAGTAGCTTAATAAGACGGTTTAAATGCCCCTTGCAAGAGACGTGCAGGTCACAGTAGCTTATCAAGACGGTTTAAATGCCCCTTGGAAGAGACGTGCAGGTCGCAGTAGCTTATTAAGACGGTTTAAATGCCCCTTGCAAGAGACGTGCAGATCACAGTAGCTTAACAAGACAGTTTAAATGCCACTTGGAAGAGACGTGCAGGTCGCAGTAGCTTAACAAGACGTTTTAAATGCCCATTGGAAGAGAGGTGCAGGCCGCAGTAGCTTAATAAGACGATTTAAATGCCCCTTGGAAGAGACGAGCAGGTCGCAGTAGCTTAAAAAGACGGTTTAAATGCCCTTTGGAAGAGACATGCAGGTCGCAGCAGCTTAACAAGACTGTTTAAATGCCCCTTGGAAGAGACGTGCAGGTCGCAGTAGCTTAACAAGACGGTTTAAATGCACCTTGGTAGAGACATGCAGTTCGCAGTAGTTTAACAAGACGGTTTAAATGCCCCATTGAAGAGACGTGCAGTCGCAGTAGCTTAACAAGACGTTTTAAATGCCCCTTGGAAGAGACGTGCAAGTCGCAGTAGCTTAACAAGACAATTTAAATGCCCCTTGGAAGAGACGTGCAGGTCGCAGTAGCTTAACAAGATGGTTTAAATGCCCCTTGGAAGGGACGTGCAGGTCGCAGTAGCTTAAAAAGATGGTTTAAATGCCCCTTGGAAGAGCGGTGGAGGTCGCAGAAGCTTAACAAGACAGTTTAAATGCCCCTTGGAAGAGACGTGCAGGTCACAGGAGCTTAATAAGACGGTTTAAATGTCCCTTGGAAGAGACGTGCAGGTCGCAGTAGTTTAACAAGACGGTTTAAATGCCACTTGGAAGAGACGTGCAGGTCGCAGTAGCTTAACAAGACGGTTTAAATGCCCCTTGGAAGAGCGGTGTAGGTCGCAGTAGCTTAACAAGACAGTTTAAATGCCCCTTGGAAGAGACGTGCAGGTCGCAGTAGCTTAACAAGACAGTTTAATTGCCCCTTGGAAGAAACGTGCAGGTCGCAGTAGCTTAATAAGATGGTTTAAATGCCCCTTGGAAGAGAAGTGCAGGTCGCAGTAGCTTAACAAGAGGGTTTAAATGCCCATTGCAAGACACCTGCAGGTCGCAGTAGCTTAATAATACAGTTTAAATGCCCCTTGGAAGAGACGTGCAGGTCGCAGTAGCTTAACAAGATGGTTTAAATGCCCCTTGGAAGAGATGTGCAGGTCGCAGTAGCTTAACAAGATGGTTTAAATGCCCCTTGGAAGAGACTTGCAGGTCACAGTAGCTTAACAAGACGGTTCAAATATCCCTTGGAAGAGCGGTGGAGGTCGCAGAAGCTTAACAAGACAGTTTAAATGCCCCTTGGAAGAGACGTGCAGGTCAAAGGATCTTAATAAGACGGTTTAAATGTCCCATGGAAGAGACGTGCAGGTCGCAGTAGCTTACCAAGACGGTTTAAATGGCCCTTGGAAGAGATGTGCAGGTCGCAGTAGCTTAACAAGGCGGTTTAAATGCCCCTTGGAAGAGCGGTGGAGGTCGCAGTAGCTTAACAAGACGGTTTAAATGCCCCTTGGAATAGACATGCAGGTCACACTAGCTTAACAAGACGGTTTATATGCCCCTTTGAAGAGACGTGCAGGTCGCAGTAGCTTAATAAGACGGTTTAAATGCCCCTTGCAAGAGACGTGCAGATCACAGTAGCTTAACAAGACGGTTTAAATGCCACTTGGAAGAGACGTGCAGGTCGCAGTAGCTTAACAAGATGGTTAAAATGCCCCTTGGAAGAGCGTTGGAGGTCGCAGTAGCTTAATAAGACGGTTTAAATGCCCCTTGGAAGAGACATGCAGTTCGCAGTAGCTTAACAAGACGGTTTAAATGCCACTTGGAAGAGACGTGCAGGTCGCAGTAGCTTAACAAGATGGTTTAAATGCCCCTTGGAAGAGCGTTGGAGGTCGCAGTAGCTTAATAAGACGGTTTAAATGCCCCTTGGAAGAGACATGCAGGTCGCAGTTGCTTAACAAGACGGTTTAAATGTCCCTTGGAAGAGACGTGCAGGTCGCAGTAGCTTAATAAGACGGTTTAAATGCCCCTTGCAAGAGACGTGCAGGTCACAGTAGCTTATCAAGACGGTTTAAATGCCCCTTGGAAGAGACGTGCAGGTCGCAGTAGCTTATTAAGACGGTTTAAATGCCCCTTGCAAGAGACGTGCAGATCACAGTAGCTTAACAAGACAGTTTAAATGCCACTTGGAAGAGACGTGCAGGTCGCAGTAGCTTAACAAGACGTTTTAAATGCCCATTGGAAGAGAGGTGCAGGTCGCAGTAGCTTAATAAGACGATTTAAATGCCCCTTGGAAGAGACGAGCAGGTCGCAGTAGCTTAAAAAGACGGTTTAAATGCCCTTTGGAAGAGACATGCAGGTTGCAGCAGCTTAACAAGACTGTTTAAATGCCCCTTGGAAGAGACGTGCAGGTCGCAGTAGCTTAACAAGACGGTTTAAATGCACCTTGGTAGAGACATGCAGTTCGCAGTAGTTTAACAAGACGGTTTAAATGCCCCATTGAAGAGACGTGCAGGTCGCAGTAGCTTAACAAGACGTTTTAAATGCCCCTTGGAAGAGACGTGCAAGTCGCAGTAGCTTAACAAGACAATTTAAATGCCCCTTGGAAGAGACATGCAGGTCGCAGTAGCTTAACAAGACAATTTAAATGCCCCTTGGAAGAGACATGCAGGTCGCAGTAGCTTAACAAGATGGTTTAAATGCCCCTTGGAAGGGACGTGCAGGTCGCAGTAGCTTAAAAAGATGGTTTAAATGCCCCTTGGAAGAGCGGTGGAGGTCGCAGAAGCTTAACAAGACAGTTTAAATGCCCCTTGGAAGAGACGTGCAGGTCACAGGAGCTTAATAAGACGGTTTAAATGTCCCTTGGAAGAGACGTGCAGGTCGCAGTAGTTTAACAAGACGGTTTAAATGCCACTTGGAAGAGACGTGCAGGTCGCAGTAGCTTAACAAGACGGTTTAAATGCCCCTTGGAAGAGCGGTGTAGGTCGCAGTAGCTTAACAAGACAGTTTAAATGCCCCTTGGAAGAGACGTGCAGGTCGCAGTAGCTTAAGAAGACAGTTTAATTGCCCCTTGGAAGAAACGTGCAGGTCGCAGTAGCTTAATAAGATGGTTTAAATGCCCCTTGGAAGAGAAGTGCAGGTCGCAGTAGCTTAACAAGAGGGTTTAAATGCCCCTGTGAAGAGACGTGCAGGTCGCAGTAGCTTAACAAGACGGTTTAAATGCCCCTTAGACGAGGCTTGCAGGTCACTGTAGCTTACCAAGATGGTTTAAATGCCCCTTGGAAAAGACGTGCAGGTCGCAGTAGCTTACCAAGATGGTTTAAATGCCCCTTGGAAGAGCGGTGGAGGTCGCAGTAGCTTAACAAGACGGTTTAAATGCCCATTGGAAGAGACCTGCAGGTCGCAGAAGCTTAATAAGACAGTTTAAATGCCCCTTGGAAGAGACGTGCAGGTCGCAGTAGCTTAATAAGATGGTTTAAATTCCCCTTCGAAGAGACGTGCAGGTCGCAGTAGCTTAACAAGACGGTTTAAATGCCCCTTGGAAGAGACGTGCCGGTCGCAGTAGCTTAACAAGATGGTTTAAATGCCTCTTGGAAGAGCGGTGGAGGTCGCAGAAGCTTAACAAGACAGTTTAAATGCCCCTTGGAAGAGCCGTGCAGGTCACAGGATCTTAATAAGACGGTTTAAATGCCCCTTGGAAGAGACGTGCAGGTCGCAGTAGCTTAAAAGACTGTTTAAATGCCCCTTGGAAGAGCGGTGTAGGTCGCAGTAGCTTAACAAGACAGTTTAAATGCCCCTTGGAAGAGACGTGCAGGTCACAGTAGCTTAACAAGACAGTTTAAATGCCCCTTGGAAGAAACGTGCAGGTCACAGCAGCTTAATAAGATGGTTTAAATGCCCCTTGGAAGAGACGTGCAGGTCGCAGTAGCTTAACAAGACGGTTTAAATGGCCCTTGGAAGAGAAGTGCAGGTCGCAGTAGCTTAACAAGACGATTTAAATGCCCCTTGGAAGAGCGGTGGAGGTCGCAGTAGCTTAACAAGATGGTATAAATGCCCCTTGGAATAGACATGCAGGTCACAGTAACTTAACAAGAGGGTTTAAATGCCCCTTGGAAGAGACGTGCAGGTCGCAGTAGCTTAACAAGATGTTTTAAACGCCCCTTGGAAGAGCGGTGGAGGTCGCAGTAGCTTAACAAGACGGTTTAAATGCCCCTTGGAAAAGACGTGAAGGTCGCAGTAGCTTAACAAGATTGTTTAAATGCCCCTTGGAAGAGACGTGCAGGTCGCAGTAGCTTAAAAAGACAGTTTAAATGCCCCTTGGACGAGGCTTGCAGGTCGCAGTAGCTTACCAAGACGTTTTAAATGGCCCTTGGAAGAGACGTGCCGGTCGCAGTAGCTTAACAAGATGGTTTAAATGCCCCTTGGAAGAGCGTTGGAGGTCGCATTAGCTTAACAAGACGGTTTAAATGCCCCTTGGAAAAGACGTGAAGGTCGCAGTAGCTTAACATGATTGTTTAAATGCCCCTTGGAAGAGACGTGCAGGTCGCAGTAGCTTAACAAGACAGTTTAAATGCCCCTTGGAAGAGGCTTGCAGGTCGCAGTAGCTTAACAAGACGGTTTAATCGCCCCTTGGAAGAGACGTGCAGGTCACAGTAGCTTAACAAGATGGTTTAAATGCCGCTTGGAAGGGACGTGCAGGTCGCAGTAGATTAACAAGACGGTTTAAATGCCCTTTGGAAGAGACGTGCAGGTCGCAGTAGCTTACCAAGACAGTTTAAATGCCCCTTGGAAGAGACGTGCAGGTCGAAGTAGCTTAATAAGACGGTTTAAATGCCCCTTGCAAGAGCCGTGCAGGTTGCAGTAGCTTAATAAGACGGTTTAAATGCCCCTTGGTAGAAACGTGCAGGTCACAGTAGCTTAACAAGACGGTTTAAATGCCACTTGGAAGAGATGTGCAGGTCGCAGTAGATTAACAAGGTGGTTTAAATGCCCCTTGGAAGAGCGGTAGAGGTCGCAGTAGCTTAACAAGACGGTTTAAATGCCCATTGCAAGACACCTGCAGGTCGCAGTAGCTTAAAAATACAGTTTAAATGCCCCTTGGAAGAGACGTGCAGGTCGCAGTAGCTTAATAAGATGGTTTAAATGCCCCTTGGAAGAGATGTGCAGGTCGCAGTAGCTTAACAAGATGGTTTAAATGCCCCTTGGAAGAGACTTGCAGGTCACAGTAGCTTAACAAGACGGTTCAAATATCCCTTGGAAGAGCGGTGGAGGTCGCAGAAGCTTAACAAGACAGTTTAAATGCCCCTTGGAAGAGACGTGCAGGTCAAAGGATCTTAATAAGACGGTTTAAATGTCCCATGGAAGAGACGTGCAGGTCGCAGTAGCTTACCAAGACGGTTTAAATGGCCCTTGGAAGAGATGTGCAGGTCGCAGTAGCTTAACAAGGCGGTTTAAATGCCCCTTGGAAGAGCGGTGGAGGTCGCAGTAGCTTAACAAGACGGTTTAAATGCCCCTTGGAATAGACATGCAGGTCACAGTAGCTTAACAAGACGGTTTATATGCCCCTTTGAAGAGACGTGCAGGTCGCAGTAGCTTAATAAGACGGTTTAAATGCCCCTTGCAAGAGACGTGCAGATCACAGTAGCTTAACAAGACGGTTTAAATGCCCCTTGGAAGAGACATGCAGTTCGCAGTAGCTTAACAAGACGGTTTAAATGCCACTTGGAAGAGACGTGCAGGTCGCAGTAGCTTAACAAGATGGTTTAAATGCCCCTTGGAAGAGCGTTGGAGGTCGCAGTAGCTTAATAAGACGGTTTAAATGCCCCTTGGAAGAGACATGCAGGTCGCAGTTGCTTAACAAGACGGTTTAAATGTCCCTTGGAAGAGACGTGCAGGTCGCAGTAGCTTAATAAGACGGTTTAAATGCCCCTTGCAAGAGACGTGCAGGTCACAGTAGCTTATCAAGACGGTTTAAATGCCCCTTGGAAGAGACGTGCAGGTCGCAGTAGCTTATTAAGACGGTTTAAATGCCCCTTGCAAGAGACGTGCAGATCACAGTAGCTTAACAAGACAGTTTAAATGCCACTTGGAAGAGACGTGCAGGTCGCAGTAGCTTAACAAGACGTTTTAAATGCCCATTGGAAGAGAGGTGCAGGTCGCAGTAGCTTAATAAGACGATTTAAATGCCCCTTGGAAGAGACGAGCAGGTCGCAGTAGCTTAAAAAGACGGTTTAAATGCCCTTTGGAAGAGACATGCAGGTTGCAGCAGCTTAACAAGACTGTTTAAATGCCCCTTGGAAGAGACGTGCAGGCCGCAGTAGCTTAACAAGACGGTTTAAATGCACCTTGGTAGAGACATGCAGTTCGCAGTAGTTTAACAAGACAGTTTAAATGCCCCATTGAAGAGACGTGCAGGTCGCAGTAGCTTAACAAGACGTTTTAAATGCCCCTTGGAAGAGACGTGCAGGTCGCAGTAGCTTAACAAGATGGTTTAAATGCCCCTTGGAAGGGACGTGCAGGTCGCAGTAGCTTAAAAAGATGGTTTAAATGCCCCTTGGAAGAGCGGTGGAGGTCGCAGAAGCTTAACAAGACAGTTTAAATGCCCCTTGGAAGAGACGTGCAGGTCACAGGAGCTTAATAAGACGGTTTAAATGTCCCTTGGAAGAGACGTGCAGGTCGCAGTAGTTTAACAAGACGGTTTAAATGCCACTTGGAAGAGACGTGCAGGTCGCAGTAGCTTAACAAGACGGTTTAAATGCCCCTTGGAAGAGCGGTGTAGGTCGCAGTAGCTTAACAAGACAGTTTAAATGCCCCTTGGAAGAGACGTGCAGGTCGCAGTAGCTTAACAAGACAGTTTAATTGCCCCTTGGAAGAAACGTGCAGGTCGCAGTAGCTTAATAAGATGGTTTAAATGCCCCTTGGAAGAGAAGTGCACGTCGCAGTAGCTTAACAAGAGGGTTTAAATGCCCCTGTGAAAAGACGTGCAGGTCGCAGTAGCTTAACAAGACGGTTTAAATGCCCCTTAGACGAGGCTTGCAGGTCACAGTAGCTTACCAAGATGGTTTAAATGCCCCTTGGAAAAGACGTGCAGGTCGCAGTAGCTTACCAAGATGGTTTAAATGCCCCTTGGAAGAGCGGTGGAGGTCGCAGTAGCTTAACAAGACGGTTTAAATGCCCATTGGAAGAGACCTGCAGGTCGCAGTAGCTTAATAAGACAGTTTAAATGCCCCTTGGAAGAGACGTGCAGGTCGCAGTAGCTTAATAAGATGGTTTAAATTCCCCTTCGAAGAGACGTGCAGGTCGCAGTAGCTTAACAAGACGGTTTAAATGCCCCTTGGAAGAGACGTGCCGGTCGCAGTAGCTTAACAAGATGGTTTAAATGCCTCTTGGAAGAGCGGTGGAGGTCGCAGAAGCTTAACAAGACAGTTTAAATGCCCCTTGGAAGAGCCGTGCAGGTCACAGGATCTTAATAAGACGGTTTAAATGCCCCTTGGAAGAGACGTGCAGGTCGCAGTAGCTTAAAAGACTGTTTAAATGCCCCTTGGAAGAGCGGTGTAGGTCGCAGTAGCTTAACAAGACAGTTTAAATGCCCCTTGGAAGAGACGTGCAGGTCACAGTAGCTTAACAAGACAGTTTAAATGCCCCTTGGAAGAAACGTGCAGGTCACAGCAGCTTAATAAGATGGTTTAAATGCCCCTTGGAAGAGACGTACAGGTCGCAGTAGCTTAACAAGACGATTTAAATGCCCCTTTGAAGAGACGTGCAGGTCGCAGTAGCTTAACAAGACGGTTTAAATGCCCCTTAGAAGAGGCTTGCAGGTCGCAGTAGCTTACCAAGATGGTTTAAATGCCCCTTGGAAAAGACGTGCAGGTCGCAGTAGCTTAACAAGATGGTTTAAACGCCCCTTGGAAGAGCGGTGGAGGTCGCAGTAGCTTAACAAGACGGTTTAAATGCCCCTTGGAAAAGAAGTGAAGGTCGCAGTAGCTTAACAAGATTGTTTAAATGCCCCTTGGAAGAGACGTGCAGGTCGCAGTAGCTTAACAAGACAGATTAAATGCCCCTTGGACGAGTCTTGCAGGTCGCAGTAGCTTACCAAGACATTTTAAATGGCCCTTGGAAGAGACGTGCCGGTCGCAGTAGCTTAACAAGATGGTTTAAATGCCCCTTGGAATAGCGGTGGAGGTCGCAGTAGCTTAACAAGACGGTTTAAATGCCCCTTGGAAAAGACGTGAAGGTCGCAGTAGCTTAACATGATTGTTTAAATGCCCCTTGGAAGAGACGTGCAGGTCGCAGTAGCTTAACAAGACAGTTTAAATGACCCCTTAGAAGAGACATGCAGGTCACAGTAGCTTAACAAGACGGTTTAAATGCCCCTTGGAAGAGACGTGCATGTCGCAGTAGCTTAACAAGACAGTTTAAATGCCTTTTGGAAGAGACGTGCTGGTCGCAGTAGCTTACCAAGATGGTTTAAATGCCCCTTGGAAAAGACGTGCAGGTCGCAGTAGCTTAACAAGATGGTTTAAATGCCCCTTGTAAGAGCGGTGGAGGTCGCAGTAGCTTAACAAGACGGTTTAAATGCCCCTTGGAAAAGACGTGAAGGTCGCAGTAGCTTAACATGATTGTTTAAATGCCCCTTGGAAGAGACGTGCAGGTCGCAGTAGCTTAACAAGACAGTTTAAATGCCCCTTGGAAGAGGCTTGCAGGTCGCAGTAGCTTAACAAGACGTTTTAATTGCCCCTTGGAAGAGACGTGCAGGTCGCAGTAGCTTAACAAGATGGTTTAAATGCCCCTTGGAAGGGATGTGCAGGTCGCAGTAGATTAACAAGACGGTTTAAATGCCCTTTGGAAGAGACGTGCAGGTCGCAGTAGCTTAGCAAGACAGTTTAAATGCCCCTTGGAAGAGACGTGCAGGTCGAAGTAGCTTAATAAGACGGTTTAAATGCCCCTTTCAAGAGACGTGCAGGTTGCAGTAGCTTAATAAGACGGTTTAAATGCCCCTTGGTAGAAACGTGCAGGTCACAGTAGCTTAAAAAGACGGTTTAAATGCCACTTGGAAGAGATGTGCAGGTCGCAGTAGATTAACAAGATGGTTTAAATGCCCCTTGGAAGAGCGGTAGAGGTCGCAGTAGCTTAACAAGACGGTTTAAATGCCCATTGGAAGAGACCTGCAGGTCGCAGTAGCTTAATAAGACAGTTTAAATGCCCCTTGGAAGAGACGTGCAGGTCACAGTAGCTTAATAAGATGGTTTAAATGCCCCTTGGAAGAGACGTGCAGGTCGCAGTAGCTTAACAAGACGGTTTAAATGGCCCTTGGAAGAGAAGTGCAGGTCGCAGTAGCTTAACAAGACGATTTAAATGCCCCTTGGAAGAGCGGTGGAGGTCGCAGTAGCTTAACAAGACGGTATAAATGCCCCTTGGAATAGACATGCAGGTCACAGTAACTTAACAAGAGGGTTTAAATGCCCCTTTGAAGAGACGTGCAGGTCGCAGTAGCTTAACAAGATGTTTTAAACGCCCCTTGGAAGAGCGGTGGAGGTCGCAGTAGCTTAACAAGACGGTTTAAATGCCCCTTGGAAAAGACGTGAAGGTCGCAGTAGCTTAACAAGATTGTTTAAATGCCCCTTGGAAGAGACGTGCAGGTCGCAGTAGCTTAAAAAGACAGTTTAAATGCCCCTTGGACGAGGCTTGCAGGTCGCAGTAGCTTACCAAGACGTTTTAAATGGCCCTTGGAAGAGACGTGCCGGTCGCAGTAGCTTAACAAGATGGTTTAAATGCCCCTTGGAAGAGCGGTGGAGGTCGCATTAGCTTAACAAGACGGTTTAAATGCCCCTTGGAAAAGACGTGAAGGTCGCAGTAGCTTAACATGATTGTTTAAATGCCCCTTGGAAGAGACGTGCAGGTCGCAGTAGCTTAACAAGACGGTTTAATTGCCCCTTGGAAGAGACGTGCAGGTCACAGTAGCTTAACAAGATGGTTTAAATGCCCCTTGGAAGGGACGTGCAGGTCGCAGTAGATTAACAAGACGGTTTAAATGCCCTTTGGAAGAGCCGTGCAGGTTGCAGTAGCTTAATAAGACGGTTTAAATGCCCCTTGCAAGAGCCGTGCAGGTTGCAGTAGCTTAATAAGACGGTTTAAATGCCCCTTGGTAGAAACGTGCAGGTCACAGTAGCTTAACAAGACGGTTTAAATGCCACTTGGAAGAGATGTGCAGGTCGCAGTAGATTAACAAGGTGGTTTAAATGCCCCTTGGAAGAGCGGTAGAGGTCGCAGTAGCTTAACAAGACGGTTTAAATGCCCATTGCAAGAGACCTGCAGGTCGCAGTAGCTTAATAATACAGTTTAAATGCCCCTTGGAAGAGACGTGCAGGTGGCAGTAGCTTAATAAGATGGTTTAAATGCCCCTTGGAAGAGACGTGCAGGTCGCAGTAGCTTAACAAGATGGTTTAAATGCCCCTTGGAAGAGACTTGCAGGTCACAGTAGCTTAACAAGACGGTTCAAATATCCCTTGGAAGAGCGGTGGAGGTCGCAGAAGCTTAACAAGACAGTTTAAATGCCCCTTGGAAGAGACGTGCAGGTCAAAGGATCTTAATAAGACGGTTTAAATGTCCCATGGAAGAGACGAGCAGGTCGCAGTAGCTTACCAAGACGGTTTAAATGGCCCTTGGAAGAGATGTGCAGGTCGCAGTAGCTTAACAAGGCGGTTTAAATGCCCCTTGGAAGAGCGGTGGAGGTCGCAGTAGCTTAACAAGACGGTTTAAATGCCCCTTGGAATAGACATGCAGGTCACAGTAGCTTAACAAGACGGTTTATATGCCCCTTTGAAGAGACGTGCAGGTCGCAGTAGCTTAATAAGACGGTTTAAATGCCCCTTGCAAGAGACGTGCAGATCACAGTAGCTTAACAAGACGGTTTAAATGCCACTTGGAAGAGACGTGCAGGTCGCAGTAGCTTAACAAGATGGTTAAAATGCCCTTTGGAAGAGCGCTGGAGGTCGCAGTAGCTTAATAAGACGGTTTAAATGCCCCTTGGAAGAGACATGCAGTTCGCAGTAGCTTAACAAGACGGTTTAAATGCCACTTGGAAGAGACGTGCAGGTCGCAGTAGCTTAACAAGATGGTTTAACTGCCCCTTGGAAGAGCGTTGGAGGTCGCAGTAGCTTAATAAGACGGTTTAAATGCCCCTTGGAAGAGACATGCAGGTCGCAGTTGCTTAACAAGACGGTTTAAATGTCCCTTGGAAGAGACGTGCAGGTCGCACTAGCTTAATAAGACGGTTGAAATGCCCCTTGCAAGAGACGTGCAGGTCACAGTAGCTTATCAAGACGGTTTAAATGCCCCTTGGAAGAGACGTGCAGGTCGCAGTAGCTTATTAAGACGGTTTAAATGCCCCTTGCAAGAGACGTGCAGATCACAGTAGCTTAACAAGACAGTTTAAATGCCACTTGGAAGAGACGTGCAGGTCGCAGTAGCTTAACAAGACGATTTAAATGCCCATTGGAAGAGAGGTGCAGGTGGCAGTAGCTTAATAAGACGATTTAAATGCCCCTTGGAAGAGACGAGCAGGTCGCAGTAGCTTAAAAAGACGGTTTAAATGCCCTTTGGAAGAGACATGCAGGTCGCAGCAGCTTAACAAGACTGTTTAAATGCCCCTTGGAAGAGACGTGCAGGTCGCAGTAGCTTAACAAGACGGTTTAAATGCACCTTGGTAGAGACATGCAGGTCGCAGTAGTTTAACAAGACGGTTTAAATGCCCCATTGAAGAGACGTGCAGGTCGCAGTAGCTTAACAAGACGTTTTAAATGCCCCTTGGAAGAGACGTGCAAGTCGCAGTAGCTTAACAAGACAATTTAAATGCCCCTTGGAAGAGACGTGCAGGTCGCAGTAGCTTAACAAGATGGTTTAAATGCCCCTTGGAAGGGACGTGCAGGTCGCAGTAGCTTAAAAAGATTGTTTAAATGCCCCTTGGAAGAGCGGTGGAGGTCGCAGAAGCTTAACAAGACAGTTTAAATGCCCCTTGGAAGAGACGGGCAGGTCACAGGAGCTTAATAAGATGGTTTAAATGTCCCTTGGAAGAGACGTGCAGGTCGCAGTAGTTTAACAAGACGGTTTAAATGCCACTTGGAAGAGACGTGCAGGTCGCAGTAGCTTAACAAGACGGTTTAAATGCCCCTTGGAAGAGCGGTGTAGGTCGCAGTAGCTTAACAAGACAGTTTAAATGCCCCTTGGAAGAGACGTGCAGGTCGCAGTAGCTTAACAAGACAGTTTAATTGCCCCTTGGAAGAAACGTGCAGGTCGCAGTAGCTTAATAAGATGGTTTAAATGCCCCTTGGAAGAGAAGTGCAGGTCGCAGTAGCTTAACAAGAGGGTTTAAATGCCCCTGTGAAGAGACGTGCAGGTCGCAGTAGCTTAACAAGACGGTTTAAATGCCCCTTAGACGAGGCTTGCAGGTCACAGTAGCTTACCAAGATGGTTTAAATGCCCCTTGGAAAAGACGTGCAGGTCGCTGTAGCTTACCAAGATGGTTTAAATGCCCCTTGGAAGAGCGGTGGAGGTCGCAGTAGCTTAACAAGACGGTTTAAATGCCCATTGGAAGAGACCTGCAGGTCGCAGTAGCTTAATAAGACAGTTTAAATGCCCCTTGGAAGAGACGTGCAGGTCACAGTAGCTTAATAAGATGGTTTAAATTCCTCTTGGAAGAGACGTGCAGGTCGCAGTAGCTTAACAAGACGGTTTAAATGCCCCTTGGAAGAGACGTGCCGGTCGCAGTAGCTTAACAAGATGGTTTAAATGTCTCTTGGAAGAGCGGTGGAGGTCGCAGAAGCTTAACAAGACAGTTTAAATGCCCCTTGGAAGAGCCGTGCAGGTCACAGGATCTTAATAAGACGGTTTAAATGCCCCTTGGAAGAGACGTGCAGGTCGCAGTAGCTTAAAAGACTGTTTAAATGCCCCTTGGAAGAGCGGTGTAGGTCGCAGTAGCTTAACAAAACAGTTTAAATGCCCCTTGGAAGAGACGTGCAGGTCACAGTAGCTTAACAAGACAGTTTAAATGCCCCTTGGAAGAAACGTGCAGGTCACAGCAGCTTAATAAGATGGTTTAAATGCCCCTTGGAAGAGACGTACAGGTCGCAGTAGCTTAACAAGACGATTTAAATGCCCCTTTGAAGAGACGTGCAGGTCGCAGTAGCTTAACAAGACGGTTTAAATGCCCCTTAGAAGAGGCTTGCAGGTCGCAGTAGCTTACCAAGATGGTTTAAATGCCCCTTGGAAAAGACGTGCAGGTCGCAGTAGCTTAACAAGATGGTTTAAACGCCCCTTGGAAGAGCGGTGGAGGTCGCAGTAGCTTAACAAGACGGTTTAAATGCCCCTTGGAAAAGAAGTGAAGGTCGCAGTAGCTTAACAAGATTGTTTAAATGCCCCTTGGAAGAGACGTGCAGTTCGCAGTAGCTTAACAAGACAGTTTAAATGCCCCTTGGACGAGTCTTGCAGGTCGCAGTAGCTTACCAAGACATTTTAAATGGCCCTTGGAAGAGACGTGCCGGTCGCAGTAGCTTAACAAGATGGTTTAAATGCCCCTTGGAAGAGCGGTGGAGGTCGCAGTAGCTTAACAAGACGGTTTAAATGCCCCTTGGAAAAGACGTGAAGGTCGCAGTAGCTTAACAAGATTGTTTAAATGCCCCTTGTAAGAGACGTGCAGGTCGCAGTAGCTTAAAAAGACAGTTTAAATGCCCCTTGGACGAGGCTTGCAGGTCGCAGTAGCTTACCAAGACGTTTTAAATGGCCCTTGGAAGAGACGTGCCGGTCGCAGTAGCTTAACAAGATGGTGTAAATGCCCCTTGGAAGAGCGGTGGAGGTCGCATTAGCTTAACAAGACGGTTTAAATGCCCCTTGGAAAAGACGTGAAGGTCGCAGTAGCTTAACATGATTGTTTAAATGCCCCTTGGAAGAGACGTGCAGGTCGCAGTAGCTTAACAAGACGGTTTAATTGCCCCTTGGAAGAGACGTGCAGGTCACAGTAGCTTAACAAGATGGTTTAAATGCCCCTTGGAAGGGACGTGCAGGTCGCAGTAGATTAACAAGACGGTTTAAATGCCCTTTGGAAAAGACGTGCAGGTCGCAGTAGCTTACCAAGACAGTTTAAATGCCCCTTGGAAGAGACGTGCAGGTCGAAGTAGCTTAATAAGACGGTTTAAATGCCCCTTGCAAGAGCCGTGCAGGTTGCAGTAGCTTAATAAGACGGTTTAAATGCCCCTTGGTAGAAATGTGCAGGTCACAGTAGCTTAACAAGACGGTTTAAATGCCACTTGGAAGAGATGTGCAGGTCGCAGTAGATTAACAAGGTGGTTTAAATGCCCCTTGGAAGAGCGGTAGAGGTCGCAGTAGCTTAACAAGACGGTTTAAATGCCCATTGCAAGAGACCTGCAGGTCGCAGTAGCTTAATAATACAGTTTAAATGCCCCTTGGAAGAGACGTGCAGGTGGCAGTAGCTTAATAAGATGGTTTAAATGCCCCTTGGAAGAGACGTGCAGGTCGCAGTAGCTTAACAAGATGGTTTAAATGCCCCTTGGAAGAGACTTGCAGGTCACAGTAGCTTAACAAGACGGTTCAAATATCCCTTGGAAGAGCGGTGGAGGTCGCAGAAGCTTAACAAGACAGTTTAAATGCCCCTTGGAAGAGACGTGCAGGTCAAAGGATCTTAATAAGACGGTTTAAATGTCCCATGGAAGAGACGAGCAGGTCGCAGTAGCTTACCAAGACGGTTTAAATGGCCCTTGGAAGAGATGTGCAGGTCGCAGTAGCTTAACAAGGCGGTTTAAATGCCCCTTGGAAGAGCGGTGGAGGTCGCAGTAGCTTAACAAGACGGTTTAAATGCCCCTTGGAATAGACATGCAGGTCACAGTAGCTTAACAAGACGGTTTATATGCCCCTTTGAAGAGACGTGCAGGTCGCAGTAGCTTAATAAGACGGTTTAAATGCCCCTTGCAAGAGACGTGCAGATCACAGTAGCTTAACAAGACGGTTTAAATGCCACTTGGAAGAGACGTGCAGGTCGCAGTAGCTTAACAAGATGGTTAAAATGCCCCTTGGAAGAGCGCTGGAGGTCGCAGTAGCTTAATAAGACGGTTTAAATGCCCCTTGGAAGAGGCATGCAGTTCGCAGTAGCTTAACAAGACGGTTTAAATGCCACTTGGAAGAGACGTGCAGGTCGCAGTAGCTTAACAAGATGGTTTAAATGCCCCTTGGAAGAGCGTTGGAGGTCGCAGTAGCTTAATAAGACGGTTTAAATGCCCCTTGGAAGAGACATGCAGGTCGCAGTTGCTTAACAAGAAGGTTTAAATGTCCCTTGGAAGAGACGTGCAGGTCGCAGTAGCTTAATAAGACGGTTGAAATGCCCCTTGCAAGAGACGTGCAGGTCACAGTAGCTTATCAAGACGGTTTAAATGCCCCTTGGAAGAGACGTGCAGGTCGCAGTAGCTTATTAAGACGGTTTAAATGCCCCTTGCAAGAGACATGCAGATCACAGTAGCTTAACAAGACAGTTTAAATGCCACTTGGAAGAGACGTGCAGGTCGCAGTAGCTTAACAAGACGATTTAAATGCCCATTGGAAGAGAGGTGCAGGTGGCAGTAGCTTAATAAGACGATTTAAATGCCCCTTGGAAGAGACGAGCAGGTCGCAGTAGCTTAAAAAGACGGTTTAAATGCCCTTTGGAAGAGACATGCAGGTCGCAGCAGCTTAACAAGACTGTTTAAATGCCCCTTGGAAGAGACGTGCAGGTCGCAGTAGCTTAACAAGACGGTTTAAATGCACCTTGGTAGAGACATGCAGGTCGCAGTAGTTTAACAAGACGGTTTAAATGCCCCATTGAAGAGACGTGCAGGTCGCAGTAGCTTAACAAGACGTTTTAAATGCCCCTTGGAAGAGACGTGCAAGTCGCAGTAGCTTAACAAGACAATTTAAATGCCCCTTGGAAGAGACGTGCAGGTCGCAGTAGCTTAACAAGATGGTTTAAATGCCCCTTGGAAGGGACGTGCAGGTCACAGGAGCTTAATAAGATGGTTTAAATGTCCCTTGGAAGAGACGTGCAGGTCGCAGAAGCTTAACAAGACAGTTTAAATGCCCCTTGGAAGAGACGGGCAGGTCACAGGAGCTTAATAAGATGGTTTAAATGTCCCTTGGAAGAGACGTGCAGGTCGCAGTAGTTTAACAAGACGGTTTAAATGCCACTTGGAAGAGACGTGCAGGTCGCAGTAGCTTAACAAGACGGTTTAAATGCCCCTTGGAAGAGCGGTGTAGGTCGCAGTAGCTTAACAAGACAGTTTAAATGCCCCTTGGAAGAGACGTGCAGGTCGCAGTAGCTTAACAAGACAGTTTAATTGCCCCTTGGAAGAAACGTGCAGGTCGCAGTAGCTTAATAAGATGGTTTAAATGCCCCTTGGAAGAGAAGTGCAGGTCGCAGTAGCTTAACAAGAGGGTTTAAATGCCCCTGTGAAGAGACGTGCAGGTCGCAGTAGCTTAACAAGACGGTTTAAATGCCCCTTAGACGAGGCTTGTAGGTCACAGTAGCTTACCAAGATGGTTTAAATGCCCCTTGGAAAAGACGTGCAGGTCGCTGTAGCTTACCAAGATGGTTTAAATGCCCCTTGGAAGAGCGGTGGAGGTCGCAGTAGCTTAACAAGACGGTTTAAATGCCCATTGGAAGAGACCTGCAGGTCGCAGTAGCTTAATAAGACAGTTTAAATGCCCCTTGGAAGAGACGTGCAGGTCACAGTAGCTTAATAAGATGGTTTAAATTCCCCTTGGAAGAGACGTGCAGGTCGCAGTAGCTTAACAAGACGGTTTAAATGCCCCTTGGAAGAGACGTGCCGGTCGCAGTAGCTTAACAAGATGGTTTAAATGTCTCTTGGAAGAGCGGTGGAGGTCGCAGAAGCTTAACAAGACAGTTTAAATGCCCCTTGGAAGAGCCGTGCAGGTCACAGGATCTTAATAAGACGGTTTAAATGCCCCTTGGAAGAGACGTGCAGGTCGCAGTAGCTTAAAAGACTGTTTAAATGCCCCTTGGAAGAGCGGTGTAGGTCGCAGTAGCTTAACAAAACAGTTTAAATGCCCCTTGGAAGAGACGTGCAGGTCACAGTAGCTTAACAAGACAGTTTAAATGCCCCTTGGAAGAAACGTGCAGGTCACAGCAGCTTAATAAGATGGTTTAAATGCCCCTTGGAAGAGACGTACAGGTCGCAGTAGCTTAACAAGACGATTTAAATGCCCCTTTGAAGAGACGTGCAGGTCGCAGTAGCTTAACAAGACGGTTTAAATGCCCCTTAGAAGAGGATTGCAGGTCGCAGTAGCTTACCAAGATGGTTTAAATGCCCCTTGGAAAAGACGTGCAGGTCGCAGTAGCTTAACAAGATGGTTTAAACGCCCCTTGGAAGAGCGGTGGAGGTCGCAGTAGCTTAACAAGACGGTTTAAATGCCCCTTGGAAAAGAAATGAAGGTCGCAGTAGCTTAACAAGATTGTTTAAATGCCCCTTGGAAGAGACGTGCAGTTCGCAGTAGCTTAACAAGACAGTTTAAATGCCCCTTGGACGAGTCTTGCAGGTCGCAGTAGCTTACCAAGACATTTTAAATGGCCCATGGAAGAGACGTGCCGGTCGCAGTAGCTTAACAAGATGGTTTAAATGCCCCTTGGAAGAGCGGTGGAGGTCGCAGTAGCTTAACAAGACGGTTTAAATGCCCCTTGGAAAAGACGTGAAATTCGCAGTAGCTTAACATGATTGTTTAAATGCCCCTTGGAAGAGACGTGCAGGTCGCAGTAGCTTAACAAGACAGTTTAAATGACCCCTTAGAAGAGACATGCAGGTCACAGTAGCTTAACAAGACGGTTTAAATGCCCCTTGGAAGAGACGTGCATGTCGCAGTAGCTTAACAAGACAGTTTAAATGCCTTTTGGAAGAGACGTGCTGGTCGCAGTAGCTTACCAAGATGGTTTAAATGCCCCTTGGAAGAGCGGTGGAGGTCGCAGTAGCTTAACAAGACGGTTTAAATGCCCCTTGGAAAAGACGTGAAGGTCGCAGTAGCTTAACATGATTGTTTAAATGCCCCTTGGAAGAGACGTGCAGGTCGCAGTAGCTTAACAAGACAGTTTAAATGCCCCTTGGAAGAGGCTTGCAGGTCGCAGTAGCTTAACAAGACGGTTTAATTGCCCCTTGGAAGAGACGTGCAGGTCGCAGTAGCTTAACAAGATGGTTTAAATGCCCCTTGGAACGGACGTGCAGGTCGCAGTAGATTAAAAAGACGGTTTAAATGCCCTTTGGAAGAGACGTGCAGGTCGCAGTAGCTTAGCAAGGCAGTTTAAATGCCCCTTGGAAGAGACGTGCAGGTCGAAGTAGCTTAATAAGACGGTTTAAATGCCCCTTGCAAGAGACGTGCAGGTTGCAGTAGCTTAATAAGACGGTTTAAATGCCCCTTGGTAGAAACGTGCAGGTCACAGTAGCTTAAAAAGACGGTTTAAATGCCACTTGGAAGAGATGTGCAGGTCGCAGTAGATTAACAAGATGGTTTAAATGCCCCTTGGAAGAGCGGTAGAGGTCGCAGTAGCTTAACAAGATGGTTTAAATGCCCATTGGAAGAGACCTGCAGGTCGCAGTAGCTTAATAAGACAGTTTAAATGCCCCTTGGAAGAGACGTGCAGGTCGCAGTAGCTTAATAAGATGGTTTAAATGCCCCTTGGAAGAGACGTGCAGGTCGCAGTAGCTTAACAAGACGGTTTAAATGGCCCTTGGAAGAGAAGTGCAGGTCGCAGTAGCTTAACAAGACGATTTAAATGCCCCTTGGAAGAGCGGTGGAGGTCGCAGTAGCTTAACAAGACGGTGTAAATGCCCCTTGGAATAGACATGCAGGTCACAGTAACTTAACAAGAGGGTTTAAATGCCCCTTTGAAGAGACGTGCAGGTCGCAGTAGCTTAACAAGATGGTTTAAACGCCCCTTGGAAGAGCGGTGGAGGTCGCAGTAGCTTAACAAGACGGTTTAAATGCCCCTTGGAAAAGACGTGAAGGTCGCAGTAGCTTAACAAGATTGTTTAAATGCCCCTTGGAAGAGACGTGCAGGTCGCAGTAGCTTAAAAAGACAGTTTAAATGCCCCTTGGACGAGGCTTGCAGGTCGCAGTAGCTTACCAAGACGTTTTAAATGGCCCTTGGAAGAGACGTGCCGGTCGCAGTAGCTTAACAAGATGGTTTAAATGCCCCTTGGAAGAGCGGTGGAGGTCGCAGTAGCTTAACAAGACGGTTTAAATGCCCCTTAGAAGAGACATGCAGGTCACAGTAGCTAAACAAGACGGTTTAAATGCCCCTTGGAAGAGACGTGCTGGTCGCAGTAGCTTAACAAGACAGTTTAAATGCCCTTTGGAAGAGACGTGCAGGTCGCAGTAGCTTAACAAGACGGTTTAAATGCCCCTTGGAAGAGACGTGCAGGTCGCAGTAGCTTAATAAGACGGTTTAAATGCCCCTTGCAAGAGACATGCTGGTCGCAGTAGCTTAATAAGACGGTGTAAATGCCCCTTGGTAGAAAAGTGCAGGTCACAGTAGCTTAACAAAATGGTTTAAATGCCACTTGGAAGAGACGTGCAGGACGCAGTAGCTTAACAAGATGCTTTAAATGCCCCTTGGAAGAGGGGTGGAGGTCGCAGTAGCTTAACAAGATGGTTTAAATGCCCATTGGAAGAGACATGCAGGTCGCAGTAGCTTAACAAGATAGTTTAAATGCCCCTTGGAAGAGACGTGCAGGTCGCAGTAGCTTAACAAGACAGTTTAAATGCCCCTTGGAAGAAACCTGCAGGTCGCAGTAGCTTAATAAGATGGTTTAAATGCCACTTGGAAGAGACGTGCAGTTCGCAGTAGCTTAACAAGAGGATTTAAATGCCCCTTTGAAGAGACGTGCAGGTCGCAGTGGCTTAACAAGACGGTTTAAATGCCCCTTAGAAGAGGCTTGCAGGTCGCAGTAGCTTACCAAGATGGTTTAAATGCCCCTTGGAAAAGATGTGCAGGTCGCAGTAGCTTAACAAGATGGTTTAAAAGCCCCTTGGAAGAGCGGTGGAGGTCGCAGTAGCTTAACAAGACGGTTTATATGCCCCTTGGAAAAGACGTGAAGGTCACAGTAGCTTAACAAGACAGTTTAACTGCCCCTTGGAAGAGGCTTGCAGGTCGCAGTAGCTTACCAAGACGGTTTAAATGGCCCTTGGAAGAGACGTGCAGGTCGCAGTAGCTTAACAAGATGGTTTAACTGCCCCTTGGAAGAGGCTTGCAGTTCGCAGTAGCTTACCAAGACGGTTTAAATGGCCCTTAGAAGAGGCTTGCAGGTCGCAGTAGCTTACCAAGATGGTTTAAATGCCCCTTGGAAAAGATGTGCAGGTCGCAGTAGCTTAACAAGATGGTTTAAAAGCCCCTTGGAAGAGCGGTGGAGGTCGCAGTAGCTTAACAAGACGGTTTATATGCCCCTTGGAAAAGACGTGAAGGTCACAGTAGCTTAACAAGACAGTTTAACTGCCCCTTGGAAGAGGCTTGCAGGTCGCAGTAGCTTACCAAGACGTTTTAAATGGCCCTTGGAAGAGACGTGCCGGTCGCAGTAGCTTAACAAGATGGTTTAAATGCCCCTTGGAAGAGCGGTGGAGGTCGCAGAAGCTTAACGAGACAGTTTAAATGCCCCTTGGAAGAGACGTGCAGGTCACAGGAGCTTATTAAGACGGTTTAAATGTCCCTTAGAAAAGACGTGCCGGTCGCAGTAGCTTAACAAGACGGTTTAAATGCCCTTTGGAAGAGACGTGCAGGTCACAGTAGCTTAACAAGACGGTTTAAATGCCTCTTGGAAGAGCGGTGGAGGTCGCAGTAGCTTAACAAGACAGTTTAAATACCCCTTGGAAGAGACGTGCAGGTCGCAGTAGCTTAACAAGACAGTTTAAATGCCCCTTGGAAGAAACGTGCAGGTCGCAGTAGCTTAATAAGACGGTTTAAATGCCCCTTTGAAGAGACGTGCAGGTCGCAGTAGCTTAACAAGACGGTTTAAATGCCCCTTAGAAGAGGCTTGCAGGTCGCAGTAGCTTACCAAGATGGTTTAAATGCCCCTTGGAAAAGACGTGCAGGTGGCAGAAGCTTAACAAGATGGTTTAAATGCCCCTTGGAAGAGCGGTGGAGGTCGCAGTAGCTTAACAAGATGGTTTAAATGCCCCTTGGAAAAGACGTGAAGGTCGCAGTGGCTTAACATGATTGTTTAAATGTCCCTTGGAAGAGACGTGCAGGTCGCAGTAGCTTAACAAGACAGTTTAAATGCCCCTTGGAAGAGGCTTGCAGGTCGCAGTAGCTTAACAAGACGGTTTAATTGCCCCTTGGAAGAGACGTGCAGGTCGCAGTAGCTTAACAAGATGGTTTAAATGCCCCTTGGAAGGGACGTGCAGGTTGCAGTAGATTAACAAGACGGTTTACATGCCCTTTGGAAGAGACGTGCAGGTCGCAGTAGCTTACCAAGACAGTTTAGATGCCCCTTGGAAGAGACGTGCAGGTCGAAGTAGCTTAATAAGACGGTTAAATGCCCCTTGCAAGGGACGTGCAGGTTGCAGTAGCTTAATAAGACGGTTTAAATGCCCCTTGGTAGAATCGTGCAGGTCACAGTAGCTTAACAAGGCGGTTTAAATGCCACTTGGAAGAGATGTGCAGGTCGCAGTAGATAAACAAGATGGGTTAAATGCCCCTTGGAAGAGAGGTAGAGGTCGCAGTAGCTTAACAAGACGGTTTAAATGCCCATTGGAAGAGACCTGCAGGTCGCAGTAGCTTAATAAGACAGTTTAAATGCCCCTTGGAAGAGACGTGCAGTTCGCAGTAGCTTAATAAGATGGATTAAATGCCCCTTGGAAGAGACGTGCAGGTCGCAGTAGCTTAACAAGATGGTTTAAATGCCCCTTGGAAGAGACGTGCAGGTCACAGTAGGTTAACAAGACGGTTTAAATATCCCTTGGAAGAGCGGTGGAGGTCGCAGATGCTTAACAAGACAGTTTAAATGCCCCTTGGAAGAGACGTGCAGGTCAAAGGATCTTAGTAAGACGGTTTAAATGTCCCTTGGAAGAGACGTGCAGGTCGCAGTAGCTTACCAAGACGGCTTAAATGGCCCTTGGAAGAGACGTGCAGGTCACAGTAGCTTAACAAGACGGTTTAAATGCCCCTTGGAAGAGCGGTGGAGGTCGCAGTAGCTTAACAAGACGGTTTAAATGCCCCTTGGAATAGACATGCGGGTCACAGTAACTTAACAAGACAGTTTAAATGCCCCTTTGAAGAGACGTGCAGGTCGCAGTAGCTTAATAAGACGCTTTAAATGCCCCTTGCAAGAGACGTGCAGATCACAGTATCTTAACAAGACGGTTTAAATGCCACTTGGAAGAGACGTGCAGGTCGCAGTAGCTTAACAAGATGGTTTAAATGCCCCTTGGAAGAGCGTTGGAGGTCGCAGTAGCTTAATAAGACGGTTTAAATGCCCCTTGGAAGAGACATGCAGGTCGCAGTAGCTTAACAAGACTGTTTAAATGCCACTTGGAAGAGACGTGCAGGTCGCAGTAGCTTAACAAGATGGTTTAAATGCCCCTTGGAAGAGCGTTGGAGGTCGCAGTAGCTTAATAAGACGGTTTAAATGCCCCTTGGAAGAGACATGCAGGTCGCAGTTGCTTAACAAGATGGTTTAAATGCCCCTTGGAAGAGCGTTGGAGGTCGCAGTAGCTTAACAAGACTGTTTAAATGCCACTTGGAAGAGACGTGCAGGTCGCAGTAGCTTAACAAGATGGTTTAAATGCCCCTTGGAAGAGCGTTGGAGGTCGCAGTAGCTTAACAAGACGGTTTAAATGTCCCTTGGAAGAGACGTGCAGGTCGCAGTAACTTAATAAGACGGTTTAAATGCCCCTTGCAAGAGACGTGCAGGTCACAGTAGCTTAACAAGACGGTTTAAATGCCCCTTGGAAGAGACGTGCAGGTCGCAGTAGCTTATTAAGACGGTTTAAATGCCCCTTGCAAGAGACGTGCAGATCACAGTAGCTTAACAAGACAGTTTAAATACCACTTGGAAGAGACGTGCAGGTCGCAGTAGCTTAATAAGACGGTTTAAATGTCCCTTGGAAGAGACGTGCAGGTCGCAGTAGTTTAACAAGACGGTTTAAATGCCCCTTGGAAGAGACGTGCAGGTCGCAGTAGTTTAACAAGACGGTTTAAATGCCCCTTGGAAGAGACGTGCAGATCACAGTAGCTTAACAAGACAGTTTAAATACCACTTGGAAGAGACGTGCAGGTCGCAGTAGCTTAATAAGACGGTTTAAATGTCCCTTGGAAGAGACGTGCAGGTCGCAGTAGCTTAACAAGACGGTTTAAATGCCCATTGGAAGAGACCTGCAGGTTGCAGTAGCTTAATAAGACAGTTTAAATGCCCCTTGGAAGAGACGTGCAGGTCGCAGTAGCTTAATAAGATGGTTTAAATTCCCCTTCGAAGAGACGTGCAGGTCGCAGTAGCTTAACAAGACGGTTTAAATGCCCCTTGGAAGAGACGTGCCGGTCCCAGTAGCTTAACAAGATGGTTTAAATGCCTCTTGGAAGAGCGGTGGAGGTCGCAGAAGCTTAACAAGACAGTTTAAATGCCCCTTGGAAGAGCCGTGCAGGTCACAGGAGCTTAATAAGACGGTTTAAATGTCCCTTGGAAGAAACGTGCAGGTCGCAGTAGCTTAACAAGACGGTTTAAATGCCCCTTGGAAGAGACGTGCAGGTCGCAGTAGCTTAAAAGACTGTTTAAATGCCCCTTGGAAGAGAGGTGTAGGTCGCAGTAGCTTAACAAGACAGTTTAAATGCCCCTTGGAAGAGACGTGCAGGTCGCAGTAGCTTAACAAGACATTTTAAATGCCCCTTGGAGGAAACGTGCAGGTCATAGTAGCTTAATAAGATGGTTTAAATGCCCCTTGGAAGAGACGTGCAGGTCGCAGTAGCTTAACAAGACGGTTTAAATGCCCCTTTGAAGAGACGTGCAGGTCGCAGTAGCTTAACAAGACGGTTTAAATGCCCCTTAGAAGAGGCTTCCAGGTCGCAGTAGCTTACCAAGATGGTTTAAATGCCCCTTGGAAAAGACCTGCAGGTCGCAGTAGCTTAACAAGATTGTTTAAATGCCCCTTGGAAGAGACGTGCAGGTCGCAGTAGCTTAACAAGACAGTTTAAATACGACTTGGACGAGGCTTGCAGGTCGCAGTAGCTTACCAAGACGTTTTAAATGTCCCTTGGAAGAGATGTGCAGGTCGCAGTAGTTTAAAAAGATGGTTTAAATGCCCCTTGGAATAGACATGCAGGTCACAGTAACTTAAAAAGACGGTTTAAATGCCCCTTTGAAGAGACGTGCAGGTCGCAGTAGCTTAATAAGACTCTTTAAATGCCCCTTGCAAGAGACGTGCAGATCACAGTAGCTTAACAACACGGTTTAAATGCCACTTGGAAGAGACGTGCAGGTCGCAGTAGCTTAACAAGATGGTTTAAATGCCCCTTGGAAGAGCGTTGGAGGTCGCAGTAGCTTAATAAGACGGTTTAAATGCCCCTTGGAAGAGACATGCAGGTCGCAGTAGCTTAACAAGACTGTTTAAATGCCACTTAGAAGAGACGTGCAGGTCGCAGTAGCTTAACAAGATGGTTTAAATGCCCCTTGGAAGAGCGTTGAAGGTCGCAGTAGCTTAATAAGACGGTTTAAATGCCCCTTGGAAGAGACATGCAGGTCGCAGTAGCTTAACAAGATGGTTTAAATGCCCCTTGGAAGAGCGTTGGAGGTCGCAGTAGCTTAACAAGACTGTTTAAATGCCACTTGGAAGAGACGTGCAGGTCGCAGTAACTTAATAAGACGGTTTAAATGCCCCTTGCAAGAGACGTGCAGGTCACAGTAGCTTAACAAGACGGTTTAAATGCCCCTTGGAAGAGACGTGCAGGTCGCAGTAGCTTAACAAGATGGTTTAAATGCCCCTTGGAAGAGCGTTGGAGGTCGCAGTAGCTTAATAAGACGGTTTAAATTCCCCTTGGAAGAGACATGCAGGTCGCAGTAGCTTAACAAGACTGTTTAAATGCCACTTGGAAGAGACGTGCAGGTCGCAGTAGCTTAACAAGATGGTTTAAATGCCCCTTGGAAGAGCGTTGGAGGTCGCAGTAGCTTAATAAGACGGTTTAAATGCCCCTTGGAAGAGACATGCAGGTCGCAGTAGCTTAACAAGATGGTTTAAATGCCCCTTGGAAGAGCGTTGGAGGTCGCAGTAGCTTAACAAGACTGTTTAAATGCCACTTGGAAGAGACGTGCAGGTCGCAGTAACTTAATAAGACGGTTTAAATGCCCCTTGCAAGAGACGTGCAGGTCACAGTAGCTTAACAAGATGGTTTAAATGCCCCTTGGAAGAGATGTGCAGGTCGCAGTAGCTTATTAAGACGGTTTAAATGCCCCTTGCAAGAGACGTGCAGATCACAGTAGCTTAACAAGACAGTTTAAATGCCACTTGGAAGAGACGTGCAGGTCGCAGTAGCTTAACAAGACGGTTTAAATGCCCATTGGAAGAGACATGCAGGTCGCAGTACATAGTTACATAGTTACATAGTTAGTAAAGCCGAATAAAGACTTGCGTCCATCAAGTTCGACCTGTTAGTTCTGTAATTGCTAAAGTTGATCCAGAGGAGGGCAAAAACCCCAAATGATTTAGCCAATCTTCACCTGAGGAAAAATTCCCTCCCGACTCTGAAACCAGCAGTCAGAATAAATCCCTGTATCAACCTACTATTTTATTCTATTTTTAAGTATATGCAGAAATCTGCCTGGTATCTAGAAATGCATCCAGTCCCCGCTTGAACTGGTTTATTGAATCCGACATTACAGTCTCCTCACTCAGTGAATTCCATATTCTCACTGCTCTTACCGTAAAGAACCCCTTCCTATGCTGGTGCTGAAACCTTTTCTCTTCCAGTCTTAGTGAGTGCCCTCTTGTTACCGTAATATTCCTCCTTTTGAACAAATCCCGGGCAAGGTCTCTATACTGTCCCCTAACATATTTGTACACATTTATTATGTCCCCCCTCAACCTTCTCTTTTCCAGGCTGAATAGTCCTAGTTTTGCCAACCTCTCTGGGTATTGCAGTCCCTCCATTCCCCTTATTAATTTTGTTGCCCTCGTTTGTACCTTTTCAAGCTCATTTATATCCTTTCTATATATTGGGGCCCATAACAGAGCACAGTATTCCAAGTGTGGTCTGACCAGTGCTTTGTACAGTGGAAGAACAATGTTCTCATCCTTTGCAGCTATACCTCTTCTGATACATCCCATTACCCTGTTTGCCCTTACAGCAGCGGCCTGACTTTGGGCACTCCAATTTAGTTTGCTATCAATCAAGATGCCCAAGTCCTTCTCCATCTCTGAATTCCCCAATGGTTTTCCATTCAGTGAGTACTGGTGACTTCCATTTTTCCTTCCCATATGTATGACCTTACATTTCTCCTCGTTAAACCTCATTTGCCATTTAATGCTCCACCTACCCAGCTTATCCAAATCCCTCTGTAGGTCTGCACTGTCCTCTTTTGTATTAATTGTTTTACATAACTTTGTGTCATCTGCAAATATTGATATTTTACTATTTATCCCGTTGACTATGTCGTTAATAAAGATATTAAATAACATTGGGCCTAGTACAGACCCCTGTGGTACCCCACTAGTGACGCTTACCCAATCTGAGTATATTCCATTTATAACCACCCTCTGCCTTCTATCCTTTAGCCAGTTAGCTACCCACTTGCAGACATTTTCCCCCAGCCCCATCATTCTCATTTTGTATACCAACCTATTATGTGGCACGCTATCGAACGCTTTTGAGAAGTCGAGATACACGACATCCACTGGTTCCCCCTGATCTACTCGAGAGCTAACCTCCTCGTAGAAGTCAATCAGGTTTGTTTGGCAGGAGCGATTCCTCATGAATCCATGTTGGTTCGGGGTTAATAGATTATTAGCATCAAGATGCTCCATGATTGCCTCATTAATAAAGCCTTCAAAAATTTTGCCCACAACGGACGTCAGACTCACCGGCCGATAGTTTCCGGTGTTACTTTTTGCTCCCTTTTTGAATATTGGCACTACATTCGCCTGTCGCCAATTAAGTGGTACAGACCCAGTCTCAACAGAGTCCTTAAATATAAGATATAACGGTCTGTCTATCACATTACTTAGTTCCCTTAGTACCCGTGGGTGTATGCCATCAGGTCCTGGTGATTTGTTTATTTTAATGTTACTGAGGCGTTTCTGTACCCCAGCTTGGGTTAGATTTGTCATACTTAGTGGAGGATTAAGTTTGTCACTTCTCATTTCGCCTGTTAGTTCTTTTTCCTTTGTGAAAGTTGACGAAAAAAATTTATTTAATAGATTAGCTTTATCCTCATCTTTCTCTATGATTTTGCCTTCATCACTTTTTATCGGTCCAATATTATTCGATTTAATCCTTTTACTATTTATATACGTAAAGAACAGTTTGGGATTTGATCTACTTTCCCTAGCAATACGTCTCTCTGTTTCCTCCTTCGCTATTTTTATTTGTTTTTTGCAGGTTCTCGTTTTTTCCTTGTAACACATTAGTGCCTCCTTGCTGTTTTCCTGTTTTAATCTCTTGAATGCCTCTTTTTTGCTATTTAATGCCCCTTTTACGTTCTTATTCAACCATATTGGTTTCCTCTTATTTCTGGCCCTTTTATTCCCATACGGTATATACCTCTCGCACTGAGTATTCAGAATTCTTTTGAAGGTTTCCCATTTACTATTCGTATTTCCTTGATTAAGAACTTTGTCCCAGTCAATAAGTTGAAGGTTTTCTTTCAGCTGATCAAACTTCGCCCTCCTAAAGTTTAATGTTTTAGTTGTTCCCTTATTGATAACCCTACAGAAGGGCATTTTGAAATTGATAATATTATGATCGCTATTACCTAGGTGCCCCCCTATCTGTACCTCAGTTATTCTATCAGGCCTATTAGTCAATATTAAGTCCAACACTGCCTTCCCTCTCGTTGGTTCCTGCACTAGTTGGGAGAGATAATTATCCTTGATATTTGTCAAGAACCTTTTTCCTTTCTGCGATCTACAGGTTTCTGTTTCCCAGTCAATATCCGGGTAGTTGAAGTCCCCCATTACAATCACCTCTTTATGTTTTGCTACTTTGTCTATTTGTCCTAATAGCAGTTTCTCATTCTCCTCTGTTATATTAGGTGGCTTATAGCAGACCCCCAGTAATATTTTATTATTATTTTTTGCCCCCTCTATCTCTACCCACATGGACTCGACCCCCTCTTCTCCCTCTCCTATATCTTCCCCTAGTCTGGGCTTTAGACGTGACCTTACATATAAGCAGACTCCTCCGCCCTTCCCCTGTTTCCGGTCCCTTCTAAATAAACTATAATCTGTTAAATTTACCGCCCAGTCGTAGCTATCGTCTAGCCAAGTCTCTGTTATACCTACGATGTCATACCTCTCCTCCGATATAAGCGCCCGCAGCTCATCCGCCTTATTGGTCAGGCTTCTTGCGTTGGTCAGCATGCAAGATAAAACTTTGGGGTTATTTAGCAACCTATTCTTCTCTAACGATCTAACTGTACTATCCCCACCCCCCTCTCCACCCTCATTATATTCACTTCTCCCCTTCCCCCTTGCTTGCCTCACATCCCACCTATTTCCTTGGTTTCCCCTCCCCCGTCTCTAGTTTAAAAACTCCTCCAACCTATTAGCCATCTTCTTCCCCAGCACCGCTGCACCCTCCCCATTGAGGTGCAGCCCATCCCTACGGTAGAGCCTGTAGCCGACAGCGAAGTCGGCCCAGTTCTCCATGAACCCAAACCCTTCTGCCTTGCACCAACTCTTTAGCCACTTATTCACCTCCCTAACCTCCCGTTGGCGCTCCTGTGTGGCTCGCGGGATTGGTAGTATTTCTGAGAAAACTACCTTGGAGGTCCTTGCCCTAAGCTTCCTACCTAGATCCCTGAAATCATTTTTAAGGACCCTCCATCTACCACTCACTTTGTCATTGGTGCCAATGTGGACCATGACAGCTGGGTCTTCGCCAGCCCCACCCAGTAACCTGTCAACCCGATCCGCGATGTGCCGGACTCGAGCGCCAGGGAGGCAGCACACCGTTCGGCGATCCCGGTCTTTGTGACAGATTGCCCTGTCTGTCCCCCTAATAATAGAGTCACCCACTACCAGGACCTGTCTAGCCTGCCCTACACTTCCCCCCTCCCCCTCATTACTGGAGCATACACTCCCCCGGCGGTCAGAGGATCTGTCGTGCTCCAATAATGCCGGTTCTGAACCAGCCTTCCTATACTTCTTCCCTCTATCTCTTCTTACTGTTACCCAGCTCCCTGCCTGTTCAGCCTGCGCTTCCCCACTAAGCTCCACCCCCAGTGTTGACCCATTGAGTGTCTGCTCGGTGAGCAGCAAACTCCGTTCCATGTTGTCGATGCTCCTCAGTACCGCTATCTGAGCACTTAGATCCAGGATTTGGGCTTCCAAGTGCACGATATGCTCACATCTCTCGCAGCAGTATGGATCCCTGAGAGGTAGCTCAGGGAATGCATACATTGCGCAAGATGTACACTGCACGGCTCCGGCCAACATGGACGTCATTCTAAATATGGGGATACAGTCAGTATATATGTACAAGTACAAAACACAATTATTTATATATAGGTGTATGGACGGGGATCAATTAGGGATGTGCAAGTGTATCGATTAGATATCGGCGCGGGATCAGTTAAGTATGGACGGGGGATCAATTAAGTATCAATTAAGTATGGACGGGGGATCAGCTGAGCGGGTCAGGTGGATTAATTAAGTATGGACGGTGTGTCAATTAACTATGGACTGGGATCAATAAGTATGGACTGGGGAAATAATTAATTGTGGACTAGGGAATCAATCAATTAATTATTGACAGGGGGTTTAATTAAATAGGATGGGGGGTAAAGCAAATAAATAGGTATGGACGGTGGGTCAATTAACTAAGGACTGGGGATCAATAAGTATCAATAATATCAATAAATATGGACTGGGGAAATAATTAATTGTGGTCTGGGGAATCAATCAATTAATTATGGACAGGGGTTAATTAAATATGGTGGGGGATAAGGCAAATAGATAGGGACTGGGGATGAGTAAAAGTGGACAAGGGGAATCTATTAAATAGGACAAGGGGGATCAATCAATTATGGGCTGGGGGGGTCAATCATTTAAATGTGGTCAGGGGGATCACTTTAATATGGACGCGGGGTGGTCGGGGATCAATTAAATGAGGACGGGGGGTCAATTTAATGTGGTCAGAGGGATCAGTTAAATATGGACGGGGGTGTTCAGGGGAATCAATTTAAATATGGACGGGGTGATCAATTAAATATGGACGGGGGGGTAATCAATTAAATATGGACTAGGGAATACAATACAATTACAATACAGATACAAATACAATACAGTACAGTACACACTTGGGTTCAGTAGGGCCGCTTATCGCGGCCTCCTGCCCCTCACTCACCTCCTCTAGGGAAGCTGCATGCTATCACAGCGCGCTTGTCCCTCCGGTCGCCTCTTACCGGTCCTCCTGATCACCTCCTGGTCACCACCACCTGGCACCCTCCGCTGGCCGGCACTGCACGCTGCCACAGCGCTCTCTTGCGCTCGTCCCTCCGGTCGCCTCCTTCTGGTCCTCCCGGTCCGCTCGGTCACCTCCGCCTGGCTCTCAACCCTTCCCAGGAGCTCTCTCCACACACAGCACAACTCTTGCAGCACACGGCAGGCTCCGCCTCCACCGTCATAATAAGACAGTTTAAATGTCCCTTGGAAGAGACGTGCAGGTCGCAGTAGTTTAACAAGACGGTTTAAATGCCCCTTGGAAGAGACGTGCAGGTCGCAGTAGCTTAACAAGATGGTTTAAATGCCCCTTGGAAGAGCGGTGGAGGTCGCAGTAGCTTAACAAGACGGTTTAAATGCCCATTGGAAGAGACCTGCAGGTCGCAGTAGCTTAATAAGACAGTTTAAATGCCCCTTGGAAGAGACGTGCAGGTCGCAGTAGCTTAATAAGATGGTTTAAATGCCTCTTGGAAGAGCGGTGGAGGTCGCAGAAGCTTAACAAGACAGTTTAAATGCCCCTTGGAAGAGCCGTGCAGGTCACAGGAGCTTAATAAGACGGTTTAAATGTCCCTTGGAAGAAACGTGCAGGTCGCAGTAGCTTAACAAGATGGTTTAAATGCCCCTTGGAAGAGACGTGCAGGTCGCAGTAGCTTAAAAGACTGTTTAATGCCCCTTGGAAGAGCGGTGTAGGTCGCAGTAGCTTAACAAGACAGTTTAAATGCCCCTTGGAAGAGACGTGCAGGTCGCAGTAGCTTAACAAGACATTTTAAATGCCCCTTGGAAGAAACGTGCAGGTCATAGTAGCTTAATAAGAAGGTTTAAATGCCCCTTGGAAGAGACGTGGAGGTCGCAGTAGCTTAACAAGACGGTTTAAATGCCCCTTTGAAGAGACGTGCAGGTCGCAGTAGCTTAACAAGACGGTTTAAATGCCCCTTAGAAGAGGCTTGCAGGTCGCAGTAGCTTACCAAGATGGTTTAAATGCCCCTTGAAAAAGACCTGCAGGTCGCAGTAGCTTAACAAGATGGTTTAAACGCCCCTTGGAAGAGCGGTGGAGGTCGCAGTAGCTTAACAAGACGGTTTAAATGCCCCTTGGAAAAGACGTGAAGGTCGCAGTAGCTTAACAAGATTGTTTAAATGCCCCTTGGAAGAGACGTGCAGGTCGCAGTAGCTTAACAAGACAGTTTAAATGCCCCTTGGACGAGGCTTGCAGGTCGCAGTAGCTTACCAAGACGTTTTAAATGGCCCTTGGAATAGACGTGCCGGTCGCAGTAGCTTAACAAGATGGTTAAAATGCCCCTTGGAAGAGCGGTGGAGGTCGCAATAGCTTAACAAGACGGTTTAAATGCCCCTTAGAAGAGACATGCAGGTCACAGTAGCTTAACAAGATGGTTTAAATGCCCCTTGGAAGAGACGTGCAGGTCGCAGTAGCTTAACAAGACAGTTTAAATGCCCTTTGGAAGAGACGTGCAGGTCGCAGTAGCTTAACAAGACAGTTTAAATGCCCCTTGGAAGAGACGTGCAGGTCTCAGTAGCTTAATAAGACGGTTTAAATGCCCCTTGCAAGAGACGTGCTGGTCACAGTAGCTTAATAAGACGGTTTAAATGCCCCTTGGTAGAAACGTGCAGGTCACAGTAGCTTAACAAGATGGTTTAAATGCCACTTGGAAGAGATGTGCAGGACGCAGTAGCTTAACAAGATGGTTTAAATGCCCTTTGGAAGAGCGGTGGAGGTCGCAGTAGCTTAACAAGACGGTTTAAATGCCCATTGGAAGAGACCTGCAGGTCGCAGTAGCTTAATAAGACAGTTTAAATGCCCCTTGGAAAAGACGTGTAGCTCGCAGTAGCTTAAAAGACGGTTTAAAAGCCCCATGGAAGAGCAGTGTAGGTCGCAGTAGCTTAACAAGACAGTTTAAATGCCCCTTGGAAGAGACGTGCAGGTCGCAGTAGCTTAACAAGACAGTTTAAATGCCCTTTGGATGAAACGTGCAGGTCACAGTAGCTTAATAAGATGGTTTAAATGCCCCTTGGAAGAGACGTGCAGGTCGCAGTAGCTTAACAGGACGGTTAAAATGCCCCTTTGAAGAGACGTGCAGGTCGCAGTAGCTTAACAAGACGGGTTAAATGCCCCTCAGAAGAGGCTTGCAGGTCGCAGTAGCTTACCAAGATGGTTTAAATGCCCCTTGGAAAAGACGTGCAGGTCGCAGTAGCTTAACAAGATGGTTTAAATGCCCCTTGGAAGAGCGGTGGAGGTCGCAGTAGCTTAACAAGACGGTTTAAATGCCCCTTTGAAAAGAAGTGAAGGTCGCAGTAGCTTAACAAGATTGTTTAAATGCCCCTTGGAAGAGACGTGCAGGTTGCAGTAGCTTAACAAGACAGTTTAAAAGCCCGTTGGAAGAGTCTTGCAGGTCGCAGTAGCTTACCAAGACGGTTTAAATGGCCCTTGGAAGAGACGTGCCGGTCGCAATAACTTAGCAAGACGGTTTAAATGCCCCTTGCAAGAGACGTGCAGGTCGCAGTAGCTTAATAAGACGGTTTAAATGCCCCTTGGTAGAAACATGCAGGTTACAGTAGCTTAACAAGACGGTTTAAATGCCACTTGGAAGAGACGTGCAGGTCGCAGTAGCTTAACAAGATGGTTTAAATGCCCTTGGAAGAGCGGTGTAGGTCGCAGTAGCTTAACAAGACGGTTTAAGTGCCCATTGGAAGAGACCTGCAGGTCGCAGTAGCTTAATAAGATGGATTAAATGCCCCTTGGAATAGCGGTGGAGGTCGCAGTAGCTTAACAAGACGGTTTAAATGGCCCTTGGAAGAGACGTGCAGGTCGCAGTAGCTTAACAAGACGGTTTAAATGCCCCTTAGAAGAGGCTTGCAGGTCGCAGTAGCTTACCAAGATGGTTTAAATGCCCCTAGGAAAAGACGTGCAGGTCGCAGTAGCTTAACAAGATGGTTTTAATGCCCCTTGGAAGAGCGGTGGAGGTCGCAGTAGCTTAACAAGACGGTTTAAATGCCCCTTGGAAAATACGTGAAGGTCGCAGTAGCTTAACAAGATTGTTAAAATGCCCCTTGGAAGAGACGTGCAGGTCGCAGTAGCTTAACAAGACAGTTTAAATGCCCCTTGGAAGAGGCTTGCAGGTCGCAGTAGCTTACCAAGACGGTTTAAATGCCCCTTGGAAGAGTGGTGGAGGTCGCAGTAGCTTAACAAGATGGTTTAAATGCCCCTTGGAAGAGACATGCAGGTCACAGTAGCTTAGCAAGACGGTTTAAATGCCCCTTGGAAGAGACGTGCAGGTCGCAGTAGCTTAACAAGATGGTTTAAATGCCCCTTGGAAAGGACGTGCAGGTCGCAGAAGATTAACAAGACGGTTTAAATGCCCTTTGGCAGAGACATGCAGGTCGCAGTATCTTAACAAGACAGTTTAAATGCCCCTTGGAAGAGACGTGCAGGTCGCAGTAGCTTAATAAGACGGTTTAAATGCCCCTTGCAATAGACGTGCAGGTCGCAGTAGCTTAATAAGACGGTTTAAATGCCCCTTGGTAGAAACGTGCAGGTAACAGTAGCTTAACAAGACGGTTTAAATGCCACTTGGAAGAGACGTTCCGGTCGTAGTAGCTTAACAAGATGGTTTAAATGCCTCTTGGAAGAGCGGTGGAGGTCGCAGAAGCTTAACAAGACAGTTTAAATGCCCATTGGAAGAGCCGTGCAGGTCACAGGAGCTTAATAAGACGGTTTAAATGTCCCTTGGAAGAGACGTGCAGGTCGCAGTAGCTTAACAAGACGGTTTAAATGCCCCTTGGAAGAGACGTGCAGGTTGCAGTAGCTTAATAAGATGGTTTAAATGCCCCTTGGAAGAGACGTGCAGGTCGCAGTAGCTTAACAAGACGGTTTAAATGCCCCTTTGAAGAGACGTGCAGGTCGCAGTAGCTTAACAAGACGGGTTAAATGCCCCTTAGAAGAGGCTTGCAGGTCGCAGTAGCTTACCAAGATGGTTTAAATGCCCCTTGGAAAAGACGTGCAGGTCGCAGTAGCTTAACAAGATGGTTTAAATGCCCCTTGGAAGAGCGGTGGAGGTCGCAGTAGCTTAACAAGACGGTTTAAATGCCCCTTTGAAAAGACGTGAAGGTCGCAGTAGCTTAACAAGATTGTTTAAATGCCCCTTGGAAGAGACGTGCAGGTTGCAGTAGCTTAACAAGACAGTTTAAATGCCCGTTGGAAGAGTCTTGCAGGTCGCAGTAGCTTACCAAGACGGTTTAAATGGCCCTTGCAAGAGACGTGCCGGTCGCAGTAGCTTAACAAGACAGTTTAAATGCCCTTTGGTAGAGACGTGCTGGTCGCAGTAGCTTAACAAGACAGTTTAAATGCCCCTTGGAAGAGACTTGCAGGTCGCAGTAGCTTAATAAGTCGGTTTAAATGCCCCTTGCAAGAGACGTGCAGGTCGCAGTAGCTTAATAAGACGGTTTAAATGCCCCTTGGTAGAAACATGCAGGTTACAGTAGCTTAACAAGACGGTTTAAATGCCTCTTGGAAGAGCGGTGGAGGTCGCAGTAGCTTAACAAGACGGTTTAAATACCCATTGGAGAAGACGTGCAGGTCGCAGTAGCTTAATAAGACAGTTTAAATGCCCCTTGGAAAAGACGTGCAGGTCGCAGTAGCTTAAAAGACGTTTTAAATGCCCCTTGGAAGAGCGGTGTAGGTCGCAGTAGCTTAACAAGACAGTTTAAATGCCCCTTGGAAGAGACGTGCAGGTCGCAGTAGCTTAACAAGACAGTTTAAATGCCCCTTGGATGAAACGTGCAGGTCACAGTAGCTTAATAAGATGGTTTAAATGCCCTTTGGAAGAGACGTGCAGGTCACAGTAGCTTAATAAGATGGTTTAAATGCCCCTTGGAAAAGACGTGCAGGTCGCAGTAGCTTAACAAGATGATTTAAATGCCCCTTGGAAGAGAGGTGGAGGTCGCAGTAGCTTAACAAGACGGTTTAAATGCCCCTTGGAAAAGACGTGAAGTTCGCAGTAGCTTAACAAGATTGTTTAAATGCCCCTTGGAAGAGACGTGCAGGTCGCAGTAGCTTAACAAGACAGGTTAAATGCCCCTTGGACGAGGCTTGCAGGTCGCAGTAGCAAACCAAGACGTTTTAAATGGCCCTTGGAAGAGACGTGCCGGTCGCAGTAGCTTAACAAGACGGTTTAAATGCCCCTTGGAAGAGCGGTGGAGGTCGCAGTAGCTTAACAAGACGGTTTAAATGCCCCTTAGAAGGGACATGCAGGTTACAGTAGCTTAACAAGACGGTTTAAATGCCCCTTGGAAGAGACGTGCAGGTCGCAGTAGCTTAACAAGACAGTTTAAATGCCCTTTGGAAGAGACGTGCAGGTCGCAGTAGCTTAACAAGACAGTTTAAATGCCCCTTAGAAGAGACGTGCAGGTCGCAGTAGCTTAATAAGACGGTTTAAATGCCCCTTGCAAGAGACGTGCAGGTCGCATTAGCTTAATAAGACGGTTTAAATGCCCCTTGGTAGAAACGTGCAGGTCACAGTAGCTTAACAAGATGGTTTAAATGCCACTTGGAAGAGACGTGCAGGACGCAGTAGCTTAAAAAGATGGTTTAAATGCCTCTTGGAAGAGCGGTGGAGGTCGCAGTAGCTTAACAAGACGGTTTAAATACCCATTGGAGAAGACCTGCAGGTTGCAGTAGCTTAATAAGACAGTTTAAATGCCCCTTGGAAAAGACGTGCAGGTCGCAGTAGCTTAAAAGACGGTTTAAATGCCCCTTGGAAGAGCGGTGTAGGTCGCAGTAGCTTAACAAGAAAGTTTAAATGCCCCTTGGAAGAGACGTGCAGGTCGCAGTAGCTTAACAAGACAGTTTAAATGCCCCTTGGATGAAACGTGCAGGTCACAGTAGCTTAATAAGATGGTTTAAATGCCCTTTGGAAGAGACGTGCAGGTCACAGTAGCTTAATAAGATGGTTTAAATGCCCCTTGGAAAAGACGTGCAGGTCGCAGTAGCTTAACAAGATGATTTAAATGCCCCTTGGAAGAGCGGTGGAGGTCGCAGTAGCTTAACAAGACGGTTTAAATGCCCCTTGGAAAAGACGTGAAGGTCGCAGTAGCTTAACAAGTTTGTTTAAATGCCCCTTGGAAGAGACGTGCAGGTCGCAGTAGCTTAACAAGACAGGTTAAATGCCCCTTGGACGCGGCTTGCAGGTCGCAGTAGCAAACCAAGACGTTTTAAATGGCCCTTGGAAGAGACGTGCAGGTCGCAGAAGCTTAACAAGACGGTTTAAATGCCCCTTGGAAGAGTCGTGCAGGTCGCAGTAGCTTAATAAGACGGTTTAAATGACCCTTGGTAGAAACGTGCAGGTCACAGTAGCTTAACAAGATGGTTTAAATGTCCCTTGGAAGAGCTGTGGAGGTCGCAGTAGCTTAACAAGACGGTTTAAATGCCACTTGGAAGAGACGTACAGGTCGCAGTAGCTTAACAAGACTTTTTAAATGCCCCTTGGAAGAGTCGTGCAGGTCGCAGTAGCTTAATAAGACGGTTTAAATGCCCCTTGGAAGAGACATGCAGGTCACAGTAGCTTAACAAGACGGTTTAAATGCCCCTTGGCAGAGTGATGGAGTTCGCAGTAGCTTAACAAGACAGTTTAAATGCCCCTTGGAAGAGACATGCAGTTCGCAGTAGCTTACCAAGACAGTTTAAATGCCCCTTGAAAGAGATGTGCAGGTCGTAGTAGCTTAACAAGACTGTTTAAATGCCCCTTGTAAGTGCGGTGGAGGTCGCCGTAGCTTAACAAGACTGTTTAAATGCCCCTTGGAAGAAACGTGAAAGTCACAGTAGCTTATCAAGACGGTTTAAATGCCCCTTGGAAGAGACGTGCAGGTCGCAGTAGCTTAACAAGATTGTTTAAATGCCCCTTGGAAGAGTCGTGCAGGTCGCAGTAGCTTAAAAAGACGGTTTAAATGCCCCTTGGGAGAGCGGTGGAGGTCTCAGTAGCTTAACAAGACAGTTTTAATGCCCCTTGGAAGAGACGTGCTGGTCGCAGTAGCTTACCAAGACGGTTTAAATGCCCCTTGGCAGAGTGGTGGAGGTCGCAGTAACTTAACAAGACAGTTTAAATGCCCCTTGGAAGAGACATGCAGGTCGCAGTAGCTTAACAAGACAGTTTAAATGCCCCTTGGAAGAGACGTGCATGTCGCAGAAGCTTAACAAGATGGTTTAAATGCCCCTTGTAAGAGACGTGCGGTTCGCAGTAGCTTAACAAGACAGTTTAAATGCCCCTTGGTAGAGACATGCAGGTCGCAGTAGCTTAACAAGACAGTTTAAATGCCCCTTGGAAGAGACGTGCATGTCGCAGAAGCTTAACAAGACAGTTTAAATGCCCCTTGGAAGAAACGTGCAGTTCGCAGTAGCTTAACAAGACGGTTTACATGCCCCTTGGAAGAGACCTGCAGGTCGCAGTAGCTTAACAAGACGGATTAAATGCCCCTTGGAAGAGTAGTGGAGTTCGCAGTAGCTTAACAAGACGGTTTAAATGCCCCTTGGAAGAGATGTGCAGGTCGCAGTAGCTTAACAAGACGGTTTAAATGCCCCTTGGTAGAGACGTGCATGTCACAGTAGCTTAACAAGACGGTTAAAATGCCCTTTGGAAGAGCGGTGGAGGTCGCAGTAGGTTAACAAGACGGTTTTGATGCCGCTTGGAAGAGACGTGCTGGTCGAAGTAGCTTAACAAGACGGTTTAAATGCCCCATGGAGGAGACGTGCATGTCGCAGTAGATTAACAAGACGGTTTAAATGCCCCTTGGTAGAGACGTGCAGGTCGCAGTAGCTAAACAGGATGGTTTAAATGCCCCTTGGAAGAGACGTGCTGGTCGAAGTAGCTTAACAAGACGGTTTAAATGCCCCATGGAAGAGACGTGCATGTCGCAGTAGATTAACAAGACGGTTTAAATGCCCCTTGGCAGAGAAATGCAGGTCACAGTAGCTTAATAAGACGGTTTAAATGCCGCTTGGAAGAGACGTTCAGGTCGCAGTTGCTTAACAAGTTGATTTAAATGACCCTTGGAAGAAATGTCCAGGTCGCAGTAGCTTAACAAGACTGTTTAAATGCCCCTTGGAAGAGACGTACAGGTCGCAGTAGCTTAACAAGATGGTTTAAATGCCCCTTGGAAGAGCGGTGGAGGTCGTAGTAGCTTAACAAAACGGATTAAATGCCCCTTGGAAGAGACGTACAGGTCGCAGAAGCTTAACAAGACTGTTTAAATGCCCCTTGGAAGAGACGTGCAGGTCGCAGTAGCTTAACAAGACGGCTTAAATGCCCCTTGGAAGAGCGGTGGAGGTCGCAGTAGGTTAAGAAGACGGTTTAAATGCCCCTTGGCATACAAGTGCAGGTCGCAGTAGCTTAACAAGATGGTTTAAATGCCCCTTGGAAGGGACGTGCAGGTCGCAGTAGATTAACAAGACGGTTTAAATTCCCTTTGGAAGAGACGTGCAGGTCGCAGTGTCTTAACAAGACAGTTTAAATGCCCCTTGGAAGAGACGTGCAGGTCGCAATAGCTTAATAAGACGGTTTAAATGCCCCTTGCAAGAGACGTGCAGGTCGCAGTAGCTTAATAAGACGGTTTAAATGACCCTTGGTAGAAACGTGCAGGTCACAGTAGCTTAACAAGATGGTTTAAATGTCCCTTGGAAGAGCTGTGGAGGTCGCAGTAGCTTAACAAGACGGTTTAAATGCCACTTGGAAGAGACGTGCAGGTCGCAGTAGCCTAACAAGATGGTTTAAATGCCCCTTCGAAGAGCTGTGGAGGTCGCAGTAGCTTAACAAGACGGTTTAAATGCCCATTGGAAGAGACATGCAGGTTGCAGTAGCTTAACAAGACGGTTTAAATGCCCCTTGGAAGAGACATGCAGGTTGCAGTAGCTTAACAAGACGGTTTAAATGCCCCTTGGAAGAGACGTGAAGGTCGCAGTATCTTAAAAACATGGTTTAAATGCCCCTTGGAAGAGCGGTGGGGGTCGCAGTAGCTTAACAAGACAGTTTAAATGCCCCTTGAAAGAGACGTGCAGGTCGTAGTAGCTTAACAAGTCGGTTTAAATGCCCCTTGGAAGAAACGTGAAAGTCGTAGTAGCTTATCAAGACGGTTTAAATGCCCCTTGGAAGAGACGTGCAGGTCGCAGTAGCTTAACAAGACGGTTTAAATGCCCCTTGGAATAAACGTGAAAGTCGCAGTAGCTTATCTAGACGGTTTAAATGCCCCTTGGAAGAGACGTGCAGGTCGCAGAAGCTTATCAAGACAGTTTAAATGCCCCTTGGAAGAAACATGAAAGTCGCAGTAGCTTATCAAGACGGTTTAAATGCCTCTTGGAAGAGACATGCAGGTCGCAGTAGCTTAATAAGACGGTTTAAATGCCCCTTGGAAGAGACATGCAGGTCGCAGTAGCTTAAAAAGACGGTTTAAATGCCCCTTGGAAGAGCGGTTGAGGTCGCAGTAGCTTAACAAGACAGTTTAAATGCCCCTTGAAAGAGACGTGCAGGTCGTAGTAGCTTAACAAGACTGTTTAAATGCCCCTTGTAAGTGCGGTGGAGGTCGCAGTAGCTTAGCAAAACGGTTTAAATGCCCCTTGGAAGAAACGTGAAAGTCGCAGTAGCTTATCGAGACGGTTTAAATGCTCCTTGTAAGAGACGTGCAGGTCGCAGTAGCTTAAGAAGACGGTTTAAATGCCCCTTGGAAGAGTCGTGCAGGTCGCAGTAGCTTAATAAGACGGTTTAAATGCCCTTTGGAAAAGCGGTGGAGGTCTCAGTAGCTTAACAAGACAGTTTAAATGCCCCTTGGAAGAGACGTGCCGGTCGCAGTAGCTTAATAAGACTGTTTAAATGCCCCTTGGCAGAGTGGTGGAGGTCGCAGTAGCTTAACAAGACAGTTTAAATGCCCCTTGGAAGAGACATGCAGGTCGCAGTAGCTTAACAAGAATGTTTAAATGCCCCGTGGAAGAGACGTGCATGTCGCAGAAGCTTAACAAGATGGTTTAAATGCCCCTTGGAAGAGACGTGCAGTTCGCAGTAGCTTAACAAGATGGTTTAAATGCCCCTTGGAAGAGACCTGCAGGTCACAGTAGCTTAACAAGACGGATTAAATGCCCCTTGGAAGAGCAGTGGAGGTCGCAGTAGCTTAACAAGACGGTTTAAATGCCCCTTGGTAGAGACGTGCAGGTCACATTAGCTTAACAAGACGGTTAAAATGCCCTTTGGAAGAGCGGTGAAGGTCGCAGTAGCTTAACAAGACGGTTTTGCTTCCGCTTGGAAGAGACGTGCTGGTCGCAGTAGCTAAACAAGACGGTTTAAATGCCCCTTGGAAGAGCGGCGGAGGTCGCAGTAGCTTAACAAGAAGATTTAATTCCCCCTTGGAAGAGACGTGCATAGCTTAATAAGACGGTTTAAATGCGTCTTGGAAGAGACGTGCAGGTCCCAGTAGCTTAACAAGAGGGTTTAAATGCCCCTATGAAAAGCGGTGGAGGTCGCAGTAGCTTAACAAGACGGTTTAAATGCCCCTTGGAAGAGAAGTGCAGGTCACAGTAGCTTAAAAAAATGTATTAAATACCCCTTGCAAGAGACGTGCAGGTCGCAGTAGCTTATGAAGACTGATTAAATGCCCCTTGGTAGAGACGTGCAGGTCGCAGCACCTTAACAAGACGGTTTAAATGTCCCTTGGAAGAGACGTGCAGGTAGCAGTAGCTTAACAAGACGGTTTAAATGCCCCTTGGAAAATCGGAGGAGGTCGCAGTAGATTACAAGATGGATTAAATGCCCCTTGGAAGAGACATGCAAGTCGCAGTAGCTTACCAAGACGGTTTAAATGCCCCTTGGAAGAGCAGTGGAGGTCGCAGTAGCTTAACAAGACAGTTTAAATGCCCCGTGGAAGAGCGATGGATGGCGCAGTAGCTTAACAAGACAGTTTAAATGCCCCTTGAAAGAGGCTGGCATGTCGCAGTAGCTTAAAAAGACGATTTAAATGCAGCTTGGAAGAGACGTGCAGGTCGCAGTAGCTTAACAAGACGGTTTAAATGCCACTTGGAAGAGCGGTTGAGGTCGCATTAGCTTAACAAGAGGGTTTAAATGCCCCTTGGAAGAGACGTGCAGGTCGTAGAAGCTTAATAAGATTGTTTAAATGTCCCTTGGAAGAAACGTGCAGGTCGCAGTAGCTTAACAAGACAGTTTAAATGCCCCTTGGAAGAGTGGAGGAGGTCGCAGTAGCTTAAAAAGACGATTTAAATGCCCCTTGAAAGAGACGTGCAGGACGCAGTAGCTTAACAAGACGGTTTAAATGCCACTTGGAAGAACGGTTGAGGTCGCATTAGCTTAACAAGAGGGTTTAAATGCCCCTTGGAAGAGACGTGCAGGTCGTAGAAGCTTAATAAGATTGTTTAAATGCCCCTTGGAAGAGACGTGCAGGTCACAGTAGCTTAACAAGAGGATTTAAATGCCCCTTGGAATAGGCTTGCAGGTCGCAGTAGCTTACCAAGACGGTTTAAATGCCCCTTGGTAGAGACCTACAGGTCGCAGTAGCTTAACAAGACGGTTTAAATGCCCCTTGGAAGAGACGTGCATGTCGCAGTAGATTAACAAGACGGTTTAAATGCCCATTGGTAGAGACGTGAAGGTCGCAGTAGCTAAACAAGACGGTTTAAATGCCGCTTGGAAGAGCGGCGGAGGTCGCAGTAGCTTAACAAGACGATTTAATTCCTCCTTGAAAGAGACGTGCAGGTCACAGTAGCTTAATAAGACGGTTTAAATGTGCCTTGGAGGAGACGTGCAGGTCCCAGTAGCTTAACAAGATGGTTTAAATGCCCCTATGAAAAGAGGTGGAGGTCGCAGTAGCTTAACAAGACGGTTTAAATGCCCCTTGGAAGAGACGTGCAGGTCGCAGTAGTTTAAAAAAAAGTTTTAAATACCCCTTGCAAGAGACGTGCAGGTCACAGTAGCTTAACAAGTCGGTTTAAATGCCCCTTGGAAGAAACGTGCAGGTCGCAGTAGCTTAACAAGACTGTTTAAATGCCCCTTGGAAGAGCGGTGCAGGTCGTAGTAGCTTATGAAGACTGATTAAATGCCCCTTGGTAGAGACGTGCAGGTCGCAGCAACTTAACAAGACGGTTTAAATGTCCCTTGGAAGAGACGTGCAGGTCGCAGTAGCTTAACAAGACGGTTTACATGTCCCTTGGAAGAGCGGTGGAGGTCGCAGTAGCTTAACAAGACGGTTTAAATGCCCCTTGGAAGAGCAGTGGAGGTCGCAGTAGCTTAACAAGACAGTTTAAATGCCCCTTGGAAGAGCGGTGGAGGTCGCAGTAGCTTAACAAGACAGTTTAAATGCCCCTTGAAAGAGGCTGGCAGGTCGCAGTAGCTTAAAAAGACGATTTTAATGCCCCTTGGAAGAGACGTGCAGGTCGCAGTAGCTTAACAAGATGGTTTAAATGCCCCTTGGAAGAGAGGTGGAGTACGCAGTAGCTTTACAAGACGGTTTAAATGCCCCTTGGTAGAGACGTGCAGGTCACATTAGCTTAACCAGACGGTTAAAATGCCCTTTGGAAGAGCGGTGGAGGTCGCAGTAGCTTAACAAGACGGTTTTGATGCCGCTTGGAAGAGACGTGCTGGTCGCAGTAGCTTAACAAGACGGTTTAAATGCCCCTTGGTAGAGACGTGCAGGTCGCAGTAGCTAAACAATATGGTTTAAATGCCCCTTGGAAGAGCGATGGAGGTCGCAGTAGCTTAACAAGACGATTTAATTGCCCCTTGGTAGAGAAATGCAGGTCACAGTAGCTTAATAAGACGGTTTAAATGCCGCTTGGAAGAGACGTGCAGGTCGCAGTAGCTTAACAAGACGGTTTAAATGCCCCTTGGAAGAGTGGAGGAGGTCGCAATAGATTAAAAAGATGGTTTCCATGCCCCTTGGAAGAGACGTGTAGGTCGCAGTAGCTTAACAAGATGGTTTAATTACCCGTTGGAAGAGCGGTGGAGGTCGCAGTAGGTTAACAAGACGGTTTAATTACCCCTTGGAATAGACGTGCAGGTCGCAGTAGCTTAACAAGACGGTTTAAATGCCCCTTGGAAGAGTGGAGGAGGTCGCAGTAGATTAAAAAGATGGTTTCCATGCCCCTTGGAAGAGACGTGTAGGTCGCAGTAGCTTAACAAGACGGTTTAAATACCCCTTGGAAGAGACGTGCAGGTTGCAGTAGCGTAACAAGACGGTTTAAATGCCCTTTGGTAGAGAAGTGCAGGTTGCAGTAGCTTAACAAGACGGTTTAAATGCCCCTTGGAAGAGCGGTGGAGGTCGCAGTAGTTTAACAAGATGGTTGAAATGCCTCTTGGAAGAGACATGCAGGTCGCAGCAGCTTAACAAGACAGTTTAAATGCCCCTTGAAAGAGGCTGGCAGGTCGCAGTAGATTAAAAAGACGATTTTAATGCCCCTTGGAAGAGACGTGCAGTTCGCAGTAGCTTAACAAGATGGTTTAAATGCCCATTGGAAGAGCGGTGGAGGTAACAGTAGCTTTACAAGACAGTTTAATTGCTCCTTGGAAGAGACGTGCAGGTCGCAGCAGCTTAACAAAACTTTTAAATGCCCCTTGGAAGAAACATGCAGGTCGCAGTAGCTTAACAAGACAGATTAAATGCCCCTTGGTGGAGACATGCAGGTCGCAGTAGCTTAACAAAACGGTTTAAATGCCCCATGGAAGAGACGTGCAGGTCGCAGTAGCTTAACAAGACGTTTTAAGTGCCCCTTGGAAAAGTGGTGGAGGTTACAGTAGCTTAACAAGACGGTTTAAATGCTCCTTAGAAGAGACGTGCAGGTCGCAGTAGCTTAAAAAGACGGTTTAAATGCCCCTTGGAAGAGCGGTGGAGGTCGCAGTAGCTTAACAAGACAGTTTAAATACCCCTTGGAAGAGACGCGCAGGTCGCAGTAGCTTCATACGACAGTTTAAATGTCCCTTGGAAGAGACGTGTATGTCGCTGTAGCTTAATAAGACAGTTTAAATGCCCCTTGGAAGAGACATGCAGGTCGCAGTAGCTTAACAAGACGGTTTAAATGCCCCTTGGAAGAGACGTGCAGGTCGCAGTAGCTTAACAAGACTGTTTAAATCCCCCTTGGAAGAGATGTGCAGGTCGCAGTAGCTTAACAAGATTGTTTAAATGTCCCTTGGAATAGGCTTGCAGGTCGCCGTAGCTTACCAAGACGGTTTAAATGCCCCTTGGAAGAGACGTGCAGATCGCAGTAGCTTAACAAGATGGTTTAAATGCCCCTTGGAAGAGCGGTGGAGGTCGCAGTAGCTTAACAAGACGGTTTAAATGCCCCTTGGAAGACACGAGCAGTTCGCAGTAGCTTAACAAGAGGGTGTAAATGCCCCTTGGAAGAGCGGTGGAGGTCGCAGTAGCTTAACAAGACAGTTTAAGTGCCCCTTGGAAGAGACGTGCAGGTCGCAGTAGCTTAACAAGACTGTTTAAATGCCCCTTGGAAGAGACGTATAGGTCGCAGTAGCTTAACAAGACATTTTAAATGCCCCTTGGAAAAGTGGTGGAGGTTACAGAAGCTTAACAAGACGTTTTAAATGCTCATTGGAAGAGACGTGCTGGTCGCAGTAGCTTAACAAGACGGTTTAAATGTCCCTTGGAAGAGACGTGCAAGTCGCAGTAGATTAACAAAACGGTTTAAATGCCCCTTGGTAGAGACGTGCAGGTCGCAGTAGCTAAACAAGACGGTTTAAATGCCCCTTGGAAGAGCGGTGGAGGTCGCAGTAGCTTAACAAGACGATTTAATTGCCCCTTGGTAGAGACATGCAGGTCACAGTAGCTTAATAAGACGGTTTAAATACCCCTTGCAAGAGACGTACAGGTCGTAGTAGCTTAACAAGACGGTTTAAATGCCCCTTGGAAGAAACGTGCTGGTCGCAGTAGCTTAACAAGACGATTTAAATGCACCTTGGAAGAGACGTACAGGTCGCAGTAACTTAACAAGACGGTTTAAATGCCCTTTGGAAGAGCGGTGGAGGTCGTAGTAGCTTAACAAGACGGTTTAACTGCCCCTTGGAGGAGATGTGCAGGTCGCAGTAGCTTAACAAGACGGTTTAAATGCCCCTTCGAATAGACATGCAGGTCACAGTAGCTTAACAAGACGGTTTATATGCCCCTTGGAAGAAACGTGCAGGTCGCAGTGGCTTAACAAGACGGTTTAAATGCCCCTTGGAAGAGCGGTGGAGGTCGTAGTTGCTTATCAAGACTGATTAAATGCCCCTTGGTAGAGACGTGCAGGTCGCAGCAGCTTAACAAGACGGTTTAAATGCCACTTGGAAAATCGTTGGAGGTCGCAGTAGATTAACAAGATGGATTAAATGCCCCTTGGAAGAGACGTACAAGTCGCAGTAGCTTAACAAGACGGTTTACATGCCCAATGGATGAGTGGTGGAGTTCGCAGTAGCTTAACAATACGGTTTAAATGCCCCTTGGAAGAGCGGTGGAGGTCACAGTAGCTTAACAATACAGTTTAAATGCACCTTGGAAGAGACGTGCAGGTCGCAGTAGCTTAACAAGACGATTTAAATGACCCTAGGAAGAGACGTGCAGGTCGCAGTAGCTTAACAAGATCGTTTAAATGCCCCTTGGAAAAGGGGTGGAGGTCGCAGTAGCTTAACATGACAGTTTAATTGCCCCTTGGAAGAGACATGCAGGTCGCAGCAGCTTAACAAGACTGTTTAAATGCCCCTTGGAAGAGACGTGCAGGTCGCAGTAGCTTAAAAAGATGGTTTAAATGCCCCTTGGTAGAGACATACATGTCGCAGTAGCTTAACAAGACATTTTAAATGCCCCTTGGAAAAGTGGTTGAGGTTACAGTAGCTTAACAAGACGGTTTAAATGCCCCTTGGAAGAGACGTGCAAGTCGCAGTAGCTTAACAAGACTGTTTAAATGCACCTTGGAAGAGACGTGCAGGTCTCAGTAGCTTAAAAAGATGGTTTAAATGCCCCTTGGAAGAGGCGTGCAGGTCGCAGTAGCTTAATAAGACGGTTTAAATGTCAGTTGGAAGAGACGTGCAGGTCGCAGTAGCTTTATAAGACGGTTTAAATGCCCCTTGGAAGAGTCGTGCAGGTCGCAGGAGCTTTACAAGACTGTTTAAATGCCCCTTGGAAGAGACGTGCAGCTCGCAGTAACTTAACAAGACTGTTTAAATCCCCCTTGGAAGAGATGTGCAGATCGCAGTAGCTTAATAAGACGGTTTAAATGTCAGTTGGAAGAGACGTGCAGGTCGTAGTAGCTTATTAAGACGGTTTAAATGCCCTTTCGAACATACGTACAGGTCGCAGTAGCTTAACAAGATGGTTTAAATGCACTTTGGAATAGGCTTGCAGGTCGCAATAGCTTACCAAGACGGTTTAAATGCCCCTTGGAAGAGAAGTGCAGGTTGCAGTAGCGTAACAAGACGGTTTAAATGACCTTTGGTAGAGAAATGCAGGTCGCAGTAGCTTTATAAGACGGTTTAAATGCCCCTTGAAAGAGACATGCAGGTCGCAGTAGCTTAACAAGACTGTTTAAATACCCCTTGGAAGAGACGTGCAGGTCGCAGTAGCTTAACAAAAGGGTTTAAATGCCCCTTGAAATAGGCTTGCAGGTCGCAGCAGCTTACCAAGACGGTTTAAATGCCCCATGGTAGAGACGTACAGGTCGCAGTAGCTTAACAAGACTGTTTAAATGCCCTTTGGAAGAGACGTGCAGGTCGCAGTAGCTTAACAAGATGGTTTAAATGCCCCTTGGAAGAGACGTGCATGTCACAGTAGATTAACAAGATGGTTTAAATGCCCCTTGCAAGAGACGTATAGGTCGCAGTAGCTTAACAAGACATTTTAAATGCCCCTTGGAAAAGTGGTGGAGGTTACAGAAGCTTAACAAGACGTTTTAAATGCTCATTGGAAGAGACGTGCTGGTCGCAGTAGCTTAACAAGACGGTTTAAATGTCCCTTGGAAGAGACGTGCAAGTCGCAGTAGATTAACAAAACGGTTTAAATGCCCCTTGGTAGAGACGTGCAGGTCGCAGTAGCTAAACAAGACGGTTTAAATGCCCCTTGGAAGAGCGGTGGAGGTCGCAGTAGCTTAACAAGACGATTTAATTGCCCCTTGGTAGAGACATGCAGGTCACAGTAGCTTAATAAGACGGTTTAAATACCCCTTGCAAGAGACGTACAGGTCGTAGTAGCTTAACAAGACGGTTTAAATGCCCCTTGGAAGAAACGTGCTGGTCGCAGTAGCTTAACAAGACGATTTAAATGCACCTTGGAAGAGACGTACAGGTCGCAGTAACTTAACAAGACGGTTTAAATGCCCTTTGGAAGAGCGGTGGAGGTCGTAGTAGCTTAACAAGACGGTTTAACTGCCCCTTGGAGGAGATGTGCAGGTCGCAGTAGCTTAACAAGACGGTTTAAATGCCCCTTCGAATAGACATGCAGGTCACAGTAGCTTAACAAGACGGTTTATATGCCCCTTGGAAGAAACGTGCAGGTCGCAGTGGCTTAACAAGACGGTTTAAATGCCCCTTGGAAGAGCGGTGGAGGTCGTAGTTGCTTATCAAGACTGATTAAATGCCCCTTGGTAGAGACGTGCAGGTCGCAGCAGCTTAACAAGACGGTTTAAATGCCACTTGGAAAATCGTTGGAGGTCGCAGTAGATTAACAAGATGGATTAAATGCCCCTTGGAAGAGACGTACAAGTCGCAGTAGCTTAACAAGACGGTTTACATGCCCAATGGATGAGTGGTGGAGTTCGCAGTAGCTTAACAATACGGTTTAAATGCCCCTTGGAAGAGCGGTGGAGGTCACAGTAGCTTAACAATACAGTTTAAATGCACCTTGGAAGAGACGTGCAGGTCGCAGTAGCTTAACAAGACGATTTAAATGACCCTAGGAAGAGACGTGCAGGTCGCAGTAGCTTAACAAGATCGTTTAAATGCCCCTTGGAAAAGGGGTGGAGGTCGCAGTAGCTTAACATGACAGTTTAATTGCCCCTTGGAAGAGACATGCAGGTCGCAGCAGCTTAACAAGACTGTTTAAATGCCCCTTGGAAGAGACGTGCAGGTCGCAGTAGCTTAAAAAGATGGTTTAAATGCCCCTTGGTAGAGACATACATGTCGCAGTAGCTTAACAAGACATTTTAAATGCCCCTTGGAAAAGTGGTTGAGGTTACAGTAGCTTAACAAGACGGTTTAAATGCCCCTTGGAAGAGACGTGCAAGTCGCAGTAGCTTAACAAGACTGTTTAAATGCACCTTGGAAGAGACGTGCAGGTCTCAGTAGCTTAAAAAGATGGTTTAAATGCCCCTTGGAAGAGGCGTGCAGGTCGCAGTAGCTTAATAAGACGGTTTAAATGTCAGTTGGAAGAGACGTGCAGGTCGCAGTAGCTTTATAAGACGGTTTAAATGCCCCTTGGAAGAGTCGTGCAGGTCGCAGGAGCTTTACAAGACTGTTTAAATGCCCCTTGGAAGAGACGTGCAGCTCGCAGTAACTTAACAAGACTGTTTAAATCCCCCTTGGAAGAGATGTGCAGATCGCAGTAGCTTAATAAGACGGTTTAAATGTCAGTTGGAAGAGACGTGCAGGTCGTAGTAGCTTATTAAGACGGTTTAAATGCCCTTTCGAACATACGTGCAGGTCGCAGTAGCTTAACAAGATGGTTTAAATGCACTTTGGAATAGGCTTGCAGGTCGCAATAGCTTACCAAGACGGTTTAAATGCCCCTTGGAAGAGAAGTGCAGGTTGCAGTAGCGTAACAAGACGGTTTAAATGACCTTTGGTAGAGAAATGCAGGTCGCAGTAGCTTTATAAGACGGTTTAAATGCCCCTTGAAAGAGACATGCAGGTCGCAGTAGCTTAACAAGACTGTTTAAATACCCCTTGGAAGAGACGTGCAGGTCGCAGTAGCTTAACAAAAGGGTTTAAATGCCCCTTGAAATAGGCTTGCAGGTCGCAGCAGCTTACCAAGACGGTTTAAATGCCCCATGGTAGAGACGTACAGGTCGCAGTAGCTTAACAAGACTGTTTAAATGCCCTTTGGAAGAGACGTGCAGGTCGCAGTAGCTTAACAAGATGGTTTAAATGCCCCTTGGAAGAGACGTGCATGTCACAGTAGATTAACAAGATGGTTTAAATGCCTCTTGGAAGAGACGTGCAGGTCGCAGTAGCTAAACAAGACTGTTTAAATGCCCCTTGGAAGAGCGGCGGAGGTCGCAGTAGCTTAACAAGACGATTTATTTGCCCCTTGGAAGAGACGTGCAGGTCACAGTAGCTTAATAAGATGGTTTAAATGCCCCTTCGAAGATACGTGCAGGTCGCAGTAGCTTAACAAGATGGTTTAAATGCCCCTTGGAATAGGCTAGCAGGTCACAATAGCTTACCAAGACTGTTTAAATGCCCCATGGAAGAGACGCGCAGGTTGCAGTCGCGTAACAAGACGGTTTAAATGACCCTTGGTAGAGAAGTGCAGGTCGCAGTAGCTTAACAAGACGGTTTAAATGCCCCTTGGAAGAGCAGTGGAGGTCGCAGAAGTTTAACAAGACGGTTTAAATGCCTCTTGGAAGAGACATGCTGGTCGCAGCAGCTTAACAAGATGGTTTAAATGCCCCTTGGAAGAGACGTGCAGGTCCCAGTAGCTTAACAAGATGGTTTAAATGACCCCTTGGAAGAGACATGCTGGTCGCAGTAGCTTAACAAGAAGATTTAAATGCCCCTTGGAAGAGACGTGCAGGTCGCAGTAGCTTAATAAGACAGTTTAAATGTCCCTTGGAAGAGACGTGCAGGTCGCAGTAGCTTAACAAGACGGTTTAAATGCCCCTTGGAAGAGACGTGCAGGTCGCAGTAGCTTAATAAGACGGTTTAAATGCCCCTTGGAAGAGACATGCAGGTCGCAGTAGCTTAACAAGACTGTTTAAATACCCCTTGGAAAAGACGTGCAGGTCGCAGTAGCTTAACAAAAGGGTTTAAATGCCCCTTGAAATAGGCTTGCAGGTCGCTGTAGCTTACCAAGACGGTTTAAATGCCCCTTGGTAGAGACGTACAGGTCGCAGTAGTTTAACAAGACTGTTTAAATTCCCTTTGGAAGAGACGTGCAGGTCGCAGTAGCTAAACAAGACTGTTTAAATGCCCTTTGGAAGAGCGGCGGAGGTCGCAGTAGCTTAACAAGACGATTTAATTGCCCCTTGGAAGAGACGTGCAGGTCACAGCAGCTTAATAAGATGGTTTAAATGCGCCTTGGAAGAGACGTGCAGGTCACAGTAGCTTAACAAAATGATTTAAATGCCCCTATGAAAAGCGGTGGAGGTCGCAGTAGCTTAACAAGACGGTTTAAAAGCCCCTTGGAAGAAACGTGCAGGTCGCAGTAGCTTAACAAGACGGTTTAAATGCCCCTTGGAAGAGACGTACAGGTCGCAGTAACTTAACAAGACGGTTTAAATGCTCTTTGGAAGAGCGCTGGAGGTCGTAGCAGCTTAACAAAACGGATTAAATGCCCCTTGGAAGAGTCGTGCAGGTCGCAGCAGCCTAACAAGACGGTTTAAATGCCCCTTGGTGGAGAAGTGCAGGTCGCAGTAGCTTAACAAGACGATTTAATTGCCCCTTGGAAGAGACATGCAGGTCACAGTAGCTTAATAAGACGGTTTACATGCGCCTTGGAAGAGACGTGCAGGTCCCAGTAGCTTAACAAGTTGGTTTAAAAGCCACTATGAAAAGCGGTGGAGGTCGCAGTAGCTTAACAAGATGGTTTAACTGCCCCTTGGAGGAGATGAGCAGGTCGCAGTAGCTTAACAAAACGGTTTAAATACCCCTTGCAAGAGACGTGCAGGTCACAGTAGCTTAACAAGACGGTTTAAATGCCCCTTGGAAGAAACGTGCAGGTCGCAGTAGCTTAACAAGACGGTTTACATGCCCCTTGGAAGAGCGGTGGAGGTCGTAGTAGCTTATCAAGACTGATTAAATGCCCCTTGGTAGAGACGTGCAGATCGCAGCAGCTTAACAAGACGGTTTAAATGCCCCTTGTAAAATCGGTGGAGGTCGCAGTAGATTAACAAGATGGATTAAATGCCCCTTGGAAGAGACGTGCAAGTCGCAGTAGCTTAACAAGACGGTTAAAATGCCCTTTGGAAGAGCGGTGGAGGTCGCAGTAGCTTAACAAGACGGTTTTGATGCCGCTTGGAAGAGATGTGCTGGTCGCAGTAGCTTAACAAGACGGTTTAAATGCCCCTTGGTAGAGAAATGCAGGTCACAGTAGCTTAATAAGACGGTTTAAATGCCGCTTGAAAGAGTGGAGGAGGTCGCAGTAGGTTAACAAGATGGTTTAAATGCCCCTTGGAAGAGACGTGTAGGTCGCAGTAGCTTAACAAGATGGTTTAATTACCCCTTGGAAGAGCGGTGGAGATCGCAGTAGGTTAACAAGATGGTTTACATGCCCCTTGGAATAGACGTGCAGGTCGCAGTAGCTTAACAAGACGGTTTAAATGCCCCTTGGAAGAGTGGAGGAGGTCGCAGTAGAATAAAAAGATGGTTTCCATGCCCCTTGGAAGAGACGTGTAGGTCGCAGTAGCTTAACAAGACGGTATAAATACCCCTTGGAAGAGACGTGCAGGTTGCAGTAGCGTAACAAGACGGTTTAAATGCCCTTTGGTAGAGAAGTGCAGGTCGCAGTAGCTTAACAAGACGGTTTAAATGCCCCTTGGAAGAGCGGTGGAGGTCGCAGTAGTTTAACAAGATGGTTGAAATGCCTCTTGGAAGAGACATGCAGGTCGCAGCAGCTTAACAAGACAGTTTAAATGCCCCTTGAAAGAGGCTGGCAGGTCGCACTAGCTTAAAAAGACGATTTTAATGCCCCTTGGAAGAGACGTGCAGGTCGCAGTAGCTTAACAAGATGGTTTAAATGCCCCTTCGAAGAGCGGTGGAGGTCGCAGTAGCTTTACAAGACAGTTTAATTGCTCCTTGGAAGAGACGTGCAGGTCGCAGCAGCTTAACAAAACTGTTTAAATGCCCCTTGGAAGAAACATGCAGGTCGCAGTAGCTTAACAAGACAGATTAAATGCCCCTTGGTGGAGACATGCAGGTCGCAGTAGTTTAACAAAACGGATTAAATGCCCCATGGAAGAGACGTGCAGGTCGCAGTAGCTTAACAAGACGTTTTAAGTGCCCCTTGGAAAAGTGGTGGAGGTTACAGTAGCTTAACAAAACGGTTTAAATGCTCCTTAGAAGAGACGTGCAGGTCGCAGTAGCTTAAAAAGACGGTTTAAATGCCCCTTGGAAGAGCGGTGGAGGTCGCAGTAGCTTAACAAGACAGTTTAAATACCCCTAGGAAGAGACGCGCAGGTCGCAGTAGCTTAATACGACGGTTTAAATGTCCCTTGGAAGAGACGTGCAGGTCACAGTAGCTTAACAAGACGATTTAAATGCCCCTTGGAAGAGACGTGCTGGTCGCAGTAGCTTAACAAGACTGTTTAAATGCCCCTTGGAAGAGACGTGTAGATCGCAGTAGCTTAATAAGACAGTTTAAATGCCCCTTGGAAGAGACATGCAGGTCGCAGTAGCTTAACAAGACGGTTTAATGCCCCTTGGAAGAGACGTGCAGGTCGCAGTAGCTTAACAAGACTGTTTAAATCCCTCTTGGAAGAGATGTGCAGGTCGCAGTAGCTTACCAAGACGGTTTAAATGCCATCTGGAAGAGACGTGCAGTTCGCAGTAGCTTAACAAGATGGTTTAAGTGCCCCTTGCAAGAGCGGTGGAGGTCGCAGTAGCTTAACAAGATGGTTTAAATGCCCCTTGGAAGAGAAGTGCAGGTCGCAGCAACTTAAAAAGACTGTTTAAATGCCCCTTGAAAGAGACGTGCAGGTTGCAGTGGCTTAACAAGACGGCTTAAATGCCCCTTGGAAGACACGAGCAGTTCGCAGTAGCTTAACAAGAGGGTGTAAATGCCCCTTGGAAGAGCGGTGGAGGTCGCAGTAGCTTAACAAAACAGTTTAAGTGCCCCTTGGAAGAGACGTGCAGATCACAGTAGCTTAACAAGACTGTTTAAATGCCCCTTGGAAGAGACGTACAGGTCGCAGTAGCTTAACAAGACATTTTAAATGCCCCTTGGAAAAGTGGTGGAGGTTACAGAAGCTTAACAAGACGTTTTAAATGCTCATTGGAAGAGACGTGCTGGTCGCAGTAGCTTAACAAGACGGTTTAAATGCCCCTTGGAAGAGACGTGCAAGTCGCAGTAGATTAACAAGACGGTTTAAATGCCCCTTGGTAGAGACGTGCAGGTCGCAGTAGCTAAACAAGACGGTTTAAATGCCCCTTGGAAGAGCGGTGGAGGTCGCAGTAGCTTAAAAAGACGATTTAATTGCCCCTTGTTAGAGACATGCAGGTCACAGTAGCTTAATAAGACGGTTTAAATGCCACTTGGAAGAGACGTGCAGGTTGCAGTAGCTTAACAAGACGGTTTAAATGCCCCCTGGAAGAAACGTGCAGGTCGCAGTAGCTTAACAAGACGTTTTAAATGCCCCTTGGAAGAGACGTGCAGGTCGCAGTAACTTAACAAGACGGTTTACATGCCCTTTGGAAGAGCGGTGGAGGTCGTAGTAGCTTAACAAGACGGTTTAACTGCCCCTTGGAGGAGATGTGCAGGTCGCAGTAGCTTAACAAGACAGTTTAAATGCCCCTTCGAATAGACATGCAGGTCACAGTAGCTTAACAAGACGGTTTAAATGCCCCTTGGAAGAAACGTGCAGGTCGCAGTGGCTTAACAAGACGGTTTAAATGCCCCTTGGAAGAAACGTGCAGGTCGCAGTAGATTAACAAGACGGTTTAAATGACACTTGGAAGAGCGGTGGAGGTCGTAGTAGCTTATCAAGACTGATTAAATGCCCCTTGGTAGAGACGTGCAGGTCGCAGCAGCTTAACAAGACGGTTTAAATGCCACTTGGAAAATCGGTGGAGGTCGCAGTAGATTAACAAGATGGATTAAATGCCCCTTGGAAGAGACGTGCAAGTCGCAGTAGCTTAACAAGACGGTTTACATACCCAATGGATGAGTGGTGGAGGTCGCAGTAGCTTAACAAGACGGATTAAATGCCCCTTGGAAGAGCGGTGGAGGTCACAGTAGCTTAACAATACAGTTTAAATGCCCCTTGGAAGAGACGTGCAGGTCGCAGTAGCTTAACAAGAAGGTTTAAATGCCCCTTGGAAGAGTCTGGCAGGTCGCAGTAGCTTATCAAGACGATTTAAATGCCCCTAGGAAGAGACGTGCAGGTCGCAGTAACTTAACAAGATCGTTTAAATGCCCCTTGGAAAAGGGGTGGAGGTCGCAGTAGCTTAACATGACAGTTTAATTGCCCCTTGGAAGAGACATGCAGGTCGCAGCAGCTTAACAAGACTGTTTAAATGCCCCTTGGAAGAGACGTGCAGGTCGCAGTAGCTTAAAAAGATGGTTTAAATGCCCCTTGGTAGAGACATGCATGTCGCAGTAGCTTAACAAGACGTTTTAAATGCCCCTTGGAAAAGTGGTGGAGGTTACAGTAGCTTAACAAGACGGTTTAAATGCCCCTTGGAAGAGACGTGCAAGTCGCAGTAGCTTAACAAGACGGTTTAAATGCACCTTGGAAGAGACGTGCAGGTCGCAGTAGCTTAAAAAGACGGTTTAAATGCCCCTTGGAAGAGGCGTACAGGTCGCAGTAGCTTAATAAGACGGTTTAAATGTCAGTTGGAAGAGACGTGCAGGTCGCAGTAGCTTAATAAGACGGTTTAAATGCCCCTTGGAAGAGACGTGCAGGTCGCAGTAGCTTTACAAGACGGTTTAAATGCCCCTTGGAAGAGACGTGCAGCTCGCAGTAGCTTAATAAGATGGTTTAAATGCCCCTTGGAAGAGATGTGCAGATCGCAGTAGCTTAATAAGACGGTTTAAATGCCCCTTGGAAGAGATGTGCAGATCGCAGTAGCTTATTAAGACGGTTTAAATGCCCTTTCGAACATACGTACAGGTCGCAGTAGCTTAACAAGATGGTTTAAATGCCCTTTGGAATAGGCTTGCAGGTCGCAATAGCTTAACAAGACAGTTTAAATGACCTTTGGTAGAGAAATGCAGGTTGCAGCAGCTTAACAAGACGGTTTAAATGCCCCTTGGAAGAGCGGTCGAGGTCGCAGAAGTTTAACAAGACGGTTTAAATGCCTCTTGGAAGAGACATGCCGGTCGCAGCAGGTTAACAAGACGGTTTAAATGCCCCTTGGAAGAGACGTGCAGGTCCCAGTATCTTAACAAGATGGTTTAAATGCCCCTTGGAAGAGACATGCAGGTCGCAGTAGCTTAACAAGACGATTTAAATGCCCCTTGGAAGAGACGTGCAGGTCGCAGTAGCTTAATAAGACAGTTTAAATGTCCCTTGGAAGAGACGTGCAGGTCGCAGTAGCTTAACAAGACGGTTTAAATGCCCCTTGGAAGAGACGTGCAGGTCGCAGTACCTTTATAAGACGGTTTAAAAGCCCCTTGGAAGAGAAATGCAGGTCGCAGTAGCTTAACAAGACTGTTTAAATAACCCTTGGAAGAGACGTGCAGGTCGCAGTAGCTTAACAAAAGTGTTTAAATGCCCCTTGAAATAGGGTTGCAGGTCGCAGTAGCTTACCAAGACGGTTTAAATGCCCCTTGGTAGAGACGTACAGGTCGCAGTAGCTTAACAAGACTGTTTAAATGCCCTTTGGAAGAGAGTGCAGGTCGCAGTAGATTAACAAGACGGTTTAAATGCCCCTTGGAAGAGACGTGCAGGTCGCAGTAGCTTAACAAGACGATTTAAATGCCCCTTGGAAGAAACGTGCAGGTCGCAGTAGCTTAACAAGACGGTTTAAATGCCCCTTGGAAGAGCGGTGGAGGTCGTAGTAGCTTATCAAGACTGATTAAATGCCCCTTGGTAGAGACGTGCAGGTCGCAGCAGCTTAACAAGACGGTTTAAATGCCCCTTGTAAAATCGGCGGAGGTCGCAGTAGCTTAACAAGACGATTTAATTGCCCCTTGGAAGAGACGTGCAGGTCACAGTAGCTTAATAAGATGGTTTAAATGCCCCTTCGAAGATACGTGCAGGTCGCAGTAGCTTAACAAGATGTTTTAAATGCCCCTTGGAATAGGCTAGCAGGTCGCAATAGCTTACCAAGACTGTTTAAATGCCCCTTGGAAGAGACGCGCAGGTTGCAGTAGCGTAACAAGACGGTTTAAATGACCCTTGGTAGAGAAGTGCAGGTCGCAGTAGCTTAACAAGACGGTTTAAATGGCCCTTGGAAGAGCAGTGGAGCTCGCAGAAGTTTAACAAGACGGTTTAAATGCCTCTTGGAAGAGACATGCAGGTCGCAGCAGCTTAACAACATGGTTTAAATGCCCCTTGGAAGAGACGTGCAGGTCCCAGTAGCTTAACAAGATGGTTTAAATGACCCCTTGGAAGAGACATGCTGGTCGCAGTAGCTTAACAAGAAGATTCAAATGCCCCTTGGAAGAGACGTGCAGGTCGCAGTAGCTTAATAAGACAGTTTAAATGTCCCTTGGAAGAGACGTGCAGGTCGCAGTAGCTTAACAAGACGGTTTAAATGCCCCTTGGAAGAGACGTGCAGGTCGCAGTAGCTTAATAAGACAGTTTTAAATGCCCCTTGGAAGAGACATGCAGGTCGCAGTAGCTTAACAAGACTGTTTAAATACCCCTTGGAAGAGACGTGCAGGTCGCAGTAGCTTAACAAAAGGGTTTAAATGCCCCTTGAAATAGGCTTGCAGGTCGCAGTAGCTTACCAAGACGGTTTAAATGCCCCTTGGTAGAGACGTACAGGTCGCAGTAGCTTAACAAGACTGTTTAAATGCCCTTTGGAAGAGACGTGCAGGTCGCAGCAGCTAAACAAGACTGTTTAAATGCCCCTTGAAAGAGCGGCGGAGGTCGCAGTAGCTTAACAAGACGATTTAATTGCCCCTTGGAAGAGACGTGCAGGTCACAGTAGCTTAATAAGATGGTTTAAATGCGCCTTGGAAGAGACGTGCAGGTCACAGTAGCTTAACAAGATGGTTTAAATGCCCCTATGAAAAGCGGTGGAGGTCGCAGTAGCTTAACAAGATGGTTTAAATGCCCCTTGGAAGAAACGTGCATTTTGCAGTAGCTTAACAAGACGGTTTAAATGCCCATTGGAAGAGACGTACAGGTCGCAGTAACTTAACAAGACGGTTTAAATGCCCTTTGGAAGAGCGGTGGAGGTCGTAGCAGCTTAACAAAACGGATTAAATGCCCCTTGGAAGAGTCGTGCAGGTCGCAGCTGCCTAACAAGACGGTTTAAATGCCCCTTGGTAGAGTCGTGCAGGTCGCAGTAGCTTAACAAGACGATTTAATTGCCCCTTGGAAGAGACGTGCAGGTCACAGTAGCTTAATAAGACGGTTTAAATGTGCCTTGGAAGAGACGTGCAGGTCCCAGTATCTTAACAAGATGGTTTAAAAGCCACTCTGAAAAGCGGTGGAGGTCGCAGTAGCTTAACAAGATGGTTTAACTGCCCCTTGGAGGAGATGAGCAGGTCGCAGTAGCTTAACAAAACGGTTTAAATACCCCTTGCAAGAGACGTGCAGGTCACAGTAGCTTAACAAGACGGTTTAAATGCCCCTTGGAAGAAAAGTGCAGGTCGCAGTAGCTTAACAAGATGGTTTAAATGCCCCTTGGAAGAGCGGTGGAGGTCGTAGTAGCTTATCAAGACTGATTAAATGCCCCTTGGTAGAGACGTGCAGGTCGCAGCAGATTAACAAGACGGTTTAAATGCCCCTTGTAAAATCGGTGGAGGTCGCAGTAGATTAACAAGATGGATTAAATGCCCCTTGGAAGAGACGTGCAAGTCGCAGTAGCTTAACAAGACGGTTTACATGCCCATTGGAAGAGTGGTGGAGGTCGCAGTAGCTTAACAAGACAGTTTAAATGCCCCTTGGAAGAGACATGCAGGTCGCAGTAGCTTAACAAGATGGTTTAAATGCCCCTTGGAAGAGTCTGGCAGGTCGCAATAGCTTACCAAGACAATTTAAATGCCCCTTGGAAGAGACGTGCAGGTCGCAGTAGCTTAACAAGATCGTATAAATGCCCCTTGGAAAAGGGGTGGAGGTCGCAGTAGCTTAACATGACAGTTTAATAGCCCCTTGGAAGAGACATGCAGGTCGCAGCAGCTTAACAAGACTGTTTAAATGCCCCTTGGAAGAGACGTGCAGGTCGCAGTAGCTTAAAAAGACGGTTTAAATGCCCCTTGGTAGAGACATGCAGGTCGCAGTAGCTTAACAAAACGGTTTAAATGCCCCATGGAAGAGACGTGCAGGTCGAAGTAGCTTAACAAGACGGTTTAAATGTCAGTTGGAAGAGACGTGCAGGGTGCAGTAGCTTAATAAGACGGTTTAAATGCCCCTTGGAAAAGTGGTGGAGGTTACAGTAGCTTAACAAGACGTTTTAAATGCCCCTTGGAAGAGACGTGCAGGTCGCAGTAGCTTAATAAGACGGTTTAAATGTCAGATGGAAGAGACGTGCAGGTTGCAGTAGCTTAATAAGACGGTTTAAATGCCCCTTGGAAGAGACGTGCAGGTCGCAGGAGCTTAACAAGACGGTTTAAATGCCCCTTGGAAGAGACGTGCAGGTCGCAGTAGCTTAACAAGACTGTTTAAATCCCCCTTGGAAGAGATGTGCAGATCGCAGTAGCTTAATAAGACGGTTTAAATGTCAGTTGGAAGAGACGTGCAGGTCGTAGTAGCTTATTAAGGCGGATTAAGTGCCCCTTCGAAGAGACGTGCAGGTCGCAGTAGCTTAACAAGATGGTTTAAATGCCCCTTGGAAAAGGCTTGCAGGTCGCAATAGCTTACCAAGACGGTTTAAATGCCTCTTGGAAGAGACGTGCAGGTTGCAGTAGCGTACAAGACGGTTTAAATGACCTTTGGTAGAGAAGTGCAGGTCGCAGTAGCTTAACAAGACGGTTTAAATGCCCCTTGGAAGAGCGGTGGAGGTCGCAGAAGTTTAACAAGACGGTTTAAATGCCTCTTGGAAGAGACATGCAGGTCGCAGCAGCTTAACAAGATGGTTTAAATGCCCCTTGGAAGAGACGTGCAGGTCCCAGTAGCTTAACAAGATGGTTTAAATGCCCCTTGGAAGAGACATGCAGGTCGCAGTAGCTTAACAAGACGATTTAAATGCCCATTGGAAGAGACGTACAGGTCGCAGTAGCTTAACAAGACGGTTTAAATGCCCCTTAGCACAGACATGCAGGTCGCAGTAGCTTAAGAAAAGGGTTTAAATGCCCCTTGAAAAAGGCTTGCAGGTCGCAGTAGCTTACCAAGACGGTTTAAATGCCCCTTGGTAGAGACCTACAGGTCACAGTAGCTTAACAAGACGGTTAAAATGACCTTTGGAAGAGCGGTGGAGGTCGCAGTAGCTTAACAAGACGGTTTAAATGCCTTTGGAAGAGACGTGCAGGTCGCAGTAGCTTAACAAGACTGTTTAAATACCCCTTGGAAGAGACGTGCAGGTCGCAGTAGCTTAACAAAAGGGTTTAAATGCCCCTTGAAATAGGCTTGCAGGTCGCAGTAGCTTACCAAAACGGTTTAAATGCCCCTTGGTAGAGACGTACAGGTCGCAGAAGCTTAACAAGACTGTTTAAATGCCCTTTGGAAGAGACGTGCAGGTCGCAGCAGCTAAACAAGACTGTTTAAATGCCCCTTGAAAGAGCGGCGGAGGTCGCAGTAGCTTAACAAGACGATTTAATTGCCCCTTGGAAGAGACGTGCAGGTCACAGTAGCTTAATAAGATGGTTTAAATGCGCCTTGGAAGAGAAGTGCAGGTCACAGTAGCTTAACAAGATGGTTTAAATGCCCCTATGAAAAGCGGTGGAGGTCGCAGTAGCTTAACAAGATGGTTTAAATGCCCCTTGAAAGAAACGTGCAGGTCGCAGTAGCTTAACAAGACGGTTTAAATGCCCCTTGGAAGAGACGTACAGGTCGCAGTAACTTAACAAGACGGTTTAAATGCCCTTTGGAAGAGCGGTGGAGGTCGTAGCAGCTTAACAAAACGGATTAAATGCCCCTTGGAAGAGTCGTGCAGGTCGCAGCAGCCTAGCAAGACGGTTTAAATGCCCCTTGGTAGAGTCGTGCAGGTCGCAGTAGCTTAACAAGACGATTTAATTGCCCCATGGAAGAGACGTGCAGGTCACAGTAGCTTAATAAGACGGTTTAAATGCGCCTTGGAAGAGACGTGCAGGTCCCAGTATCTTAACAAGATGGTTTAAAAGCCACTATGAAAAGCGGTGGAGGTCGCAGTAGCTTAACAAGATGGTTTAACTGCCCCTTGGAGGAGATGAGCAGGTCGCAGTAGCTTAACAAAACGGTTTAAATACCCCTTGCAAGAGACGTGCAGGTCACAGTAGCTTAACAAGACGGTTTAAATGCCCCTTGGAAGAAAAGTGCAGGTCGCAGTAGCTTAACAAGATGGTTTAAATGCCCCTTGGAAGAGCGGTGGAGGTCGTAGTAGCTTATCAAGACTGATTAAATGCCCCTTGGTAGAGACGTGCAGGTCGCAGCAGATTAACAAGACGGTTTAAATGCCCCTTGTAAAATCGGTGGAGGTCGCAGTAGATTAACAAGATGGATTAAATGCCCCTTGGAAGAGACGTGGAAGTCGCAGTAGCTTAACAAGACGGTTTACATGCCCATTGGAAGAGTGGTGGAGGTCGCAGTAGCTTAACAAGACAGTTTAAATGCCCCTTGGAAGAGACATGCAGGTCGCAGTAGCTTAACAAGATGGTTTAAATGCCCCTTGGAAGAGTCTGGCAGGTCGCAATAGCTTACCAAGACAATTTAAATGCCCCTTGGAAGAGACGTGCAGGTCGCAGTAGCTTAACAAGATCGTATAAATGCCCCTTGGAAAAGGGGTGGAGGTCGCAGTAGCTTAACATGACAGTTTAATAGCCCCTTGGAAGAGACATGCAGGTCGCAGCAGCTTAACAAGACTGTTTAAATGCCCCTTGGAAGAGACGTGCAGGTCGCAGTAGCTTAAAAAGACGGTTTAAATGCCCCTTGGTAGAGACATGCAGGTCGCAGTAGCTTAACAAAACGGTTTAAATGCCCCATGGAAGAGACGTGCAGGTCGAAGTAGCTTAACAAGACGGTTTAAATGTCAGTTGGAAGAGACGTGCAGGGTGCAGTAGCTTAATAAGACGGTTTAAATGCCCCTTGGAAAAGTGGTGGAGGTTACAGTAGCTTAACAAGACGTTTTAAATGCCCCTTGGAAGAGACGTGCAGGTCGCAGTAGCTTAATAAGACGGTTTAAATGTCAGATGGAAGAGACGTGCAGGTTGCAGTAGCTTAATAAGACGGTTTAAATGCCCCTTGGAAGAGACGTGCAGGTCGCTGGAGCTTAACAAGACGGTTTAAATGCCCCTTGGAAGAGACGTGCAGGTCGCAGTAGCTTAACAAGACTGTTTAAATCCCCCTTGGAAGAGATGTGCAGATCGCAGTAGCTTAATAAGACGGTTTAAATGTCAGTTGGAAGAGACGTGCAGGTCGTAGTAGCTTATTAAGGCGGATTAAGTGCCCCTTCGAAGAGACGTGCAGGTCGCAGTAGCTTAACAAGATGGTTTAAATGCCCCTTGGAAAAGGCTTGCAGGTCGCAATAGCTTACCAAGACGGTTTAAATGCCTCTTGGAAGAGACGTGCAGGTTGCAGTAGCGTAACAAGACGGTTTAAATGACCTTTGGTAGAGAAGTGCAGGTCGCAGTAGCTTAACAAGACGGTTTAAATGCCCCTTGGAAGAGCGGTGGAGGTCGCAGAAGTTTAACAAGACGGTTTAAATGCCTCTTGGAAGAGACATGCAGGTCGCAGTAGCTTTCCAAACAATTTAAATGCCCTTTGGAAGAGACGTGCAGGTCGCAGTAGCTCAACAAGATCGTTTAAATGCCCCTTGGAAAAGGAATGGAGGTCGTAGTAGCTTAACATGACAGTTTAATTGCCCCTTGGAAGAGACATGCAGGTCGCAGCAGCTTAACAAGACTGTTTAAATGCCCCTTGGAAGAGACATGCAGGTCGCAGTAGCTTAAAAAGATGGTTTAAATGCCCCTTGGTAGAGACATGCATGTCGCAGTAGCTTAACAAGACGTTTTAAATGCCCCTTGGAAAAGTGGTTGAGGTTACAGTAGCTTAACAAGACTGTTTAAATGCCCCGTGGAAGAGACGTGGAAGTTACAGTAGCTTAACAAGACGGTTTAAATGCCCCTTGGAAGAGACGTGCAGGTCGCAGTAGCTTAACAATCGGTTTAAATGCCCCATGGAAGAGACGTGCAGGTCGCAGTAGCTTAACAAGACGTTTTAAATGCCCCTTGGAAAAGTGTTGGAGGTTACAGTAGCTTAACAAGACTGTTTAAATGCCCCTTGGAAGAGACGTGCAAGTCGCAGTAGCTTAACAAGACGGTTTAAATGCCCCTTGAAAGAGACATGCAGGTCGCAGTAGCTTAATAAGACGGTTTAAAGGTCAGTTGGAAGAGACGTGCAGGTCGTAGTAGCTTATTAAGACGGTTTAAATGCCCCTTCGAAGAGACGTGCAGGTCGCAGTAGCTTAACAAGATGGTTTAAATGCCCCTTGTAATAGGCTTGCAGGTCGCAATAGCTTACCAAGACGGTTTAAATGCCTCTTGGAAGAGACGTGCAGGTTGCAGTAGCGTAACAAGACAGTTTAAAAGACCTTTGGTAGAGAAGTGCAGGTCGCAGTAGCTTAACAAGACGGTTTAAATGCCCCTTGGAAGAGCGGTGGAGGTCGCAGAAGTTTAACAAGACGGTTTAAATGCCTCTTGGAAGAGACATGCAGGTCGCAGCAGCTTAACAAGATGGTTTAAATGCCCCTTGGAAGAGACGTGCAGGTCCCAGGAGCTTAACAAGATGGTTTAAATGCCCCTTGGAAGAGACATGCAGGTCGCAGTAGCTTAACAAGACGATTTAAATGCCCCTTGGAAAAGTGGTGGAGGTTACAGTAGCTAAACAAGAAATTTAAATGCCCATTGGAAGAGACGTGCAAGTCACAGTAGCTGAACAAGACAGCTTAAATGCCCCTTGGAAGAGACATGCAGGTCGCAGTAGCTTAACAAGACGGTTTAAATGCCCCTTGGAAGAGACGTGCAGGTCGCTGTAGCTTAATAAGACGGTTTAAATGCCCCTTCGAAGAGACGTGCAGGTCGCTGTAGCTTAATAAGACGGTTTAAATGCCCCTTGGTAGAGACGTACAGATCGCAGTAGCTTAACAAGACGGTTTAAATGCCCCTTAGCACAGACATGCAGGTCGCAGTAGCTTAAGAAAAGGGTTTAAATGCCCCTTGAAATAGGCTTGCAGGTCGCAGTAGCTTACCAAGACGGTTTAAATGCCCCTTGGTAGAGACATACAGGTCACAGTAGCTTAACAAGACGGTTAAAATGACGTTTGGAAGAGCGGTGGAGGTCGCAGTAGCTTAACAAGTCGGTTTAAATGCCTTTGGAAGAGACGTGCAGGTCGCAGTAGCTTAACAAGATGGTTTAAATGCCCCTTGGAAGAGACGTGCATGTCACAGTAGATTAAAAAGATGGTTTAAATGCCCCTTGGTAGAGACGTGCATGTCGCAGTAGCTAAACAAGACGGTTTAAATGCCCCTGGAAGAGCGGTGGGGTCGCAGTAGCTTAACAAGACGATTTAATTGCCCCTTGGAAGAGACGTGCAGGTCACAGTAGCTTAATAAAATGGTTTAAATGCGCCTTGGAAGAGACGTGCAGGTCCCAGTAGCTTAACAAAATGGTTTAAATACCCCTTGCAAGAGACGTGCAGGTCACAGTAGCTTAACAAGACTGTTTAAATGCCCCTTGGAAGAAACGTGCAGGTCTCAGTAGCTTAACAAGACGGTTTAAATGCCCCTTGCAAGAGACGTGCAGGTCGCAGTAGCTTAACAAGACGGTTTAAATGCCCTTTGGAAGAGCGCTGGAGGTCGTAATAGCTTATCAAGACTGATTAAATGCCCCTTGGTAGAGATGTGCAGGTCGCATCAGCTTAACAAGACGGTTTAAGTGTCCCTTGGAAGAGACGTGCAGGTCGCAGTAGCTTAACAAGACGGTTTAATTGCCCCTTGGAAGAGAGGTGGATGTCGCAGTAGCTTAACAAGACAGTTTAAATGCCCAATGGAAGAGATGTGCAGGTCGCAGTAGCTTAACAAGATGGATTAAATACCCCTTGGAAGAGATGTGCAAATAGCAGTAGCTTAACAAGACGGTTTAAATGCCCCTTGGAAGAGACGTGCAGGTCGCAGCAGCTTAAAAAGACGGTTGAAATGCCCCTTGGAAGAGAGGTGGAGGTCGCAGTAGCTTAACAAGACGGTTTAAATGCCCCTTGGAAGAGACGTGCAAGTCGCAGTAGCTTAACAAGATGGTTTAAATGCCCCTTGGAATAGGCTTGCAGGTCGCAATAGCTTACCAAGACGGTTTAAATGCCTCTTGGAAGAGACGTGCAGGTTGCAGTAGCGTAACAAGACGGTTTAAATGACCTTTGGTAGAGAAGTGCAGGTCGCAGTAGCTTAACAAGACGGTTTAAATGCCCCTAGGAAGAGAGGTGGAGGTCGCAGAAGTTTAACAAGAAGGTTTAAATGCCTCTTGGAAGAGACATGCAGTTCGCAGTAGCTTACCAAGACGATTTAAATGCCCCTTGGAAGAGACGTGCAGGTCGCAGTAGCTTAACAAGATCGTTTAAATGCCCCATGGAAAAAGGGTGGAGGTCGCAGTAGCTTAACATGACAGTTTCATTGCCCCTTGGAAGAGACATGCAGGTCGCAGCAGCTTAACAAGACTGTTTAAATGCCCCTTGGAAGAGATGTGCAGGTCGCAGTAGCTTAAAAAGATGGTTTAAATGCCCCTTGGTAGAGACATGCATGTCGCAGTAGCTTAACAAGACGTTTTAAATGCACCTTGGAAAAGTGGTGGAGGTTACAGTAGCTTAACAAGACTGTTTAAATGCCCCTTGGAAGAGACGTGCAAGTCGCAGTAGCTTAACAAGAGGGTTTAAATGCCCCTTGGAAGGAACGTGCAGGTCGCAGTAGCTTAACAAAACGGTTTAAATGCCCCATGGAAGAGACGTGCAGGTCGCAGTAGCTTAACAAGACGTTTTAAATGCCCCTTGGAAAAGGGGTGGAGGTTACAGTAGCTTAACAAGACTGTTTAAATGCCCCTTGGAAGAGACGTGCAAGTCGCAGTAGCTTAACAAGACGGTTTAAATGCACCTTCGAAGAGACGTGCAGGTCGCAGTAGCTTAAAAAGACGGTTTAAATGCCCCTTGGAAGAGACGTGCAGGTCGCAGTAGCTTAATAAGACGGTTTAAATGTCAGTTGGAAGAGGCGTGCAGGTCGTAGTAGCTTATTAAGACGGTTTAAATGCCCCTTCGAAGAGACGTGCAGGTCGCAGTAGCTTAACAAGATGGTTTAAATGCCCCTTGGAATAGACTTGCAGGTCGCAATAGCTTACCAAGACGGTTTAAATGCCTGTTGGAAGAGACGTGCAGGTTTCAGTAGCGTAACAAGACGGTTTAAATGACCTTTGGTAGAGAAGTGCAGGTCGCAGTAGCTTAACAAGACGGTTTAAATGCCCCTTGGAAGAGCGGTGGAGGTCGCAGAAGTTTAACAAGACGATTTAAATGCCTCTTGGAAGAGACATGCAGGTCGCAGCAGCTTAACAAGATGGTTTAAATGCCCCTTGGAAGAGACATGCAGGTCACAGTAGCTTAACAAGACGATTTAAATGCCCCTTGGAAAAGTGGTGGAGGTTACAGTAGCTAAACAAGAAGGTTTAAATGCCCATTGGAAGAGACGTGCAAGTCACAGTCGCTGAACAAGACAGTTTAAATGCCCCTTGGAAGAGACGTGCAGGTCGCAGTAGCTTAATAAGACAGTTTAAATGTCCCTTGGAAGAGACATTCAGGTCGCAGTAGCTTAACAAGACGGTTTAAATGCCTCTTGGAAAAGACGTGCAGGTCGCTGTAGCTTAATAAGACGTTTTAAATGCCCCTTGGTAGAGATGTACAGGTCGCAGTAGCTTAACAAGACGGTTTAAATGCCCCTTGGCAGAGACATGCAGGTCGCAGTAGCTTAACAAAAGGGTTTAAATGCCCCTTGAAATAGGCTTGCAGGTCGCAGTAGCTTACCAAGACGGTTTAAATGCCCCTTGGTAGAGACGTACAGGTCACAGTAGCTTAACAAGACGGTTAAAATGACCTTTGGAAGAGCGGTGGAGGTCGCAGTAGCTTAACAAGACGGTTTAAATGCCCTATGGAAGAGACGTGCAGGTCGCAGTAGCTTAACAAGATGGTTTAAATGCCCCTTGGAAGAGACGTGCATGTCACAGTAGATTAACAAGACCCTTTAAATGCCCCTTTGTAAAGACGTGCAGGTCGCAATAGCTAAACAAGACGGTTTAAATCTCCCTTGGAAGAGACGTGCAGGTCGCAGTAGCTTAACAAGACGATTTAATTGCCCCTTGGAAGAGACGTGCAGGTCACAGTAGCTTAATAAGATGGTTTAAATGCGCCTTGGAAGAGACGTGCAGGTCCCAGTAGCTTAACAAAATGGTTTAAATACCCCTTGCAAGAGACGTGCAGGTCACAGTAGCTTAATAAGACGGTTTAAATGCCCCTTGGAAGAGACGTACAGGTCGCAGTAACTTAACAAGACGGTTTAAATGCCCTTTGGAAGAGCGGTGGAGGTCGTAGTAGCTTAACAAAACGGATTAAATGCCCCTTGGAAGAGACGTGCAGGTCGCTGCAGCTTAACAAGACGGTTTAAATGCCCCTTGGTAGAGACGTGCAGGTCGCAGTAGCTTAACAAGACCATTTAATTGCCCCTTGGAAGAGACGTGCAGGTCAATGTAGCTTAATAAGATGGTTTAAATGCGCCTTGGAAGAGACGTGCAGGTCCCAGTAGCTTAACAAGATGGTTTAAACGCCCCTATGAAAAGCGGTGGATGTCGCAGTAGCTTAACAAGACGGTTTAACTGCCCCTTGGAGGAGATGTGCAGGTCGCAGTAGTTTAACAAGACGGTTTAAATGCCCCTTGGAAGAGAGGTGGAGGTCGCAGAAGTTTAACAAGAAGGTTTAAATGCCTCTTGGAAGAGACATGCAGGTCGCAGTAGCTTACCAAGACGATTTAAATGCAACTTGGAAGAGACGTGCAGGTCGCAGTAGCTTAACAAGATCGTTTAAATGCCCCATGGAAAAGGGGTGGAGGTCACAGTAGCTTAACATGACAGTTTAATTGCCCCTTGGAAGAGACATGCAGGTCGCAGCAGCTTAACAAGACTGTTTAAATGCCCCTTGGAAGAGATGTGCAGGTCGCAGTAGCTTAAAAAGATGGTTTAAATGCCCCTTGGTAGAGACATGCATGTCGCAGTAGCTTAACAAGACGTTTTAAATGCCCCTTGGAAAAGTGGTTGAGGTTACAGTAGCTTAACAAGACTGTTTAAATGCCCCTTGGAAGAGACGTGCAAGTCGCAGTAGCTTAACAAGACGGTTTAAATGCCCCTTGGAAGGAACGTGCAGGTCGCAGTAGCTTAACAAAACGGTTTAAATGCCCCATGGAAGAGACGTGCAGGTCGCAGTAGCTTAACAAGACGTTTTAAATGCCCCTTGGAAAAGTGGTGGAGGTTACAGTAGCTTAACAAGACTGTTTAAATGCCCCTTGGAAGAGACGTGCAAGTCGCAGTAGCTTAACAAGACGGTTTAAATGCACCTTGGAAGAGACGTGCAGGTCGCAGTAGCTTAAAAAGACGGTTTAAATGTCCCTTGGAAGAGACGTGCAGGTCGCAGTAGCTTAATAAGGCGGTTTAAATGTCAGTTGGAAGAGGCGTGCAGGTCGTAGTAGCTTATTAAGATGGTATAAATGCCCCTACGAAGAGACGTACAGGTCGCAGTAGCTTAACAAGATGGTTTAAATGCCCCATGGAATAGGCTTGCAGGTCGCAATAGCTTACCAAGACGGTTTAAATGCCTCTTGGAAGAGACGTGCAGGTTGCAGTAGCGTAACAAGACGGTTTAAATGACCTTTGGTAGAGAAGTGCAGGTCGCAGTAGCTTAACAAGACGGTTTAAATGCCCCTTGGAAGAGCGGTGGAGGTCGCAGAAGTTTAACAAGACGATTTAAATGCCTCTTGGAAGAGACATGCAGGTCGCAGCAGCTTAACAAGATGGTTTAAATGCCCCTTGGAAGAGACGTGCAGGTCACAGTAGCTTAACAAGACGATTTAAATGCCCCTTGGAAAAGTGGTGGAGGTTACAGTAGCTAAACAAGAAGGTTTAAATGCCCATTGGAAGAGACGTGCAAGTCACAGTCGCTGAACAAGACAGTTTAAATGCCCCTTGGTAGAGACGTACAGGTCGCAGTAGCTTAACAAGACGGTGTAAATGCCCCTTGGCAGAGACATGCAGGTCGCAGTAGCTTAACAAAAGGGTTTAAATGCCACTTGAAATAGGCTTGCAGGTCGCAGTAGCTTACCAAGACGGTTAAAATGCCCCTTGGTAGAGACGTACAGGTCACAGTAGCTTAACAAGATGGTTAAAATGACCTTTGGAAGAGCGGTGGAGGTCGCAGTAGCTTAACAAGACGGTTTAAATGCCCTATGGAAGAGACGTGCAGGTCGCAGTAGCTTAACAAGATGGTTTAAATGCCCCTTGGAAGAGACGTGCATGTCACAGTAGATTAACAAGACGGTTTAAATGCCCCTTGGTAAAGACGTGCAGGTCGCAATAGCTAAACAAGACGGTTTAAATCTACCTTGGAAGAGACGTGCAGGTCGCAGTAGCTTAACAAGACGATTTAATTGCCCCTTGGAAGAGACGTGCAGGTCACAGTAGCTTAATAAGATGGTTTAAATGCGCCTTGGAAGAGACGTGCAGGTCCCAGGAGCTTAACAAAATGGTTTAAATACCCCTTGCAAGAGACGTGCAGGTCACAGTAGCTTAACGAGACGGTTTAAATGCCCCTTGGAAGAGACGTACAGGTCGCAGTAACTTAACAAGACGGTTTAAATGCCCTTTGGAAGACCAGTGGAGGTCGTAGTAGCTTAACAAAACGGATTAAATGCCCCTTGGAAGACACGTGCAGGTCGCTGCAGATTAACAAGACGGTTTAAATGCCCCTTGGTAGAGACGTGCAGGTCACAGTAGCTTAATAAGACAGTTTAAATGCGCCTTGGAAGAGACGTGCAGGTCCCAGTAGCTTAACAAGATGGTTTAAAAGCCACTATGAAAAGCGGTGGAGGTCGCAGTAGCTTAACAAGATGGTTTAACTGCCCCTTGGAGGAGATGAGCAGGTCGCAGTAGCTTAACAAGACGGTTTAAATGCCCCTTCGAATAGACATGCAGGTCACAGTAGCTTAACAAGACGGTTTAAATGCCCCTTGGAAGAAACGTGCAGGTCGCAGTAGCTTAACAAGACGGTTTAAATGCCCCTTGGAAGAAACGTGCAGGTCGCAGTATCTTCACAATACAGTTTAAATGCCCCTTGGAAGAGCGGTGGAGGTCGTAGTAGCTTATCAAGACTGATTAATTGCCCCTTGGTAGAGACGTGCAGGTCGCAGCAGCTTAACAAGACGGTTTAAATGCCCCTTGGAAAATCGGTGGAGGTCGCAGTAGATTAAAAAGATGGATTAAATGCCCCTTGGAAGAGACGTGCAAGTCGTAGTAGCTTAACAAGACGGTTTACAGGCCCATTGGAAGAGTGGTGGAGGTCGCAGTAGCTTAACAAGACAGTTTAAATGCCCCTTGGAAGAGACATGAAGGTCGCAGTAGCTTAACAAAACGGTTGAAATGCCCCTTGGTAGAGTCTGGCAGGTCGCAGTAGCTTACCAAGACGATTTAAATGCCCCTTGGAAGAACCGTGCAGGTCGCAGTAGCTTAACAAGATCGTATAAATGCCCCTTGGAAAAGGGGTGGAGTTCGCAGTAGCTTAACATGACAGTTTAATTGCCCCTTGGAAGAGACATGCAGGTCGCAGCAGCTTAACAAGACTGTTTAAATGCCCCTTGGAAGAGACGTGCAGGTCGCAGTAGCTTAACAAGACTGTTTAAATGCCCCTTGGAAGAGACATGCAGGTCGCAGTAGCTTAACAAAAAGGTTTAAATGCCCCATGGAAGAGACGTGCAGGTCGAAGTAGCTTAACACGACGGTTTAAATGTCAGTTGGAAGAGACGTGCAGGGTGCAGTAGCTTAATAAGACGGTTTAAATGCCCCTTGGAAAAGTGGTGGAGGTTACAGTAGCTTAACAATACGGTTTAAATGCCCCTTGGAAGAGACGTGCAGGTCGCAGTAGCTTAATAAGACGGTTTAAATGTCAGTTGGAAGAGACGTGCAGGATGCAGTAGCTTAATAAGACGGTTTAAATGCCCCTTGAAAGAGACGTGCAGGTCGCAGGAGCTTAAAAAGACGGTTTAAATGCCCCTTGGAATAGACGTGCAGGTTGCAGTAGCTTAACAAGGCTGTTTAAATCCCCCTTGGAAGAGATGTGCAGATCGCAGTAGCTTAATAAGACGGTTTAAATGTCAGTTGGAAGAGACGTGCAGGTCGTAGTAGCTTATTAAGACGGTTTAAATGCCCCTTCGAAGAGACGTGCAGGTCGCATTAGCTTAACAATATGGTTTAAATGCCCCTTGGAAGAGACGTGCAGGTTGCAGTAGCGTAACAAGATGGTTTAAATGACCTTTGGTAGAGAAGTGCAGGTCGTAGTAGCTTAACAAGACGGTTTAAATGCCCCTTGGAAGAGCGGTGGAGGTCGCAGAAGTTTAACAAGACGGTTTAAATGCCTCTTGGAAGAGACATGCAGGTCGCAGTAGCTTACCAAGACGATTTAAATGCCCCTTGGAAGAGACGTGCAGGTCGCAGTAGCTTAACAAGATCGTTTAAATGCCCCTTGGAAAAGGGGTGGAGGTCGCAGTAGCTTAACATGACAGTTTAATTGCCCCTTGGAAGAGACATGCAGGTCGCAGCAGCTTAACAAGACTGTTTAAATGCCCCTTGGAAGAGACGTGCAGGTCGCAGTAGCTTAAAAAGATGGTTTAAATGCCCCTTGGTACAGACATGCATGTCGCAGTAGCTTAACAAGACGTTTTAAATGCCCCTTGGAAAAGTGGTGGAGGTTACAGTAGCTTAACAAGACTGTTTAAATGCCCCTTGGAAGAGACGTGCAAGTCGCAGTAGCTTAGCAAGACAGTTTAAATGCCCCTTGGAAGAGACGTGCAGGTCGCAGTAGCTTAACAATCGGTTTAAATGCACCTTGGAAAAGTGGTGGAGGTTACAGTAGCTTAACAAGACTGTTTAAATGCCCCTTGGAAGAGACGTGCAAGTCGCAGTAGCTTAAAAAGATGGTTTAAATGCCCCTTGGAAGAGACGTGCAGGTCGCATTAGCTTAATAAGACGGTTTAAATGTCAGTTGGAAGAGACGTGCAGGTCATAGTAGCTTATTAAGACGGTTTAAATGCCCCTTCGAAGAGACGTGCAGGTCGCAGTAGCTTAACAAGATGGTTTAAATGCCCCTTGGAATAGGCTTGCAGGTCGCAATAGCTTACCAAGACGGCTTAAATGCCTCTTGGAAGAGACGTGCAGGTTGCAGTAGCGTAACAAGACGGTTTAAATGACCTTTGGTAGAGAAGTGCAGGTCGCAGTAGCTTAACTAGACGGTTTAAATGCCCCTTGGAAGAGCGGTGGAGGTCGCAGAAGTTTAACAAGACGGTTTAAATGCCTCTTGGAAGAGACATGCAGGTCGCAGCAGCTTAACAAGATGGTTTAAATGCCCCTTGGAAGAGACGTGCAGGTCCCAGTAGCTTAACAAGATGGTTTAAATGGCCCTTGGAAGAGACATGCAGGTCGCAGTAGCTTAACAAGACGATTTAAATGCCCCTTGGAAAAGTGGTGGAGGTTACAGTAGCTAAACAAGAAGGTTTAAATGTCAATTGGAAGAGACGTGCAGGTCCCAGTAGCTTAACAAGACAGTTTAAATGCCCCTTGGAAGAGACATGCAGGTCGCAGTAGCTTAACAACACGGTTTAAATGCCCCTTGGAAGAGACGTTCAGGTCATTGTAGCTTAATAAGACGGTTTAAATGCCCCTTGGAAGAGACGTGCAGGTCGCAGTAGCTTAACAAGACGGCTTAAATGCCCCTTGGCAGAGACACGCAGGTCGCAGTAGCTTAACAAAAGGGTTTAAATGCCCCTTGAAATAGGCTTGCAGGTCGCAGTAGCTTACCAAGACAGTTTAAATGCCCCTTGGTAGAGACGTACAGGTCAAAGTAGCTTAACAAGACGGTTAAAATGACCTTTGGAAGAGCGGTGGAGGTTACAGAAGCTTAACAAGATGGTTTAAATGCCCCTTGGAAGAGACGTGCATGTCACAGTAGATTAACAAGATGGTTTAAATGCCCCTTGGTAGAGACGTGCAGGTCCCAGCAGCTTAACAAAATGGTTTAAATACCCCTTGCAAGAGACGTGCATGTCACAGTAGCTTAACAAGACGGTTTAAATGCCCCTTGGAAGAAACGTGCAGGTCGCAGTAGCTTAACAAGACGGTTTAAATGCCCCTTGGAAGAGACGTGCAGGTCGCAGTAGCTTAACAAGACAGTTTAAATGCACTTTGGAAGAGCGCTGGAGGTCGTAATCGCTTACCAAGACTGATTAAATGCCCCTTGGTAGAGATGTGCAGGTCGCATCAGCTTAACAAGACGGTTTAAATGTCCCTTGGAAGAGACGTGCAGGTCGCAGTAGCTTAACAAGACGGTTTAATTGGCCCTTGGAAGAGCGTTGGATGTCGCAGTAGCTTAACAAGACAGTTTAAATGCCCCTTGGAAGAGATGTGCAGGTCGCAGTAGCTTAACAAGATGGATGAAATACCCCTTGGAAAAGATGTGCAAATCGCAGTAGCTTAACAAGACGGTTTAAATGCCCCTTGGAAGAGACGTGCAGGTCGCAGCAGCTTAACAAGACGGTTGAAATGCCCCTTGGAAGAGAGGTGGAGGTCGCAGTAGCTTAACAAGACGGTTTAAATGCCCCTTGGAAGAGACGTGCAAGTCGCAGTAGCTTAACAAGATGGTTTAAATGCACCTTGGAATAGGCTTGCAGGTCGCAATAGCTTACCAAGACGGTTTAAATGCCTCTTGGAAGAGACGTGCAGGTTGCAGTAGCGTATCACGACGGTTTAAATGACCTTTGGTTGAGAAGTGCAGGTCGCAGTAGCTTAACAAGACGGTTTAAATGCCCCTTGGAAGAGCGGTGGAGGTCGCAGAAATTTAACAAGACGGTTTAAATGCCTCTTGGAAGAGACATGCAGGTCGCAGTAGCTTACCAAGACGATTTAAATGCACCTTGGAAGAGATGTGCAGGTCGCAGTAGCTTAACAAGATCGTTTAAATGCCCCTTGGAAAAGGGGTGGAGGTCGCAGTAGCTTAACATGACAGTTTAATTGCCCCTTGGAAGAGACATGCAGGTCGCAGCAGCTTAAAAAGACTGTTTAAATGCCCCTTGGAAGAGACGTGCAGGTCGCAGTAGCTTAAAAAGATGGCTTAAATGCCCCTTGGTAGAGACATGCATGTCGCAGTAGCTTAACAAGACGTTTTAAATGCCCCTTGGAAAAGTGGTGGAGGTTACAGTAGCTTAACAAGACTGTTTAAATGCCCCTTGGAAGAGACTTGCAAGTCGCAGTAGCTTAACAAGACGGTTTAAATGCCCCTTGGAAGAGACGTGCAGGTTGCAGTAGCTTAACAAAACGGTTTAAATGCCCCATGGAAGAGACGTGCAGGTCGCAGTAGCTTAACAAGACGTTTTAAATGCCCCTTGGAAAAGGGGTGGAGGTTACAGTAGCTTAACAAGACTGTTTAAATGCCCCTTGGAAGAGACGTGCAAGTCGCAGTAGCTTAACAAGACGGTTTAAATGCACCTTCGAAGAGACGTGCAGGTCGCAGTAGCTTAAAAAGACGGTTTAAATGCCCCTTGGAAGAGACGTGCAGGTCGCAGTAGCTTAATAAGACGGTTTAAATGTCAGTTGGAAGAGGCGTGCAGGTCGTAGTAGCTTATTAGGACGGTTTAAATGCCCCTTCGAAGAGACGTGCAGGTCGCAGTAGCTTAACAAGATGGTTTAAATGCCCCTTGGAATAGACTTGCAGGTCGCAATAGCTTACCAAGACGGTTTAAATGCCTCTTGGAAGAGACGTGCAGGTTTCAGTAGCGTAACAAGACGGTTTAAATGACCTTTGGTAGAGAAGTGCAGGTCGCAGTAGCTTAACAAGACGGTTTAAATGCCCCTTGGAAGAGCGGTGGAGGTCGCAGAAGTTTAACAAGACGATTTAAATGCCTCTTGGAAGAGACATGCAGGTCGCAGCAGCTTAACAAGATGGTTTAAATGCCCCTTGGAAGAGACATGCAGGTCACAGTAGCTTTTCAAGACGATTTAAATGCCCCTTGGAAAAGTGGTGGAGGTTACAGTAGCTAAATAAGAAGGTTTAAATGCCCATTGGAAGAGACGTGCAAGTCACAGTCGCTGAACAAGACAGTTTAAATGCCCCTTGGAAGAGACGTGCAGGTCGCAGTAGCTTAATAAGACAGTTTAAATGTCCCTTGGAAGAGACATTCAGGTCGCAGTAGCTTAACAAGACGGTTTAAATGCCTCTTGGAAAAGACGTGCAGGTCGCTGTAGCTTAATAAGACGTTTTAAATGCCCCTTGGTAGAGATGTACAGGTCGCAGTAGCTTAACAAGACGGTTTAAATGCCCCTTGGCAGAGACATGCAGGTCGCAGTAGCTTAACAAAAGGGTTTAAATGCCCCTTGAAATAGGCTTGCAGGTCGCAGTAGCTTACCAAGACGGTTTAAATGCCCCTTGGTAGAGACGTACAGGTCACAGTAGCTTAACAAGACGGTTAAAATGACCTTTGGAAGAGCGGTGGAGGTCGCAGTAGCTTAACAAGACGGTTTAAATGCCCTATGGAAGAGACGTGCAGGTCGCAGTAGCTTAACAAGATTGTTTAAATGCCCCTTGGAAGAGACGTGCATGTCACAGTAGATTAACAAGACCCTTTAAATGCCCCTTTGTAAAGACGTGCAGGTCGCAATAGCTAAACAAGACGGTTTAAATCTCCCTTGGAAGAGACGTGCAGGTCGCAGTAGCTTAACAAGACGGTTTAAATGCCCCTTGGAAGAGACGTACAGGTCGCAGTAACTTAACAAGACGGTTTAAATGCCCTTTGGAAGAGCGGTGGAGGTCGTAGTAGCTTAACAAAACGGATTAAATGCCCCTTGGAAGAGACGTGCAGGTCGCTGCAGCTTAACAAGACGGTTTAAATGCCCCTTGGTAGAGACGTGCAGGTCGCAGTAGCTTAACAAGACCATTTAATTGCCCCTTGGAAGAGACGTGCAGGTCAATGTAGCTTAATAAGACGGTTTAAATGCGCCTTGGAAGAGACGTGCAGGTCCCAGTAGCTTAACAAGATGGTTTAAACGCCCCTATGAAAAGCGGTGGATGTCGCAGTAGCTTAACAAGACGGTTTAACTGCCCCTTGGAGGAGATGTGCAGGTCGCAGTAGTTTAACAAGACGGTTTAAATGCCCCTTGGAAGAGAGGTGGAGGTCGCAGAAGTTTAACAAGAAGGTTTAAATGCCTCTTGGAAGAGACATGCAGGTCGCAGTAGCTTAACAAGATCGTTTAAATGCCCCATGGAAAAGGGGTGGAGGTCACAGTAGCTTAACAAGACGATTTAAATGCCCCTTGGAAGAGACGTGCAGGTCGCAGTAGCTTAACAAGATCGTTTAAATGCCCCATGGAAAAGGGGTGGAGGTCACAGTAGCTTAACATGACAGTTTAATTGCCCCTTGGAAGAGACATGCAGGTCGCAGCAGCTTAACAAGACTGTTTAAATGCCCCTTGGAAGAGATGTGCAGGTCGCAGTAGCTTAAAAAGATGGTTTAAATGCCCCTTGGTAGAGACATGCATGTCGCAGTAGCTTAACAAGACGTTTTAAATGCCCCTTGGAAAAGTGGTTGAGGTTACAGTAGCTTAACAAGACGGTTTAAATGCCCCTTGGAAGGAACGTGCAGGTCGCAGTAGCTTAACAAAACGGTTTAAATGCCCCATGGAAGAGACGTGCAGGTCGCAGTAGCTTAACAAGACGTTTTAAATGCCCCTTGGAAAAGTGGTGGAGGTTACAGTAGCTTAACAAGACTGTTTAAATGCCCCTTGGAAGAGACGTGCAAGTCGCAGTAGCTTAACAAGACGGTTTAAATGCACCTTGGAAGAGACGTGCAGGTCGCAGTAGCTTAAAAAGACGGTTTAAATGTCCCTTGGAAGAGACGTGCAGGTCGCAGTAGCTTAATAAGACGGTTTAAATGTCAATTGGAAGAGGCGTGCAGGTCGTAGTAGCTTATTAAGATGGTATAAATGCCCCTACGAAGAGACGTACAGGTCGCAGTAGCTTAACAAGATGGTTTAAATGCCCCTTGGAATAGGCTTGCAGGTCGCAATAGCTTACCAAGACGGTTTAAATGCCTCTTGGAAGAGACGTGCAGGTTGCAGTAGCGTAACAAGACGGTTTAAATGACCTTTGGTAGAGAAGTGCAGGTCGCAGTAGCTTAACAAGACGGTTTAAATGCCCCTTGGAAGAGCGGTGGAGGTCGCAGAAGTTTAACAAGACGATTTAAATGCCTCTTGGAAGAGACATGCAGGTCGCAGCAGCTTAACAAGATGGTTTAAATGCCCCTTGGAAGAGACGTGCAGGTCACAGTAGCTTAACAAGACGATTTAAATGCCCCTTGGAAAAGTGGTGGAGGTTACAGTAGCTAAACAAGAAGGTTTAAATGCCCATTGGAAGAGACGTGCAAGTCACAGTCGCTGAACAAGACAGTTTAAATGCCCCTTGGAAGAGACGTGCAGGTCGCAGTAGCTTAATAAGACAGTTTAAATGTCCCTTGGAAGACACATTCAGGTCGCAGTAGCTTAACAAGACGGTTTAAATGCCCCTTGGAAGAGATGTGCAGGTCGCTGTAGCTTAATAAGACGTTTTAAATGCCCCTTGGTAGAGACGTACAGGTCGCAGTAGCTTAACAAGACGGTGTAAATGCCCCTTGGCAGAGACATGCAGGTCGCAGTAGCTTAACAAAAGGGTTTAAATGCCCCTTGAAATAGGCTTGCAGGTCGCAGTAGCTTACCAAGACGGTTTAAATGCCCCTTGGTAGAGACGTACAGGTCACAGTAGCTTAACAAGATGGTTAAAATGACCTTTGGAAGAGCGGTGGAGGTCGCAGTAGCTTAACAAGACGGTTTAAATGCCCTATGGAAGAGACGTGCAGGTCGCAGTAGCTTAACAAGATGGTTTAAATGCCCCTTGGAAGAGACGTGCATGTCACAGTAGATTAACAAGACGGTTTAAATGCCCCTTGGTAAAGACGTGCAGGTCGCAATAGCTAAACAAGACGGTTTAAATCTACCTTGGAAGAGACGTGCAGGTCGCAGTAGCTTAACAAGACGATTTAATTGCCCCTTGGAAGAGACGTGCAGGTCACAGTAGCTTAATAAGATGGTTTAAATGCGCCTTGGAAGAGACGTGCAGGTCCCAGGAGCTTAACAAAATGGTTTAAATACCCCTTGCAAGAGACGTGCAGGTCACAGTAGCTTAACAAGACGGTTTAAATGCCCCTTGGAAGAGACGTACAGGTCGCAGTAACTTAACAAGACGGTTTAAATGCCCTTTGGAAGAGCGGTGGAGGTCGTAGTAGCTTAACAAAACGGATTAAATGCCCCTTGGAAGACACGTGCAGGTCGCTGCAGATTAACAAGACGGTTTAAATGCCCCTTGGTAGAGACGTGCAGGTCACAGTAGCTTAATAAGACAGTTTAAATGCGCCTTGGAAGAGACGTGTAGGTCCCAGTAGCTTAACAAGATGGTTTAAAAGCCACTATGAAAAGCGGTGGAGGTCGCAGTAGCTTAACAAGATGGTTTAACTGCCCCTTGGAGGAGATGAGCAGGTCGCAGTAGCTTAACAAGACGGTTTAAATGCCCCTTCGAATAAACATGCAGGTCACAGTAGCTTAACAAGACGGTTTAAATGCCCCTTGGAAGAAACGTGCAGGTCGCAGTAGCTTAACAAGACGGTTTAAATGCCCCTTGGAAGAAACGTGCAGGTCGCAGTATCTTAACAATACAGTTTAAATGCCCCTTGGAAGAGCGGTGGAGGTCGTAGTAGCTTATCAAGACTGATTAAATGCCCCTTGGTAGAGACGTGCAGGTCGCAGCAGCTTAACAAGACGGTTTAAATGCCCCTTGGAAAATCGGTGGAGGTCGCAGTAGATTAACAAGATGGATTAAATGCCCCTTGGAAGAGACGTGCAAGTCGTAGTAGCTTAACAAGACGGTTTACATGCCCATTGGAAGAGTGGTGGAGGTCGCAGTAGCTTAACAAGACAGTTTAAATGCCCCTTGGAAGAGACATGAAGGTCGCAGTAGCTTAACAAAACGGTTGAAATGCCCCTTGGTAGAGTCTGGCAGGTTGCAGTAGCTTACCAAGACGATTTAAATGCCCCTTGGAAGAACCGTGCAGGTCGCAGTAGCTTAACAAGATCGTATAAATGCCCCTTGGAAAAGGGGTGGAGTTCGCAGTAGCTTAACATGACAGTTTAATTGCCCCTTGGAAGAGACATGCAGGTCGCAGCAGCTTAACAAGACTGTTTAAATGCCCCTTGGAAGAGACGTGCAGGTCGCAGTAGCTTAACAAGACTGTTTAAATGCCCCTTGGAAGAGACATGCAGGTCGCAGTAGCTTAACAAAAAGGTTTAAATGCCCCATGGAAGAGACGTGCAGGTCGAAGTAGCTTAACACGACGGTTTAAATGTCAGTTGGACAGACGTGCAGGGTGCAGTAGCTTAATAAGACGGTTTAAATGCCCCTTGGAAAAGTGGTGGAGGTTACAGTAGCTTAACAAGACGGTTTAAATGCCCCTTGGAAGAGACGTGCAGGTCGCAGTAGCTTAATAAGACGGTTTAAATGTCAGTTGGAAGAGACGTGCAGGATGCAGTAGCTTAATAAGAAGGTTTAAATGCCCCTTGGAAGAGATGTGCAGATCGCAGTAGCTTAATAAGACGGTTTAAATGTCAGTTGGAAGAGACGTGCAGGTCGTAGTAGCTTATTAAGACGGTTTAAATGCCCCTTCGAAGAGACGTGCAGGTCGCATTAGCTTAACAAGATGGTTTAAATGCCCCTTGGAAGAGACGTGCAGGTTGCAGTAGCGTAACAAGATGGTTTAAATGACCTTTGGTAGAGAAGTGCAGGTCGTAGTAGCTTAACAAGACGGTTTAAATGCCCCTTGGAAGAGCGGTGGAGGTCGCAGAAGTTTAACAAGACGGTTTAAATGCCTCTTGGAAGAGACATGGAGGTCGCAGTAGCTTACCAAGACGATTTAAATGCCCCTTGGAAGAGACGTGCAGGTCGCAGTAGCTTAACAAGATCGTTTAAATGCCCCTTGGAAAAGGGGTGGAGGTCGCAGTAGCTTAACATGACAGTTTAATTGCCCCTTGGAAGAGACATGCAGGTCGCAGCAGCTTAACAAGACTGTTTAAATGCCCCTTGGAAGAGACGTGCAGGTCGCAGTAGCTTAAAAAGATGGTTTAAATGCCCCTTGGTACAGACATGCATGTCGCAGTAGCTTAACAAGACGTTTTAAATGAGCCTTGGAAAAGTGGTGGAGGTTACAGTAGCTTAACAAGACTGTTTAAATGCCCCTTGGAAGAGACGTGCAAGTCGCAGTAGCTTAACAAGACAGTTTAAATGCCCCTTGGAAGAGACGTGCAGGTCGCAGTAGCTTAACAATCGGTTTAAATGCACCTTGGAAAAGTTGTGGAGGTTACAGTAGCTTAACAAGACTGTTTAAATGCCCCTTGGAAGAGACGTGCAAGTCGCAGTAGCTTAAAAAGATGGTTTAAATGCCCCTTGGAAGAGACGTGCAGGTCGCATTAGCTTAATAAGACGGTTTAAATGTCAGTTGGAAGAGACGTGCAGGTCATAGTAGCTTATTAAGACGGTTTAAATGCCCCTTCGAAGAGACGTGCAGGTCGCAGTAGCTTAACAAGATGGTTTAAATGCCCCTTGGAATAGGCTTGCAGGTCGCAATAGCTTACCAAGACGGTTTAAATGCCTCTTGGAAGAGACGTGCAGGTTGCAGTAGCGTAACAAGACGGTTTAAATGACCTTTGGTAGAGAAGTGCAGGTCGCAGTAGCTTAACTAGACGGTTTAAATGCCCCTTGGAAGAGCGGTGGAGGTCGCAGAAGTTTAACAAGACGGTTTAAATGCCTCTTAGAAGAGACATGCAGGTCGCAGCAGCTTAACAAGATGGTTTAAATGCCCCTTGGAAGGGACGTGCAGGTCCCAGTAGCTTAACAAGATGGTTTAAATGGCCCTTGGAAGAGACATGCAGGTCGCAGTAGCTTAACAAGACGATTTAAATGCCCCTTGGAAAAGTGGTGGAGGTTACAGTAGCTAAACAAGAAGGTTTAAATGTCAATTGGAAGAGACGTGCAGGTCCCAGTAGCTTAACAAGACAGTTTAAATGCCCCTTGGAAGAGACATGCAGGTCGCAGTAGCTTAACAACACGGTTTAAATGCCCCTTGGAAGAGACGTTCAGGTCATTGTAGCTTAATAAGACGGTTTAAATGCCCCTTGGAAGAGACGTGCAGGTCGCAGTAGCTTAACAAGACGGCTTAAATGCCCCTTGGCAGAGACACGCAGGTCGCAGTAGCTTAACAAAAGGGTTTAAATGCCCCTTGAAATAGGCTTGCAGGTCGCAGTAGCTTACCAAGACAGTTTAAATGCCCCTTGGTAGAGACGTACAGGTCAAAGTAGCTTAACAAGACGGTTAAAATGACCTTTGGAAGAGCGGTGGAGGTTACAGAAGCTTAACAAGATGGTTTAAATGCCCCTTGGAAGAGACGTGCATGTCACAGTAGATTAACAAGATGGTTTAAATGCCCCTTGGTAGAGACGTGCAGGTCCCAGTAGCTTAACAAAATGGTTTAAATACCCCTTGCAAGAGACGTGCATGTCACAGTAGCTTAACAAGACGGTTTAAATGCCCCTTGGAAGAAACGTGCAGGTCGCAGTAGCTTAACAAGACGGTTTAAATGCCCCTTGGAAGAGACGTGCAGGTCGCAGTAGCTTAACAAGACAGTTTAAATGCACTTTGGAAGAGCGCTGGAGGTCGTAATCGCTTATCAAGACTGATTAAATGCCCCTTGGTAGAGATGTGCAGGTCGCATCAGCTTAACAAGACGGTTTAAATGTCCCTTGGAAGAGACGTGCAGGTCGCAGTAGCTTAACAAGACGGTTTAATTGGCCCTTGGAAGAGCGGTGGATGTCGCAGTAGCTTAACAAGACAGTTTAAATGCCCCTTGGAAGAGATGTGCAGGTCGCAGTAGCTTAACAAGATGGATGAAATACCCCTTGGAAAAGATGTGCAAATCGCAGTAGCTTAACAAGACGGTTTAAATGCCCCTTGGAAGAGACGTGCAGGTCGCAGCAGCTTAACAAGACGGTTGAAATGCCCCTTGGAAGAGAGGAGGAGGTCGCAGTAGCTTAACAAGACGGTTTAAATGCCCCTTGGAAGAGCCGTGCAAGTCGCAGTAGCTTAACAAGATGGTTTAAATGCCCCTTGGAATAGGCTTGCAGGTCGCAATAGCTTACCAAGACGGTTTAAATGCCTCTTGGAAGAGACGTGCAGGTTGCAGTAGCGTATCACGACGGTTTAAATGACCTTTGGTTGAGAAGTGCAGGTCGCAGTAGCTTAACAAGACGGTTTAAATGCCCCTTGGAAGAGCGGTGGAGGTCGCAGAAGTTTAACAAGACGGTTTAAATGCCTCTTGGAAGAGACATGCAGGTCGCAGTAGCTTACCAAGACGATTTAAATGCACCTTGGAAGAGACGTGCAGGTCGCAGTAGCTTAACAAGATCGTTTAAATGCCCCTTGGAAAAGGGGTGGAGGTCGCAGTAGCTTAACATGACAGTTTAATTGCCCCTTGGAAGAGACATGCAGGTCGCAGCAGCTTAAAAAGACTGTTTAAATGCCCCTTGGAAGAGACGTGCAGGTCGCAGTAGCTTAAAAAGATGGTTTAAATGCCCCTTGGTAGAGACATGCATGTCGCAGTAGCTTAACAAGACGTTTTAAATGCCCCTTGGAAAAGTGGTGGAGGTTACAGTAGCTTAACAAGACTGTTTAAATGCCCCTTGGAAGAGACGTGCAAGTCGCAGTAGCTTAACAAGACGGTTTAAATGCCCCTTGGAAGAGACGTGCAGGTTGCAGTAGCTTAACAAAACGGTTTAAATGCCCCATGGAAGAGACGTGCAGGTCGCAGTAGCTTAACAAGACGTTTTAAATGCCCCTTGGAAAAGTCGTGGAGGTTACAGTAGCTTAACAAGACTGTTTAAATGCCCCTTGGAAGAGACGTGCAAGTCGCAGTAGCTTAACAAGACGGTTTAAATGCACCTTGGAAGAGACGTGCAGGTCGCAATAGCTTAAAAAGACGGTTTAAATGCCCCTTGGAAGAGACGTGCAGGTCGCAGTAGCTTAATAAGATGGTTTAAATGTCAGTTGGAAGAGACGTGCAGGTCGTAGTAGCTTATTAAGACGGTTTAAATGCCCCTTCGAAGAGACGTGCAGGTCGCAGTAGCTTAACAAGATGGTTTAAATGCCCCTTGGAATAGGCTTGCAGGTCGCAATAGCTTACCAAGACGGTTTAAATGATTCTTGGAAGAGACGTGCAGGTTGCAGTAGCGTAACAAGACGGTTTAAATGAAATTTGGTAGAGAAGTGCAGGTCGCAGTAGCTTAACAAGACGGTTTAAATGCCCCTTGGAAGAGCGGTGGAGGTCGCAGAAGTTTAACAAGACGGTTTAAAAGCCTCTTGGAAGAGACATGCAGGTCGCAGCAGCTTAACAAGATGGTTTAAATGCCCCTTGGAAGAGACGTGCAGGTCCCAGTAGCTTAACAAGATGGATTAAATGCCCTTTGGAAGAGACATGCAGGTCGCAGTAGCTTAACAAGACGATTTAAATGCCCCTTGGAAAAGTGGTGGAGGTTACAGTAGCTAAACAAGAAGGTTTAAATGCCCATTGGAAGAGACGTGCAAGTCACAGTAGCTGAACAAGACAGTTTAAATGCCCCTTGGAAGAGACGTGCAGGTGGCAGTAGCTTAATAAGACAGTTTAAATGTCCCTTGGAAGAGACATGCAGGTCGCAGTAGCTTAACAAGACGGTTTAAATGCCCCTTGGAAGAGACGTGCAGGTCGCTGTAGCTTAATAAGACGTTTTAAATGCCCCTTGGTAGAGACGTACAGGTCGCAGTAGCTTAACAAGACGGTTTAAATGCCCCTTGGCAGAGACATGCAGGTCGCAGTAGCTTAACAAAAGGGTTTAAATGCCCCTTGAAATAGGCTTGCAGGTCGCAGTAGCTTACCAAGACGGTGTAAATGCCCCTTGGTAGAGACGTACAGGTCACAGTACTTTAACAAGACAGTTAAAATGACCTTTGGAAGAGCGGTAGAGGTCGCAGTAGCTTAACAAGACGGTTTAAATGCCCTTTGGAAGAGACGTGCAGGTTGCAGTAGCTTAACAAGATGGTTTAAATGCCCCTTGGAAGAGACGTGCATGTCACAGTAGATTAACAAGACGGTTTAAATGCCCCTTGGTAGAGACGTGCAGGTCGCAATAGCTAAACAAGACAGTTTAAATGCCCCTTGGAAGAGCGGCGGGGTCGCAGTAGCTTAACAAGATGATTTAATTGCCCCTTGGAAGAGACGTGAAGGTCACAGTAGCTTAATAAGATGGTTTAAATGCACCTTGGAAGAGACGTGCAGGTCCCAGTAGCTTAACAAAATGGTTTAAATACCCCTTGCAAGAGACGTGCAGGTCACAGTAGCTTAACAAGACGGTTTAAATGCCTCTTGGAAGAAACGTGCACGTCGCAGTAGCTTAACAAGACGGTTTAAATGCCCCTTGGAAGAGACGTGCAGGTCGCAGTAGCTTAATAATACGGTTTAAATGCCCTTTGGAAGAGCGCTGGAGGTCGTAATAGCTTATCAAGACTGATTAAATGCCCGTTGGTAGAGACGTGCAGGTCGCATCAGCTTAACAAGATGGTTTAAATGTCCCTTGAAAGAGACATGCAGGTCGCAGTAGCTTAACAAGACGGTTTAATTGCCCCTTGGAAGAGCGGTCGATGTCGCAGTAGATTAACAAGACAGTTTAAATGCCCCTTGGAAGAGATGTGCAGGTCGCAGTAGCTTAACAAGATGGATTAAATACCCCTTGGAAGAGATGTGCAAATCGCAGTAGCTTAACAAGACGGTTTAAATGCTCCTTGGAAGAGACGTGCAAGTCGCAGCAGCTTAACAAGACGGTTGAAATGCCCCTTGGAAGAGAGGTGGAGGTCGCAGTAGCTTAACAAGACGGTTTAAATGTCCCTTGGAAGAGACGTGCAGGTCCCAGTAGCTTAACAAGATGGATTAAATGCCCCTTGGAAGAGACATGCAGGTCGCAGTAGCTTAACAAGACGATTTAAATGCCCCTTGGAAAAGTGGTGGAGGTTACAGTAGCTAAACAAGAAGGTTTAAATGCCCATTGGAAGAGACGTGCAAGTCACAGTTGCTGAACAAGACAGTTTAAATGCCCCTTGGAAGAAACGTGCAGGTGGCAGTAGCTTAATAAGACAGTTTAAATGTCCCTTGGAAGAGACATGCAGGTCGCAATAGCTTAACAAGACGGTTTAAATGCCCCTTGGAAGAGACGTGCAGGTCGCTGTAGCTTAATAAGACGTTTTAAATGCCCCTTGGTAGAGACGTACAGGTCGCAGTAGCTTAACAAGACGGTTTAAATGCCCCTTGGCAGAGACATGCAGGTCGCAGTAGCTTAACAAAAGGGTTTAAATGCCCCTTGAAATAAGCTTGCAGGTCGCAGTAGCTTACCAAGACGGTGTAAATGCCCCTTGGTAGAGACGTACAGGTCACAGTAGTTTAACAAGACCGTTAAAATGACCTTTGGAAGAGCGGTGGAGGTCGCAGTAGCTTAACAAGACGGTTTAAATGCCCTTTGGAAGAGACGTGCAGGTCGCAGTAGCTTAACAAGATGGTTTAAATGCCCCTTGGAAGAGACGTGCATGTCACAGTAGATTAACAAGACGGTTTAAATGCCCCTTGGTAGAGACGTGCAGGTCGCAATAGCTAAACAAGACGGTTTAAATGCCCCTTGGAAGAGCGGCGGGGTCGCAGTAGCTTAACAAGATGATTTAATTGCCCCTTGGAAGAGACGTGCAGGTCACAGTAGCTTAATAAGACAGTTGAAATGCCCCTTGGAAAAGAGGTGGAGGTCGCAGTAGCTTAACAAGACGGTTTAAATGCCGCTTGGAAGAGACTTGCAAGTCGCAGCAGCTTAACAAGACGGTTGAAATGCCCCTTGGAAGAGAGGTGGAGGTCGCAGTAGCTTAACAAGACGGTTTAAATGCCCCTTGGAAGAGACGTGCAGGTCGCAGTAGCTTAACAAAACGGTTTAAATACCCCTTGCAAGGGACGTGCGGGTCACAGTAGCTTAACAAGACGGTTTAAATGCCCCTTGGAAGAGACGTGCAGGTCGCAGTAGCTTAACAAGATGGTTTAAATGCCCCTTGGAAGAGCGGTGGAGGTCGTAGTAGCTTATAAAGACTGATTAAAAGCCCCTTCGTAGAGACGTGCAGGTCGCATCAGCTTAACAAGACGGTTTAAATGCCCCTTGGAAGAGACGTGCAAGTCGCAGTAGCTTAACAAGACGGTTTAAATGCCCCTTGGAAAATCGGTGGAGGTCGCAGTAGATTAACAAGATGGATTAAATGCCCCTTGGAAGAGACATGCAAGTCGCAGTAGGTTAACAACCTGGTTTACATGCCCCTTGGAAGAGCGGTGGAGGTCGCAGTAGCTTAACAAGATGGTTTAAATGCCCCTTGGAAGAGCGGTGGAGGTCGCAGTAGCTTAACAAGACAGTTTAAATGCCCCTTGGAAGAGATGTGTAGGTCACAGTAGATTAACAACACGGTTTACATGCCCCTTGGAAGAGCGGTGGAGGTCGCAGTAGCTTAACAAGATGGTTTAAATGCCCCTTGGAAGAGCGGTGGAGGTTGCAGTAGCTTAAAAAGACGGTTTAAATGCCCCTTGGAAGAGCGGTGGAGGTCACAGTAGCTTAACAAGACAGTTTAATTACCCCTTGGAAGAGACATGCAGGTCGCAGCAGCTTAACAAGACGGTTTAAATGCCCCTTGGAAGAGCGGTGGAGATCGCAGTAGCTTAACAAGACAGTTTAAATGCCCCTTGGAAGAAACGTGCAGGTCGCAGTAGCTTAACAAGATGGTTTAAATGCCCCTTGGAAGAGATGTGCAGGTCGCAGTAGCTTAACAAGACGGTTTAAATGCCCCTTGGGAAAGCGGTGGAGGTCGCAGTAGATTAACAAGATGGATTAAATGCCCCTGGGAAGAGACGTGCAAGTCGCAGTAGCTTAACAAGACGGTTTAAATGCCCCTTGGAAGAGTGGTGGAGCTCGCAGTAGCTTAACAAGACGGTTTAAATGCCCCTTGTAAGTGCAGTGGAGGTCGCAGTAGTTTACCAAGACAGTTTAAATGCCCCTTGGAAGAGACGTGCAGGTCGCAGTAGCTTAAAAAGACGGTTTAAATGCGCCTTGGAAGAGACGGGCAGGTCGCAGTAGCTTAACAAGACGGTTTAAATGCCCCATGGAAGACACAACAGGTCGCAGTAGCTTAACAAGAGGGTTTATATGCCCCTTGGAAGAGCGGAGGATGTCGCAGTAGCTTAACAAGACAGTTTAAATGCCCCTTGGAAGAGACGTGCAGGTCGCAGTAGCTTAACAAGACGGTTTAAATGCCCCTTGGAAGAGCGGTGGAGGTCGCAGTAGCTTAACAAGACAGTTTAAATGCCCCTTGGAAGAGACATGCAGGTTGCAGCAGCTTAAATAGACTGTTTAAATGCCCCTTGGAAAAGACGTGCAGGTCGCAGTGGCTTAACAAGACAGTTTAAATGCTCCTTGGAAGAGACGTGCAGGTCGCAGTAGCTTAACAAGACGGTTTAAATGCCCCTTGGAAGAGCGGTGGAGGTCGCAGTAGCTTAACAAGACAGTTTTAATGCCCCTTGGAAGAGACGTGCAGGTCGCAGTAGCTTAAAAAGACGGTTTAAATGCCCCTTGGAAGAGACGTGCAAGTCGCAGTAGCTTAACAAGACGGTTTAAATGGGCCTTGGAAGAGAGGTGCAGGTCGCAGTAGCTTAACAAGACGATTTAGATGCCCCTTGGAAGAGATGTGCAGGTCGCAGTAGCTTAACAAAATGGTTTAAATACCCCTTGCAAGAGACGTGCAGGTCATAGTAGCTCAACAAGACGGTTTAAATGCCCCTTGGAAGAGACGTGCAGGTCGCAGTAGCTTAACAAGACGGTTTAAATGCCCCTTTTTAAGAGCGGTGGAGGTCGTAGTAGCTTATCAAGACTGATTAAATGCCCCTTGGTAGAGACGTGCAGGTCGCATCAGCTTAACAAGGAGGTTTAAATGTCCCTTGGAAGAGACGTGCAGGTCGCAGTAGCTTAACAAGATGGTTTAAATGCCCCTTGGAAGAGATGTGTAGGTCGCAGTAGATTAACAACACGGTTTACATGCCCCTTGGAAGAGCGGTGGAGGTCGCAGTAGCTTAACAAGATGGTTTAAATGCCCCTTGAAAGAGCGGTCGAGGTTGCAGTAGCTTAAAAAGACGGTTTAAATGCCCCTTGGAAGAGCGGTGGAGGTCACAGTAGCTTAACAAGACAGTTTAATTACCCCTTGGAAGAGACATGCAGGTCGCAGCAGCTTAACAAGACGGTTTAAATGCCCCTTGGAAGAGCGGTGGAGATCGCAGTAGCTTAACAAGATGGTTTAAATGCCCCTTGGAATAGGCTTGCAGGTCGCAATAGCTTACCAAGACGGTTTAAATGCCTCTTGGAAGAGACGTGCAGGTTGCAGTAGCGTATCACGACGGTTTAAATGACCTTTGGTTGAGAAGTGCAGGTCGCAGTAGCTTAACAAGACGGTTTAAATGCCCCTTGGAAGAGCGGTGGAGGTCGCAGAAGTTTAACAAGACGTTTTAAATGCCTCTTGGAAGAGACATGCAGGTCGCAGTAGCTTACCAAGACGATTTAAATGCACCTTGGAAGAGACGTGCAGGTCGCAGTAGCTTAACAAGATCGTTTAAATGCCCCTTGGAAAAGGGGTGGAGGTCGCAGTAGCTTAACATGACAGTTTAATTGCCCCTTGGAAGAGACATGCAGGTCGCAGCAGCTTAAAAAGACTGTTTAAATGCCCCTTGGAAGAGACGTGCAGGTCGCAGTAGCTTAAAAAGATGGTTTAAATGCCCCTTGGTAGAGACATGCATGTCGCAGTAGCTTAACAAGACGTTTTAAATGCCCCTTGGAAAAGTGGTGGAGGTTACAGTAGCTTAACAAGACTGTTTAAA